>NW_027266343.1:25728321-26928321 GCF_022045235.1 Haliotis cracherodii | reverse complement strand
ACATTTATGGAAGTGTATTAGTGCCAGAGTCTAAATGTGTTTATCATCTAGGTGGATAGTCGTAACAGAAACCAAATCTTGAGGTGGACATTAGTAACATAAACCTAATCTTGGGGTGGATAGTAGTAGCAGAAACCAAATCTTGAGGTGGATAGTTGTAGCAGAAACCAAATCTTGAGGTGGATAGTAGTAGCGAAACCAAATCTTGGGGTGGATAGTAGTAGCAGAAACCAAATCTTGGGGTGGATAGTTGTAGCAGGAACCAAATCTTGGGGTGGATAGTAGTAGCGAAACCAAATCTTGGGGTGGATAGTTGTAGCGAAACCAAATCTTGGGGTGGATAGTTGTAGCAGGAACCAAATCTTGGGGTGGATAGTAGTAGCGAAACCAAATCTTGGGGTGGATAGTTGTAGCAGGAACCAAATCTTGGGGTGGATAGTTGTAGCAGGAACCAAATCTTGGGGTGGATAGTTGTAGCAGGAACCAAATCTTGAGGTGGATAGTAGTACCAGAAACCAAATCTTGAGGTGGATAGTAGTAGCAGAAACCAAATCTTGGGGTGGATAGTTGTAGAAGGAACCAAATCTTGGGGTGGATAGTTGTAGCAGGAACCAAATCTTGGGGTGGATAGTTGTAGCAGGAACCAAATCTTGGGGTGGATAGTAGTAGCAGGAACCAAATCTTGGGGTGGATAGTTGTAGCAGGAACCAAATCTTGAGGTGGATAGTAGTACCAGAAACCAAATCTTGAGGTAGATAGTAGTAGCAGAAATGAAATCTTGAGGTGGATAGTAGTACCAGAAACCAAACCTCGAGGTGAATGGAAGCAGCAGAAACCAACTGTTGAGGTGGATAGTAGTAACAGAAACCAAATCTTGAGGTGGATGGTAGTAGAAGAAATCAAATCTTGACTCTAACATACTACACGAAACCTGACTGCGATGAATCATCAGTTTTAATAAAGAAATATATATTTTTTCAAAACACCTAACGAAAATTGTGTGTTTATAAGATGAAATACTCTAAATGGATACATTTACAGTTTACCTTTTCGATATTAGAAACAACAACAAAGATTGAGGGCGGCGAATTTTTAGAAATAAATAAATTGTTACTGAAAAAGATAATTATACTTCAGACCTTTGAAACAAAAAAGAAATTGCCTGCAACAAAAATGACATTGCTGCAAAGTGTTTTTCTTTTTAAAACATCAGGCTCATATTTTTAAATAAAAATATATCTGCTTTTGCAGCTGAAGCTGAAAAAAATATCTAATCTCGATAGAAAAGCCGAGATCCTCCCCCTGAATATCAAAAGTTCGGTCCCTTACTATTGTGGAAACTATTAAGACGCCATTAACAATAACAACGGCATTTGTACTGAACCGAGATCACTACGGTCTATAAAGCGTGATGTTTTCTCACTGTATTGTTTGCAAGTGTAGATAAAAACACAAATACATAAAGTGTCCAAAAAGAACACAAACAAAATATTATTATTTTGTTCCTCCAGACTTAACAACAGTTCCAAGAACCCGTTGCTTTTGTTTTTACATACACTTTTTCGAAAACGTTGAACAAAGTATTGAACGTGTTAAATTGTAACTTAATAGACATTGAGAATGATATGTGTTTGTGAAACATGCAAATCTATTCAGTGTGAAGGAAAATTCAACGTTATGTCTGCAGGGGGTGTCCAGTATCATCAATATGTCTTTGGAAATTAAACTCGGACACAAAACACGGTGTCACATTCTATCACGTCAGTATTTCCTGACTGTACATCAACTACTTGAATTCCCTTGTTATGTCGACTGTGATATGAAAGTGTAGCATGGCATGCAGTTTGAGAGTCGTGCAGTCTCTTATTGGCCCCTATCTTCTGAAATCATCAAAGAAATCAGGATATTCAAACGAGAGCACTAGCAATTAAAATGAATGCTTTTTCTAATTATGATCATATGAGAATCTGGATTTAGCCTTTTTAATAGCCACGTGAGTCGAGCATTCAGAAGCATTTGTATGCGTGGCAAAATGAATGGGGGAGATAGTTAATCATCTGATAGCCTTGTAAGTTAAGTAGTGGTTCATCTTAAACTCGCCGTTGTTATGCGAGTCCTGTGACTGCACCTGCGCTAACCCTCGCGATGCTAACATGGGAATAATAGAAATGTTCATGGATTTTAGTATTCCTTTCCTTATGATTGTGTACTTTACAGTATGGAAATACAAGCGCCAAAACCATTTCCATATTCATAAGAAATCTCTGCCAAACACCTGGTCGATTGTTCGATTCCGACTATATCATGAGCATGTGTTTATGAATCATTATCAAATAGTGATGATACCAGATGTTAGCGAAAAGGTGAGTGTATCCTGCCCCACCAGCGGCATCCGTGCTGAATTGCACCGGGCGTCATAAAGTAATGCATAGTGATAAGGAACAACTTGCAGATGTAACGAATGGTTGTGTAAAACTGCGGTACACATAGTAGCTGATGAGGTATTGGCTGGCTGGCCACGTGGTGAATGTAGTAGGACATAACCTGAGCTATCGTTGTCCCCATTTCCATATATTTTGAATCTTGACAAATCTGCATCGTCGATGTCGCCGAATTAAGATGTTTCACCAACTTGTGGCTAAATGTCGAGTGTACAGAGAGGTATATCAAATTTATCCCCTTTCTGAATTGTCATGGATACGATGTTTGCATTAATGCATTTTAAACAAAAACATCTTCAAACAGATGGCAACTGTGCTGAGCCTGCAAGCAGTAAACGATCGAGTTGCATATGTTCTATAGAAGAGTCTCAGCACAATTGCTGCTGCAAAACAGAAAATAATTATTTTTAAAAATGCAGGTGAGTGAGTGAGTATGGTTTTACGCCGATTTTTTTCACTAGAAATGTTCTTCACACCGATGTATGTATGTGGCGGTCGAACCAGCGTCTTCGTCGTACAAAAACAATTTAAAATGTTGTTGATGTTAACACATGAAAATATTTACACCAATCACCTATACATAGTCAATACATTTTCTGCTTGTGTACCTTTCAGTTAAGCAAAGATATATTTTTTAAAGCAATCGACTCTTCAAACAAAGTATGAGTACAAAGTTGAAATAAATTTAAGACATCGTATTTCGAATCAATAACCCAATGATTAACGTGGGTGTCGGCAAAAGAGTTAATCCCCCCTCCTATATCGATTACAAAGCACATGTTTCTTTGCGCATGTCAAAAATAAAAATTGCACGTCTCTTTCCAATTTCCCAGACAAAATGGAATTTAGTCTGGCCTTAAAACAAGCAGTAGTCTGAAATCGTAATGATTAAATTGTTCTCTAATAGACCATTAGCGATTCCTGCAAATGTCACTACCGTTGGGTTTTAATGAAAATATTTGATCGAGTTTTAAACATGATTATGATTATGTTTAAAAAAAATTAAACTATAATTTTCGTCCATCCAAATAATTTGTTTCTTTAAACGCAAATAGCATTTCTCGGTGGGTGTTAATTGATGGGAGTACCATTTGCTTTGAATTATTCATATAGCATCATTTACGTGTTTTGTTTTGATGTTGTATTTGTTCAGTTGTACTCATATGTTGCCATACTATGCAGATGTTAGTTTAAAGCAACAACAGTCACTGCTGACAGACAGACTGACAAACGGGTACTAATTATGAAGATGCTAAAGTAATTGCATTACGATGTGCAATACACAGGCTGATGTTAATTACAACAGATACTCAAAACAACCAAATGTTTTCCAATATGCATAGAAGATCAATTTAACATGACACCACCATAGCACACAAAATGTCATCGAAAATTCCCTGCAATTAAAACAGTATTTCATTTAAAATGAAAACGCCTTTTAACTCCAAAACAAGGTTCTTAATATAAGCCCTCTTGGTCGTTTATTCATAGAATGTTCATTAGAAAAAATCGCCAGCTCGACTGTTAATCAAAGACATTTCAGATTCATTGTCTTCCTTTGATGGAAGTGAAGGTAGTCGGGACCAACTCGCAGACTAGAAGACTTTTCTAAGCAGCACACGCCAGCGCAGTGAAAGATGGATTCGATCTCGTGCAATTAGATCTGCCTTGGTTTTAGGTTACCAATTAAGCAGCGTGGCAGACACATCGCGATTTTTGATTTAATGCTGGAAATATGAAGACTTTCACTTCTGTCCGGTAACTGACTGACCTATGTGAATCGCAGCGATTGCCGATTATTGATCAGGAGGAGATCGATAACCTTGATAATAGATCTACATAGGAGAATATAGGATGACCAGTTTACTGGTGGGGTTGCGACTCCGCAGCGAGATGAGTAGTATGCGATTGAGCCTGCAGCAGCTGATGACAGTGTTAACCGTGGCGATATCCTCCACCACCAGTGTGTGCTCGGTGTCCGTCTGCCACGAGGAAGCTTGTATCAAGCACACATTCTCTACAACTGTTATCAATTGAGCGTTTTAGACAAGTCATGGCGTTTACGTTTTTCAGAGACTTCTGAAATTTCCGTTATTCAATATCCACAAATAATCTTCAATTTCAAGGCAAAACATGGACAACACCAGACACATTTTAAAGTTCAACCATACACAGAAGAAATACGCATACAATTACACGTTTAAGTTAAAAATATTTGCCAGTGAAAGGTATTATGTTAATATATAGAGAGCTGATACGGCAACAGAACAACACGAGAAAAGACACTTAAATTGATAGTGTCCTCATTGAATGGAATAAAAACTGTACTACTTGGCATTAAATGCTAGCTATGAACTATTCATTCATTGTGTAGAGATTGACTTTCCGTGTGACATTAAGTGGTCAGGATATGGGATACATTAATGGAAGATAGTATGTCCTTATTAATTGTTTTGGAAATTCAGGGAAATATCGTCTATCAAAAATATTTGATGGGTCATAACCGATCGCTTAGAAAGAATTCAGGATTAACAGTAAAATATATTCTTTTTTCATTGACTGTAGGTATTTTGTGTAAGTCCAGATTAACCAGGTTACACTGTAACGATATAATTATTAAACCTTGTGACTTAATATAAATATATTTTGAGGAAAATCAGAAGAATAATCTGTGCATTCATTTATGAAATCGGTTGTGAGCGAGTTTGATTTAACGACCAAGGTAATAAGAGTCAAGCAGTAGGGACACCTTGCTTGCAAGATAGGGCGTTATTCATCTGAGACTGTCGCGACCAGTACCAATCTCTCTTTTATGCAATTTCATTCCAAATTAAATTACAAAAGGACAGAGCCGGACTCTCCCATGAAATGTAGAGTTTCCGGACCGGAAACTTATGACACTCGACATTTTATACTCCTCCTTTAAGCCCCGGTTTCAAAGGACAGGCAAATCCGTGTAAGATCTCAATTAAGCAATATTAATAATGATGTAGATTGAAGGAGAATATCTTCATTAGAAGCCTTTGTGGGATTTATACCCTGGGGTGAAATTGCAAGAATTTTGGTCAGTGATCTTTCAGCTGATGTTGTCCCGCTGACGGCTATGGAAGGGCTGGCGTCTTTTAGTGCTCTGCAGAGAGCTTTTAACGCAATTTGCGAGTCGTAGAGTCATTAAACACCCTGTACCCTGCTTCCGAACAGGAAACGTCCGCCATCAATACACGGAGCAACACATGGTTGATTGGCGTTTTAGATTTCCTACTGCACGATTCCTTGGCGTTAGCAAATGCCGGAGAAAAACATCAATACGTGGAAGCCGTTGCTCTCTCAGACGACTGGAGGGCTTTTAAAGAGGCATTCAAACAAAATGAAGTGATGCTATAAGCGACCTTTGCTCGGTGAATAATGATCGTCTGCTCTCACCAGAAGTCATTAGCAGCCGTCGCGCATGCGCAACGAAGCCCGTAACGACTTCCTCGCGCTTAATGAAGACCAGTGTTTCGCCTCGCGGACCACGATTGGCGCTGACTTGGTTGACACTGTTAATTTTGGCGAGCCAACACTTCGCGATGCTGTCGTTAATGGCTAGCTATTAGCTGCCTCTGAACCTAAAGCTCCCGTGAGACGACAAAGCATCATGGGAATGGCCCTCGTGTTTTCTTCAATTTCGCACAATTTCCCGCCACTTTCCCCAATATAACCAACGCGAGCCTTTCCGCGCTAACCTTTAATAGGTTTGTCGCATTTGCCATTTTCCTCCAACAAATAATGATGAATAGCGAGCGATGCGACGTTTTATCTCATTAGTCAAGTTGATAAAAGGGTGGTGATAGTTTCATGCGATAGCGCCGCTAACTACCGCCTCCTTAGCGGCACAGTTAAGTGGATTGCAGAAGAGCGATCTAAACGCCCAGACGAAATTTTTCACGTGAATGTTTTTTGTTGACCTGGAAATGCTAGACGAGTTCCTCAGACATAATGGGACAGAACCAAATGATTAGAAACTTCGCTTCAGTATTGCTTTTCCAGTATTGAATTACAACAGAGGACCGGGGACGTATTTATTGTACTTCTCAATAAAATATAGGCAAGAGTTTATCAACGCCTTTGCTGTTACAAAAGACATACACTCCGAGCTGTATATACTGGAAGTGACTGTTTACGTCTGGAGCCCATTTCGTAAATGAGAACCGTGAACGGGTAACCACATAACTTATACTTACAGATTGATTAAAGTCGTAAAAGGGAGATCAAGAATACCACACCGCAAGAGAGAGATACTTTAATAAAGCGAGAGCTCGAGACTACTACAAAGGAAGAGATCGAGAATACTACAAAGGAAGAGATGGAGAATACTTCAAAGCAAGAGATCGGGAACACTACAAAGCGAGAGATCGAGAATACAACAAAGCAAGAGCTCGGGAATACAACAAAGTGAGAGATTGAGAATACTTCAAAGCAAGAGCTCGGGAACACTACAAAGCGAGAGATCGAGAATACAACAAAGCAAGAGCTCGGGAATACAGCAAAGTGAGAGATTGAGAATACTTCAAAGCAAGAGCTCGGGAACACTACAAAGCGAGAGATCGAGAATACAACAAAGCAAGAGCTCGGGAATACAACAAAGCGAGAGATCGAGAATACTACAAAGGAAGAGATCGAGAATACTACAAAGGAAGAGATGGAGAATACTACAAAGCGAGAGATCGAGAATACAACAAAGGAAGAGCTCGGGAATACAACAAAGTGAGAGATTGAGAATACTACAAAGGAAGAGATCGAGAATACTACAAAGCAAGAGATCGAGAATACTACAAAGGAAGAGATCGAGAATACTACAAAGCAAGAGATCGAGAACACTACAAAGCGAGAGATTGAGAATACTACAAAGGAAGAGATCGAGAATACTACAAAGCAAGAGATCGAGAATACTACAAAGGAAGAGATCGAGAATACTACAAAGCAAGAGATCGAGAATACTACAAAGGAAGAGATCGAGAATACCACAAAGCGAGAGATCGAGAAGACTATAAAGCGAGAGATCGAGAATACTACAAAGGAAGAGATCGAGAATACTACAAAGCAAGAGCTCGAGAACACTACAAAGCGAGAGATCGAGAATACTACCAAGGAAGAGATCGAGAATAGTTCAAAGGAAGAGCTCGAGAACACTACAAAGCGAGAGATCAAGAATACTACAAAGGAAGAGATCGAGAATGCTGCAAAGGAACTGATCGAACATACTACGAAGCAAGCGAGAGATCGAGAATAGTTCGAAGAAAGATCTCGAGAACACTACAAAGCGAGAGATCAAGAATACTACAAAGCGAGAGATCGAGAATGCTACAAAGCGAGAGATCGAGAATAGTTCAAAGCAAGAGCTCGAGAACACTACAAAGCGAGAGATCAAGAATAGTTCAAAGCGAGAGATCGAGAACACTACAAAGCGAGAGATCGAGAATAGTTCAAAGCAAGAGCTCGAGAACACTACAAAGTGAGAGATCGAGAATACTACAAAGGAAGAGCTCGAGAATACTACAAAGGAAGAGATCGAGAATGCTGCAAAGGAACTGATCGAGAATACTTCAAAGCGAGAGATCGAGAATACTACAAAGCGAGAGATCGAGAATACTACAAAGCGAGAGATCGATAATAGTTCGAAGCAAGAGCTCGAGAACACTACAAAGCGAGAGATCGAGAACACTACAAAGCGAGAGATCGAGAATAGTTCAAAGGAAGAGCTCGAGAATACTACAAAGGAAGAGATTGAGAATGCTGCCAAGGAACTGATCGAGAATACTACAAAGGAAGAGATCGAGAAAACTACAAAGGAAGAGAACGAGAATACTATAAAGGGAGAGCTCGAGAATATTACAAAGGAAGGGATCAAGAATACTACAAACGAGGAGCTCGAGAATACTACAGAGCGAGATATTTAGTTAAATATTTTTTTAGTTTCACCTATCTTTAAGAGCTTAAGAACGTGATTATAAACATGTATAGACACTTTACTCTCCGTTGAAATTTGCATATTTGCACTCGGCAGTGAAATTGCACTCTGGGTAAACATGGTAGTCCAGTAGTCTTATAACGATGCCTGTATTCGACAGCCAGTTAGAGATGTTGTCAAGTGTTCTTGGCTGTCAAGTAATAATGTTTGCAATAAGTGTACTCGATAGTCGAGTAGTAATATCATGTAGCTATGTATGTACCCGATACCATTGCTTGAAGTACATACCCGTACATATACTTTTTAAAATATTTGACAGTCAAATTAAGCCTGTATTATTTTACACTTCAGAAAAATAGGGCTATTCAAAAATTGTAGCAATTGAAAAATTTCAGATTAAATTTTGTAAATTTACTATTGGAATTGGAAGTCATGTTACAAATGTTGCTGCCCTTGGCGAATGTGGTAGATATGGATTATTTATTGATTATCACAAGAGATGTATTAAATATTGGTTGAAATTGTTATTTTTACCCAGTTATAGATACCCTAAGCAATGTTATTTAATGCAGAAATCTTTAGATGAAGTTAATCGCAATACATGGGTAACTTGTGTCAAAAGATAATTATTCATTTATGGATTTGGCCACGTGTGGATTTCGCAGGAAGTTGGTAATGGGGCCCTCTTTATTAATGCATTTATTCAAAGGTTAAAAGACTGTAACCAACAGGACTGGTATTGTAAAGTTTGTGAAATACGTAAATTATCAATGTATGAGGAATATAAGTCATTGCTAACAGTTGAAAAGTATCTCTGTGAAATCACAAGCCGTCATTATAGACATATGTTTTGTTTGTTAAGAGTTGGCGAGTTGCCATTGATGGTAAATGTAGGTAGAAGATGCGGTATAGAGTACTGAAATAGGCAGTGCAGATTTTGTAATTTACAGGAAATTGAAGATGAGTTTCATTTTATGCTTGTCTGCCCATGTTACATATATTTAAGAAATAAGTATTTACCTATTTATTACTCTTCCAATCCTACTTTATTTAAATATATTACACTATTATCTTGTAACCGCACTAGTATTGTAACTAATTGTGTTAAGTATATACTGGAAGCACTTGCGAGTTGTAATATCATGTAGCTATGTATGTACCCGAACTTACAATAATGTTGTAGCATTGTGAGTTATCTACAGTCAAGTTTCAATGTAGCTATGTATGTACTCGATAGCCCAGTGTTAATGTAGCTATGTATGTACTCGATAGCCCAGTGTTAATGTAGCTATGTATGTTCTCGATAGCCCAGTGTTAATGGAGCTATGCATATTCACCGTAATCCAGCAGTAAACATTGTGTGTACTCAATAGTCCAGTAGTGATGTAGATTTGTACTCAATAGTCCAGTAGTGATGTAGATTTGTACTCAATAGTCCAGTAGTGATGTGGATTTGTACTCAATAGTCCAGTAGTGATGTAGATGTGTACTCAATAGTCCAGTAGTGATGTAGATGTGTACTCAATAGTCCAGTAGTGATGTAGATGTGTACTCAATAGTCCAGTAGTGATGTAGATGTGTACTCAATAGTCCAGTAGTGATGTAGATGTGTACTCAATAGTCCAGTAGTGATGTAGATTTGTGCTCAGTAGTCCAGTAGTGATGTAGATTTGTACTCAATAGTCCAGTGGTGATGTAGCTTTGTTCTCAATAGTCCAGTAGTGATGTAGATTTGTACTCAATAGTCCAGTAGTGATGTAGATTTGTACTCAATAGTTCAGTAGTGATGTAGATTTGTACTCAATAGTCCAGTAGTGATGTAGCTTTGTTCTCAATAGTCCAGTAGTGATGTAGATTTGTACCCAATAGTCCAGTAGTGATGTAGATTTGTACTCAATAGCCAAGTAGGGATGTAGCTTTGTTCTCAATAGTCCAGTAGTGATGTACATTTGTACTCAATAGTCCAGTAGTGATGTACATTTGTACTCAATAGTCCAGTAGTGATGTACATTTGTACTCAATAGTCCAGTAGTGATGTAGATTTGTACTCAATAGTCCAGTAGTGATGTAGCTTTGTTCTCAGTAGTCCAGTAGTGATGTAGATTTGTACTCAATAGTCCAGTAGTGATGTAGATTTGTACTCAATAGTCCAGTAGTGATGTAGATTTGTACTCAATAGCCAAGTAGGGATGTAGCTTTGTTCTCAATAGTCCAGTAGTGATGTACATTTGTACTCAATAGTCCAGTAGTGATGTACATTTGTACTCAATAGTCCAGTAGTGATGTACATTTGTACTCAATAGTCCAGTAGTGATGTAGATTTGTACTCAATAGTCCAGTAGTGATGTAGCTTTGTTCTCAGTAGTCCAGTAGTGATGTAGATTTGTACTCAATAGTCCAGTAGTGATGTAGATTTGTACTCAATAGTCCAGTAGTGATGTAGCTTGGTTCTCAATATTCCAGTAGTGATGTAGATTTGTTCTCAATAGTCCAGTAGTGATGTAGCTTGTTTCTCAATAGTCCAGTAGTAATCAAACTTTGTGTGTACTCAACAGTCCAGTAGTGATGTAGATGTATACTCAATAGTCCAGTAGTGATGTACCTCTATGCACTTCTCAGTTGTACAGTAGTGATGTAGCTATGTACTGCTCAATAGTCCTGTAGTTATGTAGCAATATGTACTACACAATATTCCAAAAGTGATGTAGTTATGTGTATTCAATAGTCCAGTAGTGATTTAGCCACATGTACTTTTCAATACGCCAGTAGTGATGTAGCTGTGCATGCAATAGTCCAGTAGTAATCTAGCTATGTGTACTACTGAATAGCCCAGTAGTGATGTAGCTATATGTACTACTCAATAGTCCAGTAGTGATGTAGCTGTGTACTCAATAGTCCAGTAATGATGCAGCTATATATACTACTCAATAGTCCAATAGGAATAAAGCTATGTGTACTACTCAATAATCCAATTGTGTTGTAGCTATATGTTCTAATCCATAGTCCCGTAGTGATGTAACGATATGTTCTACTCAATAGTGCAGTAGTGTTGTAGCTATATGTACTACTCATTAGTCCCGTAGTAATGTAGCTATGCGTACTACTCAATAGTCCTGAAAAGAAGACTAAGAAGTCCTCGGCAATTATTCAGACCATTTAATAGCAGTTAGTTCATCATCAAAGGCAAGGCATGGCAGTTTGTCAACACACGCACACGGACAGCACGTGGTTACATAAAAAAGTATGAACCGGGTGCATTCAACTGTCGAACCGAAACGGAATGGCAGACAAACGAAATCACACCGGACGACATGTACACAGCATCAGCAATAGGCAAACAGCTTTACTGTTCTTACTTTTATCAAACCGCATTCATTCATTACTTTATGACAAGTCCAGTAGTGATGTAGCTATGTGTACTACTCAATACTCCCGTAGTAATGTAGCTATATGTACTACTCAATAGTCCAGTAGTGATGTAACGATATGTACTACTCAATACTCTCGTAGTAATGTAGCTATATGTACTACTCGATAGTCCAGTAGTGATGTAGCTATATGTACTACTCACAAGTCTAGTAGTGATGTAGCTATGTGTAGTACTCAGTAGTCCAGTAGTGATGTAGCTAAATGTACTACTCAAATATCCCGTAGTAATATAGCTATATATACTACTCAATAGTCCAGTAGTGGTATAGCTATGTCTGCTACTCAGTAGTCAAGTAGTGCTGCAGCTATATGTACTACTCAGTAATCCAGTGGTGTTGTAGCTATATGTTCTAATCAATAGTCCCGTAGTGATGTAGCTATATGTACTACTCAATAGTCCAGTAGTGATGTAGCTATAGATACTACTCAATAGTCTAGTAGTGATGTAGCTATATGTACTACTCGATAGTCCAGTAGTGATGTAGCTATATGTACTACTCAATAGTCCAGTAGTGATATAGCTATGTCTACTACTCAATACTCCCGTAGCAATGTAGCTATATGTACTACTCAATAGTCCAGTAGTGATGTAATGATATGTACTACTCAATAGTCCAGTAGTGATGTAGCTATATGTACTACTCAATAGACCAGTAGTGATGTAGCTATATGTACTACTCAATAGTCTAGTAGTGATGTAGCTATATGTATTACTCACTAGTCCAGTAGTGATGTAGCTATATGTACTACTCAATAGTCTAGTAGTGATGTAGCTATATGTACTACTCGATAGTCCAGTAGTGATGTAGCTATATGTACTACTCAATAGTCCAGTAGTGATGTAGCTATATATACCACTCACTAGTCCAGTAGTGATGTAGTTATATGTACTACTCAATAGTCCAGTAGTGATGTAGCTATATGTACTACTCAATAGTCCAGTAGTGATGTAGCTATATGTACAACTCAGTAGTCCAGTAGTGATGTAGCTAAATGTACTACTCAGTAGCCCAGTAGTGATGTAGCTATATGTACAACTCAGTAGTCCAGTAGTGATGTAGCTAAATGTACTACTCAATAGTCCAGTAGTGATGTAGCTATATGTACAACTCAATAGTCCAGTAGTGATGTAGCTATATGTACAACTCAGTAGTCCAGTAGTGATGTAGCTATATGTACAACTCAGTAGTCCAGTAGTGATGTAGCTAAATGTACTACTCAGTAGCCCAGTAGTGATGCAACGATATGTACAACTCAGTAGTCCAGTAGTGATGTAGCTATATGTACAACTCAATAGTCCAGTAGTGATGTAGCTATATGTACAACTCAGTAGTCCAGTAGTGATGTAGCTATATGTACAACTCAGTAGTCCAGTAGTGATGTAGCTATATGTACAACTCAATAGTCCAGTAGTGATGTAGCTATATGTACAACTCAGTAGCCCAGTAGTGATGCAACGATATGTACTACTCAGTAGCCCAGTAGTGATGTAACGATATGTACTACTCAGTAGTTCAGTAATGACGTAGCTGTGTGCTTAATAGTCCAGTAATGATGTAACTATATGTACTACTCAATAGTCCAGTACTAATGTAACTATATGTAATACTCAATAGTCCAGTAGTGATGTAGCTATATGTACTACTCAGTAGTCCAGTAGTGTTGTAACTATATGTACTACTCACTAGTCCGGTAGTGATGTAGCTATATGTATTAGTAAATAGTCCCGTAGTGATGTAACTATATGTACTACTCACTAGCCCAGTAGTGATGCTGCTATATGTACTACTCAATAGTCCAGTAGTGATGTAACTATATGTGCTACTCAATAGTCCACTAGTGATGTCGCTGTGTGTATTTTCGGCAATCCCGTAGTGATGTAGCTGTGTGTGCTCTCAATAGTCCAGTAGTAATATGGCTATTTGACTCGATAGTCCAGTTGTGATAAATCTATGTGTTGTCAATCAGTGATGTGTCGATGTGTACTGTAGATCAGTGATGTGTCGATGTGTACTGTAGTTCAGTGATGTGTCGATGTGTACTGTAGTCCAGTGATGTGGCGATGTGTACTGTAGTCCAGTGATGTGGCGATGTGTACTGTAGTTCAGTGATGAAGCAATAGGTACTGTAGTCCAGTGATGAAGCGATAAGTACTGTAGTCCTGTGATGTGGTTATGTGTACTGTAGTTCAGTGATGTGGCGATGTGTACTGTAGTCCAGTGATGTGGCGATGTGTACTGTAGTTCAGTGATGTAGCGATGTGTACTGTAGTCCAGTGATGTGGCTATGTGTACTGTAGTCCAGTGATGAAGCGAGGTGTACTGTAGTCCAGCGATGTGTCGATGTGTACTGTAGTTCAGCGATGTGTCGATGTGTACTGTAGTCCAGTGATGTGGCGATGTGTACTGTAGTTCAGTGATGTGGCGATGTGTACTGTAGTTCAGTGATGTGGCGATGTGTACTGTAGTCCAGTGATGTGGCGATTTGTACTGTAGATCAGTGATGTAGCGATGTGTACTGTAGTCCAGTGATGAAGCGATGTGTACTGTAGTCCAGTGATGAAGCGATGTGTACTGTAGTCCAGTGATGTGGCGATGTGTACTGTAGTTCAGTGATGAAGCGATAGGTACTGTAGTTCAGTGATGTGGCGATAGGTACTGTAGTTCAGTGATGTGGCGATGTGTACTGTAGTCCAGTGATGTGGCGATGTGTACTGTAGTTCAGTGATGAAGCGAGGTGTACTGTAGTCCAGTGATGTGGCGATGTGTACTGTAGTTCAGTGATGAAGCGATAGGTACTGTAGTCCAGTGATGAGTATCTACGAAGCCCTTTGTTGAACTCTCACCTCGAAGTGAAAGGGATATTGTCCAACCCGCAACTGAGATATGCCATTCTATTGTCAAACACACGAGTAATAACTGAGGAGGATCATGACCTCATAATGAAATAGAGGTCCAGTATTATGATTTTCTTGTCGGTAATTATGACAACGCGGTATCCAATCGAACACTGGATGATATAATAAGTCCAATCTTTATCCGGGTGCTATCTATTGAAGATGCATGACTTTCCATTGAGACATATCATGTTATAATCATGTTCTCCTCAGTGATGCTGGAAGCAAGGTGCACAGCGAAATACGCCTCAAGTTTTCTTGAGCATGTCAGACCTAAATACTAGTATACGTTCTCCGTTGTGTCATGATGTAGATATACTACAGGTATACTTGTATACTGGTATACGTGTTGAATTCAATCAGAAATGTTTTTGCAATCTCGAAATTGACATTCCATTATGTTCATTTTCTATACAATGAACGGTCATCTTGATATCCGCCTATGTCAAATAATGGGTAGGTTCCTGGATAAGATAATCCCACCAGATATAAACGTTATCCGTTGGGGTCGTATACAGACAAATATGCTATTACTACTTTCAGTAGTTTTGCAAACAAACATGGCCCTGTAACTGTCTAGCGTCTAATTAACCACCAGTGCCTAATTTTACAATTTGGGCAAATTTGGAGATATATAGTTGCGAAACTATTTATAGAGGACGCAAGCGGGATCGAGACCTATGCGACTTTGGGTCATTTCTACATTCTAAAACAGTTTGATTTGGCCAAAATATGTCAGCCTTGTTTCATTTAGTGACTGCGTAGACATCTGATTGCATTTTGTACCATTACGACACGCTAGGCAAACAATTTACAACCACTTGTACATACACGTAGCAGTTAACAACCACTTGTACATACACGTTGCAGTTTACAACCACTTGTGCATACACGTTGCAGTTTACAACACAGCTGTTTACAACTACTTTGTACACATACATTCAGTAAAGCTTAACAACATCGTACTAAGCACATCATCATCACTGCGATTCCTCTGATTAAAACCACTTTGTACGCAGCTATTCACAAACACTTCACACACAGATGTTCAAACAAACGTACACTGGTAACGGTGTTTGACGCGTAGTGTAGAGGTACACTCTCTATTAACATGGAGAAAGAAGTTTAGCTTTAGGTTGTACAGATTAGAGGTAAAGTGAGTGAGTGAGTTGTGTTTTACGCCACAAATAGCAATATTCCAGCATTATGAAGACGGGGACACCAGAAATGGGCTTGGCATGTGGGTATGTGGGGAATGGAGTCGGGGCGTGATGCGTGACAGGCGAGCGCTGTAACCACTAGGCTACCTGACCGCCCCTGAGAGATATGTTGCACACATTTTACGGAATATCAGTTGAATTGTTAGAGGACATTTCAGTGAAGCACTCACAACTATAGGTCAACATTTGATAACATTTCTAATTGGAATTGAGTACAGGGCTTCTTGGGGATGAAGGGGCATCTCCGGGGTCACTCCAACGACTCGTTTGTCAGTAAATTCAACTGATGACTAGTTCGCGTGAGTTGTTCGGATTGTGGCCTTTGTTCCACACTTAGCCTCGGTAATAGATTCAATTAAATTGCAATTCCTAGGTCAATTCCTTCCCTGTTGTCCTCCTGATCCGATCACATAAAGTAGATCCGCTCAGCAATTATTGCCAGGATGAGACTGAGTTTATTTGAACATTGACAAAATCTTTAAGGCTATCCGGTATTAATTGTGGCCTGATTTAATTAGCAGTCAATCAATTATTTTGCCCCCTCCCCTTTCCGTGATCAACATATGCAATCAATATCATATTTCAGATGCAATTTAGGATTGGTCCCTCTTTTATCGTGTTCTCCGACACTTGCAATCCCGGAGCAATTCCACAAGCAATTGCCTTGTCATTCAATTGAAATATAGAGTTTCACTCCTTTAAATCGCACGATGAACAGACCGTCTCGTCAGTTCCTAAAACAAAGTAAAATACATTAATATGAAATCCATGTACGTGTTAGTGTGGCATTTAAAACAAACCATATCTATAACCATAAACCATCAAGTATTACATCTAATCAATAAACGAATCGCGTGACTAAGCCAAGGTGTCCATGTTAGCGTTGCAATGTTAAATGTAGACGACTAACTCGGAAGGATTAACACAATGTACAATGAAAGCTGTTGGTAGAATATCACATATATCATAACATCTGTGGAATCAGTGAGTACATGTTCAAACATACGATATACATGTAGTTTAATAAGGGCATATACATGGTGTGTGATTGTAGCCTGGACCATATGATGAGCAGAAGTGTGACAGATAGAAGCAGGAAGTTAAGAACTCCTTACGGTGCACGTGTAATATATGGGCACCATCGTTATGTATTTCTATATTGATCATGACAGGCGTATCCGGTGTACACTTATATTCTCTATCATCTACATCAACCAGCCTAAGCAAGCCGTCCACACAGCCTTTTACAGAAGTGGTACACCTGCGGGCTTGATTGCCTCATTTCCACACCCTGAACACCACAAAGTTACATGATGAAAGCCGACACTATGCTAATATGGCAGCGCTTCGCCGGGCAGAGCTTGCAGCATCGCTGCTTAATCAGGGCTTATCATCATGTCTTTGTGTGAATTTCACAGTTACAATGAACCCTTGCGTGTTGTTCTGTCCACCTTTCACCAGGCAACACTCTGTCTTCAGTCAGTTTTATTTGTTGCCTTTTGCTTCACAAAATGTTTTTAGCAGTGACAATCATTTTTGCTAGCTTTGTTGGATATCGTATTAGTTATGGGTATTCTCTAAACGATATTCTTTTCTGGCATGATGTTTGCTAAAACAAGCTTAAAGTGTACATTGCCGTTGGGCATCCATGCTTGGCAGATGTGAATAAGAAATTGTGTCATGAGTATTCTGGAAACTGACAGTTTTACATCCATCCTTCCTCATCAACTTTTAAGTTCATGGTGTAGCCAGTCCTGAACTATTGAAATGTGATATGGTAGTATATGACACTGGCATATCAAATGCTGATTAGCATTGTTCTAGATTTCCGCTAGAGTTGCAGTGCGCCTAGTCATCACCAGTCCCAACTGCGTGGACTGTTGACCAACTGGGCTGACCCACACGGCCTGGCTGCAGTGCCAGTCTCCGTCACCAGTCTGTGTCTGTGCAAACACTTCAAGCCACTGCCTTGTTATTCCAGGTCCTTCCCACACAGCATGACGCCGTAAAACAGCTGTGGCTGTGTTGACCGTAGCGAAACATAAGGTGACCTTCGTCAAGTAGGAATTTTGCTTGTATGCAATGGTTTGTTTTGAAAAAAGGTTTGATTTTCTCATATCACTCCCGTATCACAGTGCTTGGTAGATTGTTTGATGTAGAATACATTTCTAAATACTTCACAATAAATGCTTTCACAGTATGGTGTTCAGAGTTTGTTGTTATCGGGGAATACCACAAGGGCATGTAGTTGAGGTAGATGCTACAAGGGATGTTGTGGAGATAAATACTACAAGGGATATAGTTCAGGTTGATACTAAAAGGGATATAGTTCAGGTTGATACTACAAGGGATATAGTTCAGGTAGATGCTACAAGGGATGTTGTGGAGATAAATACTACAAGGGATATAGTTCAGGTTTATACTACAATGAGTGTAGTTCAGGTAGATACTACAAGGGATGTAGTTCAGGTAGATGCTACAAGGGATGTTGTGGAGATAGATACTACAAGGGATATAGTTCAGGTTGATACTAAAAGGGATATAGTTCAGGTAGATACTACAAGGAATATAGTTCAGGTTGATACTACAAGAGATATAGTTCAGGTAGATGCTACAAGGGATGTTGTGGAGATAGATACTACAAGGGATATAGTTCAGGTTGATACTACAATGAGTGTAGTTCAGGTAGATACTACAAGGGATGTAGTTCAGGTTGATACTACAAGGGATATAGTTCAGGTTGATACTAAAAGGGATATAGTTCAGGTAGATACTACAAGGGATGTTGTGGAGATAGATACTACAAGGGATATAGTTCAGGTTGATACTAAAAGGGATATAGTTCAGGTAGATACTACAAGGGATGTTGTGGAGATACATACTACAAGGGGATATAGTTCAGGTTGATACTAAAAGGGATATAGTTTAGATAGTTACTACCAGGGGTATAGTTCAGGTAGATACTACAAGGGTATAGTTCAGGTAGATACTACAAGGGGTATAGTTCAGGTAGATACTACAATGAGTATAGTTCAGGTAGATGCTACAATGAGTATAGTTCAGGTAGATACTACAAGGGATATAGTTCAGGTTGATACTACAAGGGGTATAGTTCAGGTAGATACTACAAGTGGTATAGTTCAGGTAGATACTACAATGAGTATAGTTCAGGTAGATACTACAAGGGATATAGTTCAGGTAGATACTACAAGGGATGTTGTAGAGATAGATACTACAAGGGGTATAGTTCAGGTAGATACTAAAAGGGATATAGTTAAGGTAGATACTACAAGGGATAAAGTTCAGGTAGATATTACAAGGGATACAGTTCAGGTAGATACTACAAGGGATATAGTTCAGGTTGATACTACAAGGGGTATAGTTCAGGTAGATACTAAAAGGGATATAGTTCAGGTTGATATTACAAGGGATACAGTTCAGGTAGATACTAAAAGGGATATAGTTCAGGTTGATACTACAAGGGATGTAGTTCAGGTAGATACTACAAGGGATATAGTTCAGGTTGCGACTACAAGGGATATAGTTCAGGTTTATACTACAAGGGATATAGTTCAGGTTGATACTACAAGGGATGTAGTTCAGGTAGATGCTACAAGGGATGTTGTGGAGATAGATACTACAAGGGATATAGTTCAGGTTGATACTAAAAGGGATATAGTTCAGGTAGATACTACAAGGGATATAGTTCAGGTAGATACTACAAGGGATATAGCTCAGGTTGATACTACAAGGGATTTAGTTCAGGTAGATGCTACAAGGGATGTTGTGGAGATAGATACTACAAGGGATATAGTTATGGTTAATACTACAAGGGATATAGTTCAGGTTTATACTACAAGGGATATAGTTCAGGTTGATACTACAAGGGATATAGTTCAGGTTTATACTACAAGGGATATAGTTCAGGTTGATACTACAAGGGATACTGTGGAGGAAGATGTAACAGGGGCATGTGTGAGGTAGATGCTATTATGAGGACTGTAGTTAAGGTAGCTACTGAAAGACGTCGTTTAGGAAGATGTTGCCGGAGACCGTCTTTGCGGTAGATACTTCTGGGGAAATAGTTGAGGTAGATGCTATTTGTGATAATGTCGTTGAGGTTGATGCTGCTGGAGAACGTCTTTGTGGTAAATACTACTGGGGAAATAGTTGAGGTAGATGCTATTGGGACTGTAGTTGACGTAGATGCCACTGGGGGTGTAGTTGACGTAGATGCTACTGGGGATGTAGTTGTGGTAGATGCTACTGGGGATCTAGTTGTGGTAGATGCCACATGGTGTGAATTCGTGGTAGATGATAACGGAGATGTAGTTGTAGAAGAAGCTAATGGTGGATATCGTTGACGTAGATGCTACTGGCGCGTGTAGCTGAGGTAGATGATATTAGGAGATGCATTTGAGGTTGATGCTAATAGGGTTGTAGCAGAGGTAGATTATTTGAGGGCGACATCTTTGAAGTATTTGCTACTCGGGAATGTAGTTGTGGTGGATGCTACTAGAGGACGTCATGATGATAGACATTGCTAAATTATGTCAAGTTGGTTTATGCCACAGGGGTGGTGGTTGCTATGTAAGATCCTTCGGGTGGCGGGGGGATGTAATGTTAGGTGCTTCTGGGTCATGTTGCGATAGTAGATACTGATGGACATGTTGCGATGTTAAATGTTGCTAGGGGATGTTGCGATGGTAGATGCTGCAAGGGGATGTAGCGATGGTAGATGCTGCTGGGGGATGTTGCGACGATAGATGCTGGGCATGTTGCGATGGTAGATGCTAAGGCATGTTGAGATGGTAGATGGGGATGTTGCGATGGTAGGTGCATCTGAGGCATGTTGCGATGGTAGATGTTGCTAGGGGGTGTTGCGATGGTAGATGCTGGGGGATGTTGCGATGGTAGATGTTGCTAGGGGATGTTGCGATGGTAGATGCTGCTAGGGGATGTTGCGATGGTAGATGCTTCTGAGGCATGTTGCGATGGTAGATGTTGCTAGGGGGTGTTGCGATGGTAGATGCTTCTGAGGCATGTTGCGATGGTAGATGCTGGGGCATGTTGCGATGGTAGATGCTGCTAGGGCATGTTGCGATGGTAGATGCTGCTAGGGGATGTTGCGATGGTAGATGCTGCTATGGCATGTTGCGATGGTTGATGCTGCTGGGGTATGTTGCGATGGTAGATGCTGCTAGGGCATGTTGCGATGGTAGATGCTGCTAGGGCATGTTGCGATGGTTGATGCTGCTGGGGCATGTTGCGATGGTAGGTGCTGCTAGGGCATGTTGCGATGGTAGATGCTGCTTGGGGATGTTGCGATGGTAGATGCTAAGGCATGTTGCGATGGTAGATGCTACTGGGGCATGTTGCGATGGTAGATGCTGCTAGGGGATGTTGCGATGGTAGATGCTGCTTGGGCATGTTGCGATGGTAAATGTTGCTGGTGGATCTTGAGCTGGTAGATGTTGCTGGGGCACGTTGAGATGGTAGATGGTGCTAAGGCATATTGCGATGGTAGATGCTGCTAGGGCTTGTTGCGATGGTAGATGTTGATGGGGTTTGTTGATATGGTAGATGGTGATGTGTGATGTTGCGATGGTAGATGCTGCTAGGGGATGTTGTGATGGTAGATGCTGATGCATGTTGCGATGGTAGGTGCTTCTAAGGCATGTTGCGATGGTAGATGCTGCTGGGGCATGTTGCGATGGTAAATGTTGCTGGTGGATCTTGAGCTGGTAGATAATGCTGGGGCACGTTGAGATGGTAGATGGTGTTAGGGGATGATGCGATGGTAGATGCTGCTAGGGCTTGTTGCGATGGTAGATGTTGCTGGGGTTTGTTGATATGGTAGATGGTGCTGTGTGATGTTGCGATCGCAGATGTTGCTGGGGATGTTGCGATGGTTTATAGTTAGGTACGTTGCGATGTTGCTGTGTGATGTTGAGATGGTAGATGATGCTAAGGGATGTTGCGATGATAGATGGTGGTAGGAGATGTTGCTATGGTAGATGGTCAGGTATGTTGCGATGTTGCTGGGGGATGTTGCGAGACAGATGCAGCTAGAGAAATGCTGCGATGGTAGATGTTGCTGGGTCATGTTGCGATGGTAGATGCTGCTTGGGGATGTTGCTATTGTTTATGGTGCTAGGGGATGCTGCGATGGTAGATGGTGCAGGTGGATGTTGCGAAGGTAGATGGCGAGGTATGTTGCGAGGTTACTGGGACATGTTACGATGATAGATGCTGCTAGGGGAATGTTGCGACGGTACATGTTGCTGGGGAATGTTACGATGGTAGATGCTGCTAGATGTTAAGATGGTAGATGCTACTTTTGGGAGGTGTTGAGATGGTAGATGCTGCTGCTGGGAGATGTTGAGATGGTAGATGCTACTGTTGGGAGGTGTTGAGAGGGTAGATGCTGCTGCTGGGAGATGTTGAGATGGTAGATGCTACTGTTGGGATGTGTTGAGAGGGTAGATGCTGCTGCTGGGAGATGTTGAGATGGTAGATGCTACTGTTGGGATGTGTTGAGAGGGTAGATGCTGCTGCTGGGAGATGTTGAGATGGTAGATGCTACTGTTGGGATGTGTTGAGAGGGTAGATGCTGCTGCTGGGAGATGTTGAGATGGTAGATGCTACTGTTGGGATGTGTTGAGAGGGTAGATGCTGCTGCTGGGAGATGTTGAGATGGTAGATGGTGTTTGGGGATGATGCGATGGTAGTTATTGAGATACGTTGAGATGGTAGATGGTGCTGGGGGATGATGCCATGGTAGTTGTTGAGATACGTTGAGATGGTAGATGGTGTTGGGGGATGATGCGATAGTAGTTGTTGGGTTGAGATACGTTCAGATAGTAGATGGTGCTGGGGGATGATGCGATGGTAGTTGTTGAGATATGTTGAGGTGGTAGATGGTGCTGGGGGGTGATACGATGGTAGTTGTTGAGATATGTTGAGATAGTAGATAGTGCTGGGGGATGACGCGATGGTAGTTGTTGAGATACGTTGAGATAGTAGATGTTGCTGGGGGATGGTACGATGGTGGTTGTTGAGATACGTTGAGATAGTAGATGTTGCTGGGGGATGGTGCGATGGTAGTTGTTGAGATACGTTGAGATAGTAGATGTTGCTGGGGGGATGGTGCGATGGTAGTTGTTGAGATACGTTGAGATAGTAGATGTTGTAGATAATACATACAGATGATATTCGTTTCTTTTTGATAAATAACATATTCGGCAAGCCTCGCAGTTTTCAACTTTTATCGAGTCATATTGATACATGATTTCAAAAGACACTTAAATGAGATCCTCTATGTGTCTTTACAGGTTTTCTGATTTTATTAAATGTCATTCGGCGAGACAAAATAATTGAACAGGGTCGTTATATTGAGCTAATCGGCAAGCCAAATGTGACATCATAACCCTACCTTGACATTGTGTTACATGTAATTTCATTACCCTACCTTGACATTGTTTTAAATCTGACTTAATAATACTACCTTGACATTGTGTCACATGTGACCTCATGCCCCTACATTGACATTGTGTCACATGTGACCTCATAACCCAACTTTTACATTGTGTCACATGTGACCTCATAACCCTACCTTGACATTGTGTCACATGTGACCCCATGACCCTACCTTGACATTGTGTCACATGTGACCCCATAACCCTACCTTGACATTGTGTCAGATGTAATTTCATTACCCTACCTTGACATTGCATTAAATCTGACTTGACATTGTGTCACATGTGACGAAGCAAACTTGAAAAATACACAATGAATGCTTCCCTGGTGGGTTCCCCGATACCTATAGATTAAGAAGAGAATCATATATAAAAAGACTAAAAGAAAGTATACACCCGTGTTTGATGGTGGCTAAAATGAAACAAACAAGATTTCTATGGTGATCCATTTGATACCGGTATAATAGGGCGTTTTTCAACCTTAGGTTTGCAGGGTTTCGGTGACAGATTTCAGCCTAATAACGTTTTAATAACCTTTGTTATTGTCCGGCAGTATAATAATATAACATAGTTATAATTTTTTTCAACTTGATAATTGCATCCCAGGTACAGACCCCCTCCCCCACCTCTCAAAACAAAAAGAAGAAGAAAAAATGTCGGTCCCCGTAGCTGACAAATAGTTGTCTGTAAGCCTGGGCTTATGATATACGTTCCTTGCTCACTAAACAATTTTGGATTTTCCACGTAGTCAAAACCAAATTCGCATAATTATAAATGTGCTCACTTTCATATTCAACTACAGCACACTATATCTCCGATGTTCGGTGTTATAAACAAATGAAAGATAATTTACTCTACTAGTATCAGAAGTAACAGTATTCTTACAGACATCCATCTACAAACCCTCAACTCCCACCATGTGAACTGAAATACTAGTGCCTGTTTCATTCGTGATTCATAGCCCTGTACTAAACCCGTATTTTCAAATGCTCATCCGCTTCTCGTGCAGTTATCAGCAACTCGCGGCATACAAAAGACTCAATCTCTAGTGGGACAAAAAATTCCACAAACAACTAATCAGCCTTTAAAAGGGACCGATATTAAAAGTCAATAGCATAATAATTCACAAAGAAAACAATAGCGTCACGACTGATGCCCAGTACACGGCACGCATAAGACGCTTCATAAAAGGTATAAATCTCGTCGGTAATTGAAATCTTGCGAAAAATATCAGCGGTCTAAAAAGGTCCTCAAACGGATCTCCTGCCGACGTGTTCAATCCAGCGGCAATCGATACTAAAACATCCCTGCAAGAACACCTGCTTACCTGTCACGTTGCCATTGTTTCGGCACATCACAGGTAATTTCCAATCTGATTGTCGTACCACTTAATCATTAATTTCACCGTAGAGTCCCCTCCCCGCCGCTTTTCTCATAACGCATTCCCCAGGGAAGCGTATTTGAGTCGCCCTTAAGTCTCCACGCTCATACAGCAGCATTGTCGGTGTTCCCGCACCTGGGGTAAAGTATATAAGCCGTGTTCCGATTACATGAGTTGATTGGAACTTCACTAGCTCCAGCTCATATCACATAGATTAATCAATATATTACGGCGCTTTACATTGTCTATTACCATGTGTAGTTTTGTATACTGATAACCTTGGTCCTAAACTATCCATATCATACCAACGAGGCAATTACTTTTTTGTGCTCCTTGACACGAGCCATTTTCATTTGATGCATGTTTCAAGACGTTACATTCTTGATCTGTCAGCTCCGTCGGGTACAAAAGCCTTCAAGTTCACAAAAGTATTGCATATTTAATACCACTTCTCAGCTTTAAGCAATGAAAGTTGAAACAATATAATTTAGTTACTGGTGGTGCTTTTACTTGATCCGGAATTACTTCTTACATTTGGTTAATTGTAGGGACAACATTCATGCCGAGAAGTTCATCTGTCAAATTACAGCACATGAATAAACAATGCATATATGTATGATTTTTTCACAACATATTGTTATTGTTTTGGTCAACATTGAATATAAGGCTATAAAGCAATAAGTCCGTTTCTCTGTATGGTTGTGGAGCAATTTCATGTGACAGTTCAGTTTACTGGACTTATAAATCAGCCTTCGTTTCCGCTTAACTACTATCCCTAACCATTAATTTATGGCTGACGTTGGTATTTACCGTCAAATGTTATTTTGGGTTTATCTCACACCTGCGGTAACTCTCAGTAACCTTGATGACTAAGGTCAGTCTAAAGAATTGGTCTAGACCGATATGCATATCGTCCTTTCACACCATGAACTATTCCGTGAGACGCTAGTCGGTTGCAAATGTAACTAAAATGCAGTAGAAATGACCCCGTCATTTGAAATAATATTAACTACCTGCAACATATATGCCTTATCCCAATGAGAAAAGTTCATTCAATAGAACACGCTTTTCCATATAGACTGTAGCTTTCACGCAAGTGCAGTTGGGGTGAGACATCAACCTAAAATCACAGTGTCTACGTTGTCAAAAGTCTCAATATTTAACATCCAGACTCAAAACTATGAAGTCCTAAGTTGCAATTAAAGTTTTACAAATATAGTTGAATATCTGTACTGTCGCTTCCGAAGAATAAGCAGTCGATTTGCATTAAAACGGCCTGGCACCTTCAGAAACCATACACTGTTAGATTGCACAGCTAGAAGCCCTACTTATACGACATAGTATGAGACTTCACTAAATTCAATTCAAATCCGCGTTCCGTAATTAATATGGTTCCGGTTTTTGTCACAAATGATCACTGCTTTTGCTAAATTGTTGCATTTCGTCTTTCAAAATCAATTCGCTATATTTTTTTGTGTATCACATGATTGACGAATAATTCAATGAGGAGTGTTGCGGAATCAGTTCTAATCAGGATTTATAGACAGGTAGTTCTGGATGGGGCTTCTTCTCATCAATACGTGACCTGCTGAAATCATTCTGTTTACAGCTCGGGTAGCAATGGTATATGGAATTGTCCTTAGCATGGCGAATTAAACAGATTTAATTACATCAATTATATTCTGCAAAAGCTGGCAGGTGATATCATTCTGTTTCAGTATCATCTGCAAGAATGTGTAAGAATTCAATATAATGTTTAGTAATGTAACCATTCACTGCGAAGATATTGTAATCACAGATGTTATCTTACAATGATAGGCTATGCGGTAATCTGTATAACGGACAAACTGTGCCGTGGAGGACTCATTGGCATGCGTTGGCCAGAAAAATCGGACATTTATTTGACATCAAATCCGTTCGGTTTTATGAACAGAGCTTTGGGATGGGCAAATGTTAGATTTTTCAATTACCAGTTTTTGTTCTTTCAACACATACATTTTCAGCGGGAGACGACCTTTATTAAACATATAAGTATATAACATATTTTATAAGTTGTTTTTGAGTTGCTTTCTTTAAAAACTAAAAACTAAAAATATTTTCATATCGGCTTTACATTTTTGAAAATGCGTTTTATAACAATTGACAAATGTAAGCACGATGATTGGACCATCTATCATGATTAGAAATATAACACCGGTTATTAACATTAAATGCAACATTATAACTGCATGTTTATTGCGCATTACGTGGGTCGTATGAGAAATAATGTCTTTATTGCACCAGACATATTAGAGTAACACGTCACAAGTAAGAAAACCCAGTTCAAATATGTTTACGAGTTGGTTTGGCTATGAATGCATTCCAAGTTTTATGATGTGTTGAGCATAATAAATACTAAATAGATAGATACAATAAAACTTAAACGCCAGAGAACAATCAGTCGTGATTTTCTGCCGAAAAAAAGATTCAATGAGACGTAAAAGGCAAAATAGTGATGTAATATTAATAACTTATAAATTGGTCAAGATGGGAATTATACAGCTTCTTGCAAATATTGTGAAAGTGCCAAATAACGTGTTGCTCTCGACATATTGTGACATGTAGAGGTTTGATGAATGTTATGTGGACTATTGATCTTGTTTCCTGTTTATCAATGACAACAGAAAGATGAAATTTAAATATTGTCATGCATAATTAATATATCACTATTGCCATATTAAACACTGAGATTGTGTAATCCCTCTAGTTCCCTAGCAGTGTAATACTCATCTCCACTACAGCTTACCTGCCACACTAAGTACCTCAGCACACACAGGTCTAATTTAACCGAGAGGGAGCTCAATCTCCAATCAAGGAAATTACACGTATTTGACATGACGAGCAAACACATACATCTGGCCTAAGATTCTAACAATGATATCGTAAAAATATGAAACATAAAATCATCCTAATGATAAATAGTATCTGTGGTTAGGAAAAATCAAAGATTAGTTCACATTGATACCGTATGTCTGGGCCGTGATCAAAATTATTGACAAGCGCCTTGAAATAGATGAAAATTGCTGTTCGCTTGACTTGTATTGATCTTGTGCTTTGTACTTGATGGAAAAGATGATTAAGGTGGAATATTGCCATACGGGTCTGGACTGCTCTTTTCTAATCTATCGGCTGCGATTTGGATGATATTTTGTTGGAAGTAAGAGTGCTGGTCAATGATTGGAACTACTTTAATCAACGTTTATTCCTAGCTGAGGTAATACGCCTTCCGCAGATGAAGATCCTGGTAAGCTTCAAGTGTAATCCCTCAACAGAAGAAGATCCAATCCGATCACAATGTTATGCATTGTGAACTCTGCCTGAAGGTAGAAACCTTTGATTTTATAGGTGACAACCGCCGCTTGAGGTTTGGCTTGACATTGTGGAGCCGCCGATGTACTGGTAGATATGACTAACAGCAGCGTCGATGGCATGTGATGGGCTGACAGAGGCTTTCACCAGCACGCCTGTTTGTCACATATTATACATACTGATGCTTCCCTTAAACAAGAAATTCTTCTTGTAAATATATGGTAAAAATATGAAATTTGTAACGCAATAAAAAGCTATTTCACCCAACGAAATTCAAAATTAGCGTTAATGTTCTAAAACATGTATTATGTAATCGTAAAGGTAATGTCCTTTATGTAAATAGATTGTCTGAAGATATAACAACGCGGGCAACAGACCAACACTTGCTATTTATGTAAAGTGTGTAGTTGGCGGGGGATGCCGGCAGAGCAGGGCATGCAAGCCTATTTCGCGAACGCCTGGTGTCATCACTGATTTTCGGTGGTCCATTCACATTGTTTCCACAGCTGTTTTTCCATTTGCGCCCAGTTGGGTGTGTGTCGGCGGGTGGTCGAGACTGTTTTTTGGAATATATACGAGAGAAAGTTATCGTGTTCGTGTGCATTTTACAATAAATGATCACCAGTATCTGACTTTAAGGATTTGCTACTTATGAACCGTCCATAAACGGTTGGGTTGGGAAATCCGTGGGTTCCGTGTTATGTACTGTGCTATGTAAACAGAAAACTTCTCACATCTTGCTGCTTCCCTTTCGATCTGGTGAATATTACTGATGGGAAAGGTGCTTCCAATACACAATGCATAAAGTTACTTTTTACCTCATATATATGCATGTCTATATGACTAAATACTTTCTTATAATCAATCTAATGTGATAGCTTGCAAGGAGGAAGGTTCGGAAAGTGATTTAAGTGATAATTACTGATGTTTTACGTTTAATTTAGCCTCCTAAACCCCACCAAAGGACGGCTGTGGGTATTCTCTCCCCAACTGTTAGTTGACATCGATCGCGCTAAATATCCAGTCGCATCGTGTTAGCAGCTTGCGACAGATAATTAATTACCAGGGACACTCTCTCACTTGCTGGCTTCTCCAGATTAAACAGGCACACACATTAAAGGGCATTGTTCGCCATCATCGTCGCTCGCGTCGTCTCCTCATTCGCTAACAACAACGACACAAAGTTTTTCTCTCAGCATTGGGAATTCCTCTTCTGTGACTGGGGGCTTTCCCGTGGTTGGGTCTCTCTCTCAAATCCTATTTAAAACCCGCTTGATGGATTGCCAATCTGTTCACATCATAGCAGTGATAGATAGCTCGTTCCGGCATAGGCTTGAAGTGCCTTTACGAAACCTCAAGAAAACACGGCTCTTATCCCTTCGGGAAAGTACGAGTCGTGGCTTCAAAGGGAGGTAACTACTCTCGAGTGTGAAAGGCCACGGTTGTCTAATTCTTGATCAAAATCATTTTTACGAAATGAGCAATCCAGTGAAATGATCATTTTTGCTTTTTTATCCGATGGCTCTTTCAATTATGGTTAAAAATGCCCAGATTCGCAAGATCAATCTTACGCGAGAAATACCGCTGAGATTTGACCGATTCGGATACATATTTGATAGGAATTCAAAAAAACTTCTTTGATGGTTTTTCACTATGAAACTCTGTCAAAGTCAACAATATCGTTTACTAGCATTATCGATATCGCGACAGAAGTGCGAAAGACGGTCTTTGTTAGACTTCGGAAACTTTTAAGCCAAAAAAGTCTTCTTGTCAAGGATTTCAATTTACCATAATTAGAAGACAGCAAATGCCCAAGAACCGTTGGCAGTCTTTTCAGATTGTGTAAAAACATTTTAATGATTACAAGAGAAGATTGTAAACTGTACTTTATACACACGGGAAATTTGGTGCATGCGTTGTCAATTGAATAACATGAAAGTAAACAGTGTTTAAGCAGATATAACTACACTGGAATTATTTCGGTTTTTAGAATGACGCAGAAATTACAGACCATTCGAACCCAGGAAACTATACAAAGCATTACGTGTGTCTCATAGGACATTCACGTTTTAATGTGCGAGGTTTTCGCAGCTGTCGAAACTTAACATCTTTAACTTACAGGAATGTTGGGTAAAAATATTGTTAATATAATGTAAACAAATGTTGTTGTTTCTCTAAAACCAAGCTATTATTTTAACATTGCACTTGTAAGAGCTTGATCTTTGGCACAATCTTGACTTTTGACATCAGTAAACAACTTCTGTTTTTATTTTATGACCGGACAAAAACTGCATGTATTCCATTGAAATAACCAGATTCTCTGGTTTGGCGAAATGTCACACCACTCATGATGTCTGATACTGAACACACAGGAGCAAAAGTATTCACCAGAATATATATGAAAGATGACTGTTTACATGTTCAAAACTGAAATATGCTGGTGTGATTGACGCACCTTATTTCCAGTATACGTGTGTTTCGTTTATTCTGAAAATAATTCAAGTTCTATTCAACTGATAGTATCTCTATCTCCGTTGCTGAGGTAGAGTACACTTTTGAACAAAACTTTGGCTGCAACGACAAATAATACAAAACAGCTATGGCCTGTGGAATTTGTGGGGATTTGGTAGTCAAATCAACTGCTTTTATCAGAAAGATGTTATTGTGATTTGAAACCTCTGATTGTCCAAGTAGCACGAGTATTTGTCGAATCATGGTACAAAACAATGTACCAAATACTCATTCTTTAATACTCCATGGCGTGCAATGATATGTGTTATTGGGTCTGAACACATTTTAGAACGTAAAACATAAAGAAACTGGGTATACGTGACTATCGTATCATATAGGAGCAAGGGTGGCCCAGTCGTGTAAGGTGCCGCAGTTTGATGATTCCTGTTCGCCCTGGTTGTTTCTTGGCGGGTCACCACTCCGGCCTTTCCTCCCACATCAAGCTGGTACGCCGTGATATAACTGAAGTATTGCTCAAAGAGGCGTTAAACATGTTAAACCCAACTTACTCACTATCTTATCATATAGTAATTAAAGAACCCTGGCTGTTCTCATTCTGTTACTTTACTATGCGTTTGAAACTGCTGGTGTGCTATGGCAGTCAATTACCAGGTGTAATCTAATAGCCCCTTTTACAACTCTCAACAATGATCATTAAAACTTTCCAAATTGTTCAACACTAAGTTCATTCAGCAGGAATTGAATCACTGGCTTTACGAAGACCTCGTTTCCAATGTGTTATAATGTACATTAATCATTCTGAAATATAACGGGACTGAGTCAGTGAACATAATAAAGTTTCATATTCATTAGACTGTAGTCCCAACATTTGTGATATGGGGTTTTAATGTTGCTGCATGGCTGTACAATCGCTGTATATGACAGTCTCCTGAATAAGAAAGCGTTTGAGATCCGATATCTATTCATTCGGGTGTAAAGTGATATCTCATGAAATAATTTCAATAAGTTGCTGTTAAACGGTTATTATCTTGATTATCTTATGGATAATGTATATTTGAAGTTAGTCGCAGAGGCCTTCTCCCCTGAATATGTCTGATCCCTGGAGCTGAAGGGAAATAGTTAAACGCCTCAGATTGCAATATGGTTCTGCCACATATGGCGATATGTTCAATTTCAATGTGGAGGTAAACGCTTGTTTTAATAAGTGTCATGTTTGGAACTATTACTGTGTTTAGAAACAGTATTGGCGTCTATATTACTTTAGTAATAATATTACGCATGTAGCTATACTTCAACCGATACGTGATATAATGTTTACGGATATAGAGCGATTTAATGTTGTATACATCCGGTGAATACTTTTTTCAAACAGAAAGTATCATAAGCCACACTGTCAAGACAACTGCATATGGTAGGAGCAGAATTTTATGTTACCAGAATACACATATTTACGTTTCAAAAGAAATCACCACACACTTTTACTTTCTTGTCAAGTCTTTATAGAAACTGATAGTTTTGTTTCTATTAATCAAGAGAACGGATAAACGAAAAAAAGGTGAAAGATACTTTAAGTCACATAGAACAAATTGCACATATATAGTAAAACAGCAGTTATTTCTATAATAATCGCAAATGTGATAGTGGTAGTAAACACAAAAACCCCATTGTAATAGTGATTGAATAATGGATGTAATATCTTAGTTATATTACTATATAGCTAAAACTAGTATCCATGGTGCCATTGTGATACTACTACTACTACTACTACTAATAATAATAATAATAATAATAATGCATCCTATTGATAGTGATAGCGTATGTTACATTGATAATAGGAGTGAAACTAATTCGGCTAGCAGCTGTGTTATTCATGGCATTAATTATAGTATTAGAGTTAGTGACATCACATGCATACTGTCATACAGTCCAACTTTAGTAGCACCTGCAATAAAGCTAATTAGATGTAACGTTCACAAGATTCTGCTACCACCTTATTTCTCACGTATGCCTACTCTCCGTCTCCTGTGTTTGTGGTTGTTGACCTACGTGATCCCAAATGATGGTGAATTACAGTTAGGACTAACTCTTGTTGATTTTACCCGACAGAAATACTTTCCACAGAAACCTACAGCTGCCATAAAGACATTTTCTGTTTTTTAACGAACTTTTACCCTAATGATAAATAGGGTATGTCTGGGCATATTGAACTGTACACAACACAATCACTTATAAAGAACTCCCTAACATCCGGCCACAGATCGTGCATGAGATAATTGACCCAAACTCACGGCCCTCTATCATTACAGTTATTTACAGCTAATAATGTATTAATGCCCTTTAACGGACAATTTACGTCTAAAACAGCAGCTAGGGTCTCTTTAATAAACCCTGTAAGCAATGTGAGTGTTCCAATAATGGGGTCTACCGTTTCAGAACAGTGACCTTATTATCAGGAGGAATTACTGGTAATTCCCGAGGCGAACACCAGATGGTGAAACATAAATCGCTATACTCTATCCTTTCCCTCACCGCCTCAATCGTTGGGCTCACTTCAAACTAGATATACACAAAATTAAATCTAAATCGTACCTGAAGTCTGTTACGTGTATTTAATTAAGCACGTAATCAAGACTGAGGACTTGGTGATGACTGAAATAAAATAACACTCGAAACACTGGAATATAGAACGTCAACACCAGACAATAACATTTCTCCACTATCCCCCGGAAAAGATTCCATTGGGCCTAAAATGCAAGACAGCGGTGAAAATTATATGAATATAATCACTGAAAATGATGACACCAGGTGTTCGCGATAAGAGTAAACATGTCCCTCCTTAATGATATCACCCACCACTCACGCAACTAGCATCAAAAAGTAAATGTTCGCTCACATCACATCATGAGACGGCGGCCTGTAGACAAACCAGACAATCAAGGAATTGGACTAGAATCCAGTGACAGGATAGCGCATTTGCTGATCTTGTTGTAACTGAAAACGATATGTGTTAACTTTGAATTACGTCTGCTGCGTACAGGTAAAGCAAAACGTTTAAGAAATATGTTTGTTTGCAACACAGTAGGGGGCTTTTTTATGTCTCGGCCAAAACATTTCTCTTGTAGTTGACTCAGCATAATAAAAACTACTAAGCTGATGATGAAACTCGTGGAATGTTTCGCATCCAATATTGAGTTTAAATAAGAAGCTCGAATACCAAGTGAAGTAGTTGATAATGTCATGCGCCAGTATTCTTAACAACTGCACGAACACTACATTCACAGATCAAGCATCAGCTATTATAAGAGTGTCTTTTTGTTTGACTTCACATAATCGATTAAAAATGTCAAAAGTCAAACAGCTAAGGGTAAACATATGTCGACACACGAATAACAAGAACAAACAATTGACGGATCTCCAAATATTCGAATCAGGAAGTCAAACATTGCTTAAAGAAGCCAAATAAAGAAGAAATCGCAGTTACACTTCATCAAAAGCCGGACATATCGAGTGAAGTCGTCCCATTTAGTTGATCTCTCACTTCAGAAGGTGGCAAAATGCTAACAGCAAACAGATTTGCCATACCTGTTTGTTGAGTAAAACGATCCTTGTTGAGGCCACTGTTGTCTTTCATTGGTGACCAGCCGGGCATGCGATTTGAACGTGAACCTGAATGAGCTCCTATTGGCAAGATGAAATACGGGGATGATCACTCTCTTGAGAATTAACAATGCTGAAAAGCACGCGTACATTTGTTTTGAAATATTTGACAAAACCGACAGAAAGGATTATAGTTTATTGGCCTGCGTCTGGGAATGAGCAGTGGCAAGAAGGGATGGCTGTACGTTCATGAGTGCTGACAAAAGATACTGATTTCCTCTCAACTGATGTTTATGACTGACTACTTAGCGTGTATTGAAGGATATCGGATCTGCTTCACGTGGCTTGGATTTCAAGTCTAGCTAGTAACGGTTATTTCTGCATTTGTTTTATTTTTTAGATAATATAAAATACAGCAATGTGCGAGCCGAATCGTGTTCTGAAGCTATTCTAGGCTAGTATGGTAGGGTGCAGTAGGTACAGAAGAAATGCGTGTCACTGATTAACCTGTAGAACAATTACAACGAAAAGTGTACATGTAAAACAATGATTGAGGATTTATTTAACACGCATTGGTTTTTATTCTACATCTTTGCTTGGTTATAATTGTTAAAACCACCTGACTAACTTCAAGCCTTCATTCAGTCGAACTCTGTATTTCATCTTGTTTTCCATCAACCTCTGCAATATCAAGGATATCCTCCTCCTCTGCAAACCCGTCTTGCATTTATGTTTGATCCTCAGCTGGATCCATAGCTCTTGAGCATCCCTTTGTTTTAGATCTTAGTCAGTTGAAATTACTATTGAATGATAATTCTTGATTTTACTTTCAAGTTATGCCGCTAATATTATTATAGTTAGTAGAGAGGTGGGGTGAGTGGTTAAAACGTTCGTTCGTCACGCCGAAGACTCGGGTTCGATTTCCCATATGGGTACAATGTGTGAAGCCCATTAGTGGTGTGCCCGGTCGCGATGATATTGCTGGAATATTGCTAAAATCAGCGTAAAACCATACACACTCACTCACTATTGTTAAGAAGGAGCGTTAACCACACTCACTCACTCATCATTGTTAAGCAGGAGCGTTAACCATACTCACTCACTCATTATTGTTTAGTTGGAGCGTTAACCATACTCACTCACTCATTATTGTTTAGCTGGAGCGTTAACCAAACTCACTCACTCATTATTGTAAAGTAAGAGCGTTAACCATACTCACTCACTCATTATTATTAAGCAGGAGCGTTAACCATACTCACTCACTCATCATTGTTAAGCAGGAGCGTTAACCATACCCACTCACTCATTATTGTTAAGTAGGAGCGTTAACCATACCCACTCACTCATCATTGTTAAGCATGAGCGTTAACCATACCCACTCACTCACTATTGTTAAGTAGGAGCGTTAACCATACACACTCACTCACTATTGTTAAGAAGGAGCGTTAACCACACTCACTCACTCATCATTGTTAAGCAGGAGCGTTAACCATACTCACTCACTCATTATTGTTAAGTAGGAGCGTTAACCATACCCACTCACTCATTATTGTTTAGTTGGAGCGTTAACCATACTCACTCACTCATTATTGTTTAGTTGGAGCGTTAACCAAACTCACTCACTCATTATTGTAAAGTAAGAGCGTTAACCATACTCACTCACTCATTATTATTAAGCAGGAGCGTTAACCATACTCACTCACTCATCATTGTTAAGCAGGAGCGTTAACCATACCCACTCACTCATTATTGTTAAGTAGGAGCGTTAACCATACCCACTCACTCATCATTGTTAAGCATGAGCGTTAACCATACCCACTCACTCACTATTGTTAAGTAGGAGCGTTAACCATACACACTCACTCACTATTGTTAAGAAGGAGCGTTAACCACACTCACTTACTCATCATTGTTAAGCAGGAGCGTTAACCATACTCACTCACTCATTATTGTTAAGTAGGAGCGTTAACCATACCCACTCACTCATTATTGTTTAGTTGGAGCGTTAACCATACTCACTCACTCATCATTGTTAAGCAGGAGCGTTAACCATACTCACTCACTCATCATTGTTAAGCAGGAGCGTTAACCATACTCACTCACTCATTATTGTTAAGTAGGAGCGTGAACCATACCCACTCACTCATTATTGTTTAGTTGGAGCGTTAACCATACTCACTCACTCATCATTGTTAAGCATAAGGGTTTACCATACCCACTCACTCACTATTGTTAAGTTGGAGCGTTAACCATACTCACTCACTCATTATTGTAAAGTAGGAGCGTTAACCATACTCTCTCACTCATCATTGTTAAGAAGGAGCGTTAACCAAACCCACTCACTCATTATTGTTAAGTAGGAACGTTAACCATACTCACTCATTATTGTTAAGTAGGAACGTTAACCATACTCACTCATTATTGTTAAGTAGGAGCTTTAACCATACTCACTCACTCATTATTGTTAAGTAGGAGCGTTAACCATACTTACTCATTATTGTTAAGTAGGAGCGTTAACCAAACTCACTCACTCACTCACTCACTTTTGTTAAGCAGGAACGTTAACCATACCCACTCACTCATTATTGTTAAGTAGGAACGTTAACCATACTTACTCACTCACTATTTTTAAGTAGGAGCGTTAACCATACTCCCTCATTATTGTTAAGTAGGAGCGTTAACCATACTCACTCACTCATTATTGTTAAGTAGGAGCGTTAACCATACTCACTCACTTATTATTGATTAGTAGGAACGTTAACCATACTCACTCACTCATTATTGTAAAGTAGGAGCGTTAACCATACTTACTCACTCACTACTCGTAAGTAGGAGCGTTAACCATACCCACTCACTTTTGTTAAGTAGGAGCGTTAATGATACTCACTCACTATTGTTAAGTAGGAGCGTTAACCATACTCACTCACTCACTCACTTTTGTTAAGTAGGAACGTTAACCATACTCACTCACTCACTCACTATTTTTAAGTAGGAGCGTTAACCATACTCACTCACTCATTATTGTTAAGTAGGAGCGTTGACCATACTCACTCACTCATTCTTGTTAAGTAGGAGCGTTAACCATACTTACTCACTCACTCACTTACACACATTTTATACATTACTGACCATGGCTATGCGTGCTTAGCACATGTTGGGATCTCCCATGTGCTTTGATGACACATATGTTTAATTTATTAACTAAACAGGTTGAATGCTTTCGTCGTATTAAGTCAGCTACTCGCCCTTATGGTCATATGATAAAAAATAAGACTTGAAGGTAGCGTGCCCGCCTAGAGAGCGGAAGGTTGGGGGTTCGATCCCCGGCTGCGTCATATAAAAATACGCTAAAATTACAAACACACACACACACACACACACACACACACACACACACTTGCACGCCACTTCACAACACCTTCAGTCTTAGGTACTGCTCCAAGACAGCAAATGTCAGCATTAACATGTAATATACATCAGTCAGTACTGTAGATAACGAAACGAGCAAATAGCTTTACAAAAATAGTTGTGAAGGCATTCACACGAGAACTAGAATATGTCTCGGATTTAAATACACAAGAAAACAGAGAATGTTAACATAGTGTCACTTCCAAGTACATGGAGTATTCACTCGACCTATACTACACTTACATAAACATTTTTGGTAGGTATCCTATTTACAAATATGATTTTACCAAGTCTGTAAAATGTTGGTTAAATATACTGACCATTTCGAAAAAAATGTAATGATACGTTTGTATGATGAACAGAGTCTGGTCTACTGGTAACGAAGTTAAGAGACTGCTGTCCATGGGTTTGGCTATGTGTGGCTATTCCAAATGTATGGCAACAAAATTGTAGAATGAAATGTATTCGCGAGGCTTGCAAGATAATTTTCGGCAGAATTTGTATAGTGAACTACTATCAAGATAAACAAGAGTTATCAGAAGATGACAAATCCCCCTGCCCGACAAATTCGGAAGAACAAATAATTTGACTGTTACTTTAAGTCCAACTTGATGAGAAAATGTCTATCTAATCTGTCTGTCGTAAACAAGAGTAGTTAGTGATCTATCAAATGTATACCATGACATTAATTAATGAAATCGCACTAACAAGTTGTTTGGCAAAAGTATTTGAAAAATGTATCCATAAACATGTGTTTAACTTCTTCAAAGACAACAGTATTCTGAACAATCTCCAGTCAGGCTCTATACCAGGCGATTCCACGAGCTACCAATTATTAGATCTGTATAATTTTATTTCAAAGGCTCTTGACAATAGAAAAGAAGTAAGGGCAGTGTTTTGTGATATTAGCAAGGCCTTTGATAAAGTCTGGCATCAAGGATTACTTTATAAATTATATTCATGTGGAATTCGAGGAAAGTTGTTGAAATAGTTTGATAGTTATCTATCAAATAGAATACAAAAAGTAGTTATTAATGGTAAAGAATCACAGTTAAAATCTATCACTGCAGGTATTCCACAGGGATCGGTCCTAGGACCATTATTATTTTTGATCTTTATAAATGACCTGGTTGATGATATAGACAGTAATATACGTCTCCTTGCAGACGATACGTCACTTTATATCATTGTCGATGATCCTAAAACAGCAGCGATTAATTTAAATGTTGATCTAGAAAGGATATCCGTATGGGCGAACAAATGGCAAGTAACGTTTAATTCACACAAAACCGAAACGATAATGTTTTCAAGAAAAATTAACCCAAGTCAAAAACCTGTTCTTAAAATGAAAGGTACTCCAACAGAGGCCTCATCGCACAAACACCTAGGGCTAATTTTACAGCAAGATGGCTACTGGTAAAATCATATAGATAATAAAGTAGATAAGATAAGCCCAATGATTAACTGCTTTAAAACTTTCAAATACCGCCTGTCCAGAAAAAAACGTTACAGAATATATATTTATCATTTATTTTACCAATATTCGACTATTGTGACCAAGTATGGGATAACTGTTCTCAAGAACAAGCGTTGGTATTGGAAAAGCTAAATTTGGACGCACTGAGAACAATATGTGGAGCTACTCGTGGTGCCAGCCACGAGTCTCTATACTCTGAAACTAACCTTACACCCTTATCCAAAAGAAGGCAATCACATAAATTAAAAACATTTTACAAAATGGTCAACAAGTTGGCCCCTGAAATTCTAAGTAATCTTGTTCCTCCTAATGTCTCAGTGGGCTCACGTTACAATTCAAGAACTTCTTCACAGCCACAGACTGTAAATGCTAGAACAGTTAACTACCACAAATCATTTTAACCGACACACTGCGAATGTGGAATGGATTACCGGATATTGTTCAGTCAAAATATACTGTAAATGACTTCACTAAATGTATCACCAAGACAGAAAATCCTAAAATATTTAGCTTTAACTTAGACTATGGTACCCGTTTCTGTCAAATTATCCATTGCCGCCTCAGATTAGGATGGAGTGATTTAAATGCACACAAATATCATAGACATATTCATGATTCTACTACCTCCTCCTGTGGATATCATTATGAGGATCCTACACATTACTTCTTTTCATGTCGTAACCACTGTAAGCTTCGGAACAATATGTACAACTATATAAAGGGATATGACTTGGATTCAGTATCATATGGAAATGCTACAACATCTACTGATACTAACCTTGTTATTGTAAAATCTGTCCATTTGTTCATTGCAAAATCAAAAAGATTTAAAATCTAAAAATGTCTTCATAACGATAACATCGATCAAATAGTTGTTTGTATGTGTGATATGCTGGTATGCTGGCTGTTTGTTTATGTACCGATATATGTATGCGTGTATTTGTGTGTGACTTGTATATCATCATAATATTAGCAACAGTAGGCACAATCAATCTAAATTTATTATGTTATGTACAGTTCACTCTTATTCATTGTTAAATGAGGTGTTTAAATAAGTTGAACCTGTTCACCAATCCCATTCCCTTTTCTTGGAAATACATATTGTTTAAATCATACCATGAAATTGGTATTCGGAACTTTGTATTTCTTTGTCAGGTACACAGCACTATGAACAGAGTCGAAATGAAACGTGTTGCCATGGACACAGAAACAAATATAAATATAAATTCTAAAAGCCCCCAAATAGCAAATTAGCAAAAGGTACCAGCTATTTAGGGGCCTGATTGTTTTGGAGATATGGTCCGGATAAACACACCACTATGAACAGAGTCAAAGTTAAATTGTTGCCTTAGAAACAGGAAAAACTTTTTTGTTGTAAATTCCTGAATAGCAAAAGGTACCACTTCAGCCCTTCATTATAACATGTATCAAGTTTGGATGAAAAGTGTTGAATAGTGGATTTTGTTATGCTCCGGAAACGACACCTGCCCCGTTTCACCTAAGTCTAACTTGTTACCATGGAAACAGAGGAAAATCAAATTTTGAAAAATTTCTAAAAAGCAAAAGGCACCACTTCAGCCCTTTGTGAAGAAATGTACCAGGTTTCGATGAACGTTCCTTCATGTTGGGCGACACATACCCCCACCAATTATTTTCCGTGGAAATCGAGAAAAATAAGAATGTCCCAAATCCGCAATTAGCAAAAAGCACCACTTCAGTGTTTGTCAGATATATCTGCCAAGTTGAGACGAAAGATAATGAACGGTTTTTGAGTCGTGCTCCGGAAACGAAATCCACCCCCCACCCCCTTTATGAGACTAAGTCCAAATTGTATCCATGGAAATCAACAAAAATAAACACGCAAAAAATCCGTAAATATCAAAAGGCACTACTTTATGATCTGTTTCGTATATCTGCCAATTTTTGTTAAAGAAAATTGAACGGTTTTTGAGTTACGGTCCGGAAATGAATTGATTACGGACGGACAGATGGACGATGCGTCGACTATATCCCCCGCGTTATATTCCGGGGGGATAAAAAGTGTTATATTACGCCCAATTCAAAAATACAATGAACTCTGAAGATAATATGACATTGATCCCTTCAAGTTAATTAATATTTGTTTTTTTGTCGATGCGATTAAGCAGTCATAATTTAGCAATGGAGCATAGACGACATCGCAATGTACCAAAAAAGTGGAGACCTATGCTTGCCGTATACGTCATGAAGCGGTTTGATTTGCGTGTTGGCAAAGAAATATTTAGCTAGAAAGTATAAGTACATGCAATTCGAGTGTACTGTCCAATATAGTCCGGATGATTCTTGCCTTAAGGATTCCGAGAAAATTTTTTTCTAAACGCATATCAATTCATGACGAATCCAAGTTATTTCCTTAACAGAAAATATTTTAGTTTTATTGTATGTATCATCGTCCAACTTGGTTATAAAAAATATCAAAACGAAATGCATATCCCTATCCGGTTTAGGCCATCATAGTTCAAAATTAGATGATGTATGTATTCAGTGGTGTATTATGTACACTGCATGATTATGCTTGTGGTATCTAACTTATGTACTCCCCGTTTATCTGTTTTTCTGCAGCGCCAATGGCTATCTGCCTACATCTAAGTGTCCTGTTGGAATGTTGTCAACAAGTGTACTGGTTAAGAAGGATTCATTGCCAGATTGAACAAGCTATAAAATTCGATTTTTTTTTTCATTAATGGTACGTCTTGATATGGCTGAAAATACAATTCATGTCAAGTTGAAACGTTGTGTGAAATTGACACCAGCTTCAAACGTGCTGGGATTCAATGGCATCATAACACAGGTTACGATGATTTCAAATATATATGTTTGTACTGTACGAGATGACAGAAATTCTGCCATTACGCTAGATAAACGTGACTGGTGAGCATACTTGTCAGACAGTAAATATAAAATGCAAAGACCAGAACGAACGTTGCTCAAGCTCTGGTACTGCTCCATGAACTATAAACCAACAAGCACGATGCTGTGAAATCTACTGTCAACCCGCTATAACAAATTTCTTTCTGTCATTTTGGTCGAAATCTGTGATCCATAACCCACGATGCCCCAGCGATAACTTTCACTGAGTAACACCCGAACCGTCGTTCTTTGTTTTGCTGCTAATGGCCTATAACAAGGCTATGTTGGAAAGAGTCAAGATGGCGCCTAGTTCTATGCGCATGTCAGAGCCTATTTATGTCAGGCTTATGTCGTAATTGCCAGAGCCCCTTAGCTGGTTGCAACTGACGGCAATCGAAGAAATTGCAATCGTTTAATCACAGGACTTTAATGCTGCCCGCATTTCTGAATTCTGAGAGCTGTAAGCAGATTATTTATAAAATTATCCGAGCATAATCTTCGGGAAAGACAGACGGCTCCATTGCTAAAATCGATGCACGTACATGCCAAAAATAATGTTGTTTGTGTGCTGTTGTTGACCATTAAGGGAACTTAGCAAAGCTATGATAATCCGTTTAATGTAGTGTTGGGTGTGTATATTATTATCGACTAAGGACGGCAACAGAACACCCTGCAGTTCCAAACGAGAAGGACATTGAATCGGTTGTCCACCTTTTCTGATTACTTAGGATACACCTAACGTGTAGTAATGATTTTGTTCCAATATTTGAAAAGTCTAACACTCTAACAATACATGCTAGCAAATTATGTGACATGTAATAGCAAGCATACTGCATAATGGATGATATGAGGTTCCGCCTCTACTGGAAACCTGCGTTACTGCTACTGCTTTTGAGTGTATGTGGAGTATGTATACAAAACACCCATTTGGTTATGTGGTAAACAGACTTCAGGTTATCAACATATTTCCTATACAAACAGGCCTATGCGTTCACGATAGACAGCACACAATTACATAAATCTGTAATCAACCAAACCGAAATCGGGTATAGGATTTGTATAGACTTGTTGACACTAATAGCTTTGAAAAATATACGTGACAAATGATCAGTGGCTTGAACTACTACCGCCTCATTTGATGTTTTATGTTGCAGCATTACTCGCAGACAAATGGTTGACACTAGGGGTCGTTATCGTGAATTATCTTGATGGTGAACTACGATATATTGGAATCCGGTCTGGCATGGTCTTAAGAGCTTTCTCAGACTGGTAAGTAGGGCTAAGCAATACGCATCAGTGTGTATTTCATCATAGAAATAAGTGTTTTCTTTGATGTAATAGGCGCTGTTCTTTTGGTAAAGTGAAATGAATGTTACGTATTCTTACCACGTGTTATATCAGATGTAAAACACACTTGAATAACTGAATAACACCCTAATTCCCTGTCTGGCTGAAGTGGGCGTGTGGGAATATTTCTCTCTCATCTGTAGAACATGACTGGTCTGGTACAAGTATACAAACAAATACATCTATTGTGGGTACTGTGACTGGATGTTGATCAGAGAGGGCTGAAAACATATGATTCAAAACACATTCAATTTTTGTATCAACATGTATTTACATTTTTTGGGTAGAACCGTCGATAACCTACAGTATTTAGCCGTTATTTCTGTCTGATGCATCTCTAGAATACCACAGCGTTGATAATATATTATTGTCAAAAACAAATATATAATTGTGCTATTTTTGAATTGTGAATATTTCCTACAGTGGCCACAATGAATGACTGGTTTATTGACACAACCTTATAATTATACATAAACTACAACAACAATCAGAGTTATCTGCTATCTGTCGACAACATTGCTGAAAACAGTACTCGCCTCACGCTCTAAGCCTGTGTCAAACATGTGTCGCCACACAATATGGTCATTAAAAACGCATTTGAGAAAACTGCTTACTGCATGAGAGTGTTTAAAGTTCTACAACTGATAGTGAGTGGAACACAGACTTCGATCTGTGTGAACGTGTCAGTGTTGTATGCCCGGTATACGTGCACCGCCACTACTTGTTGCACGTTCCATGGTCGGCAGTGGAGACCGAGTGATCTGTACAGTCAGTCTGTGACGTCCATGTTGTTGAGTATGTCCAAATGTGAGTGCGCAGCTGTTAATACGTATTTAATAATCCCACAGAAATAGTTGCCCACCCATGTCTAATGGTTACACAGCAAGTCCACTGGATAAAATGGCGCTTCGGAGCTAGTCATTCAAATAGTTCCCAATCCTCTTGGCTGACAGTTTAGAGTCGACTAAATACTGTTTAGAATGTTCTATCTTCATACTCGACGGCGAGGAGCGTTGTTTATGCCATCATCCATTAATGTGTGTGATCCAGACATCGTACAAGGGCTGTAATAGTGCTGTATAAAATACAAAGCACTCAGACAAAGTGTTAGTCAGACAAATAACAATCAGTAAGACGATTTATTTGGGAAAGTAAGCAATGTTTATCAATACAAATGTATCACAGAACAGGGGCATCTTGCATCTTAGATTCAGAACACTGCTGCAGTGTGCAAGTGGTGGTTAAATCGACCGTTTCTCTCAGAAATTACGTCGTTTCCATGTTTACGGTATAAACAAAACATGATGTTTTTTTCAAAAACCCAACCGGAAGCCATTTGCACACAAAAACACATAATTTCAATCACAAAAAGACAGAAGTAGCATGAAATCGGCCAATCACGATCATTTATCTTCGCTGTCACTGGATCTCTGCTTACAACCAATCAAATCGATTGTTACATGGCTGAGCGGTTTCTGCTGACATTTATGTGATTAGTGTCTACAGTAAACGCGCCACCGAGGCAAATTGAGCAGAATAAATACATTTGTAGGTTGGCTCCTAACCTGGGCTTGGGGCGAATCGGATTAAAAGTAGGGCGCCGTCAGATCACTTGATTTTATCGGGAAAATGCTCAAGAGATTTTTCATGATTCACTGATGTTGAGGACAGACTGATCTCAGAAAGCTTAATCGTCGGAACTAGGATTTTAACGGCTTTGTTATTTCCTACTTAGCCGAGGCTTACTCATGTGCTTAATCAAGCGATTTCCCTACTCTATCATTTAATTGCGCAAATTGCCGGAGGATCAACTACGGGCGACGAACAAGGGATGAACACTTCTTAATCCTCTGTAAAATATAGTCCCATTAAGACCAGGCTTTTGTGTACCGAGTGGCATACCCTGATTTGAGTGACAGATACGTTTTCAATGAACTACAGATAACATCTAACTGTTGTAACTTGAAAAGCTACCTTCGCTTTCCAGCGAGGTGATGATATTTTCTTCCACTTAAAATTGAAAAGAGGGAATCTGTCGCCGTAAGAATGTGTTTCGTATAACATAGCGAGCTACGAATCTTTTGGGTACTACGCAGACAGTGATACATTCTCGCGATGAAACAATCGTCGCCATATTGACTGATTTATGGGGTCTTACAGATACGTGTAGTGAAGATTCACTCCAGTGGGACAGTGCATGCTCGGAGATACGGAGAGACTATTACATGAGTTTTGGTGTCGTCCTGATTTCTCCCAAAGTATGTAACAAGTTATGTGCATTTCCAGAACGAGTGATATGCATGGATTCTGACAGTACTTTCGTGAAATCATTAAGATGCACACAAGGATGTAATGTTCTTTTTTTACCAATACCTTATAAGGGGGTCACTTCTATAATAGGCGGGGAGTGAGTATGGTTTACGCCCCTGTTAGCAATATGGCAGCGGGGCACATCAGAAATAGACTTGTGTATTGACCGCTGCCTCGAGTGTCAACGTGACTTAAACAACGAAACGCAGTGACGTCATTAACAGTATTGCACATGCTCGTACGAAGTCTTTCATTAACTCGCTTATCTTGAACTACATGTGTTTTATAATGTTTACCATATGTTTGTCGAAGGCAGTGAATAACCACCGTGTCGTGTAGATAACATGTGCGACTGTAATTATAGGTGCTAGGTATAGCCCCACTATTCTACACGTCACGATGTTCGTGGGACGCCCCAATGTAAACCGACTGAGCAACTCAGTCCTTCAGTGGCGTCCGTGGCGTTGATAACGTGCAAAACTTTAGCTAGTAATTATCATTTAACAATCCTCCAGGAAAAAAGTGTCTAGCTAATTGATGTACAACAAGCAGACCGGATATATTGATCAGTGTAATAATTACTTCTCGCTGTCGGTCTTTGTTGTCACGAGTTAACACGTGTTGTACATGAACGGATTGCGGCATCAAGCCGTATACAACTGCAAGGGATGCTCGCTGAACGATTAGGTCACGCGAGCCTTGTATATGTATGATATTAACGCGGTCAGTTACATATGGGTTGTCTTTTTGCTTAATGTGACCCGTTTAACCTCGGGTTAACTCAGGAGTTATTATATCTTTTACAATCACTGGTCAAGAAACGCGACTGTTTTAAGCTATAATTTGATAGTTTACTGCTGAATTCTAACTCATGAGCTGGCATCTGACTCACAGGCAACTAATTCCCACACTGTAAAAGAAGAGTCGTATGTGTTAAAGTGATTTGCTTACAAATGGCCTTTAGCATCATTACATACATTACAATTCCATCTAACCTTGGGATTGTATGACCACCATGTCTCCCAGTTTCTATATGTAGTGGAAGCCTTAACCTAGTATTTGTCATTTCATGTGTTCTTGTTGAAAATAGTGTGTAAATTCTACATAGCCTCAGGCAGTCTCAAGTCTGAGATAATAATGTTCTTATTTTCAAAGGTCTAGTGTTTAATAAGCGCATGCATTCATACACCCAGGAAGGACGTGACAAAATGCTGTCATATTTCCTTGTTTCTCCTTTTTATTACTCGATAACCACCATGCACATGCGTCATAGAAGTACTAGATGTATGTATACAAACAAGATGGCATATGTATTAGAATGTGTCACGGAAGAGCATTCAAATGTCTTAGGAACTGTGAGTTTTTTGTAAAGTAGATAATTTACCATTTGTGAACAGTTTACGATATTTCATTATCTTTTTCTTTTTGTGGAATAGTAATTGATACATCCAGTGCGTAAGGTTCAAAGTAAATTACATTACATTACAAATAAGTAGTGGAATTCGTCACAAATTACCTGAAAGTTGGTTTGTTAACTTTTAAACCAGCAGCCATAATTAGGAATTGTCATTGAAGCAGTATTGTTATTGAAACTTTCGTGCCAATGTCAGCATCCTGTGTGATGTAATCCCTAATAACTTTTTAACTGTCGGGTATCTCTGTTTGTTGCCGATCAAAATAAAGTTTCTCATTGCATTTATGCGCTGGTCCTGGTTAAAAAATAATCAGTTTCATTTGTCACAATAGAGGATTCAAATTTATTAACTGTGTTCTGAAGCTGGTGTGTACGTTTTGTCAAAGTACAGTATCACCAGCATACAATAATACAAAAGTTTCCAGCAGAGTTTTTTCCTTCGCATGAGTGATCTGGATGAAAACTCTCCTTGTCGTAAAGAAAACAGAAAATAGGATGGGCGATAGATATTCCCCTAGACCCAGGACATGCATAGAAAGAAATTACACTTAGTTTTATTTATCAACGGCAACGGAGAAGAGGTTTCTGCATCAATTAACGTTGGATGAAAAAGTGTCCTAATACCGTGCAGCACCCGGCCTCATGGGCCTGTAAGACATTAGTTCTCAATAAAATAACCCTACCCTCGGAAAGTGACTTTTGTAAACGTAGATTGCAGTGCTGTGAAATAGCCAGTCCCCTTCCACTGATGTGCCTCATCTGTTTCATATTTTGATATATGCATACATATTGAGAGTCACACAAAACTCTCCACAAAACTCTATGACAAGAGGGATGACTTCAAGTTTTTCATTATTACACTATTTTCTTTCCTATATGTCGAGCAATATTCTGTCAGTTCCAAGCGTTTGGTGTTTACACGTCACACCATTTTGAGGAACAACCGAGCAATCGATAGATGTTCTCTCTACGATAGTTTCAAAGACCGTCAAACGACTCTTGCTTTATAAGTGTTACGTTCACTTCTGAAACCTTAATTTCATGTGTGCATATATATATATATATATGTTTGTGTGTGTGTGTGTGTGTATATATATAAAATACAGAATCAGTGTACACAGACAACACATTCGAGATTCATACGTACGTTGTATAAATATATATAAAAGACCGAATCGCTGTACACAGACAACACATTCAAGATCCATATGTACGTTGTATAAATGTAAGCAAACACATTTATCAATGCGGGAGTGGTCAAAAGCATAACTTTGGCTGCCGCCTAGGAGTACGTTTTCGCGACTTGACCAAAGGCGGCTGGTCATATACCGAGGACCGAGGCTTGGTCCTTGTCGACCTTGACCTTGGCGCGAAAACGACTTTCAGAATGAAAGCAGCGCGAAAACGCTAAACCACGTTTCTGGCCATGACCGTTTTTCTGCTAGAAACGGCCCCTAGAACAACTATGTTTTACTTCTCCCTCTATTGTCACTGTTCCATCATAGGCATTATGACGCCACAAATACTACTGTTGTGCGTCGCCTAGAACTACAATGTAAGTTAAAGTTTTCATTACACCCGAAGAGCCGAAGGATCTTGTGTGGACAAAGAAGATTTGACAAGCACGAATATTTGGACTCTGTTTATTTATATATATAATACTTACACACCTGATGAAAACACTTGTTTATATTTAAAGCCATAACTGAATAACGAACATGTCCTAATGAGACTCATAAAGCCCTAGCCAATTATAACTGTGTTCAATCTTACTCCATTTATTTAATTATTACTAATGGGAGCTTTACTGTGCTTTACATACATATTTTAGGTTTTATGTCCTCCCAAGGAACTCTAATATATATTATTTGTAGTTGCTTACTCTATGTGCCTTACGTCTATCACCTGGTGACAGGGTGGTGGTGACGGGGAGAACCCTTCTCAGTGTAATTGCAGTGTTCACGTGATGTCAAGTGAGGACTGAATCGTTTGTAATCACACGTACATAGAAATTCATCCAAAATTAATGACTATTCCTCTTGGTTAGGTGGTAGCTAAGACACTGATTATGATCTCAACACGACGCTCCTAACGATGATATCAATTTACCTGCCTGAAATGACTTGACACCTGCTCCACGTAATAAGCTTTGTTGTGCAGACCAGGTATCCCGATGTCTGTACAGATGCTCATTAGCACTGGCCAGAAGCTGGACAGTGGTAACCCCGGACACCTGCTTCCCGCGGAAGGTTAAGTGTGGATGGGAAATTGCAGATAAGCATAGACTTGCCTGGAGTAAAGGACCTCTCCCTGGTCACTGACAAAATAATACTGATGACATATTCATAGTCTGATAAAACATTCAACAGCATTCAGAACAGATGATGTTATGTTGTTAAGATGAGACATAAATAAACTTTCTATTCACATTTTGATAAAATTGGTTCGTTGAGACAATCAGAAGTGTGCAGATGTGGGAAGCAGGCAAAAAACGTAAGGAAGACACGTATTATTGTTTTTTTGTGGCATAACAACAACATTTAGTAAATGATTCTTCTTAATTCGCTTGTTCGTAATCACCACGTACGGCCCTGCGAACGATTTTAGCATCAAACTGGCATAAGCAGTTACTTGTCAGACACATTTGGATTTACATATTACATGTTGATAACAGTTTTGTGATTGTAGTAAACATATTCATTTACAACTGAAACGCTGTCTGATCTCTTAACATTTTGTGTGATTTTGGAGATGTTGAGGCAGTGTACCTTTTGTTTCTGACACACGGGATGATGAGAGCTGAAAACAAAGAAGACTGAAAGGCGAGCATTTAAAGCGACATTTAACAGGAGTATCACGGCAATCGACGAAGTCAGTCTTTCGAAAGTAATGTATCTTCAGCAGGTATTAATTGGAATGGGACACAACGGTAGAAAATTGCATAGAGGGGAAATTGAAGAGCCTGGAAGGAAAGGACTTCTCTAGCGGAGACTGGAGCTAAGCGTCTTTGTGGAAGCGCCCGTGTCGTCTCATTTAGCCAGAAATAAATAGACGTGATCGAGTGACAGAGAACGTGGTCTCAAAAAGAAAAAGGATTTTCAAATACAATAATTACGTCTAAATACTCTTATTGTCAGGTTGTTAAATAGCATCGTGTTCCTTCGACTCTAGGCGTATGATCTCAGATGGTTATGCGATACTAATGCGAACTGTGGAAGAAATTTGACGCCAGATTCTAGTTGTAGAGGACGGAGCTTGGAGTGCTTCTAATCTGTGATTGATAGCTAGAACACAACTGGGAGGTTGATCACACCAAGCTTTGAAGTCACATTTACAGGGTTTGGTCTCATAGACGCCTGACCAGGTACACAAAAAGCGTAATTGTTTTTTTTTCTTAATTTTTTTCCAAGTCACGCGATTATTTGACATTTGGAGGCGTATTGCTTGAATCAGCTTTGCAGAATTAGTCAAATGGTAGTTGGATGGGCGAAGATGGAAACACGACAGTATTACCGCCCATGTCATTAGGTTTAGTGCAGACACCGCTGTATTAGAAAATTGTGTCTTTGAACAGGCCATTGCTTTAGGAACATCCAACAAACTTTTATATATTATATTGTTTTATATAACTTGTTTCATTTCATAGGATCAGCGCGTGAAGGCAAGAATGATGAATCCGCAACACGTCTACAGTCAGGTGAAAACAAACACCAGTATCCACAAGAGCCTCTGATCATGAGATATCAAATTCCCTCCATCTGGCTCATGTTCTTGTATATTAATGCTATTACATAGATTGAGAAATATTAAGATATATAAAAAACTATAGCACCCACCCACAACCCATCAGTCCAGTATCTCGTCCTCGAAGGTACCCACTATCCATCAGTCCAGTATGTCGTCCTCGAAGGCACCCACTATCCATCAGTACAGCGTGTTTTCCTCGAATGTACTCACTACCCACGAGTCCGGTACGTTGTCCTCGAAGGTACCCACTACCCATCAGTCCAGTACGTTGTCCTCGAAGGTACTCACTATCCATCAGTCTAGTATGTTGTCCTCGTAGGTACCCACTACCGAAGAGTCCAGAATGTCGTCCACAATGTACTCACTACCCACGAGTCCGGTACGTTGTCCTCGAAGGTAGCCACTACCCATCAGTCCAGTACGTTGTCCTCGAAGGTAGCCACTACACACGAGCCCAATATGTCATCCTCGAAGGTAGCCACTACCCATCAGTCCAGTACGTTGTCCTCGAAGGTACCCACTCTCCATCAGTACGGCGTGTTTTCCTCGAAGGTACCCACCACCCACGAGCCCAATAAGTCGTTCTCGAAGGTAGCAACTACCCATCAGTCCAGTACGTTGTCCTCGAAAGGTACCCACTACACACGAGTCCAGCATGTCATCCTCGAAGGTAGCCACTACCCATCAGTCCAGTACGTTGTCCTCGAAGGTACCCACTATCCATCAGTACAGCGTGTTTTCCTCGAAGGTAGCCACTACCCACGAGTCCAGTATGTCATCCTCGAAGGTAGCCACTACCCATCAGTAAAGTACGTTGTTCTCGAAGGTAACCACTACCCACGAGTCCAGTATGTCATCCTCGAAGGTAGCCACTATCCATCAGTCCAGTACGTTGTCCTCGAAGGTACCCACTACCCACGAGCCCAATATGTCGTTCTCGAAGGTACCTGCTACCCATCAGTCAAGTATGTCGTCCTCGAAGGTAGCCACTACCCATCAGTCAAGTACGTTGTTCTCGAAGGTACCCGCTATCCATCAGTCAAGTATGTTGTCCTCGAAGGTACCCACTACCCATGAGCCCAATATGTCGTTCTCGAAGGTACCCGCTATCCATCAGTCAAGTATGTTGTCCTCGAAGGTACCCGCTATACATCAGTCTAGTATATCGTCCTCGAAGGTACCCACTACCCATGAGTCCAGTATGTCGTTCTCGAAGGTACCCACTACCCATGAGTCCAGTATATCGTGTCCTCCTCAAAGGTACCCACTACCCACCAGTCAGGTGTGTCGTGTCCTCCTCAAAGATACCCACTACCCACCAGTCCAGTATGTCGTGTCCCCCTCAAAGGTACCCACTACCTACCAGTCAGGTATGTCGTGTCCTCCTCAAAGGTACCCACTACCCACCAGTCCAGTATGTCGTGTCCTCCTCAAAGGTACCCACTACCCACCAGTCCAGTATGTCGTGTCCTCCTCAAAGGTACCCACTACCCACCAGTCCAGTATGTCGTGTCCTCCTCAAAGGTACCCACTACCCACCAGTCCAGTATGTAGTGTCCTCCTCAAAGGTACCCACTACCCACCAGTCCAGTATGTCGTGTCCTCCTCAAAGGAACCCACTACCGACGAGTCCAGTATGTCGTGTCCTCCTCAAAGGTACCCACTACCGAAGAGTCCAGAATGTCGTCCAGAATGTACTCACTACCCACGAGTCCGGTACGTTGTCCACGAAGGTAGCCACTACCCATCAGTCCAGTACGTTGTCCTCGAAGGTAGCCACTACACACGAACCCAATATGTCATCCTCGAAGGTAGCCACTACCCATCAGTCAAGTACGTTGTTCTCGAAGGTAACCACTACCCACGAGTCCAGTATGTCATCCTCGAAGGTAGCCACTATCCATCAGTCCAGTACGTTGTCCTCGAAGGTACCCACTACCCACGAGCCCAATATGTCGTTCTCGAAGGTACCTGCTACCCATCAGTCAAGTATGTCGTCCTCGAAGGTAGCCACTACCCATCAGTCAAGTACGTTGTCCTCGAAGGTACCCGCTATCCATCAGTCAAGTATGTTGTCCTCGAAGGTACCCGCTAAACATCAGTCCAGTATGTCGAGTCCTCGAAGGTACAGCTATCCATCAGTCCAGTATGTCGTCCTCGAAAGACCCCACTGCCCATCAGCCCACCTAACAAGAGTTGCTGTCAGCCTTTATATCCTCTGCACAAATACAAATGAATGAAATATTTAACAATAAAATCTAATAACTACATATGTCTTAAGTGGAAACACACGCCAAAGTTCAGTTCCCTCATCCTGGAGATTTCACATGAGAGGTTTGCAGGGCCAAATATACAGTTTGAGAGAAATTAACAGCATCGTGAAAAAAGATCAAAATTTAAAAAACAAACAAAACAGCATATGTGTTGATTCCCACATCAAACAAAATCATTACATTTTGCACATAAATGGTTGAGTAATGTCCATAAATGGACTTTTCCGCATGGCCGCCGTGGTCAAAATAGACTAACTGTACACATACCAAATAAATAAAATGGAAAAATAATGCCATAAGAAGTTTCAGTTTTCAGTGTGGTCAAAGAAGAAAGGTCAAAATTTAAAATACCACAAAAACGGGACATATATGCTGCGCCCTCTATTATCTACACATGAGCAAAATGGGATGCCATCATTGGTGGGAACAAGCATGTGAATTTTCAGCTTCATTGGTCCTGTGGAGTCTGTGGAGATGATGTTTCCAGTGCAAGAAGAATTTAGGAGCATGATAAAAGTGCAAAGGTCAAGTCAAAGTCAACATATATTTTATCGTGAAAAGCAGAACATATATGTTGAGCCACAATACACATGTACCAAAATATCAGTTTCACCATATTTAAGTAAACAAGTGTAAAAATGGGAATCACTGCCACATTTCTGTCACCTTCTTTCATTCATAATGGCCTGTGAATTGAATATCGTGAATATCATCATTATTGTGCGACGTACCTACTCTTGAATATGTGAAATACCACGACAAGTATGTGAACTTCTCAGTGATCTCTATATCAACTAACGCTCACAGTAGGATGGGTTTGAAACAGTTGGCAAGTGGCAATTTAAAGTAAAACTAGGACTAGCAGCAGCGTTTCTATTTGCTCTGATTCATGTCGTGATTGGAGACATTTAACATCAATGTCCAACATTTAACAACAAATTGCCAATTTGTCAAGCTTTACCGTTTATCTTTTTAAGTATAGCGTACCATACACTATTCCTAGTACCTTCCAATTGGCAGAAAGTAAATTCACCACGGGACCCTGAACTCATTACAACTCCCTAAAAACACCGCCGAACAAAGCGCCTCCTGTTTGCCTGTCACGCGCATTGGTCGCGGCAAATTTCGTTTGACGCTAATGTCCCTATTGGCGCCACTCCATTCTTGCTTCGTTGCCTCATTGCTGTTCAAGCAGCATAGATAAACTGTTGACAAATAAATTGACTCCTCATAGTCCTTCAACAGCCTAATGCTTAACAATAGGGAACTAGTTGTCCCCTACAATGAGAGTGAAATGACAGGAGTCACGGTGTCGCAATCTCTTCTTTCCATCACTACATCATGGGCCTTGTCAAATTGTTGCCTTTATCCGTCGCCACGGGGAGCCTCGTTAAATGCCACTTAAAGATCATGGGAAAAGTTTATGCAAATTAGGAAAAAATACGTACGTTGATGTGCTGGTTGAGCTGACAGTTCTTAAATAACCGACGCCGTCTTTTGAAACTCTTATGAATAATGATGCGTAATTTTGGACAACTTTCCACGGCAGCTTGTCATTTAGTTTGTTTTACACTTAAAAGGTATGGTGCAGCTGATATGTGTTAAGTGTTAGAAAGAGAGCTCTTTTCTACTTTTTAGATGTCCTATGCAGAACTGGAATAGGTTGCGAGGATTCCAGTATTTTTATGAATTGCAATGCTTCAATAGGAATTGCGATCTTTTCTTAAAAGAAAAAAATATTGATTGGAGCTGTTAACAGCATCCAACACTCTGACAGAACCCATTTTTCAAGGTATAGAAGAACGTTACAATATATTTGACAATGTAATCACGATATTACAATAGCGAAGACACCCTGAAAGTAAACAAACATACATCCGTAGAACATACAACTTACCAACTTTCCCATCCAACCCCTATCCCTCTCTCTATCAGCAATTATTGATATTCTTGAGGGAACATTTCAGCAAAGGAAATTTATCTGAATAACACTCATTATTTTAAACACCTAAGATAACATTTAAGACTACACCGAGTCAGTCTAATCGATGGACTGTCCTTGTTAACAGTCGTACGTTAAAGAGAGGGACAGAGTTAGGCGCCTTGGCGTACCTCCCATTCAATTTAGCAGACAAAAGGCGTCTGTCCCATGTCAATTCAGCAGACAAAATAAACGTTTCAAATTGCACTCACAGAGATTCAAGGACACTTGAGATAAAAAAGAGCCATGACTATAGAGCTCCTCGATCCTACTCGTTTACAGAGGAAGTGTATTACTCTGCTTGCTCCGTCAATTACCCAGTACAGTAGTGTTGACGTTTCACTACGTCTTCAGCTTCAAATTAGTCATGGTTTAAGTGGATCATCTGATGAATAATTGAATAGTTGCATAGTTGAAGTTGCAATCTAGTTACTCCATATGTCTCGGAGAACATGCGAACACTTTATCCATCGTGAGGAAACTAGGGGCAAGAACTACCAGTGCCGTTTACATATGTCGACACAGCTCAAATTATAGAAAACAAGTGCTGATATTTTTAGATTCATTATTTCTATCTTATTGTGCTGATATACGTATTACAAACATAAAGAAAAACGGCTTATATATCTGTATACGTATTGTACAAGAGTAGACATATCAAGTCGTAAACAACTGGTATTAAAGACGTTTATGTTGAGTAATTTTTCGATGGTGTTGACATTCTAAACTAGTTCAGAACGTACGGCTGGAGCCATCTAAATTTACTATGACATAATGAAATACGTCAACGAGTCCACCATGTTCTTATCATTACCATAAGTAAGCATTATTTGTCATTCCCATCTGAAGGAGTCTGGACAAATGGCTAAATAAGGAACATAGTTCTGAACTTGATATATTTCAAATGCCACTGTGTTAATTATATTCTTATAAGTATGAAATATGCATTACCAAATCAAATTCGATTATCATATTGTAATATAAACATCTGCGTCTCTATTCACCATTAATCATATGCACCATGTCGAGGTTGGAATCTATTACTTGTCCGTCTGATGGAATTCCTTGGCACTGATGTCCCAGTGTGGCATTTTGTGAATACTGCAATGGAACACGTACATGTTACATTTCTTTTATTCTTTATACCACATAAATCGTTTGTCTCAGTAATTATATGCTTCCTTCGGTAGCCAAAGATAATAATTATGAATTTTGATCAACTACTAATATTGTCAAGTTTAAAATAATTCGAAATATGATAACACCAGTTCGACATTTTATCATGCGCGGGGACAATTAGATGAAAGAAAATAAACACTGAAAATAGTTGCTTAAGACAAGATAAGGAGAGCAATTCAACGCTTCAATCTGACCATTGTCTTGGAATATCAAATGAAACTTTTTAATCACAATATTGGTGTACATTTACCTAGTATCTCTGATAATTGGTTGTCGTAAGTGGCACTTAGATATAATGTTTCTACTCATGAACTGCGTCGTGCTTTCTGAACGCTTTAATATTAACTTCTCGTTGATATAAACGGAGAGCCTCTTTAGTTTAGCTGCTTTTTAATAGGCTATAAGAAATGCATTAGAATGGTAGGAGATTAGGAATATGAAACAGAAGTACGTCACTCAATTACTAGGATTCACATATCAGTACTTAAAGAATACAATTTAAAATTAATTCTATGATTTACTTTCGGTAACATGACACCTATCAAGCTTTATTGCCATGTGTTTTGGAAATATTGGATTATGTGACAGTAAGCCTCATGCTCTGTCTCTCGATGGTGCGTCAGCTGTTGTAAAATAAGACACTTTTATCAAATATCTCACTAGATGTTACCAAAGGAAAAAAATATTCTAACATACTGTCTGCACCTTGCTGTGAACATATCCTGTAAACAGATTGGCGAGTATGGGCTAGCGCTACAGCGTAATCTCGTGACATGCCAATGCTGTATAGCGAGGAATAATTGCTTATACATCTTGCAACCGTAGCTGGCATAACAGAATCATACAATATATTTAGTTTTATGGAAATAACTCTGTGTTTAACACATGTTATATTTGGGATAATACGTTCTTCATAAAGTACAAATACTAGTACTTGTTTTGATTGAGTCCCATCCACATACGGGATTCAAACCCACAGTCTCCGTGTGAGGCACGTAAAGTCTGCGATCAAACCCTCTCAGCCACCGATGCTTATGCAAACATAGGTAGACCGACAACTGGGGTTCTAGATTACGTACTTTGTGTACCCGTCTGACACGTGTAAATTGCCACTGATCCCATGGCAGAAAGCTAGAAATACACACTGCCTTTGGAAAGTGGTCAAATATAACAGATTATATATTTTGGATACAACTTTCTTAGTAATACTGAGAATGTGGGTCCAAATCCCTGAAGGGACTCCATCCCCCAAAGTACTAGAATTTGTATTTAACTAAGAAAATGTTATCCCAAATATAACATTACATTCGTTACATTTGATAATTTTCTAAAAGGTAGTGTGGGTTCATACTCTATGTTTGCAGTAAGTAGACATTGTGCACGTGGCTAATCAGGGAGATGAACATCGCAAACGGGAAAGCTGTCAGATTCTCAGGTCTGGTAGTGAAGATGATTAATGCTTTCTAATAATTCTATAATGATACACACTCATCATGCAGAGATAAACCGTAGATGAAAATACAAATCGTTTGTTTGTCAGCACCGTATCCGTGTTCGTCGATAAACGCCTCCGACTTGAGTTATTCAACATAATATACATCAAGTAAACATGCCATACCTTAGTTCTTGTCAACATACAACGGGTACACCTACCATATCCAGTCGTGACATATCGATATACATCGAGTAAACATGTCATACTTTAGTACATGTCAACATATAACGGGAACACCTACAATAGCCAGTCGTGACATATCGATATACATCGAGTAAACATGACATACTTTAGTACATCTCAACATACAACGGGAACACCTACTATACCCAGTCGTGACATATCGATATACATCGAGTAAACATGCCATACTTTAGTACATGTCAACATATAACGGGAACACCTACCATACCCAGTCGTTACATATCGATATACATCGAGTAAACATGCCATACTTTCGTATATGTCAACATACAACGGGTACACCTACCATATCCAGTCTTTACATATCGATATACATCGAGTAAACATGCCATACTTTAGTACATGTCAATATAGTACAGGAACACCCACCATACCCAGTCGTGACATATCGATATACATCGAGCAAACATGCCATACTTTAGTACATGTCAACATAAAACGGGCACACCTACCATAACCAGTCTTTACATATCGATATACATCAAGTAAACATGCCATACTTTAGTACATGTCAACATACAACGGGTACACCTACCATATCCAGTCGTGACATATCGATATACATCGGGTAAACATGCCATACTTTAGTACATGTCAATATACTACAGGAACACCCACCATACCCAGTCGTGACATATCGATATACATCGAGTAAACATGCCATACTTTAGTACATGTCAACATAAAACGGGAACACCTACCATATCCAGTCCTGACATATCGATATACATCGGGTAAACATGCCATACCTTAGTACATGTCAATATACTACAGGAACAACCACCATGCCCAGTCGTGACATATCGATATACATTAAGTAAACATGACATACTTTAGTACATCTCAACATACAACGGGAACACCTACCATACCCAGTCGTGACATATCGATATACATCGAGTAAACATGCCATATTTTCGTATATGTCAACATATAACGGGTACACCTACTATACCCAGTCGTGACATATCGATATACATCGAGTAAACATGCCATATTTTCGTATATGTCAACATATAACGGGTACACCTACTATACCCAGTCGTGACATATCGATATACATCGAGTAAACATGCCATATTTTCGTATATGTCAACATACAACGGGTACACCTACCATATCCAGTCGTGACATATCGATATACATCGAGTAAACATGCCATACTTTAGTACATGTCAATATACTACAGGTACACCTACCATACCTAGTCGTTACATGTCGATATACATCGAGTAAACATGCCATACTTTAGTACATGTCAACATACAACGGGTACACCTACCATATCCAGTCGTGACATATCGATATACATCGAGTAAACATGCCATACTTTAGTACATGTCAACATATAACGGGTACACCTACCATACCTAGTCGTTACATGTCGATATACATCGAGTAAACATGCCATACTTTAGTACATGTCAACATACAACGGGTACACCTACCATATCCAGTCGTGACATATCGATATACATCGAGTAAACATGCCATACTTTAGTACATGTCAACATACAACGGGTACACCTACCATACCCAGTCGTGACATATCGATATACATCGAGTAAACATGCCATACTTTAGTACATGTCAATATACTACAGGAACACCCACCATACCCAGTCGTGACATATCGATATACATCGAGTAAACATGCCATACTTTAGTACATGTCAACATACAACGGGTACACCTACCATACCCAGTCGTGACATGTCGATATACATCGAGTAAACATGCCATACTTTAGTATACTTTTAGTACCGCTGTTATATCTCATGAATAATGCTCCGTGCGGCGTAAAACATCAAACAAACCAATCGATATACATCGGGTAAACATACCATACCCCATGATGACACATCGATATACAACGGGTAAATATATTACATCTTACGGTGGCATGTCGATGTAAACATACCATACCCAGTCGTGACAAATCGATATACAACGGGTAAACATACCCTACCCAATCGGGATATATCGACATACTTCGGGTAAACCTACCATACCTTAGTACATGACAACAGACAACGGGTAACCCTACCATACCCAGTTACCATGACAATAATGATCTCCGATGCAATTGCCTATTTTGACTTGTACCAGATGTCCCCGTTAATATTAGGTTAACAATTGACTTGCATGTGCATGTGTTTGTGACAATGTGACATTGTGGGACAGGAAACGCTCACCTGGTATCATCATTATTTGCTAGTGATTCATAAACACATGCCCATGACATATTCGGATTCGGACAATCGATTCTGCTTTGAGCAGATATTTCTTATGAATATGGAAAGGGTTTTATTGCTTGTATTTATTATCCGGTAAACATATCATACCCCATCGTGACATATCAACACACAACGGATGAACATAACATACCCGACGATGACATTTACAATGGACGAACACACAATACACATGCTAACATCGCTATACACAGGGTCAAAATATCACATATATGTACCTGTTCGATTGTAAGACTTACATACAATGCATTACACGTTGGCATTGGCGTTTTATTTCAAGTTTTCTAAATAAACATATTACAAACAATGCTTTGGGGCGAAGAGAACGAATTATAGTTCTTGTGTCGGCGAAAGCAGCAATATAAATCGTTGCTACGAATACGACAGGAAAAGCAATAATCTAGACGCCAAATGATATTATATTTCTTTACATGCAAAGAGAAACTTAATATTTTGATACTCTTAACTGCATTTATGCCACATAAAATAAGTCTTTGCTATTGCGTGAGAGGTCGAAATTGATTTGCAACTCTTTAATTTCCCCGCGCTTCAAGCTTTGAGCAAAGATCTTAGCTGTGAGCTGCGCGCGCAGCAGGTGGCCTCGCTCTGGCAGCTGTGTGGTGTCGCTACAATGAAATGACGAGGAGGAGCGAGGGAAGATTTATGGCTGATTGTCATTATTTGAAATCACTGGCGACATGAAACATTTTCGTGAGCAATAAAGAGAAAAGAGATCATGTTCTGATGCCAATTTTATGTAGAGTAATTTTAGCTTGTATTTAATTTCCGAACGCTTTCGCTCTGTAATTCACATGGCGGACATACGTCTTGAGGCCGCCAAAGTGATCCCACACGCGACTTCCTATTTCGACATGGCAGTTCACGTCCGTGGATAATACCGACTTTGCCAGTCTTCACTTAATTACTCTAATTAATATCCGAAACATCAGGGCTATTAGAAATAATGACATGCGTTTTTTGCAGCAATTACAAACAAATTAGCGGTATAATATTGACAATTTGGCCGAACTAATATCGTCTTTGTTCATGAGTTGACTTAATCCAAACTCAACACGAAATAATGTCAACCGAGCTTCATGATTCCCCTTAGTCTGGTAGCCAATCACTCAGCGCATGCAAGTATCAAAGAAGAATGTACAGAACAGTTTGTCATATTGGTAAATGGCTAAACGCAGCCATTACTGAGTGAGGTACTTTTGGTAGTGACGGCTCTTGTCAGCTTAAACAACAGCGGGAGCGTGGTATCTCAAGTGAGGTACATCACACAGCCACGTGGACACAGACAAGATAACTACTTCCAGGAAACAGTTTAATTTATATCTTTCAACATTCAAAGTTTAGTAAGTAAATTGTTGCATGAAAACGGATACTGAGTGTCTTGATTTATACAACACTTAAAATTACAATAGTTGCCGACATATGTATGACTCAAAATTGCTTTCAATGCTGGCAAATCAATAGTAAAAGAATTAGTTATAAGTTGTTGTAAACGAAATCGAAACCAAATTGTCTTTTTTTCATCACTTTCAGTACACTGGGAATTAATCTAAAAAACTCATTTATATTTGTTCACATACTTTCGCCTTCAAAATCTATTTCCATCCTCTAAATTAAAGTAGAGTTTGCTCGCTCGTGCTTTCCCTGGAAGTTTTATTTTGTCAACTTTAATCGATAGGCTCGTGCAGGAAAGCTATTAGCCGACGCCTGAATCACAGCGCAGACCCCCAAGTGGCACAATGTAAGAGATCGAGAGATGCCTTTTGATAAAAACTCCCTTTTCCTCGAAACTTTTCTAAATTGAATGGTTTACGCAATTTCAGAGGTCTTAAAACTAGCTAATAGGTCTGGATTATGCAGGTCGATCCACAAGCTTTGCTACTAAGCGATGTCTATTGCTATAAGATGCTAATAAGTGATGGGACCGATACGAGAAAGAGTGGAAGCAAATGGCACAATTACCATCATAGTGTGCTTGCCATGATACATTAGGCAAACAAGCAACGCTTTGTAAAAGGACCCGAGTTTTTCCCTCATACTGGCAGTGTCATATCCGTGGCACTGGCGGTCATTTGGCCTTCCTCTCCTTCCATAACATACTTTGTATCCTAGCAAACTAAATGCATTTCTTTTAATCTCGTCAATTACAGCCATTTGCCCGGCTCGCCGAAGCGCCGACCAATTATTCCTAAAGATGCTCTTTACCGCGACTGAAATCCTCCACCGTTAGGATTAAGGGACTCAAAGTAATTTGACGAGATCGTGGAGGCCACATATATTGATTAATATCATTGTATCGGGTATTTTCTATCAATTTCCGAGCCGTGCAGAAATCTTAATGGTACCTCTTAGCCAAGCGATATGTTAGCCGCTACCTTGCCTCTTTACCCAATGATCTCGGAAACTCGTACATGAAAGCTTTGCTTCTTGTCTAATAGTTGCCCAAGGGAGGAACGACATCGCAAGCGCTAAAACGTCGCTGTAAAGTCACCAGTCTTAATCTGATCTTGGGTACGGTCGGAGAGATGCAGGTGAAAGCAGCGGCTACTTAAGACCATGATTGATATAAGAGATCGTCTAGCTAGCCACGGCTCAGTTTAGATAGCCGAGCCTATACGGTCTCTGTTAACTTGGAAAGAAGTTCAAGTCTATAAGAGGGTAAAATACGATGTGTGGTACATTGTTCACATAATCGCTAACGATTACTCCTTTACCCTCCATGAACTTACACGAAAGGCGTCGATCTTTCTTTAGTCTAATTAATAATACCTTCAGTGGATGGCGTAATTGTACTGTCAAATACCATGTTTCTCTCCACGCGTGACCAGCTCATACTTTGGAACGACTTCCATTCAAGAGGTCAGATCACTATGGTATATAGCAAAGTTGTAAGGATATGATTGTGTATTGTTTAAATTTGGCAAAATATAAACAGCGTTTTTTGTCTATTTATCATTTTTTACTAATAAATAAATATTCGCCGAAAATCGGATGTCCAGGATTTGTCTATTGTGCTATTACTCTAACGTATTATACAGTGTATGGGTGTGGTGGTGGTGGTGGTGGTGTGTGTGTGTGTGTGTGTGTGTGTGTGTAAGCATGTGTGTCAGTGTGTAAGGGTGTTTGAGGGATTGTCTGCGTGCGAGAGTGGTGTGTGTGTGCGTGTGAGGGAGGAAGTGTGTGAGTGTATATGTGAGACAGAGTGTGTGAGATATTGTGTGTGTGAATAGGTTGGAATTTTATGTGGATATGCATCCATATGTGAAAATGTATATGAATAATTTTCAGGAACTTGCAATAATAATGCATTTCAGCTTGGTGTTTTAGTTGCTAACCACGAATGTCATCTACCTTGAGGCTGTAAGGGAATTTGAACCCAACACTAGGTAGAAAATCAACTTCTTGCGAAACAAATAAATGCAACATAACTGATTGATGATAATGTTCAATACGCGACATCATCTGTTACGTCATGACGTCATTGGTGGTTGACAACACTTCATCGACACTCAAAAGCTGTATTTCAGATGGATCCAAATCTCTATGTCAAGTATATACTTTATGTATGAGGTTTATGCATATCAATATTATATTGTGTAAGACATTCATTAATTATATGTAGATATGTACCACAGAACAGTCGAAAGGTAGCATGAGTGATATCGATTTCTTGCACTTCAATGAAAGTGGTATGAGTACACCGCTGACACCATGTGTGTTAAATACATAGAAGTTGTCAGCCAGATTGTTGAAGGTTGTTTTATATGCGATATATGTCTCTGTCAGTGATACGCTTGATACATAGTGACGTGCTGTAAACTTTGTCTTCACATGCAGATGTACAAAATGACAAGAAGTTCATTATCCGGAATCAGGGGTGTCCGGCCCTAGACTCACTCAGAGACCAGCACTCGTTCAAGTATTGTCGACCATCCTAAATTACTCTGTTCGATCTGAAAAGCCAGGCTATGTTGAGTGATATAAAATGGTTCACATTTAACCTTGTGTGTATAAAAAAATAATGTGACCTTTTTGAACCCGATGCTATTGATATAAATGATGACACATGGCTACTGGTGAATACATAGACCTAAGAGGTATGTGTATAACATTTACACATTTGCTTACGTTTTATTATTATTTAGGCGGATGAAAAGGCTTCATTCCACATTTCTCGAACTGTTTTAGAATACTTATCATTTTCTGAGAAGAAAAACAGCCAGATTTTCTGTGCGACAATAACAAGCAAAACCAATTAGGTCATCAAAATCTTCTCACACTCGGTGCATTATTTTTTATTGATTTCACATGTTATAAATCTGTTTTAATCGAAGGACGTGATCAATCAAAGAATAAAAATTACAACTACGAAGTAAAGAAAGGTACGAAATGAACAAGAATTCGCGGAAATGGACATCCCATCAATCACATGAAATAAAGGTCCCATGTGATTTAAATGCTAACCCCGCTGAGTAAATGGCTACTTAAACATGCAGCTCAAGTTGCATGCTTTAGCTTTGATATTACTGAAAATTGATGATAGAGACATAACAGCCACATTTCACTGAAAAAGTGATGAAATCAAATGCTAGTGTAAAGAAAAGTTGATTGATTGCTGTACCATTTGATATTTAGCTTGAGAATACGTGTAGTTGTAAGTGTCATACACATGGCAAGAGTATCTTTACTTTCACAGTCTAAATATTAATATTATTATTATTTACAGGTTAAAATATAAAAGGCCCTTGCCCCCTCCACACACAGCCCAGACAGGGAATGATCTTCTCCCTGGAAGCGCGACCTTGTCAAACCCACCCAGAGAACCCACTTTTCTTAGAATGTGAAGACTCCACAACACTGCAGCCAGATTGTCAGCAAATCCGGGTACTCTCCCAGTGCCAGTCAACAGATTAGGAGGTACCAATAACAATAGTCACAGATAACAATAGGGAGTTGGACAACTTGGTACTTGGGATGTAACCATGACATTACGAAAGCGAGATCAGCATATTTGCCATGTTTTTCCTGAATCATGTCAGTCACATTAGTGTCGGACTGAAAATTAAATAATATAAATAATTTCATTGGATTTATCAAAAAGGACAAGATCAGGTTTGTTGGCCTGGATACGTCTTAGGATGTACACGGGCCTATTCGAAAGAATTGTGTATTTATCATTTCCCTTGACGCCATCTACATATTCCGGGTCGTGCCTTGGATGGACCTGTGTGTCAAAACCACAAGCATGACGAAGACAGTAATATAATGATCGAGCTACACCATCATGTCGCTTAAGATTATTATTATTATTATTATTATTATTATTATTATTATTATTGGTTGTTGTTGTTGTTATTGATTTGGAATTCAAATTGTATTTAGAAAGTAATGAGTAATGTTATGTTCTATAAGGATCCATCTGTTTCCTCTTGTACTGGGCGAATGGATAGAAGAGTTGCAAGCACTAACTTCAGCTTCAAAACTTTCTTTACCTTCCAGCAGTACAGAACCATCAATAATATCAACATTGACATTGAGATTATGTCCCACATCCTTAGCTTGTTTAACAAAACTGTGGAATGCCTTGATTTCATCAGTAGTCTTGACATGCTTCACAAGAGGATCATCAGACAAATAAATGTGCGCAAAAGTGCACAAGACAATTCCATCATAAAGCGCCTTCACGTTAATCAAACCACGCCCTCCTGTTATAATTGGTAAATATAAGCAATTGACTGAAGAATGGGGGTGGTTGGATCTATTGTCTGACATTATTCTTCGTGTGAGGGTGTCAATGCCCCGATTTTTTTTGTTTCGTCCAATCAACCACACTTAAAAGAATACGAAAGGACGGGTACAGCATAAGTGTTTGTGGCGTTAACATTTTCCCTATCTTTCAACTATGAACAGCAGATTAGCTGAAGTCTACATTTCTACTCTGCACAAAGTTTTTCCTTGATATGTCCAAAGGACATGCCGATATTATTATTGTTGTATTTGTTGTTCTTCTTATTATTATTATCATTAACAGGTTAAAATAAAAAATGCAGCAAAGATGGTTTGGGTGATCCTGGCACAGTCAGGCTGGTTAGGCTCATCATAAGCTCAGGGCCCTTGCCCCCTTTATACGCTGCCCAGTCAGCGAATGGGACTTATCCCAGGAAGCGCTACCCAGTCAAACTTATCCAGAACTTTTCTTAGAATGTGAAGACTCCCCAACACTGGAGCCTTCTGCATCACCCAGATTGTCAGAAGGGCTGTATTCCTGGCAGCAAACTCGGGTACTCTCCCTAAGTAAGTCACCGAGCACAATGGGGAGTCGGATAACTTGGTACTTGGTGCAAGCGTGACATTTCGAAAGTGAGGTCTGCATATTTGCCATGTTTTTCCTGCATCATGTCAATCACATTAGTGTCAAAACGGACTGAATATTCAATGATATAAATGATCGAAAAGGACAAGACCAGGTTTGTTGGCCTGGATAGGTCAGAGGCTGTATACGGGCCTATTCCAAAGAATTTATTTGGAGATTAAAATAAAAAATGCAGTAAATAAGGTTCGAGTGATCATCGCACAGTCAGGATGGTAAGGCTCATCATCAGCTCAGGGCCCTTGTCCCCTCTAAACGCAGCCCAGACAGCGAATGGGACTTCTCCCAGGAAGCGCTGCCGAGTTGAACCCACCGAGAACTTTTCGGAGTATGTAAAGACTCCCAAACAATGCAGCCTTCTGCGTCACCAAGATTGTAAGAAGGACTGTATTCCAGGTAGCAAACCCGGGTACTCTCCCAATGTCAGTCAGCAGATTGGGAGGTAACAAACCTAAGGCCCCGAGAACAATGGGGAGTCGGACAACTTGGTACTTCGGATGCAAGCGTGACATTTCGAAAGTGAGGTCCGCTTGTTTGCCATGTTTTCCTGAATCTGGCCAATTCCATCAGTGTCAAAAGGGGCAGAAAATTCAAAGATATAAATAATTTCATTGGATTTATAAAAAAGGACAAGATCAGGTTTGTTGGCCTGGATACGACCGAGACTGGATATGGGCCTATTCAAAAGAAGTGTGTATTTATCATTTTCGATGTCGCCATCTACATATTCCGGGTCGAACCATGGCGGGACCTGTGTGTCAAAACCACAAGCATGGCGAAGACAGTAATAAAATGACCGAGCTACACCATCATGCCGCTTAAGATTATTATTATTATCATTATTATCATTATTATTGATTTGGAATTCAAATTGTATTTAGAAAGTAAAGCACTAACTTCAGCAAGTTTCAAAACATAATCAGTTTAATTTATAATTTCGTTAATATATTTTCATTTCCTTGTTACATTTGAAACAATCTATATAGAATTCAAGAAATAAAATAATTTGTAAACAGGCAATCAATATACAGAAACATATGTTATGTATTTTAATTAGCACTTATTTTACCATAGCGGTATGTATCGTCGCGGCACTGATTTAATCTGAATTTGGTTTCTCCATTTCTTTAAATGGTTTGTGAACTCACAGTGTTTCCAATCTCCAATTATTGCTACCACTCCCCCACTGCCTGGCCCCGCCCCTCCTCTTCCACACCCCCGGACAGCCCCATGTAGGGAATTACCAGTCACAGACACCAGGGAGTAAGGTAACAGTTCTTGGGAGGGACAATGAATACGTACAAAAGAAATGCCAATGTCTCCGCTGCCAACTCAAGATCGACATTATTGATGGTGTTCCTCTCTGATATTGACTCAGGTAATTATGCCTTCAATTTTAAGAGCCTCTATTACTTAAAACTGGCCTAGGGCACCGTATTTCTAAATTATTACCCTTACATTGGATTTCATGGTGAGATTAGATCAGAGTATGGGCCTCGCTTATTGGTTTCCTAAGATGCGATTGAAACGCCCTCAACGAGAGAGGCTTTCCCATTGTTGTCGCCACAATGGGTGCATTTCTAGAAAATCGCTAAGTTCGAGTAAAAGTCAAATTAGACAGAAACGCCAAAATCTTTCTCTGTAATCTCGCCCATATTTTTAAAGCCTGGAACTCAGGTGCTACGATGGTCATTGATTGCCGTGAACAATAGACAATTACACACAACTTTCATCTGAGAGCACGAGGTTCGAAACAGTGGGCGGGGAGGGGTGATTAGCTCAGTGTGCGCAGGTGATCATGGGAACTGCCGTAAATGAAACCCATCTTATTAAGAGTTTAATTCCAAATGTATGACAGTTATCTCCCTTAGAACATCAACCATGTCACTTGAATGCAGCAGCCTGACCCTGAGAAGGATCCACCACATACTAATGACAAAATATATTAACAACGCTTTAATAACCACTGTGTAAAATGCGTACTGAATACATCTGTGTGGATTATATTAAGCAATCCGAGAACCTACAGATTTACTGGTGGTATTGTTTCATTTTGGGGAACATGTTTACATGCATATCACATGGGTAAATATAATTAGCTAAAAGTTTGCTTTCATGATACTGTGTCAGAAGAAAACATATTTCTAGGACACTAAACAATATTGTACCATATCTAGCGACAAAGTAAGACATGAATTATTTCACAAGACTACAATACGTATATCAATTCTTTCCCAAGTGAAACCTGCTAAGTATATCCATACATTACCGAGTGAAGCCTGCTAAGTATATCCATACATTCCCGAATGAAGCCTTCTAAGTATATCCTTACATTCCCGAGTGAAGCCTGCTAAGTATATCCATACATTCCCGAATGAAGCCTTCTAAGTATATCCTTACATTCCCGAGTGAAGCCTTCTAAGTATATCCATACATTCCCGAGTAAAGCCTGCTAAGTATATTCATACATTCCCGAGTGAAGCCTTCTAAGTTTATCCATACATTCCCGTGTGAAACCTTCTAAGTATATCCATACATTCCCGAGTAAAGCCTTCTAAGTATATCCATACATTCCCGACTGAAGCCTTCTAAGTTTATCCATACATTCCCGTGTGAAACCTTCTAAGTATATACATACATTCCCGAGTAAAGCCTTCTAAGTATATCCATACATTCCCGACTGAAGCCTTCTAATTATGTCCATACATTACCGAGTGAAGCCTTCTAAGTATATACATACATTCCCAAGTGAAGCCTGCTAAGTATATGCATACATTCCCGAGTGAAGCCTTCTAAGTATATCTTTGCATTCCCGAGTGAAACCTTCTAAGTATATCCATACATTCCCGAGTGAAACCTTCTAAGCATATCCTTACATTCCCGAGTGAGGCCTTCTAAGTATATCCTTACATTCCCGAGTGAAGCCGTGTAAGTATATCCATACATTCCCGAGTGAAGCATGCTAAGTTTATCCATACATTCCCGAGTGAAGCCTGCTAAGTATATATATACATTCCCGAGTGAAGCCTTCTTAGTATATTCTTACTTTCTCCGTTGAAACTAAGTACTTCAAGTACTGAAGTGCTGGGGTACTTTTTGATAGTATTGCGTGAGCTCCTCACATACTTAGGTATCATTTCTACATACTGTTTACTGTGGACTTGTTTTTTATCAAAGAAAAGATAATTTATGTTTTCTCACAAATTCTGTCATATGTAACTATCATAAGCGGTGTAAGCATTTTGTAAATTCAGAATGTCTCATAATTAAAGATTAATTATTACTCTAAAAGTAAAACATGGTGATCTTTTAAATGAAATATGTATTTCAAGTAACATTGGAAGCAAAGAAGATGAATTTCTTGTGAAAAATATTTTGTGAAAAATATAAAAGCCCTTGCTTGAAATATCTGTCTGTTAAGTCTTCTAAATACTTCAACCACTGATGTAATGAGAAATGCTGCTATTTATCTAAAATATGTGTTTGCAAAACGTGATTATTAATGCTATATTTAACACTGTCATGTGACATTTTATAATGTTGTACTTTAATTACACTATAGGCCACATGGCCAACACTATTGGATATATTCTGTTCTGTTCTAAGTGTTGGAAACAGGTGTTTTCTGAAGAAAAGCGGTTACATTAAAGACAACACTCCCTATGAGTGAAAGACAAGAATATTTCGCGTTCATGACTGAAGTAAAAGATTGTCATGACTATACTTGAACTATTTCAAACTTACACAATTGCCCAGTTTTACATAACTGAATATTGAGCAACTTCAGCGAATTAAAATGGTGACGACAGCATGTCCTGTACATGTACTAGGTGCGGTATCAAGAGTGACAGACACCTACTGAATAAAAAGGTAGCAAGCTCGTCCTAGTACTTTTGCACACAATATACTATATCATTTCATTTTCTGTCACAAATGTAAACTGCTTTAATCCGTTGACATAGATGAACAAATTCATTTAACAGAATAACAAAAGATTTGATTTAGCTTCAAGAAGCAAAGTGAAATTTTCAATTACAAGATGAAAAACTCTTTATTTGTTATTCTCTTTCATACCCAGGCTCCGCAGTTGTAACTTTTCATCGTTTTTTCCGCATTAAGTTAGAAAGTGATTATTATCGCGATATATATGACATCGACGGGAAGTTACTCTATGAAGTCAAGTATGTTCTACGAGTGACTGTAGCACACAAACAGTAGCGTGTCATTATCGACGTATTGAATCAAACTAATTGATTCGGATGGAACACGTTGGGAAACTCTGTCGGAATTACCATCATTATTAAAGTTTTAAGAAAACAACTCACTCGGAGGAAGCACAAAAACAAATCAGAATGAATCTGCTAGAAATCTATTAGTAATGAACGGTAAAAACATTCTTGACATTTGTTTTGATATCTTTCTAATCCTCTCCGTCTGGGTCGGTTTAAGTCGAGGGACATTAAATCTAGACTCGCGATTTTCAAAGAATTGTCACTTTAAGACTGAAAAATCTCATACCGCTGGGGATTACAAAGTTATTTACTGTCATTGGTGGCGACATGAAGACTTGTTTTGGCTTGGGTTTCCTTTGCACTAATCCCCAAACCTAGACAAGTCTCCCTAGAGATCTATTTCGCCGAAATGGGTTTTATTGAAGCTAAGCTCTTATTGAAGCTTTCTCCTTCGTTTTGCTCAAATTGCTCCTTTATACACAAGCATGCAGAACTCAATTATACGCTGTCTTTAATGCCCCGGTTTGCACGACGCTGCTATCCTCTCCTACGCCCAACATAGATCTATCACTGGAACCCCCCGAGAGTACTCTTAACTCCGCAATGGTGTATGTGATCATTCAACTAGCTGGTCGATCGTGGGGACACCGAAAGGTGACCGAAATCTATATTGTCAAGGGGTATTTGGCGACGTAGTTGACAAGTCTATTAAACGACAAAAGGTTAGAGGACTCGTTGCAGAATTCACCAATTGCTGCCAAGAAGTAGAAGAGTTACAACTGAAGGGAGATAATTCCTTAACTGGACAAAGCCGATTAAATTTTATTCTGCTATATTTAATGCAAATTGCCAACATACGTGGGTAACACTGTAACCTATAACACGTGGTAATGCGATACAATTAAAATAACATATGGACATATTATTACACGTATATCTTTCACCTTGGATAAACTTCAATTGATCATGAAATATCAGGAGAGAACAATAGCGTTTTCCTTATACATGTAAATGAAATTGTTGTTGAATGTGTGTATTTCAGTATTTCTTGCGTTATATACGCAATTTATTATCATCGCTTTTTTCAAAATAAAAATGTACTGTGTAAATGTGACACAAATGAATACGATCGGTATTGATAAGAAACTGTTGTGTAACTTTTTATTGAAACCCTGAACATAGACTAACTCATAAGGGAAACCTAGGATGAGAACATATTAAATAACAACATCATTCATGTCTAACCAACATAAAAAAGGAAAATATGATTAATGGAATACTTCGACTGGTGAGCAAGTTCAAGCGACAAATCCAGCTTAGAGTATGAACTATCATTGAGTGTAGGATGATATTTGTGTTTGTGTAAACTGTTATATATACATGTCAGTGTTCCGCCAAAGACTGATAATAGGACGGAAATATTAAGCTACAGTCTCGGTGTATATACCTAATGTTGGAGTAGGGTTCCCGGTTGGAGTGAGTCCATTAGTTTATTAGATGCTGCCATGGTGCAGTGTTATGACCAGCCAAGACAAATGTGAACATATGTCGTTGAAATGACTGATTCTTCGGCTACATTACATTACTTTCGTTTCATTTCACGTTGGTATCATTCTGAAATTAACCCCATACAAAGAGAACTTAGCTATTCATCTGGAGTTCGTTATACATCACCACAGGACCAGTTACATTCTCGAAAATGTGTTACAATTCATTAAATCTCTGGCATCATCTTTGACACTAGTTCTTTTATATCATAGTTTATATATTATATTACAAAATGTCTACCCTACATCTACCGACAAAATGCTGAAAAGTAAACATGGCTAAATAAAGTAAATAAATATATATCTCCATTACAGAATATATATGCAATGATTGTTTTCAAATAGTATTACATGGCATGGAAATGACTAAAAAGTTATACTGAACACTTGCACATCGTTAGCACTAAATAATTAATTCACCTCAAACCAACAGCCATGTGGGTATCCATTCCTAACACGTTCAACATGATGACAACCAAACCATCTTCCCCAGCAATCCACCAGAGATGACAGGCGTGTTAGGCCACGAAATCATGCTATTCTACTGCTGCAACATTATCACCCGAGTGTCTTAATCACTACCCTAGTTAAAATGCAGACAACAACCACCGACAGATGCGTACTGTCGGATGTCAGACAGTAACAAAAGCAGCTGAAAATGAATTTGAACACGTCACTAGTCGCACGCATTCTAAATCCACGTGTTAAGTAAGGTAAGAGGTAAGACCCGTTATGAGTGAGAGACTGAGTGTTGTAGGACAGTATAAGACTCTCCTTGAAATGAACCTGATATCTGACCTTCCATACCTCTTGAACCAGATCGCTAAGCATCACTTCAAACTGATCCAACACTATCCATAGCTAACGAACCGAAGAATACTCTAGAAAAACAGACATTTGAACATCACTAATAAGTATTTAACTATGATTTGAATATAGTTTCAAAGCGTTCTGAACAACAACAGTAAATCTGAAGTCAATATATCGTATTTTGCCAGACATCTTTCATTCATCAACAATAAACATTTCTGTAAGATAATTATGTACTTCAAACACAGTGAGTATTGATAACCTTCTCGAAAATTAATGTGACATACATTTAGCAAGGACAGTGTTGATATATAAAATAGGGTTGTCGCTGTACATTTGAAAGCCTCATATTAATGTTGAATAATCTAAAGTTTAAAATTGACTAGGATTTGACAAAACAACAACCTTCTAACCTGAGAATCATGTACTTCGATCAGTCATCTATTCGTCATCGCCTTTTGATATTTCTAACACGTCATAGCCCGGTTGCAGGATATTGTCATCAGATTGTAATCAGAGACGGAGTGTATTTTGTATTCTGAAGAGGCATATTTTTTACATGCTGTCATTTTGATTTTGTAGATTTAATAATTATTCAATTATAGGTAACTTAATGTACAACCGAGATAAGTTGTTCTGTTGTTCAGTACAAAAACAGACGCTATTATTTTGCCAATGAATCTTGGTAGATTTGATACCGTCGACTCCATCACAATACAGCATCCCCCGTCAAAACTGATTTTCTTCTTTTCCAGTATTGACTAAATTAACATGTTTAGTAGACTTTTCATAATGCTGGCTTCGCTTTGAGTTAGTCAGTTTCTGACATATCAGGCGCTGAAATGTACTTGTCTTACGGGAGGCTCGCGGTTTCTGCTCAAAAATAACATATCCTTTATAGAAAAATGTAACGTCTTTTATTGTTCATTATAGTTCAAATTAATTAGCAAAACACGATGACAGACAAGACCAATTCCGGGCGTATTATAATTAGCAAACATATCAATTTCAATTGATAAACGAGGTGATAACAGTGATGAAGTATAGATACAGACACCTGGTTCAATACCTAAACAAGATTAATTATTGATTCATAGAGCGCGTTTACTTACCGGTCTCGCAATGTTAATAATTACTGTGTAAAACCAAGGGTACCTTCACTTTATATCAAGGCGTGTCCGTTGGCATTCAAAAATTACATTGATTGTTGTTCTTTTTTAACTGCTTTATAACATGGCAAATTAATGATAATGAACGACGAGTCGTCTTTAGTTAACGCACAAGTAGGAACATTATTGACAAATCATATATCATCTCTATTCGAAAGAGATATGAATTTCTTATCCTAATAATGTTTAAACCTCGGGAGAGCTAATCAATGTGGGAGAAAATTGTTCCTGAATAATGCGATTCTTTGACCTGACCTGACAATTCTTATTCTTTAGTTTCGTAAACAAAATGTGTACACTGAAAGTTTCACATTGCTTCAAAGTGCGATATCCTGTTTCAATATTTTTGATTAAATTGGGAAATTCCCCTGTAAGTATTTATAAATGACTTTATAAGGATGGATCAATCGAGCCTTACATTAAATTCCCAATATAAACGATGTGCCTTAGATTCAACAGTATTTTTATGCGTGAAAATGGCAACAGTTGCGAGAATCAAATATGATTTCTTCTCAACAAATGTGTAAGAATTATCCTGAGAAGATTTCTGAAGAACTTTCTTTTCAACCAATATAAGGGATAACTGTGTTTTATTTGGTTCAATTTGATGTTCCTTTACGTTTGTGTCTACTTCAGAATAAGTATATTATATTTTTTAAAATAAAACACACTTTCAAATATTGCAGGCAAGTTCATAATTACGTTGAAGCACTAGTCCCACTAGACCCATTAATACCAATTTGAGGTAACGTGGCCCGTTTACATACTGGTATAGCAGCAAACCTACCGAAACGTTTTAATTGTGATATAGTCAGCTTGCATTGATAAGTAATCTTTCTTTTTTTTTAAAATGTCCTGCTTACGTTCAGTTATTCATTTGATATGGACAACATATTCTGTCCACACTGGGCTCACGGACGTTTTTCATATCCACATGCATCAAATGTGTACTTTTATCTTTAAAGGTTGTGTCATTAAAGAAATAATAAAGTGTGTTAGTTTACAAACTGATCGAGAAAAGAAACAGATATAGGAAATCACCCCATCATGCACCGAGTCCATGAAGTACCATTACGTCACCCACTTTCTTGTCAAACCTACAATTACCATTTCGTGGGTATTTGATTATTTTGTGTATATTAGAAATTATCTTCATCATTTGTGAAACTAGATTCGATTTGACAAATTAATACTACAATTATCAATTACCCCATGTTAAGGAGTCATGCCATACCCCCTTACCGACAATGGAAATTTGTATTCTATTGTATCGATTTGATTAAGAACACAGTCATCTTAATCAAGAGTAGCTTATAACAGTGCCCAGGTTTTGTAGTCTTGCGATCTCTATCACCACATGACATCTAACAGGCTGCTCAATGACATCCATCCAGTGCTCGCTTTTGTTCTTGTGTTTGTCTACTCTCACCACATGCAGCTGATTATTTCCCTCTATTGTTCGAATGGCCCATTAGTCACATTATTCAAACCCATTTTCTTCTCCGCAGTCAATAATGGCTTGTAGATTAAATCGCGGGCGCTCTTAAAGAAACGGTATGGTGATCCCTCCCCTCATCACCTTAACGCCGCTGATAAACAAAGCGAAACACGGATATATAATATACAACGAGTCTTTAACAGAGTCATCTTTACCCTGTGGCATCGAGAGTCTGATACGGGCTTGTGTTCACCAATCTTTCAACCCGCGGCCATGTTGAAAGGAACTGCGCGCCACTAATACTCTCACTGCACTGATCGGAAGTAGTGTTGCACGCTTGCGGCCATCACTTAAACTAGTCCCGATTTGTTTCCTTGCCTAATGATGGGTCCATTAGCTCTTTATTTGGGCATTAAGTTGTGTATAAGGACTTAATTCTGTCTACGGGCCTCACTTCTATGGCATCAGTGTTTCACGAATAATTAGCCGTAATCATATCTTTAATTCCATGTGGGCGCGATGCCGGATTAGCGCCCTGATTGAAGACTGTCAAAAACCCCGATCCCTCCTTCTGAAGACTGCGCTATGTTGTCTCCCAGGCTAATTTCTTTCTCAAACTGGGGAAGCCGAACCTTACAACTAGAACTGACAAAAAGAAGATAGGATGATTTATATGGTTCATAATTCTCATTTATCTCTTGTCGTGACAAGTTGGTCAGTCTGGAATGAATCCCTATCTTGTGTAGTCGCAGGGTTATTTAATGCAGAAACTTAAGCTGATATATTGTGCTGTTATACACTTTTGTTGCAACATTATGAGATGATGTATAGGGTATGATTATTGATAGAATTATGGCGGCAACGCACAGGTAAAATGTCCATATATAAACATCGATGCCGCGCCACACTATCTATAACGTCGATAGACGCAGAAGGAAATAACTGCTTACTCGTGAACTTGTCCATTAGTTTTGATTCAAAATATACCTACATGCCTTTAAGGGAGCAAATTAATAACGTTATTACAATCATATGTGACAATAATCTCCAGAATATTGCTGAAAATAGGACTTCATGGACGTGGTATCAGTATGTCGAATAATGGAAGGAAATCTATGTTGTGGGACGATTAAGGTGCTCAATTAATATGTTTGCAAAACATTTTCTATATTGTAATAATATTACGATAGTCATGTAAATCATTGCAATATTATTCCAGTAGTACAAATGCCCTCGATATGTCAAGTCTGATCATGAAGTGTGTATGCAGCAGCTATTTTAGGTGTTGTAAGTAATATGAAATGTTGTAATTTCATCTCACACGAATGCCTGGGTATTTGCCATTCTAGCAATCAGCGATAACATCGCATCAATGAAATATTTCAATGTCATTCATTTATTTGTGATGGTGTTATATAGCACGACAAATCGTAAACAGTTTAAACATTTAAATTAAGAAAGTTTTCACACCGCAATGGAGTCGGAGATACAAAATTTCAAATAATACTGCGACTCGCAGTAAAGCTTGAAGAAGAAATAATTGACAGAACAAGTATTGGAACTACTTTGTCATGTTACTCATATCAACATATCCTATCACATCTGAGCATTTTCTAACTTTTCTGAAACGAATACTCATATAGCAAATGCATCAATAGAAGCTATCAACAACTGTAATCAATTGCAATTACTGTAATCAATTGTCGACATATTTTGCATTTAATTATCTATCCATAATGTTTTGTACCACATACTCATGCTGCAATACAGATATTTGTTATGATATTTGCACCTCATCATGGACAACACGGAGCGTAGGTAAAAACGCCCACAATCATAGACAACACTTAACGTCAGTAACAATGTCCACAATCATGGACAACACGGAGAGTTAGTAAAAACTCCCATCATCATGGACAACACGGAGCGTAAGTACCTACGCCCATCATCATGGACAGCACAGAGCTTCACTAGCGACGCCCACAATCATGGACAACACGGGGCGTCAGTAAGAACACCCACAATCATGGACAACAAGGAACGTCAGTAACAACACTCTCAATCATGGACAACAGGGAGCGTCAGTACAAACGCCCACAATCGTAGACAACACGAAGCGTCAGTAACAACGCACATCATCATGGACAACAGGGAGCGTAAGTAACAACGCCCATCATCATGGACAACACGAAGCGTTAGTAAAAACTCCCATCATCATGGACAACACGGAGCCTCAGTAACAACGCCCACAATCATGGACAACAAGGAGCGTCAGTAACAACACCCACAATCATGGACTACACGGAGCGTCAGTAACAACGCCCACAATCATGGACAACACGGAGCGTCAGTAACAACACCCACAATTATGGACAACAAGGAGCGTCAGTAGCAACACCCACAATCATGGACAACACGGAGCCTCAGTAACAACGCCCACAATCATGGACAACAAGGAGCGTCAGTAACAACACCCACAATCATGGACAACAGGGAGCGTCAGTACAAACGCCCACAGTCGTAGACAACACGAAGCGTCAGTAACAACGCACATCATCATGGAGAACAAGGAGCGTAAGTAACAACGCCCATCATCATGGACAACACGAAGCGTTAGTAAAAACTCCCATCATCATGGACAACACGGAGCCTCAGTAACAACGCCCACAACCATGGACAACACTGAGCGTTAGTACAAACGCCCACAATCATGGACAACACGGAGCCTCAGTAACAACGCCCACAACCATGGACAACATGGAGCGTTAGTAACAACGCCCACAATCATGGACAACACGGAGCCTCAGTAACAACGCCCACAACCATGGACAACATGGAGCGTCAGTAACAACACCCACAATCATGGACAACATGGAGCCTCAGTAACAACGCCCACAACCATGGACAACATGGAGCGTTAGTAACAACGGCCACAATCATGGACAACACTGAGCGTCAGTACAAACGCCCACAATCATGGACAACACGGAGCGTCAGTAACAACACCCACAATCATGGACAGCACGGAGCGCCAGTAAAAACACCAACAATCATGGACAAGACGGAACGTCTGTGACAACGCCAACAATCATGGACAACACGGAGCGTCAGTAACAAAACCAACAATCATGGACAACAAGGAGCGTCAGTAACAATATCCACGACCATGGACAACACGGAGCGTTAGTAACATTATCCACAATCATGGACCACACGGAGCGTTAGTAACAACATCCACAATCATGGACAACAAGGAGCCTCAGTAACAACGCCAACAATCATGGACAACACGGAGCCTCAGTAACAACGCCCACAATCATGGACAACATGGAGCGTTAGTAACAACATCCACAATCATGGACAACACTGAGCGTCAGTACAAACGCCCACAATCATGGACAACACGGAGCGTCAGTAACAACGCCCACAACCATGGACAACACGGAGCGTCAGTAACAACACCAACAATCATGGACAACATGGAGCCTCAGTAACAACGCCCACAACCATGGACAAGACGGAGCGTTAGTAACAACGCCCATCATCATGGACAACAAGGAGCGTCAGTAACAACGCCCATCATCATGGACAACAAGGAGCGTCAGTAACAACACCCACAATCATGGACATCAAGGAGCGTCAGTAACAACGCCCACAATCATGGACAACACGGAGCGTCAGTGACAACGCCCACAATCATGGACAACATGGAGCGTCAGTAACAACGCCAACAATCATGGACAACACGGAGCGCCAGTAACAACGCCCACAATCATGGACAACACGGAGCGTCAATAACAACGCCAACAATCATGGACAACATGGAGCATCAGTAACAACGCCAACAATCATGGACAACATGGAGCGTCAGTAACAAAACCCACAATCATGGACAACACGGAGCGTCAGTAACAACGCCCACAAAGATGGACAACACGGACCGTCAGCAACAACATCCACGACCATGGACAAAACGGAGCGTTAGTAACAACACCCACATTCATGGACAACACGGAGCGTCAGTAACAACACCGACAATCATGGACAACAAGGAGCCTCAGTAACAACGCCCACAATCATGGACAACAAGGAGCGTCAATAACAACGCCAACAATCATGGACAACATGGATCGTCAGTAACAACACCAACAATCATGGACAACGCGGAGCGTCAGTAACAACACCCACAACCATGGACAACATGGAGCGTCAATAACAACGCCCACAATCATGGACAACACGGACCATCAGTAACAGCAACGTCCACGATCACGAAAAGCTTAGTCACTTCAAATGGGATAATTAAACCTTTATCGTTTTTGTAATAATGTTTGTGTGAAATATTCCCTCATGTAAGTATGTGTAAGTTACTTGTAACCCATAAAGTGTGTTCACTGACGGTATCTGTATTCAGTACATACCTTTCATTAGTTATTAATAACTTACAACATCAAACAGTTGTAAAATATATATACGTGAGGCAAGTTAAGTCAGTTTTTGTCATATGTTGCATTCGGAATTTTAATAAGATAAAACTAAAATATGTTTTGCTAATTATGATTATTACAGTAACACTTTCATTGTGCAACTTGAATATATAGTTTCGTGACAAATATTCGTTTACGAATGGAACTTTAACAACATTGTCGTTGATATAATAAGTATGTACGCTAAACACAAATTTACAAGGCTCTGAGTTTAATAAGGCAGTTTGCTCCAAACTGTCATGGATTCGGATGTATCTGATAGTATGGTTATCTGAGGACATGTAGTCACATTTAGCAATGTATTGCGACTATTGCTGACTGATACCGTAGTTAATGAGATTCCTGTATATGCAGGACATTCTTGTGGGATGTAATCAACTAACAGATATTAACGAGTAAGTAAACACTGCAGACTTTCTATGAATTATTGCACATTTTATATCATTTATATCAGTTTAAAGCCAAGGGTTTTCCTTTATTTCATTATTAATAAGCTATATAACGTTATAATATATCAAATAAAGTCATGCGATAGTGCCTGTCGTAAAATCTCATCATAAAGCGAGGACTATTTCGTACAAATGCTAATATTAGTGGAAATTTATATCTATTTTTCTTTTAAATTATTCGTTAAGTTATGTTTCTAAGTCATCATCATGGACAGTATCCCCGAAGTCTCCTGATCAGTCAGGTCCATGGACTACACATTAATGTAATAGTAAATGTTACACTCATTACAGAAGAATAGATGAAACCAAAATTGATTTGTAAGAATGATACGCAAGAAAAGTTTTAGTTACATCGTGATGTCATCACATACTCACACGCTAATGAGAGCGTAATGGTCGCATATTTCCTTTTCCTCCAATAACATCCCCAGCTTAGTTCAGTAGAGTGACGTAGCCAGTTAGAGAAAGTACGTCACTGACATGCATGTTTATTCTTAGCCAAAGAGATGTATTGAGCAGTACTGATCTTGTTTAAATCTGAATTCCGTAAAGATACATCTTAGCTGACGAAACCCCCACAAAGTCTTGTTTAAGATTTCTTTTTCCATCTGATGTTTTGATGACACAATGCTTTCTCAATATCATATGGCACGGAGGAAGTGCGTGTGAATAGATATTTTGAATGTTTTATGAATCAATTCTAACTTTCTGCAAAAACTATTGTCTTGTTAATTACAGTTTACAAATCATTTAAGTCATGCAATGTCATGAAGATAAGTATCACCCTTGTATTGAATAGATGAAAACGACTGCTAAATACATGTTCCTAATGTCAATTTTAAATAGGATCGTTGTATATTACTGTTTGATAGATCCCTATTTCTGACATTTCTGAATAATGTAATTATCACTTATGTCAAATCTCATTTTTCACACTCACGTTGTCTTTATGAAGGAGCAACACGATCATTGACATTAACAAGAAGAGTCAATTACATATCCAAAACGCGACACTGTTAGTGCGTGTCCATTTCGCAGCACTAAAGGTTTACAATGCCAATGCCAAAGGCGACCAATCATAATTTGCCTCAAAGAGTGCCTTAGAAATGCCATATCACATGGGCGTGGCATCATCTGAAGCGCAATTTGATTATTAATGATCTTTGAAATTACCTGTGACTCTAACAATGAGCGTTCGTACCTGCCTCCTCTCATACATTCATAAACAGACATCTTCAATTTCATGTCCATTCACCTGACGCATCATACAGGTGTGTCCGATCGCCCCCTAACTTATCTAGTGCTTGTCGTTATCCACGTTGACATTGTGTTTGATCTATTCACCGACGACTACACGTGAAACACATATATTTGTCAATATTAGATGTGATACTTGAGAAAGATCACATACTACCCAGCCCACTAAGGACTTCAGCCAACAATGTCTGACGCTGGCGGATCAAGTAGGGGAAAAAAGACATTTTCTATAGACAGTATTCTGTCCACAGATACGTGTGAGTCTCCAGAAGTGATAAAGCCGCTATGGGATACCCGAGATCCGGAAGTGTTGCGGAGGGCCTATTTGGGCTTCCTCCCACTGGTCACACCAGACGTCCAGTTGTTAACCCTCGGGGGTCAAGTCAACCGGACACTACCTAACCCCACCCTCCTCGGACAACTACAGGCATGGTATCAGCTCTCACAAACACGGCAGCAGCTTCAGTGTGAGTATTATATAAATTCCTCATAATGCTGTTCTTGCTTGGATATTCATTTCATCCAAGAATGTCTTTAAGTACAGATTTATTCCATCGTGTTGAGTTTATGTAGCAGAGTGCACATTACATCCCAATCATCCAGGGGAATACAACAAATAGTGTTTTTGCAAGCAGGAACCAAATGCGACTTAAATAAACATACGTCTGTAACATATTGCCATCATACATCTGTAACATATTGCCATCATACATACTGTAATATATTTTGACGTGTTTGAATCTAGATGCAATAGTTTTATTGATTTTGATGTATTATGAAAGGAAGCCAAATACAATGCTGATATCGATTACAGTGTCTCCCGTTGTATGTGATAATCTGAGAGTCGTCGAAACATTACTGATGTGACGGGATGCTCTTCTTGTGTAGAAAACGGTTACATTTAATATTAATTATATTTTGTATGATGACCATGATTTAGATGTGTACTAGAACATAAAAAAACACTTCAACATAGACAGTTGTCAGTGACAGATGCTAAAATATATTCTTACATTGTAACTACGAATGCAACTGTTATTGAAAGTTTACACATGCACTAATCATTTACAGAGTGGTGGCAGAAGATGATAGTTTTCCTTGGATATGTTTGAACTGTTCACTTATTGTTTTCTCAGTCATTGTTGAAGTACTGTCTTCAAATAGTATTAACTGTGTGTATACAATTACAACAGTTCGCATGTATACATTATGCATTGATAAATACTAGGTACACGCATTTGTCATATAGAATTTTCTGTACGTTTTGTCAAAGATAGAAAAATTATTTTCATTTAGTAAATGTATGCCTCGTGCTTTTTGAGAAGTTGTCATATGAATCATTTTAGAATTTATTTTATAAACAGAGGATTTAAAGTAAATGGGACATTAAATATAGAATTGAATACCACCAAACTCTTAGTTATTTAGGACATCGTGTCAATTACAATTTGCCGAAATGTGTATTTTTCCTTTTAAAACGCGTACTGCTTTGCGTAGTTTATATTTAATATTTTATGTCTAAATTCTATTTTTGTCAATGATTGGTCTTAGATGGAGACATTGAGCAACAGTTGATGTATGGAAGGGCACTGGAAAGGTACCATGCGTACAGAGACAGCAGAGACCAAGACACTAAACCGACACCACCTTCTTCTGCTCCTGAAACGTCATCAACACCACCGGTAATATCCCCTACCTCCACGGCTACAACAGCAGTGGATAAGGATTCACCAGAACCCGGTGCTGAAGAGTCAGACTTCTTTCACGAAGATGAAGACTATAAACTCTCGTCCTCTCAAGGTGAAGGGTGTGTACCTTCTACAGATGGATGTGGGCACACAGATAAACAACGGAAGAAGAAAACCAGAACTGTGTTTTCCAGAAGTCAAGTTTTTCAACTTGAATCAACGTTTGACATGAAGAGGTATCTATCCAGTTCCGAGAGAGCAGGTTTGGCAGCTTCCTTAAACCTGACTGAAACTCAAGTCAAAATCTGGTTCCAAAATCGCAGAAACAAATGGAAAAGACAGATTACTTCCGAACTTGAAAATGCTAACATGGGCCATGTTCCTTCCCGGCTACTGAGAGTTCCTAATCTGTTCTACAGGGATCTGCAGAGAGTCAGCACACCCGATGTGGGGGATAGGACGAAGCAGCTTGGATTCCCACACTTAAGCGAATCCCTTTATTTCACAAGAGGTTTCCATCCTTACTCATACGCGCTGAGCAAACCTTCTACGGACGTATAGGGTCCGTTGTCTGTGTCAATAGCCTATGTGTTTAAGAGTCATAACATGTACATATATACTTGTAATTTATTACTGACAATCGACATGAAAATGTATTATCATATTACTATTTATGAGACAAATAAAGCTTTAACAACAAATTTTGCTATGTACTATTTAGTAATATGACATATGTGATTCACTTTGTATGATATAAATGCTGCGCCGGTATGCTGCAACTTTCTGTACGTAAATATGTTGAGTATATGCATTGTAGGGCGTGTATTTTTCACATTACGAGACGTCAGCATCTTGGGTATATGCCCCACCCCGATGGTTCACCCTGTATGACATCAGTGTGTTGGGTGTATGTCTCATCCTGTATGACGTCAGTGTGATGAGTGTATGTCTAACCCTGTGTGACATCAGCGTGTTGATTGTATGTCTCCCCTTGTATGACGTCAGTGTGTTAATTGTATGTCTGACGCTGTGGGGCGTCAGTGTGTTAAGTTTCTGTCTCACCCTGTGTGACATCAGTGTGTTGAGTGTATGCTTTACCCTGTGTGACGCCAGTGTGTTTGTGTGTATAGCTTACTCTGTATGACGTCAGTGTGTTGTGTGTATGTCTGACGCTGTGTGACGTCAGTGTGTTGTGTGTATGTCTTACTCTGTGTGACGTCAGTGTGTTGAGTGTATGTCTCACACAGTGTGACGTCAGTGTGTTGAGTGTATGTCTCACGTTGTGTGACATCAGTGCGTTGAGTGTATGCTTTACCCTGTGTGACGTCAGTGTGTTGAGTGTTTGTCTCATCCTGTATGACGTCAGCGTGTTGAGTGTATGTCTGACGCTGTGTGACGTCAGTGTGTTGTGTGTATGTCTTACTCTGTGTGACGTCAATGTGTTAAGTGTATGTCTCGCCCAGTGTGACGTCAGTGTGTTGAGTGTATGTCTCACGCTGTGTGAATTCAGTGTGTTGAGTGTATGCTTTACCCTGTGTGACGTGTGTGTTGAGTGTTTTGTCTCACAATGTGTGACGTCAGTGTGTTGAGTGCATGTATCATCCTGTATGACGTCAGTGTGTTGAGTGTATGTCTTACGCTGTGTGACATCAGTGTGTTGAGTGTTTGTCTCATCCTGTATGACGTCAGCGTGTTGAGTGCATGTATCATCCTGTATGACGTCAGTGTGTTGAGTGTATGTCTCACCCTGTACGATGTCATTGTGTTGAGTGCATGTCTCACGCTGTGTGACATCAGTGTGTTGAGTGTTTGTCTCATCCTGTATGACGTCAGCGTGTTGAGTGCATGTATCATCCTGTATGACGTCAGTGTGTTGAGTGTATGTCTCAACCTGTACGACGTCATTGTGTTGAGTGTATGTCTCACGCTGTGTGACATCAGTGTGTTGAGTGTTTGTCTCATCCTGTATGACGTCAGCGTGTTGAGTGCATGTATCATCCTGTATGACGTCAGTGTGTTGAGTGTATATCTCACCCTGTACGACGTCATTGTGTTGAGTGTATGTCTCACGCTGTGTGACATCAGTGTGTTGAGTGTTTGTCTCATCAATCTAACCGTCAGTGATAACCTATGACACAAGTAGATTGCTACGGTTAACACTAGACACTGATTACAAACGTCAAGATCAAGCCTGATCTGGAAAGCGTAAATAAAGCCCGCACTTCAAAGAAACGAAATTTGAGGTTTTGAAAATGTAATCGTTTATCTATAATTTACATGGGATGTATTATTTTAAACTCAGGTATTGTTTTCTAGCATTTTATGATTCACTTGGGAACATCATTTCTTACTCATTGTCTGTTTGACAGATAAAAATAGCACTTAACGCACATGTTTCATATGAACACAATGTAAGAATTGTAATTTACTTTGATGCACGTAAACAGAATACAAAATGAATCATAAACCATAACAGAATGTATTAAAGTTTCGCAAAATCCACTAAAAGACAATCTGAAGGTGAGTTAGTTTCCCAATGACAACAAATCCCTACATTGTACGTGTCGCTGATTGATTTAGATTAGTGATATAACGTGTTTGTGCAGCCTTTGCCATGTGTAAACCGTTATATTTACAAACGACAAGTTCTGTTTTTATATTGCACAAGTAATTTGTTTTATGAGGAATCTAATCTTTAGATTGGGATTACTTTAGCGTGAAAACGGTAGCACCCCACAGCGAAAGCGTATTTAGTAAACAGAGAGGCATCGCTTGCCCCGAGGCTAGCTCTAAACGCAAGAAAAGCCCTGCTATTTGGACTTATTGAGCCCGACACCTTCCTAATCATTAGAAAGTATGGGAGTCGGATGCCATTGATGAAGCCCTTGTAGGTCTTCGGTGCCCACAGCAAAATGATGCGCCTCGCGCTCAGTGAGAGGGCCTGCGAATAAACACAATTACTGTAATGAAAACGTCATTAGGTTGTAATCGAATTTGTCCGCTAGACCCTTCCCTCAAGATACGAGGAGATGACATCAAGCTCAGATTTTACGGGCTCCTTGTCATTCGCAAAGGCTCAAGCCATCCGTCTTGGATTTGCTGTCTTTTAAACTTCGAGTCAGCGACAGTGCCTGTTCAAGCTAATTGCTGGGTGATAGTCGATACGTGCAGGCCAATTTATCTTCCATTTAGGGCTTTTAGCTGCTCCATAAAGCTCTCTTTTCCCCGGAGAGGGCGATATACGAAGGGGAAAGCAGTCGTCACTATTGGCCTCATTATAGTGTAGCGAATCGTCTTCTCAAAGACGATTTCATACGATCGTTCATTACTGGGTGCTGATTAGCCACGATCTTGCTGAAGCCTTAACAGGGACACTATTAAAAGTCGGGGAAGAAGAACATTGGGCTTATAAAGACATGGTTGACTTTTGAAGACTGACAGCCACGCGCGTTCGCGAGTTCTGGCTCCTCTTCAAATCTGACCTACGGCGGCCTGTCGAAGCTAACGGGCTCGTGACGTACGGATTATGTTCCCTACGGCTCACCATAGGTCAGAAATCGCGAATTTGTTCTCAAATTAGTCACCCGTTTCCTAGCTTGGTTTCTCAAGTGCTCACATAAGAACGTCGTTTAACTAAGGTTTGCCTCAATTGACGTTTCTTGGTCTTTCATGGGAACTAATTGTTTGAGGGCTGATCTTCCCTAATGGCGGCGATTTGGCTCTTACGTTGAAGCGATCAATACGCCTGTCAGCCCTGATGTGACATGTCAACTCCTTCACCCAGTCAGTAACCTAAAACCATGCGCTTATAAACCTTTCTTCATTTGTCATCAGTTGAAGTAATAATGCCCATTAGCATCCTGGAGTGTTATTCTGCTCAAAACTCACTTTTCATTCTGTCTTTGGTGTAATGAGTTTTGAGGCAATATTTCAAAAGTTTGTTTATACTTGAAAGATTTACATTTTTAAATTGATTACTCAAACATGACTTTTTCATTGATCGGACGCTACATTTGATAATTAAGATAAAAGTTTAACATCCAAGATTAGACTTGACATTAATTTCCTGCGTGAAGTAATCTTCATAGCGGTATTTCCTTTTAACGAGACGCCATGGTCATTTTCACATATCTGTGATTTCAAAAGATAATTTTAATCATAGGTAAAGAAAACATTTCAAATAATGGGCTGGTCTGTTCTACGTATGCTCCTTTTCCTAACACAGCAATAGACCATATATACTCGTGCAATTACAACATGAAACCTAACAAGCCTTTTTCATCTATCAAATAATCATTTAAGAAGTAAAACATCTGAAGTATTAAAATGTCCATGGAATGATAATTTACCGTTTCAAATATTCAGAATATCATTTGTATTGATGTATCACTTAGTATAGACCTATTATATTTAGCAATTACATGGAAAACAATATGGCATTTCAATTTTCATTGATACATATCTCCTTACTGCAAACCTATTTAATAACATGGAACACTTTCATTTGATAATAAAACGATCCGGGACAATAAAGACAAAAAACAAAATACAAACTCTGGAATAGCCTTGTACAGAGCAAATGTTAATGTGTATACCGAGCTGAGACAGACAGGACTCCTCCACTCAACATAACCTTTGTATTTATTTCTGTGTACACCGTGTCACCCAGATACAACTTGTCTCCCTCAAGTTATGTTTTTACCAGATCCTGTTTTGTGTCTTTAGTCAGACCTTCCAAATTTAAGGATCTCTATATTTAAAATTAAAAACAAAACATATATAGTAGTATTGCAGACAGTAGCTCACACTTAAAGTGTTGATGAGCTGAGCCGATAACTCTTCCTTGTGGTATTTAGGAAAGCTTAGTCATCAAATATACAATTTAAAAAAGTAGGAAATCGTGAAATATCATCTTCCGGAGGCAAGGGCGTTTCCTGTCTATGAAAGTCCCGTTTTATTACGATAAAGATCCTGATTATCGATCAGATGGTCTTGACTGGGCGCCGCCAGTTTGTTTTTAGCAATTGTAAGCGAGAGAGGTGGAATCTGATTGGTCAATAGAAGGGACATAGAAGGGACATAATTCGTGATAGCCACTGGTGGCTGGAAGTTCCAGCCTACTCCGGCAAGGGTGGAAACTGGACATTTATAGTCAGTTAACTCCCTTGCCTCGGGAACATGATGAAATATAAATGTTGATACCAAGTATTAGAACAAAGATAAATTGTGACAAGACAAATAAAACAAACATCCTATACAAGAACGGCAATGTCTTTAAAACTTAACACCAAATCACATCCTATAGTTAGCACGTGGCTCAAGCAGTAGCTACACACATGCGTAGGCTGTCATTCCTGTCTTTGAAACTTTCAAGGAAGGTCGATTCATCTCTCAGGATCATTATTTCTGTCAATTATTTCTGTAGATTCTCTTTATCATACAGTTTTGATTAACTTGATTCATTCAGTGTTTGTGTATGAACGCGCGGAGCGTCTACGGGCTATTTGTATGCTGGGAACTAGCCGAAGTTAGTGTGCAGTGGCCAAAACGTTCAATTTAGTCTGTGATTAGCAGACTATGGAACAGGTACCAACAAGCCCAAAATGTTGACGACCGACCCAGTTCAGGGCGTCTCAAGTCTACGACAAGAGTACAGGATCGATTGAGCCGAAACCAGGCTCAACGAAATCGAGCTCAAACGGCGAATCAAATTGCTGCATCAGGTTACTGCAGTACGTGTTACGAATAAGACGATTAGAAATCATCTACATGCAGCTGATCTTCATGCTCGACGGCCGCGTGTTGTGCAGCCCCTTATAAATTGTCTTATTGCCAACAAAGGTCAATGGTGTACACAACGTCGAAACTGGGATTATCGTTGCTGGTCCCGTATCGTGTTTTCAGATGAGACACTGAACACTTCCTTGATAGGCATGGTCGTGTCTGGCGACGTCGAAATGAACTTCAAGCCAATGTCATCCTGAGACTTCATGACAGATTTGGCGGTGGGGTTGCATCACCATGACTAACCGAACCCCACTCAATATTGTGCAAGGAAGGGTCACTGGACAGTACTATTGGGGCAACAGACTGACATCCTTTCTTTGTCCCGTTTACAAGGCGTGTGGATCGACGTTTTCTTTTTCAGGACGACAACGCCTGTGCTCACCGTGCACAAATCGCCAATGGTCACCGTGGCCACATTGAGAGCAGACCTTTCTCCCATTGAACACGTCTGGGACATGATAGGGGGACGTCTACGTCAACGTCATAGGCCCTCTACCACGTTGATTCAACTTGGCAAGGCGTTGAAAGAGGAAACAGGAACAGACTCCCTCAAATTGCCATTCGGAGACTTATACGCAGATTGTCTCGTCGGGTGAATGAATGTTTGCAAACTCGTGGCAGTATTACTCACTACTGATTCAAAAACGTCAACTTTGAAATTTTCCATATTGCCCCTTTCGTCCTTCAAGATCGTTGACGGTCATAACATCTACTGTCCTTCTTCACTACCGTTTGTAATGTGTTCTCAGTTCGTTCATTATTGTCATACAACTATGACTAGAAACTAATATATCTTACAATTTTGGAAATTTCTACTTATTTCCGAGTACCTCCTACTTTTAATGAAGAATATAAATACAATGCCGATATTTGCATGTGTTATTCTGATAAAACGTGGTAAGTAGCAATCTGGTATTGTGATGTAGGCAGAGGGATGTTTGTATCTACATAGTTTTACATTGTTATATCCTGGATAGCGGTAGGAACAGAACGTGGACAAATTCAAGGGGATGTACCTGATTATATATCTTGACACATCGAGTTTTCAAAAAGCGTCCAAAAATCCCCCAAAATTACGAAATGTTGAAGAATGTTGGATGAAAGACGTTTCATTTTACACGATCCTCTGAATCTTCTGTAGGGTGTGTAATTAATGAGAGTCTGCATTAAACGGTTTGTACTGGCATAAGAGCGACGGAAACACCAAACGTAGCGAGCAAAGGTAAAGGTTTTTCAGCATTCACGCACACGCCTCAGTTGGAGTACTTAAGTAACCCTGTCACCAGTGTAAAGTCTGGGCAGATCCTCTCCAAATTATCTCCTAATTGCGATGAGCCCCGCTTCTCCTCCCGGAGCTGCTATAGAAATCCACAACACAGGCTATGTAGACATGGCGCCAATGACGTGGGGAGTTTAAGACACAAACTTAAGTCGAAAGTCGACCCTGCTGTTCCATTGTTCCTTAATCGCTGCTTTCAATGCATCGCCTCCGGGTGCTTTAGAAAACACTATGGCAGATTGCATCGTCGACTATTGGCGAGCATTCCAACAATTTACCGGTCAATTTGCGAACTGTGTTCGGCTGTTCCCAAAACAACGCCTCAGTTTGAAGGGAATTATACAGCACTCATGACTTGATAAAACACTATAATTAAGTTAACAAAGCCTGAACTGCTTTCGTTTCTGCTTGAGAGATGAGTGTGTTTTTATCCACCAAACCCAGTGTTAAAGTTGAAGGAGATGTGAAGTTCCAGTCGACAAACAGTCTGTAAGTTTTAGTTGTATTTACATCCCTCATATATTATTCAAAGGTTTTCTAGGAAATTAGAGTTTCTTCTGTCACACCCATCAGATTCACTCTGGGTACAATTTGACAATGACTTTTACCGTGCCAATTGTTCCAGTAATAGTTTCCAAAATGACTTGCAGAAAAAATGCCGAGGTCTTAGAACACTGTGCGTTAGAACGTGTTATTACATAAGGCATATTTCCTCGTCTATACCCCTTATGGTAAGTGCTGAATCATCAGTACACGAATGCTAAACCTAATCGAAAGGTAATCTCTCGCAAATACACAACACAGAACAACGTGTTGTAAAATAAGATTGCAAGGTAAATTACAGCCCTGGCATGAGCGTAATTAAAACATCGCATGCGATCTATCTGAATCATTCGAGAAAATCTCCTGTCCAACATAAGACATGGAGTTTGGAATTATCCTAATAGCGCTTCCTTTGTACCGGATGTGCAAAGACACGAGCACAATACATCAGTCGACATGATCAGGAATATGCCATCAAAGACGCCCATATTAATCTTGGAAGACCCTTCCATCGCCAAAAACCAATTGTATTCATTTCTTTTTGATAGTTGCAGGCAATTTCAAAAGCCAATATACTGATATTCATTTAAGCGAGAGACCTCCAAGCGCAAAAAAGATAGGAACAATAACCACAATTTTCCAGGAGTCAATTTTAATACTCGTAATAAGAGCCTTGATGTTAACACGCTCGTCTGATCGTCAATAGACGGGAGGTTGACCACCCATAGAAACTCATTAAGGTGCACACGCCAATCCCCCAGCTATCTACAGATATCATTTGTCATAGTTAACGTGAACAATGAAAAACATCAAAACTTGTGTTATTGGGTATTGTAAGGGAAAATTAAGTCCGCGATCATTCCCGGTCTATGCGAACAAGACAGAGCGCCAATATAGACTCAAGAACGGTTCGCCTTAGGCGCAAATCTTGCAAGGTCTTTGATTAGTTTGAGCAGGCGAATCTTCGCTATTCTTTTGGAGCAATCACAAATTATCTTCTTCTGCAGGCATCAGCCTCCGGAGTTGTTCCCCTTTGCTTCTAATCATCAGACCAGGGTTTAAATGAATGGCGCCTAATATAGCCAAGTAGAAGCCAGGCTTTCTGATAGGTGATCTTCGTACAGAGCGGATATACGATAGTCAGAATCCATCACCCATCTCACGACAGCTTTTGTTAGAACAGACGACAACCATTATCAATTAAGCGACACCGCCCTGGTCCGTGTAAAGATTGTGCGAGTTGCCAACAGCTATTTTCTCATTTAATTGGTCCCATTCCTGGTGAAGATGCCTTGCACGATTTTCACAGAAGTCGGATTACTAAATTAAATTATAATTTTGCCTGTGAAGTTTTCTTTTTCATTGCGGTCGACCATGGCTTTAGCCGGTGAATGAAGTTTCCCAAATGCTTGACACTTCTTTGGGTTTCGCCAGAAGAAACACCTCTGTCAGATGCTTTATCACCAATGTCAGTATAAAAAAATAAAATTATTTTGTTTGCATTTTGGGAAGCACACTTGCTACTGTTGCTATACATGCTGTCAATTAGAACACCTAAGTGCATGCATGTTTTATCCTTTTGAATGTGATTTTACAAACTCATTATAAGTTTATCTTATGCTATCTGTACACATTGTTTACAATACATGTGTCGCTTCAGTATGTAGGCATTTTGTTCTGTAAATGTGACTCCCCTCAGCAGTGCGTTCAGAATACTTAGTACAACGTCAGTTGTCAATTTAGAATCCAGTAGTGAAATTAAATTCAACTTTCTTAACAACACATAAAATGAAATACCCATATTCTTTAAATGGCACACGGGTGAAATGAAATAACATGTAACATTCTTATCATTACATAAATTGTAATGTACAAAACACTACATTTGGTTGAATATGAGGTTCTGAACACAAACTAAATATCAAATTACTATCCCAAACTGGCTTAAAAAGGAAATTTACTTGGGTGAGATAAAGTTATCTCTCCTATGTGATATCGCTACAATGTAATTGCACCACTGTGACGTCATCGGTTATGATGACGACAAAATCAAACGACATCACTAATCTCTTTGCAAATGCTCCTCTTGTTACTGTTTACAAACTTAAGACGTCGGAAGAATGATTTTTAAAAGCTTAAAACACTCCCCCTTGTGTCGTTTTGTATCAAATATATCAGCACTCATCGATCAGCACTCAGCCTCGGCGTTCAATTGGTAATATTGTGAACACGACTCGGTAGAATGTACATATTCCAAGCACTGCATGTCAGTGTAATGTACCAGTAATTAACACCACATGAAGAGGAATGTTCATATTCTAAGAAGAACAACAGTATTATGTAGCTTTCCAAACAAGACACAAAGAGACATTCTGACATTGCAAAGTAAGTTACTCTTTACCAGAGGCTCGGTTACATTGAGTGTAAACTCTTCATTCCTGGTAGTGAGTATGGTTTTATGCCGCTTTTAGCAATATTCCAGAAATATCACGGCGGGGGACACTAGAAATGGGCTTCACACATTGTACCCATGTCGGAAATCGAACCCGGGTCTTCAGCGTGAAGAGCGAACGCTTTAACCACTAGGCTCGCCGACCGCCCTCTTTCATTGTAGGTCTTATATGTCAACTAATATAAACTATCAGGTTGTTTTGTTTGTTAGATGTTAGATAAATTTGTTTATCAGATAATGGGTAGGTTTCTCGGCAGGATAAAGATAACAGATAAAAACGATATCCGTTGGAGTCATATGCGAATAGAGATGCAAATATCAAAAGTCAAGTAAGGACTACTTTCACTGTTTATAAACAAGCATGGCGTCGCCCTCATCATTCGGCGATCGAGTCGGAATTAACCATCGGGAATCAACAGGGATAATTGCTTTCATTATCAAAAGAACAGTCTAATATACTGAAAATCAGTGTCTAACTATGACGTAGCTAAGGCATTATAAAGTTTTGGCAACTTTGGAGATATAAATTTCGAAACAATTTTGCGAGGGCACGAGGCCTAGCCAAGCGGGATCAGTAGCCATATATGTGCTTGTAGACCTCTGCGGCTTGAACCTTTCTCCACAAAATAAAATAGTTGTATTTGGCCGACATATGTTTTAATTGTTACCTTGTTTCGTTTTGTCGCTGTGTGTACATCTGACTACACTTCTTAACGTTATGACAGCACGGACCGACTGTCAACAACGTCTGACCGTGGCCGTGACGTCTCATAGACTAGGGTTAGAGTAGCCTCCCTTTGACAAAGGGTAGTTACTCTAGCAGACAGACCGATGGATCGCCGCGAAAGGCAATTAATGTTTGTTGTTGTTTTGCGTATATGTTGCTTCGCCACTGTATAAGAAAGAGATTTCAGTTGGAACTACACTGGCTACTGTCACTTTCCGACTGACACATCACTTACCCTGTGACGTAATAAATATTAATGCGCGCATTCCAGGAAAACTCGCAATGTTTCGGTAATGTTTGTGAGAGGGGGAAAGCGATTTTGAAGCACAGAATTAAAGAATGACATTATATGATAAAGAGGTTATTAGAAATAAACACTATGTATTTAGCTCGCCAAGGCTCGCTAAATACAATGTTTATTCCTAATGCAGGATATTTACCATCCCCAAACACACTCGCGTGATAACTTCTCTCTCTATATATATATACCGAAGGACGATTTCTGTGGCGGGAGAAACAAGGTATGAACATGGAACTGCTATATATCTGCGATTAATACAATGTCAGTATAATTGAATTATTCGTTTTTGACTTACCAGGCAGGGCGTTAATACTTCCTGAGACAGGGTGATGGGAGTACGGAGAAAATGTTTATGTATATTTTCCTATGATTGTGTATGGCTTATTGCAACGACATTTGTGGGCCAAAGGAAATGAACGGAAAACTTATGAAGTATTGAGACAATATGTTGTTTTGTAGAAATATTCCATTACTCTTTCACTATTTAAAAAGCTACTGTATGCACCAGATTGGTATGCACGCCGTGCTGATATCAGGTTGTTATGTTTGTTAGATGTTACATTCTAAAGCACACACACAACGTGTGTTGTCATTCACATCATATCAGTTTCCTTCGGCTGGTCAGTGTTTTGTATACTTGCGGAAAGAATCTATGCATATCCATCTTTTTTATTTTTGCAAAAAGTGTAGCCTCTGTCATTGCTAATAATGTCAAAATATCAATCGCAAAACTAAATATGATTCCTTACGCGTGTTTCTTATATATGATAAATGACAACCAAAGCTCAGTTGATGGATATTTGTCGAGCCCATGACATTTGCCTATATAGTTTTCCCAAATTTCCCATATTAGAAAGACAAAAGGCTGATTTTTTTATATCCCTTAGCTAGCAAATATTGTTAACTTCTTGCATTGGACAAACTGAGGAAACAGGACTCACTGACAGTATTTGAAGATATAGTAAACATTAACTTTATTCTGACACCAAACTCTTTGCTGTTTCATTGTTCGCCGTGTACAAATCCCTGGCATAATTCCAGTAGGAACGGGCATAAGTATATGTGCAATTCAAGGGTGACAACTAGGAATTCCCTATATATATATTTAGCAAATAAATATATATTAAACGTCGCGTCCAAGATTATTCTACTTCTATAGCGACTGTGATTGTGATATTCATGTGAATTTTCAAGAGTGGCGTTAAATCCAACATAACTTACATTTACACATGTGACACATTTTTCTTATAAGACTAGAAACCTAAACTCGTTTAAATGTAAAAATTTAGAATGTGTTTAAATCCCAAAGGAAATACATCTAACACGTTTAGCGTCTAAACACATGAAATGAGCTATCGTCTGACAGCCTAAACACCGCCTAAACACAAAATCCCCATGATCTAAACATGTTCTTTTTATAATGTGAGCATGTTAACGAAGACGCGCACATCATTGTATATTATCCTAACAATCTTAACATGTTTACGACAAAGTGCATAACATTGGGCATAAGTCAAATATCGAAAACACGTGTTTTCCCAAATTATGAAATATCATATTCATAATTAAAAGTTGTTCCAATGGCAACAATGATTCAATGTGATTGTATAAAAACATATAGTCTGGTACTAATGTCGTTTGAGGTGTTATAATGGTAAAAACAGAACTTATCAAATGACTCGAATTTAGCAGTCAAACGGACATTATAAAGTTTATTAACAAACAACTCATATTGCATATTAATAATTACGGTAGACAATAAATATATGTACACGGTCTGCAACAAAACTTAATTAAATTCAGTTACTTTAGGGAAATCTCACGAGTTAAAATAATATTTGTAAATATATATAAGTTCTTTTTAAGATCGAATATATGAGGCTCGATCTTGAGTAGTTAAACAAGGTAAAGAAGCACTTTGTTACTTTCCCTCCCGGAAGTGTATTCTCTCAACAAAGGCGGTCATGCTGCAAGCTGATAATGAACGAGAAGCATATATTTGGAGAAGCTGCCGCCAAAAATTCTAACCTAGATTACCCAGAGTATTATCATTATTTACATGATGGTCTGTTAGATACCAAGACACAGACAGAAAGCTTCAATTGATGAGGTTGCAATTACTTCCCTTCCAATCCATTTGCTCAGAGACCATGTACCGTCCATGTACCATATATATGTACATAATGTACCCAGGATACCACTGGGATACAAACCAAAACATGTGTGGCCCCTAAACACGTTTGTCTGTTTAACAGGTTAAGACCAAAAACACGTTCTCCCGTTAAGTACGTTAAGACTCCAAACGCGTTCAGCTGTTTTACACATTAAGACCAAAAACACATTCAGCTGTTAAACATGTTAAGATCCTAAACAAGTACAACTGTTAAACACGTTAAGACCCTGAACACGTTCAGCTGTTAAACACGTTAAGACCCTAAACACGTTCAGCTGTTAAACACCTTAAGACCCTAAACACGTTCAGCTGTTAAACACCTTAAGACCCTAAACACGTTCAGCTGTTAAACACCTTAAGACCTTAAACACGTTCAGCAGTTAAACACATTCAGACCCTGAACACGTTCAGCTGTTAACCATGATTAGACCCTGAACAAGTTTAGCTGTAAAACAAAATCCTAAACCAAAGCGCACCAAAATTATGGGACAAGCAACTCGCTTAGATTTGTGTTTGGTATCTTACCACATTTTGTAACCACATTTTTCATGTTTGTTTTACACATCTGATATATTCTCTGTATAGAAGTACCAGTTGTGTGTTAACTTTGTTTTATATGTGGGAATACATGGAATAATCGCTTTTTAGGAGATGAGTAGCTGCGAATACAGCTCCCTGTGTAACTTGTAATTTAACTTTGATACTTAAATTAATGCTATATATTTACAGTTGGTGGCCTAATCTCCGCAATGTCTACACACGATTATTATTTTGCTTCACTCTTTGAACATTTCTCGGTGCTAATGAGGTCACGTCTTCAGGGAAGTACCTTTTATATGTCCCCATGGCCGGTCATAAGAAAAATGGATATCTAACAATCGTTCACCAAAAGTAGGTTTGTCAATTTAATTACTTATTCTTGCAAAGTTTCTGAACATATATATATCATTTATAATTCTAACAGAATGAACAATATTAATAATATTTGAACTTTAAAATAATATTCATAACCATATCTTTATTAAATCTCCGTCAGAAGATTGTACTTAAGCGAATCGTTATTAAAGACGTTTTCATAGTTGTATTGTTGCAATATTGGCCACATTTTGACATTTTCTACATTAATACCGAGACTTCAAATGTGATTAAGATTGAATAGATATGATAAAGATGATCTGAACTGATCTGAACTGACCTTACACACTGCTTAACACTGTGTTAAATAAGTTATATTAATATATTTATTATATTAATTTATATTTGAACTTATGGTGACACATTTCTGTTTTATCACGTGCTGCTTATAACACTTCATATAAAAAGAGTTGTTTTTTAATCTAAATACTTTAGGAGTATACAGTAAAACTGATGTTATGCCAGAAATATATCAGAATATGTTGTACCTTCCCATTCATAATATCTTGTAGTAGCAGAAGTAGTAGTAGGATGAGGAGGAGGAGGACGACGACAAGCAGCAGCAGTAGACGCAGTAGTAGTTGTAGCGGTCCGTTGTTTGAAACACACGTGAACTGTACAAGATATATTTATGATGTCGAACCATTATGTATTCATTTATACATTGTGTCAAGCAGTCAGCGTGACAACTAATTCCATACAGCCTCACACGGTATACTGGTAGGAGAGGAAACCTGAACCACTGTTTCCGACATTTATCGCCAATAAGGCGACTGGTTCATGTAGTTAAATAAGAGCGACATCATTGATGGGGATTTTACTCCGCTTCTCACACTATTTATCCCCAGGCTTCTTATCAGGCCGTTTGGTAAGTGAGTATTGATTATAGCGGCCCAGTACGTTCAAGACATCGCGGTGTATCTATTTCCCTTCCAATGCAATTGTTATTAGTAGTAATAGCTAAATGTGTATTTCTAAAATTAAACTTGCGAAATAAGGCCGGATTTCCTCCAGGAAAAATATATGACGTTGTGTCAGGTATTTTCATTTCTTTAAAATATTTCTCCACATGTTTGAATCCGTTTGATTATCTGAGAATCATTTAAAGACTTTTGCAGAATGGCTTCCAAAAACAACTAGATCTTATGCTCAATCGAATAAACTACATAATTGACGCATTTGAAACATGAATTCTCGCATTTTTGTTGCTCATAAGTATATGTTGGAATTCTATCGTATGTTTGCAATCCTGTATGGTAGATTCGTGAATTACACGATGTTATGCAAATACCTAACACTACCAGGCATAATGTACATAGGGACAAGGACACCGGTGCAATTATTTTCAGTACTTCTCACAGAGCATTTTAATGTTTGCTTTATGCTTAGTTCACACCGATTGTTCCACTGTTTTCAATATTTGCGACGCGGCACATGGAAACGTGTCGTCATAACATTCAAGCGTTTCGCGTATAATTAGAGATGACGTCATCCATTATCAATGACTTCAAAACCGGATTTATGTGATGTCGTTCAAACAATAGATTGACTGTGCTCATGTCTCCACCAGTGATTGGGAATCTATATTTTACAACATTTTCTCAGTAAAGGCTATGGATGATACACTAGTATTATATAGACTAACCTTCGCTCAAGTCGGAATTACGGGTTATATATCCCTCGTAAAATACTGTTGAAACATATATTTAATCAATTAAGCCATTGTCATCTGTAGGTTATACTTATCCGTATGTCCGTATGTCACAGAGCCTATGCCGGGAATTTGTTCTTCAACATGGGCCTTTCACCGCACGCACATGCTGGAACATATCCAGGACAAACTGTTGGACAAACTAAGTTTCTTTCAAACTCCTGGGTCGTGTTCCTTTGAACATGGCATGCATCGTTTTGTTCCATGCCAAGGTTACCGTGCTCTTGGTGACGTAATGAAATCAGTTGTGCTGCTTACAATATTATTACTCACGATGTACGTGTTCATGGAATAAAATATTATTTATCACGCTATTTGTACACGGTTATGTCATAATCGTGCTATCCTTGCTAATATAGAACTATTCCTAATCAAGCTACGGCTGTGTTTGAAGTAATGTTATTATAGTGTTGTCGTGTATTATATTATAGCAATATCAGGGCAGAGGATACCAAAAATGAGATTCACCCATTTACCCATGTGGGGAATCGGAACTGCTTCTTCGGCGTGACGAGCGAACGATTTAACCCATAAGCTATCTCAAGGCCCTAGCGAACATGAAACATTGTTAATAATCGTCATGTGTGTGTTCATGCAACGTTGTTAACAGTCATGATGTGAGTGTACACAAAGCAATGTTTTTAATCATTCTGTGAGTGTGCATCAAGCAATGTTATTAATCATCCTGTGACTGTGCATCAAGCAATGTTATTAATCATACTCTGAGTGTACATGGAGCAATGTTATTAATCATTCATTCACTGTGCATCAAGCAATGTTATCAATCATTCTGTGAGTATATATCACGCAATGTTATAAATCATCCTGTGAGTGTTCATCAAGCAATGTTATTAATCATTCTGTGTATGTACCACGATGCAAAGTTATTAATCATCCTGTGAGTGTTCATCAAGCAATGTTATTAATCATACTGTTTATGTACAATGATGCAGAGTTATTAATCATCCTGTCAGTGTACATCAAGACGTGTTATTACTTATCATGTGAGTATACATCAAGCAATGTTATTAATTATCATGTGAGTGTTCATCAAGCAATGTCATTAAACATCATGTGAGTATACATCAAGCAATGTTATTAATTATCATGTGAGTGTTCATCAAGCAATGTTATTCATCATCATGTGAGTATACATCCAGCAATGTTTTTGATCATACTGTGAGTGTACATCAAGCAATGTTATTAATCATCCTGTGAGTGTACATCAAGCAATGTTATTAATCACCCTTTGAGTGTACATCAAGCAATGTTATTAATCATTATGTGTATGTCCATCAAGCAATGTTATCAATCATCATGTGAGTATATATCAAGCAATGTTATTAATCATCCTGTGACTGTGCATCAAGCAAAGTTATTATTCATCATGTGAGTGTACATGGAGCAATTTTATTAATCATTCTGTCACTGTGCGTCAAGCAATGTTATTCACCATTCTGTGAGTATATATCACGCAATGTTATAAATCATCATGTGAGTGTTCATCAAGCAATGTTATTAATCATCATGTGAGTGTAAATCAAGCAATGTTAAGAATGATCCCGTGAGTGTACATGAAGCAATGTTTCTATCATCACGTGAGTGTATATGAAGCAATGTTATTAATCATCCTCTGAGTGTCCATGGAGCAATGTTTCTATCATCACGTAAGTGTACATCAAGCAATGTTTTAATCATCCTGTGAGTGTCCATGAAGCAATGTTTCTATCATCACGTGAGTGTACATCAAGCAATGTTTTTAATCATCCTGTGAGTGTACACCTAACAATGTTATTAATCATTCTGTGAGTGTACATCAAGCAATGTTAAGAATGATCCTGTGAGTGTACATGAAGCAATGTCTCTATCATCACGTGAGTGTATATGAAGCAATGTTATTAATCATCATGTGAGTGTCCATGGAGCAATGTTTCTATCATCACGTGAGTGTACATGAAGCAATGTTTTTAATCATCCTGTGAGTGTCCATGGGGCAAAGTTTCTATCATCACGTAAGTGTACATCAAGCAATGTTTTAATCATCCTGTGAGTGTCCATGAAGCAATGTTTCTATCATCACGTGAGTGTACATCAAGCAATGTAATAATAATAATAATAATAATAATAATAATAATAATAATAATAATAATAATAATTGCTTTGTAAAGCGCCTAATATACATCAACAGTTGCTCACTGGCGCTGTGACAAAGTTAAAAAGTAAAGCCTATGTACATATGCCAACAATCAGGAGATCTATTGAAAAGCAGAAGTGAAGAAGTGGGTTTTGAGGAGAGACTTAAACTTTTCCTTGGAAGCAGAGTTTCTCAGATTCAAAGGCAAAGAGTTTCATAACTGTGGACTGCAAAAGGAGAAGGCACGGTCAGACATAGCAGAAGTAGACAGAGGCTGATATAGTAGAGTTCCACCAGAGGATCGGAGAGCACGCTCTGGAGAGTACAGGGATATCAGATCTTTGAGATAGTCTGGATAGTCGCTATTGTTGAGGCAGTCGTGAGTGATGATACATATCTTATAGTTTATACGAAAGGAGACTGGAAGCCAATGTAGTGCTTTGAGGACAGGACTGATGTGATTGGATCTTGGAACTTTAGAGATGCATCTTGCTGCAGAGTTCTGGATGCGTTGTAGCTTTGATATGGCATTCATGGGAAGATTAGCATACAATGCATTGCAGTAATCCAGTTTGGAGGTCACAACAGATTGCATCAACAATTTAACTGTTGGAGTATCAAGTAGATGGCGGACTTTACTGATGTTATAGATGCTATGGTAGCATGCTCTGTTGGTTAGTGAATTATTAGGGTCCACGGCCATTGTTTAATCAAAGGTGATTCCCAGATTACGGGCACTGGCAGTTGGGTACACAGTGGTATCACCAATATGAAGGTATACAGAGTCAGGGTGAAGCTTTCACACTTGCTGTCGCAAACCAAGAATTAAAAACTCAGTCATCTCTTCATTGAGTTTGAGATAATTGAAGCTCATCCCGGATCGTATGTCATCAATACAGCGCTCAAGGGCGGCAAGGTTCAGAGACAGCTCGGAAGTTTTAAAGGAAATGTAGATCTGGTTATCGTCCGCATAGAGGTGGAAGTTAAGAGCATGTTTCTGGATGATATCTTCAATTGGCAGGATGTAAATTGTGAATAGCAGAGGTCCAAGGACTGAACCCTGTGGTACACCATAGTGACTTTTGCATGTTGTAGAGTGACGATCATGGATCTTATCAGACATGATCCGGTCAGACAGGTAGGACTGGATCCACTGGAGAGCTGTTCCCCGAATGTCAAGTCGTTAGTTGAGTCTGTGTAATAATATTGCGTGATCAATAGTATCAAAAGCAGATGAGAGGTCAAGGAGAACAAGAAGAGTGGTTTTCCGCTGCCCAAAAGATGTCGGGATGTCGTTGTAGACCCGAACGAGTGCTGTCTTAGTACTGTGACTTGACTTGTATGCAGACTGGAATTTTTCACCGAGATTGTTTTGTTTCAGATGATTTAGACACGAACGAGAGATTGAACACAGGTCTAAAGTTTTTGAAATTGTCGGGATCCAAACCAGGTTTTTTGATGATGGGAGTGACATGAGCATGTTTCAGTTCACTTGGGAACTTGCCATGGGACAGAGACGTGTTGATAATGTCCCACATAGAAGGTGTCACGTGATCCATTATGGTCTTGAATAGCCAGGTAGGAACTGGGTCAAGTGAAGACGTCTTGGATGGAGCATGCTTGATAGTGTCCGATACGACTATCAAAGAAACGTGACTGAAGGAGGTTATTTCATTTCCAGAAAAAGAGTTGTCGTCAGGGCATGGTCTAGATTCAGAAGATTCCTGACGTTTCTGGTCCAAAATATTCCTGATTTTCTGTATCTTGTCATTGAAAAATGATGCAAATTCATTTGCCAATAAGAAATCATCATCACATTCCGGAAGTGTTGCTTTTGGAGTCCCTTTCAACAAACCGTTTAGAAGTGAAAAAAGTTCCCGCCTGTTTGTTTTGTTACGGGTGATATTATCAGAGATGTATATTTGTTTTGCACTTCTGAGGGCACTGTTTACTTCATTTCTGGCTGATTTGAAGATCTTGCGAGGAATCTCCAGCTTGCTTTTGCGCCATGTTTTCTCAGCAGCTCTTGATTGTTGCTTCTTCTTCCTGATGTTATCATCATACCAGTTGGTGTTTGGACGCAGTATCACAGAGCGTTTCTTGAGTGGGGCATGGTTGTCCAGTATGGTAGTAAGAAGGCCTTTGAAAGAAATAAACTTATCATCAACATCCTCAAACTGACTGACTTTGCTCATGACATCTTCAGTATCCAAGTCATGAATCATGTTATTAATTATCCTGTGAGTGTACATAAAGCAATGTTATTAATCATCTTGTGAGTGTGAATCAAACAATGTTATTAATCATCCTGTGAGTGTACATCAAGCAATGTTATTAATCATCCTGTGAGTGTACATCAAGCGATGTTATTAATCAGCCTGTGTATGTACATCAAGCAATGGTATTAATCATGCTGTGTATGTACATCAAGCAATGTTATCAATCATCCTGTGAGTGTACAACAAGCAATGTTATTAATCATCCTGTGAGTGTCCATCAAGCAATGTTATTATTCATCATGTCAGTATACAACAAGCAATGGTATTGATCATCATGTCACTGTACATCAATCAATGTTATTAATCATTCTGTGAGTGTACATTAAGCAATGATATTAATCATTCTGTGAGTGTACATGAAGCAATGTTATTATTCATCATGTCAGTATACAACAAGCAATGCTATTGATCATCATGTCACTGTACATCAAGCAATATTATTCATCGTCCTGTGAGTGTACATCAAGCAATATTATTTACCATCCTGTGAGTGTACATCAAACAATGTTATTAATCATTATGTGACTGGAAATGAACGAGTGTTATTAGCCATCCTGTGAGTGTTAATAAAGCAATGTTATAAATCATCCTGTGAGTGTACATCAAGCAATGTTATTAATCAGCATGTGAGTGTACATCAAGCAATGTTATTAATCATATATAAATGTACATGATGCAATGTTATTTATCATCCTGTGAGTGTACATCAAACAATGTTATTAATCATCCTGTGAGTTTACACCGAACACTGTTATTAATCATTCTGTGAGTGTACATCAAGCAATGTTATGAATGATCCTGTGAGTGTACATGAAGCAATGTTATTAATCATCACGTGAGTGTATATCAAGCAATGTTATTAATCAACGTGTGAGTGTCCATGTAGCAATGTTTCTATCATCACGTGGGTGTACATCAAACAATGTTTTTAATCATCCTGTGAGTGTCCATGGAGAAATGTTTCCATCATCACGTGAATGTACATCAAGCAATGTTATTAATCATCCTGTGAGTGTACACCGAACAATGTTATGAATCATTCTGTTAGTGTACATCAAGCAATGTTAAGAATGATCCTGTGAGTGTACATGAAGCAATGTTATTAATCATCACGTGAGTGTACATGAAGCAGTGTTATTAATCAACGTGTGAGTGTCCATGGAGCAATGTTTCTATCATCTCGTGAGTGTACATCAAGCAATGTTTTTAATCATCCTGTAAGTGTCCATGGAGAAATGTTTCCATCATCACGTGAATGTACATCAAGCAATGTTTTTAATCATCCTGTGAGTGTACATCAAGCAATGTTTCTATCATCACGGCTGTGTACATCAAGCAATGTTTTTAATCATCCTATGAGTGTCCATGAAGCAATGTTTCTATCATAACGTGAGTGTATATCAAGCAATGTTATTAATCATCCTGTGAGTGTCCATGGAACAATGTTTCTATCATCACGTAAGTGTACATCAAGCAATGTTTTAATCATCCTGTGAGTGTCCATGAAGCAATGTTTCTATCATCACGTGAGTGTACATCAAGCAATGTTATTAATCATTATGTGAGTGTACACCGAACAATGTTATTAATGATTCTGTGAGTTTACATCAAGCAATGTTAAGAATGATCCTGTGAGTGTACATGAAGCAATGTTTCTATCATCACGTGGGTGTACATCAAGCAATGTTTTTAATCATCCTGTGAGTGTACATCAAGCAATGATTCTATCATCACGTGAGTGTACATCAAGCAATGTTTTTAATCACCCTGTGAGTGTACACCGAACAATGTTATTAATCATTCTGTGAGTGTACATCAAGCAATGTTAAGAATGATCCTGTGAGTGTACATGAAGCAATGTTTCTATCATCACGTGAGTGTATATGAAGCAATGTTATCAATCATCCTGTGAGTGTCCATGGAGCAATGTTTCTATCATCACGTAAGTGTACATCAAGCAATGATTTTAATCATCCTGTGAGTGTCCATAGAGCAATGTTTCTATCATCACGTGGGTGTACATCAAGCAATGTTATTAATCATCCTGTGAGTGTCCATGAAGTAATGTTTCTATCATCACGTGAGTGTACATAAAGCAATGTAAATAATCATCCTGTGAGTGTACATAAATCTATATTATTAATCATCCTGCGAGTGTACATGAAGCAATTTATTTTCTCATCCTGTGAATGCAGATGAAGCAAAGTTATTAATCATCATGTGAAAGGTACTTAAGTCAATGTCCTTTGTGTGTCCATGAAGCAATTTTTCTATCATCACGTGAGTGTACATCAAGCAATGTTATTAATCATCCTTTGAGTGTACACCGAACAATGTAATTTAATCATTCTGTGATTGTACATAAAGCAATGTTACTAATCATCACGTGAGTGTACATCAAGCAATGTTATTAAGCATCTTGTGGACCGCCTCCGTGGTCTAGTGGTAGAGCGTCCGTCCGGAGAGCAGAAGGTCCGGGGTTCGATCCCCGGCTGCGGCATACCAAAAGACGTTAAAAGATGGTACGTGCTGTTACCCCGTCTGGCGCTCGGCATTAAGGGGCTAAACAAAGACTGGTCAGCTCGGAGTCAGTATACTGTGTCTGAGTGGGATATTCATGTTAAACTGCGGCATGGTATCTCAGTGAGCTAGCACTATAAATAAGCATCAGTCCGGACTAGTACAAGCAGCCACACAAACACACACACAAGTCGCTATATAAGTGCAATAATCTTGGACGCGACGTTAAACCCCATTTCACCTTACCTCACCTAATCATCCTGTGTGTGTCTAGGAAGCAATGTCTCTATCATCACGTGAGTGTACATCAAGCAATGTTATTAATCATCCTGTGAGTGTACATCAAGCAATGCTTTTAATCATCCTGTGAGTGTACATTAATCTATGTATTTTATCATCACGTGAGTGTACATAAAGCAATGTTATTAATCATCACGTGAGTGTACAAAAATCAATTTTATTATTCATGGCCTGAGCGTACAGGAAATATTGGTATTAATCATCCTGTGATTGTTCATGAAGCAATCATATTATTTATGCGAAAGTGTACATGAAGATACGGACACGGGGTACAGCTTTGTGTGAGTCGCTATATAAGTTTCGTCCCGGCTATGCGCATGTTCTGAGAACTATGGAACATGTGACGGTATTAATGTGGTCAGCCACACGGGCGGAGTTCATCACGTTTATTACGTCTGTTTCATTTCCAATTTCAGCGACTCTGTACCTACCCGCCTGTCTAGAACAAAGGAAGAACAGACAAACATCGATTTTTTGCCTGAGAACATATATTTTATTTTCTGCATTGAATAAAGTCATTCGAAATATGCATGCCAACATTTATGTATAGATTCTGTTGTGTGTGTGATAACTACAAGTGGCTGCAATTCTCCAAACAAACGAATGGGGTTGAAGTAACTTGTACGCAGGGACGGCCACGTGAGAACCAATATCCATTTCGTGAAAGTTGCTTCCCTACAGAACGCACAACTGTCCACGTTAAAACCGGAATCAGGTTAAGGAATCTATTTCTGCGATAGTATTCAACACATGTTGTGTACCATAATGACGATAATACATTAACATATTTCAAATGATACATTTCTTAACTGACAAAAGCGATTATAGTTATGGCCCGTATTTTTAAGGCTATTAAATATCTGAAAATGAACGCTCAAGCCAGTGCCGTAAATCGAACCAATTAAGAAACAATGGTTTTCATTTGGCGTCTATAACCAAGACATAAATCTAAACGCTACTTAATGATTGTGCGTCAATCAAAATACTTGAAGGATATACGATTGCGCCTTTCTAATGAGTTTATTAGTATTTCGTTAATTGCGATCATTACAGCTGGCTCGCCCGACATCCTGCATCGTCATTATTTACTAACTTCAATCTTCTTTGAAGCACCAGCGATGTAAGATTGAATCATCGAAAGAAAAACTGATCTCATTGTAAATCAATCTTTTCCTGTGTTTACGACTTGCAATAGAAGATATCGGAGTAGAGTTTCTTTTCCTTCACAGACAATTATACGACAAGAAATCCGCGTTATTGATTTTCATGTAGTTTATTATAACGGCTCAGCTTTTACATATTTTCTTTTGTTCTTTGTCATCTAATATCCATAAAAATAATTTAGGTAATTAGCGTAACAATTCAAACGCCAAATCTTGCTTTCCAGTGATGCTTATCGGGTTTCTCTTTGACTGTTCACGTGGTTCTTGTTCTTGTTCTTGGCTGAATACAGGCGAAAATTATGTCGGTGAAAACACATAAGGCACTAACACGGGAGTCTTAAGAGATTCTTATTTTGATTGAAGGCCATCGAGAGAATGTAGATAAATAATTGTTTACTTTGCAATATCCAGTAAATAGGAATAGAAATGCTCTATATATGACACTTATGAAGGCTATAAACATAACTATTCCTGTGATGCATCCTCTCAGTGTCAGATACCCGTTACAGTGACGGTTCGTAATGCCGGCTTCATTTACTCGACATATTACTGAATCAAGGATAGGTTTGGATTACTATTTGACCCTTTTACGTCAAATTTGGCTTATTCAGTACAGGACATCCATGTTCCAATTTTGTTCCGCTTGAAGTTAGCGTTAAGTAAGGATCTACCGTATTTACAAACAAATAATCAGTATGACATCGGCGTCAGACAAACGGAACAGTCTGATCAACTGATGCCTGTTCATGCCGGTATCACCTACACACGTTTAATGAACGACACATATAATCGTCCTGACGCCTGGGCGACACGTATCAACAGTTTTATTCTCATTGCGCAAATCCTCGACACGGCGACAGGGTTTGGTATCCAGCATACTAGACTCTCTCGTCTCTACTATATAGCCAACTGGCTCCTGGCACAGTCGTAACGAGAGGTCCACCAACCGAACATTATCATGGAGACGGGCAAGCCAGCACAATTAACAGAGCTTATTATGTTTTTTTTCTTCTTCATCATCCAAGTATTTCAGTGTCACTCAGAAAGCTGATCATTAGTCGGTAATTTAAGATGGACAATACATCAAGCAATGGCTACGAAGTTGACAGGCTTGGACTGCGGTCTCATTAGTCTCATGGTTCAAGCAGGCCACAAGGCAATGTTCCTTCCAGCAAATATCAGAGATTTATGCTTAATTGAGAGTAATAAACCGCGTATATGCGAAAATAAAACGAAGTCAGTGCGTCAAGTAGAAGACTTGCAGACTCAATAAAAGTCCTCGAGCTACAGGAATAGGGGATTTGCCTCTATTATTCGCCAATCAAATCAATATAGCTTTTGATGAGGGATGTTCCAAACAGAAGGCAAACATAGCGCTCCGTGGACCTTTGAGGCAGTTCCTATCTTGAAATCAATATGATGGGCGCCATTGCGATGTCCCGGAATGCTAAAGACCAGCTGTATTCTATAGCAAATTGATACGTAATTCGCAAGGAGAATATTTTTCAAGAGACGCCATGAAATTCAAACATGGTAATGCTTGTTGAAAAAAGTCATTTAAAGGTTTTGAAAGTCTTGGAAAGCTTTCAATTGAAAGTTGCTTTTTATCTGAACTGTCTCTATTCCGTGAGTCATCTGATACGTATTGCTGGGGAACTGATCATCAAATGGGTGTTCTTTCATATTTTCTTGCTGGAGATATAAAAAATTTAAGATATCTCAAACTATGATTATATCGTTTTGAAATGCACTGATGTCAATCATGTCACAATGATGTTTCAAGGAATTCCCCGTGAACTTTCAGCATGAAACTAATTTGTATAAGTGGTGTTCACTGATAGCGATAAAAACATAGAATGTAGGTTAAATATCAGTCAGACCAAAAACGTCGCATAAATATTGTCTGACTGTTTTCGATATTGATATTTATGATGTTGATTCTCGTGTTATCCAGATTGGTCTTTTAAAACACGAACAATTTGCAGTTGTCAAGATGGATTATTTTATCCCATGTGTATGAGTGGATACCTTTAGCTGTCCCCGTGGAGATTCAGGGTTAGAATTATAGGTTTTCTATGCTAGTTATAAATATATATTTCACGCCATGCATGAAAAGCACGTCATGCACGTGCACAATGAAGCCAAAGTGAGAGCACGGATAGGGTAACTAATCACTAATGCAATTCCTCCAAGACATTACTGTCAAACAGATGGGGTTGCAATGATACCTGGGCGTGGGAGGCCAAACAAAAACGACACATAGACATAACCGTCTCGTTATGTAATATTATTACGTAATCTACTCCAGTTATCAATAGATAATCCCTTACAATAACACGAAGGCGACTTTCAACATCTACCGTTAAATACCGGTTATATGCAGCCCGACAGAAAGCAAGGCGTACAGTAAAGGATGTGACCCTTACAGGCGGCAAATATTGGGTAGGGCTAAGCAACATCAGGGACGGGATGTTCGCCAATGTTACACCGTGTTTACTAATGAAACAAGGTTTTGCCTCCGATTCACAGATGGCATGAAACGTTGTTGGCGACGTAGCGGTGTGCAGTATGCCAGGGCAACTGTTCTTGACCATGATCGCTATGGGAACGGTATTGTCATGGTGTGCGGCGAACTGATCTGGTTACTGTGATTGGACATTTGATTTGCCTATGTTGACAAAATTGTCCGACCTGTCGTTTCTTTGGATTTATCGACAGAAATTTTGAACAGAAAGATTACAATGTCAGACCACATCGTGCTTATTATCTCCGACGGGAAGGCATACAGACAATGGACTGGCCCGCTACGTCCCCTGAAACTCCCACCACAGCATTTGTGGGATGTTCGCGGGCGGAGAGAGTACGCAAGAGACCAGCACCCGCCAACGTGGTCCAGCTTGAAGTACAGATCTCCATTCCTGTTTGAATATATTATGAAACTTAACGTTAAACGTTTAAAGTAACAGATCATTTGCTACAAACCAAAAAGATAATGAACGTGCAAATATCTGTGTTTATTGTCAGGACAATCAACAAGTTTAAGGTACAAGGTTATCATATACATGATCACAAATGAAATATGTCACACGTGTAAGCAAATATATAGGTGTTATCAGTTCTGTATTCTGGAGTGAAGCTGAATAATACCTACATTTACTCACATAATTATTTGTAATGATCGTTTAATTACACATAGTTTCATTCAATCCCAAATAATGAATGAATTTATATACATACACATCAAACTTAATTTGTTACTACTAATGAGAAATGACAGCACGCATCACTTAATTTGAATTACTGTTTCTGCGGACTATAATCAATGGCTGATTGCTTCATGTGTCTTATTTGTAAACACATGTATAGGAAAAAGCACAGCTGTACAGCTAGTAATGCTTTTACTAGTTTTACGAGAGCGTAATCATCAATGTGGTGGAATTAAAGTAGTGTGTCGTTATACCTATGATCATAGAGTATATATAGGCAATATAAACAAGATATATAATTGTTTTATTCAAATCAATATACTCATCCCTAACAGTAAACTAACGGATTACTTGAATTGTGACTTTTCGTCTATAACACGTCTGTCTTTACATACAGGGTGATCAGCACAGTAGACCTACTGTCCCACGCCACCTAGTGTCTCCGTCATCTCGGGGGTTGTCAGGGAAGATGCATTACCGTCGTACGCCAAGTTGCTGAAGCTGATGTCCCTGAGGTTGGGGCGTGGCATGGCAGAGAGACGTGACTGTGGAGAGTCGTAATGCCCTTCCTCCATGAACTTCTTTCTCCGTGCCGGGGCACTTCAACATCGACAAATACAATAATTGTTTACAATCGTGTTGATGCAGTTATAATTGCCATGCACACTATTTTGATGAATAAAACCATAAAACCACAAGATAATTAGATGTACAGCATGGGTGCATGACTGAAGTAAACAATATAAACCTGTGAAATGTGAAAAAACATAACATTGTCTCTATATTCTGTGATGAATTTGGGAACAACACAAATCTATTTAATTAACCAGTGGTTTCAAATCAAAATATCCACGTGTAATTATGTTTGCAACAGCTGATTTGACGGCAGCATTACTGTGGATGCGAATATTTGATATAGAAACGTATATTTTTATTGTCTATCTTTGTCGGTGTTTGAAATAATAGTGATAGTGTACACTTATAGGTGTGGTATGGGGGGTACGGTACATGATGGTATTTAAGTTTTGGGGCGACCATTAAAGGTATATTTGCGCCCAACACACCAAATGGATCTAAACAAATGCAACGTGAGTAATGAAAATGTGATGATTAACCAATCTGCTTCGTGGCCTAGTTCATATTTCTAAAAAAAAAGGTAAACACTATTTCATTTCTGAAAAGTAAATACTTATTCCATAAAAATGCAGATAAGACAAAATAGTAAAACCTATAAAAATATTTTAAAAACAAAACACAATGTATGAAAGTATTAGTTTTCTATAAAATATTATGCAGATACGAAGTCTAATATTGACCGCTGAAATGAACCATAAAATATGTTGGGACCAAAAATTGAAATTAGATCAAGTGTGCCGTCTTTCTCAAGTACTGCACTTCTTAAATATAGGGGACACAGGTGGCCGAGTCGTCTAAGGCGCCGCGATTCGCTGTGCAGAGTTGCGTCCCTTGGGCACGCCAGAAACCTATGATTGTGGGTTCGAATCCCGGTTCGTCCTGTAATGTTTCTAGGTTTGTCAGCACCATACCCGTGCTCGTGGGTTTCACCGCAGCGGCAGACTTCTGAGGCTTGCATCACTACGGGCTTTCCTCCCACATTAAGCCGACACACCGCGATATAACTGGAATACTGTTGAAAGCGGCGTTAAATCCAACTCACTCACTCTTAAATTTAGTCTGATATGATCTTTGCATTTTAATAATGTTCATAAGGAGTGCATACAGGGAAGACCTCCTTTTCAGCTACACTGCGGCTAGCATTTAGCCCACAATGTAATAGACGAAGGCTTGAAATTATGACTTCCTCACGTTTCTTTCCTTAAACGAATTGTCCTATTGGTTTTTACAGAGGGACACACTGATTGCATGTTGTCCCAGCATCGCACGACTGTTGCAGGCTCGTGGTGAAAGAAGTTGCTAGAAGTCGAAACCTTTTGGTTTGGGCCTGAATTCAATTATCGTTACCCCAAGCTTTTGCAAACCAGATTTATCGCAAGTTGGTCTGCTGTCTCATTTCCATGAAGCCCAATTTGAGCTTGAATCCACACAATATCACACGTTATATATTTTGAGTTCAAAAAGTGTATACGGCTTTTATATTTCATAGACAAATTCACTTGAGAACCACTGGCACCAGATTCGATTGCCATTGAGTCTGCCATACTCATGAACCCATCTTAGAGCTTGAAGAATACCGAGGGATGGTCATTTAGCCTGAAGACACTTGAGATACAAAAGTCTTCAATCCCATATGCCCAGCATCTTTTGAGGCATCAGTAAAAATGTGTGTGAAGTTGGTACACTGTTCAGTTAAGAAATTCTGACTTACAGCTTGTATGACATTTGGACTAATGGTTGAATTTAGATTTTAAAAACCATTGTAAAGGTGAAGCAACTGGAGGAGCAGAGAAGTCAACTGTGTTGCACTGTAAAACTCCATGCCAAGCAGCCCAACCCCAAAGGGGACCTTTTTTCAGCTGAAAATATCTCGATATAATATTCGAGAGACATAAGTTCATCACGAAGGCCTAGAGGCATTTCTACACATTCAACTTGTGGAGCTGAAACTTAGGTAGTTGTAACAGCAAGTTCGCAATACTTTGACTGAATGCTATCAAGATTACACAAATGATATTTTGAAGCAGACATGAATACCTGCGGCCACAGGCAAGCTTTGGTTGTATTAATGATTTATAAAGCAATAACATTAAGGATTTATCTGCACCCCACTTCTTTTTGGCGATGCACTTCAAAAGGTTTATGACCTTATTACATTTGTCCACAACATGATATATGTGAGAATCCCATGCTCAGTCGCTGGATAGAATAAACACCAATACATTTAAACTCGCTTAGAATTTCCATTTTGTGGATTTCCATTTCTGAATTGATTCAGTGACAAACTTGAATTTTCCAAACCGTCTCCAAAGTCACCCGCCATCAGCAAACTGTGCTGCATCTACATTTTATGGTACATTAGAGCATATATCATTTATCATAATATTGAAAAGCACGGGGCAAATAACTAGCATGAAAGGTACCATTTCAATTAAATGCATTCCAGCAAAGTCCTGTCCAATGCGTACTTGAATATACCTTTCAGAAAGAAACGATCGAATCCTACTGTATATGTTGCCTGTTATCCACAGATTCTATAATTTGAACAGGAGTCATTGTCTCCACATCACATATGCTTTTTTCAATACCCAGGAGGACGCACAACATATACTCTTAATTGCATAAAGCTCTTTTTGCTTCAGTCTTGCGTCGTACATGATGATCTGTACATTGAATGTCCATTTCCAAAGCCTGACTTCATTCTTGAGGGAAGCCTATCCTTCTCGAGAAAATAATTCAATTAGATTTGTGACAATTCTTGCCATACTTTTGTGTAGATTAGAAGTTAATGAAATTAGTTTATATGAAGCAGGTATAGTTGGATCCTTCCTTGGTATTGGTACTCGGTCAATGACTGCATGTGTCCAGGCTTTAGGAATAGTCACGGAACTCCAACAAATATTTTGTACATCTCGGATAACCAAAAGAGCAGAATCGGATATATGCTTAAACACCTTATAACATAGGTCCAGGAGAGAAATTGTTTGTTTTCACCATGGCATATTTAAGTTCATCGTCTGAGAATGGGGTGTTTAAGTCAGAACTTAAGTCCAACAAGGCTGCAGAAATGTCAGGAAAAAATTAGTTTCATAACATTCTTTGAGTTCTTTGAACTCCTTCGGGAAGTTATCGCAGCTTCCAACTGTTTTACATTGTTGAACTAGTGTATAATCCTTTCAAATGTTGGTCTACGTCTAAGACGTAGGTATACGGGGGCTGGTCAAAACGTTCTGAGTCCAACAAACAAAACCAATATTTGTAAAAGTGTTTTTAATTATATTTTTCAACATTATCTATCTGCTTTTCAAAAACACAAACTCATATTGATAGTGATGCTTTTCAATTACAGTCAGAAAGAAGTTTTCTGAAGCCACCCTGAAAAACCCATTCCTCAGCTTTGAGGTCATCGTTGTCATCATAGCGCTTTCCACGAAGGTATTCGTTTCAGTTCCACAGGTGGAAATCACTTTGTGCCAGTTCCGGCGAGTATGGAGGGTGAGGGAGGGCTTCGAACCCACATTGTCGCACAGCAGTCTTTTCAAGTCAATGGGTGTGAGGAGAGCCATTGTCATGAAGTAGTAGAAATCCAGCAGATTTTCTCGCCGTTTTTCTTGGATAAACTCTCTCATGTGGTGAAGCAAATCAGCTTATTAGGCACCGGGTATCGTCTTTTGACTTTCTAAGTAATCAACAAGGATCAGATCCTTTGCATCCCAGAATACAGTGGCCATAACTTTCTTCACTGATCATGAAGACTTAAATTTCTTTGGTGCTGGAGAAGCGGAATGGTGCCATTCCATGGATTGACTCTGGATCATAGTGGTAGGCCCATGTTTCATCACCCGTTACTAATCTCTTTTTTAAATTTGACGAAATAATCCTCAATTATCTCTATATTTTCTCTGGCAATGTCAGTTCTTTTTTTATTAAAATCAGAATTAAGAAACTTTGGCACCCAACGAGCAAACATCTTATTCATCTGTAAATGTTCATGTTTCAATAGATCTATGGCTTAGACCTGTGTCTTCCTCAAGTTCTATCAAGCAGTATACGTTTTTTCTGTCTCCTTGATTGAATCTTCATTGATGGAAGTTGAGAGACGTGCAGACCTAGGGTCATCATCAAGGCTTGTAGATTTGGGGTTTGAATTTGTCATGGAAGAACAGAGATAAGCATACTATTCAATGGAGAGCAGCGAGTTCGGTACAAAGTTCTCTTTAACGCGATTAAATATACATGTACCTAGCACAGTATGTTTATCTCCTAATTAACCTGTGGATTTTGCATTTATTGTACTGTACGTGCATTGTGGCATTTTGTAAGTGTTTCTATTCTAATTGATAAACTCCCGTTAACCTGCAGTGTCTTCTTGGTTTACAGATAATCATCCGATAAACATATTTTTCAGATGAACATACACACGAGAAACATCTGTTTCAGATAAACATACACACACGAAACAAAATTATTTCTCCATCAGCACTACCGGGGGTGACGTTATCAGAGGGCTTACGTTGGTATTAAACGCACTCTGCCTAACGTTTAAGTGACCCTATTCTGTAAGAAGTAGCTCTCTTCTTTGACACATCCCACAGCAGCATCACTTTGACGTCCGTATAAACAGAGTGCCTGTACGCCTACATCATCTTTGAAAACCTACCCTCATGAAGAACACCGCGATTGAAACAGGATTTCTTCATAATGCGAAACGTCGCATGCGTCAGAACGGGAGTGGTTGCACGGTGGCTATCGAAACGTTGATAGCTTTTGACTGGTCCTGGTATTAACGATGGTCGTCTTTGTTGAGGAAAGACAATCAGGAAGCGAGCTTAAAACACCGTGTCTTCACCAGAATGAAACACCCTTTGAAGAACTGCTTGAACATTTATCAATATTTCCACTTCAGAACTTATTACATCTGTCATTTAATAACCGGAGACTTGCTGAAGGAAATCAATTAGGTACTGCTTTAAGCTCCGAAACGCACTCATATGTGTAGTGATGGCACTTTTTTTGCTCTTTTTTCCTGCCAATCATGTACAATTTGTCATTTGCTATTAATGCGTCAACCAAAAATCAATAGAAACCAACTTTGTCCAAATCGAGACATGTCATATCAAATTTGAAGTAAGAATTGCTGCAATTTATCATCAAAGAAGTCCGCAGTACAGATAATTAATATGGTCTGTCTCCGTATCTTAATAGTCCTGGGTTTGCTAAATCAGGCACCGCCATCGACATTGACGATCAGTCTGCATAACCATTACTTAGAGTGATTTGTAGGGTAATAGCAATGCTGGCTATACCAAGATTAACAACACCCATGATCAAGCTGGACACAAGGGCCGTGCAGTGTGTCAGATCCTGGGATACAACTATATGTACCTGTACAAAGTAGTTTATTAGTTAAATTGTAACACAGTTACTCCATTGATTAAGTTGCCATTCCTTGCGCCACTTGCTCTACTGGCGCTGAGGCAACAGAATATGTCAAGAGACGGAGTAGAGAACCAATGTTCGCATTTTCCCAAGTTCTAGTGGCGTTACTCCCACTCGTCAAACTCGAACGCTGCTAAACTTTATATACACTTAGCAATCGTGCGATAGTTTCCGCAAGTAATAGGTGGCAGTTAGATGCTGTTTCAGCACGTTAACATGTGCACTAAACCAGGAACAACAAATGTAGGTGTCCCAGAGTGAATATGCGAAGAAAGGGTTCTACATGAGCGCTTAGAAACTACATATTATGAAAACAACACAAAAGCTGAAATGGAAATGATAAGAGGGAATTGTAGAGGTATATATAATGTGATAGCTATCTCATAGCGCTTTAAACCTAATAATCAGTCAGACCTCCACGAAGTCAAGTACACACGTGTATAACGCAAATTATCAGTAATGTTTACTGACCATATCACCAGCGGTGCGCCTGCCTGTTCATACTTCGAACAGAATGTCAAGGAACGATATATATATATTTATATATATGTTATTATATGTTATTTAAGTTATTAATCATTTTACATGCTTCACTTTTCTGTGCATTATTAATATAAATTCTTGTTGCCTGTGAATATCACTAGAATGGACATATTTCCACAAAGAATTTTAACGACATGAACATGGAGAAAATCCATTTGGAATCCCGGGTATTTAATGTAATGGGTTTACTGGAAAACTAATCATGACTCGGTTCATTTGACGGCCTATCACACCGTTGATGATTAGTCACTGAGTAAAACAATAAATACAACCCAGGTACTAGGTGGCAGGTCAGGGTATGCTAATATAGCTGAGGCCAGATGAGCTAACACAAAACCTGAAGCATTTCACTACCTGGCCGACCTACTGACTGCTGGAGGTCCATATGTTCTCCTTGCTTGTGGAATCAAATCCATCATTACGTTACATCACTACGATACCTGACATTAAAAGCATTGCACATGATCATGTTATGAAATGTTAAGTTCGCCTGCGTCGTTAACCGGCCTTATAAAAATGAAGAAATATTTTTCCACAACAATTCTCAAGAAATCAGACATATAAGCGTGGGGCCGGGGTTGGTGTATCTTACTTTTAACATGTCTACACATGCAGTTATGTGTTCTGTGAGCTGCCATAATGTTTACTGAATTCCAGCAATCGTATGTTTATTTTATAGCTATTTCATCCCTTGAGGATTGTTGTGGAAAACGCCTCAGAATTCAGAGCGGTGTTCACGTCCTTGTAAATACACAGGTCTGGCTGCCCCAGTAGCCATCCTCGAAAGATGTCATTAAATAGCTTGTAGCAGCATCAGAGTCTTGGGTATACACCTCACCGTGGACACCTGGTATTGACAGTGACTAACAAACACATGCTTTTATGGTCTATTTTGATTATGGAAATGGTTTTGTCGCTTATTCGTGCTGGATGACTAGAAGCGCCATAGAATCCCCATTAGTTAGAAGCTACCTACATATCTGCCTCTATATGAAGGGTCGTTCTCTTAAAATTTATAATCTACTGTCTGTCAACATGATGAGATAGAATCGTTGATTTTCTGTAACAGCTGCTTGTTATTAACCAGTGTATTTCTCTAAACTAAACAAACTAGAAAAAAACTATGACTTTTCCTATTAGCTACATCCGATTGTACCGACCGTTGAATGATTTTCTACCGCACAGTAAAGAGCCTATTCATACTACTCAATGGGACAGTCGACAAAAGAAAACATAATGCAGTTGGAAACAAAGAAAGGTTAGTCCATCATATAATGGATAGTGTTATTGATGTGAACCAATCCGATAACGAACTTGGGATAACGATCCTATACATGTCAGGTCAACCATCGAAAAGTACTTAAAGTTTTATTCATTTCTGTACATCGATGCTAATACGTTTAGAGCATTGTGATGGTGTTATGTAAACAACCACAGCTACAAATCATTAGGCACTATTTGATCAACTCTAATACAGGTTTCGCATTTTCGAAACGTATTTCACTGAGTGAAATATCTTACAAATGCTGTAAGAATAGCGTTATGCGATAAACTGGGATCATTACACTTGCGTGTTTCCGTATCTTAAATACGATATATTATAAATGCAAAATATGGATTAAAACGTCGCTCTTTGTGTTCCATATACATGATAGTTATGATGCGGAAGACCACTCAGTTAATAATCTCTGTGTATCATTACCTCAGCGATTTCGTAACACACTGAAGTAATTCTGAAATAGGATATTTAGATATTGTGATACAAATGTCTCGATTATTCCTGATTAATTTGGTATTGTTACATAAAAGTGATCGCAACATTTTTCAAACAAAGTCTATAAACATCCAAGTCTAACTAAACAGTGTGCATCAAGTGATCATTAGGGCCGGTAATGCCGTCTCCATCTGCTTACTGGCTCACTACTCTGGAATATTGACACTCACACGGAACTACCCACGTCTTCTCAAAGTCGGGGCTCGTACCGCAAATCGAAACTAGGCGCAAGCCCTTTAATTATAACTACACAGTTTACTTTCCTGTAACTGATCCCCGAAACTTCAAAACTGGAAGATAAAAACTGAAAAGCCTCGCTAATTGAGCCAGGTAAAATTGATTCAGGTATGGGCAATCCATACGAAAAGCCTCGCGGCTCGGAACAAGTCTTTTTTGATCTCCCAAGAAACGCGGTGCGTGGATAATTGCGATAAATCCCAGCTTTCTTTGAAGTAATTATTTCTTTGACATTTGATCCCGGCCAATACTTTATTGCTCAATTAAATCTTCCGTTAGCCCGAGAAAGTAGTATATACGAAAGCGGAGACAATATCTTTGAGATAAAAGAAGGGTGAATTTGGAATTATGAGAGAGAGTTGAAGGGTTTTTTATAATGGGCGGTCCACAGTGGCCGCGTATAGCTGGAGACATCATTAATTGCAATACATGGACATACCTGAGATATGACAGCAATAAAATGTAACCAAAAAGGACGCAATTGCAATTAAATCTTCGCGAACTATTGATAAATGTCGTGTTAATTACATATCCCTTAGATTAATTTCTAACTCCTATCGTTTATACAGATTTAAGGACCAATGTATGATCTAATACCCGTCATGCAACAGTGACATATCTTGTTAATGCCGTCACAGGAGTACCGCCTTGTCTAAAACTAGGGAGGTGAGTACAGAAATAAATTGTCTTTAATGGGTTGATCGGTAAACGAAATATTGGCTTGAGAAAAAGCTGCATACCTTGTCACTATAAAACTACACCCAAATGGGTTCTATTTTTTAGACGTCCATTAAATACTGATGATTTCTCTGTGTGAGTTAATTTCTATTGATTTCTATTGATGTGTTATCTTTCCATGTATAATTATTACGACATAAAACTGGAAGGAATTGGGTATATTGTAGACACATCCATTATGGCGAGCTATTCAATGTTATCTTGCCTGAGTGCGGCATGAAAGGGCTATATTAGTGTTACATTATAACATATCAAGAATGGATATCTTTTATGAGCGTGGTCGTTTCATTTCCCTCACGATACGGATGTACAAATGAAAATTTATTTTCCGACGCATAAATGACACGAAATAATTATATCATTAAGTAAGCGTAAGAGATAGACTCTCTTATTCATTTTGATTACTAATTCAATTACTAAAGCGATTAACGTGTTTAAATCACGCAGAGGATCATAACTGCAAATAACACTCAAATTCAACATCGTCCAGACTCATATTGTCATCAGATATTCAAAGAGCTCATTACTGAAATTGAAAAGGACTGTAAACGAGATACCGGAGAGTGTATTCGCATTTTAGAAGATGCAACAATAGTTTGTTTAGCAGGGGCGGATTAGATATACATGCAGTGTGGAGTGCTTTGGTGAATAGTGTCATCAATGAAATTCCTCTTTCACACACACACGCACACGCACACGCGCTCTCTCTCTCTCTCACACACACACACACACACACACGTTGCAGCCTGTGTGGACACGACGCCTTGTTCAACACACACACACACACACTCTCTCTCTCTCTCTCTCTCTCTCTCTCTCTCTCTCTCTCTCTCACTCTCTCTCTCTCACTATACAGTGGCGTATCTACATATATGCAAAACAACGACTACCTACACACATTGTTTTACTTGCCTTACGCGGCAATCCATTGATCTGTCCGATAGAGTAACTGCCCTTTATCAAAGGGAAGCTACTCTAACACTAGACTATGAGACGTCACGGCCACAGTCAAAAGTTGTTGATAGTCGGCCTGTCCTGTCATAACTTTACGAAGTGCAGTCAGATGTAGAAACAGCGACAAAACGAAACAAGGTAACAATTCGAACATATTTCGGCCAAATCCAAAAGTTCTCATTGGTCGAAAAGGTTCCAAGCAGCAGAGGTCTACAAGCACATATATGGAAACTGATCCCGCTTGGCTAGTGCCCTCGCAAAACCTTTTCGCAATTTATATCTGCAAAGTTGTCAAAACGTGTACAGTGCCTTAGCTACGTCACAGTTAGACATTAACTTTCACTTTATCAGACTTTTCCTTTGATAATGATAGACATTATACCAGTAGTTTCTCCAGATTTCCGATGGTTAATTCTGACTTGATCGCCGAATGACAAGTGCGACGCCACGTTTGTTTATAATCACAGAAAGTAGTCCCTACTTGACTTTTGATATTTGCATCTCTATCCGCATATGACCCCAACGGATATCGTTTTTATCCGTGGGCTTTATTCTGCCGAGAAACCTACCCGTTATATGATAAAACGCTAGAAAACATGTAGACATACGCAACTGTATCTCCTAAATTCATCTCCAACGTTCATTGAACGTACATACGAAAGCTTGTTAAAGAAAGTTGGTTGTGACTTACATTTGTCAAAGAAACAAACACTAATAATAATAATAACAACAACAACAACAACAATTAAAGCTGCAAGCAGCAATGGCGGGCTCCAAGTATTACTGTGCACAAACGGCAATGTTCGAATCCTCAAAGGGTTTCCTTGTACCACATTCGTCAAATGTAGGCACCACTTGCAGGGTATCGCCGCTTCGAAATTGTCGTGTGCAGAAATCTGTTCTAAACCCATTTTCGACCTCGCACATGTTCGAATCCTGAAAGGGGTTGCTTGTACCGGCGACGTTAAAAGATAGTCACCGCACATCGTCGCTACTAAATTTGGGTGTTCCAAGGTTATCCCAAATATTAATCAAATATTACCACCAAGCAGTGTTACTTTTAGCATGCTACCAAGAACAATAGGATGCATCAACAATAGGATGAATATGGCACACCAACTTCATGTAAACTTACAATAGTTTCTGTCAACAACCTTACAAGATATGATATTTAAAGTAAAGTTTCGGTGAAAATGAATATCAAAACCAAAATCCATTATGGCCGCAACTAAAACAGATATGACAAACGTGGATTCATGCAGTGGATTCAGGGGAGTATGCATTTGAAGACAGGTACCCCAAAGGCACTTGGAAAACTCTAAATCGAATATGGCCTCAAATAACAAAGATATCCAAAATAGGCAAACGGGGTTTGATGTGTTATGCATTGAGACAATTCTCAGAAAGTTTGAAAGCATTTCCTGTAGTGGGTTGAGAGGATTTGAAGACATATATCAAAAGAAAAACCTTGAATCGCATATGGTTGCAAAACCACGTGACCAATGACCAAAGACAAAGACCAAAAGGTGTCAAGCACCATAGGCAGCAGATACATGCAAAGTATTAAAGTAATGGGACCAGTGGTTGCGGAGTGATAGAGCAAACTATACCTTAAAAATTACTTGTGTTTCAGTTATCTGCCCTTGGTCATTGGGCCCACGGCCTAGGAATTTGTGTGGTATCTAGTACTTAACTATCTGCAAACGCATTCAACATTTCAACACAATCGAGCCAGTGTTTTTTTCTGCTAGCTCTTGAAAAAAACCCGGCGGAATAATAAATAATTATAAAGATGCAAGCCGCATTGTCGGGCTATGAGTGACACGCACGCACGCACAAACGTACGGAAAAACGAATGCACTACCTTGGCATTTAAATAGTATCTGGAACTCAACTGTCTCCATACGCATACATAATTTAAACATAATCGAGGAACTGAGCGAACGATAAATGGTGCTTTGACAATGCTGTGGCCTTATAGGACACAAAAACGACAGCTTTAATACCACTTAGCGCAAAGCGAATGAGCCTCAGTGACTGAATGAAGGGAGTTTACTGCCGCAGGGCCCACTTGCGGACAATCAAACGCAGCCAAAGACCCAGCCCCGCTCAAGACGGGCGCGCCGACTCGGCTTGGGTTGAGACAGGATCGCATCGGTTGAGTAACATCGGCATTATTACAGATATAAGGCGGGAAGCCCAGAGTAAATATCTTGCCAATTACTTTAAAATATTATGACACATGAAAAAACTGTATTTATTAATGAATGTGCTGTATCGGTGTTCATAATTACTTGTATATGACTTAACAATAGTCTTTATTTTCAATCTGGTAGTTCACTGGTCCGTTTTGACTAACAGTTTTCGTCAGAATTATGGTCCGTTTTGCTGCTTGCCGGTTTGGGTCTCTCAAAAGGGAGGTAACTCTCTTCGTCCAATGCCTCATTTTCGACCGACATTTTCAGCAGGTGAGGACAGGTCATATTTGTGCATGATTGAAATTGACATAATACGGCAAATAAGTATTATGCCATCATTGTTTTCCTGTAAATATGTTTACAAACGGATATTTGATGTTCATGTTGACTAACATGTAGCCATAATGTAGGAGACATGTGAGTTTTTTGAAAATTACATCGTAGCCTTGGGTCATGTCGCGGCTCTCGGCTTATCGTAGCGTGAAGCATGCATTCTCGGTTATCGCAGTACGTGTCATGTAAGTTGAACGGAATAAACCGCGCTCACTAACCTTTATGGTTATTCGCGTTCTCTATAGCTGATGCAATTTTGTAATCCATTTTATCAAACTTTTCATATTAAACATAGAAGTTCATTATTTACATTTGTCGCGCGGCCTCGTGCTGGACTTGACAAGGAAGCGAACTCCAAATCGCGGAACAGGGAAAAGTTCTGTATAGATGCTCGAATAGGACCAAATAGACGACACAATGCCACCAACCACAAAGTAGGATGATGCCAGACTTCAGTGATTTATTCGGAGAAGTATCTGTTATAATTAATAGGTATTCAATGCAAATTTCCAAAAAAAATAAGAATTAGTAGTGGTAGTGGTAGTGTTTTGAAGATTAGTGTTTTGAAGGGGGGGGAGGGGTAGGGGTAGTGTTTTGAAGATTAGATATTTTACACACACACCTTTATTTATTTCAAACTTTGAGGTTGATTTTTTTAAAATGAAAAATACATTGCTACAATGACAATTTATCTTTTGTCGAGGCTTGGATTTTGTATTGAAGATAAGACATTTTTATGACGCGTGAAGATCCAGGGTAGAAAAGGTCTTCAGCAACCCATACTTGGGTTAAATAGGTGACTAACAGGGTTGGGTGGTCAGGCTCGTTGACTTTGTAGCCGTATCCCAATTGCGTGGATCGATGTCAATCACTGGATTTTCTTGTCCAGACTTGATTATTTACGGACCACCGTCATATAGCTGGAATATTGCTGAGTGAGGCGTTAAAGAACAAACAGATATTTTTACCGCTTAATTTATTTTAGACTTTGAGCTTGATTTTTTTTTATGTAAAAGAAAAATACATTGCAGCAATGACAATTATTTTTTTTGGATATAAAGCCAGATTCGTCTTCAGAAAAAGCAGTGCCTGTGTTTGCAAATTTCAGTATTGATGGCTACAGCTGAATTCAATTCTCTTTTTATAATACATAAAAACAGAAATGATAATTAAATCATGGTATTCACCTTTAAGCTGAGTTAAACAACAAACAAACAACCTTTCAAGCTACAAACCAAACATGCTCATGTGTGGTTAAGAATAATAATCATGAGAGATTATTGGAGATACATTAGACTTATCAGCTCTTGTATATACTGGAACCTAAACAACCACGGTATCATTTAACCCTGGGTTTCGACTCCGTTCTGTGACCGATCATTGGATTGTCTGGTCCATTATTGATTATTACAGACTGCTATCACAGAGGGCTGAAATATTGTTGAATCTGGCATTAAACAACAATCAAAACTTTACATCAAGCTGAATCTTCAAGTTGGATCGAGATTTGACCTATTGTGCAAGAATTTTACAGTTATGGTAAAGAGTGAAGAAAAGTCTGTGTTGTCAGTTTTAGCATTTTGAAGTTGTTGAAGATCAGTGAAGAATCATGCGGGATATTTGCAATTTAATTATTAAAGTGTGAAGAAAACAAGGTGTTGTGTTGTCAATTTGTAGATTTTGAAGTGACAGGATGTTTAAACTTAAGTACATTGGTTTAAAAAACCAACATTGTAATTTCTAAAACAATACTAGATAAGATAGATTAACATTTGGTCTCAGAAATAAACTTTTGTTATTTAATAATATATATGTACAAAATAAGTAAAATATGATTTCACGGTTATGGTAAAGAGTGAAGAAAAGTGTGTGTTGTCATTTTTTTACATTTTGAAGTTGAAGATCAATGAAGAATCATGCAGGATATTTGCAATTTATTAAAGTGTGAAGAAAACAAGGTGTTGTGTTGTTAATTTCTAGATTTTGAAGTGACAGGATTTTTAAACTTTAGTAAATGGTTTCAAAACCAACACTGTAATTTCTAAAACAATATTAGGTAACAGAGATTAACATTTAGTCACAGAAATAAACTTTTGTTATTTAATAATATATATGTACAAAATAAGTAAAATATGATTTCACGGTTATGGTAAAGAGTGAAGAAAAGTGTGTGTTGTCAATTTTTATATTTTGAATTTGTTGAAAATCAATGACGAATCAAGCAGGATATTTGCAATTGATTAACGTGTGAAGAAAACAAGGTGTTGTGTCAATTTCTCAATTCTTCGATGTTTAAACTTTAGTAAATGGTTTCAAAATCGACATTGAAATTTCTAAAACAATATTAGGTAACAGAGATTAACATTAAGTCACAGAAATAGACTTATGTGATTTAATAATATATATCTACAAAATAAGTCAAATATGATTTCACGGTTATGGTAAAGAGTGAAGAAAAGTGTGTGTTGTTAGTTTTTGTATTTTGAAGTTGTTGAAGATTAATGAAGAATCATGCAAGATATTTGCAATTTAATTATTAAAGTGTGAAGAAAATAATTTGTTGTGTTGTTAATTTCTAGATTTTGAAGTGACAGGATTTTTAAACTTTAGTAATTGGTTTCAAAAACCAACATGGTAATTTCTAAAACAATACTAGATAAGAAAGATTAACATTTGGTCTCAGAAATACACTTTTGTTATTTAATAATATATATCTACAAAATAAGTAAAATATGATTTCACGGTTATGGTAAAGAGTGAAGAAAAGTGTGTGTTGTTAGTTTTTACATTTTGAAGTTGAAGATCAATGAAGAATCATGCAGGATATTTGCAATTGAATAAAGTGTGAAGAAAACAAGGTGTTGTGTCAATTTCTCAATTCTTCGATGTTTAAACTTTAGTAAATGGTTTCAAAACCAACACTGTAATTTCTAAAACAATATTAGGTAACAGAGATTAACATTTAGTCACAGAAATAAACTTATGTGATTTAATAATATGATTTCACGGTTATGGTAAAGAGTGAAGAAAAGTGTGTGTTGTCAGTTTTTTACATTTTGAAGTTGAAGATCAATGTAGAATCATGCAGGATATTTGCAATTTATTAAAGTGTGAAGAAAACAAGGTGTTGTGTTGTTAATTTCTAGATTTTGAAGTGACAGGATTTTTAAACTTTAGTAATTGGTTTCAAAAACCAACATGGTAATTTCTAAAACAATACTAGATAAGAAAGATTAACATTTGGTCTCAGAAATAAACTTTTGTTATTTAATAATATATATCTACAAAATAAGTAAAATATGATTTCATGTTTATGGTAAAGAGTGAAGAAAAGTCTGTGTCATCAGTTTTTGCATTTTGAAGTTGTTGAAGATCAATGAAGAATCATGCGGGATATTTGCAATTTAATTATTAAAGTGTGAAGAAAACACGGTGTTGTGTCAATTTCTCAATTCTTCGATGTTTAAACTTTAGTATATGGTTTCAAAACCAACATTGAAATTTCTAAAACAATATTAGGTAACAGAGATTAACATTTAGTCATAGAAATAAACTTATGTGATTTAATAACATATATCTACAAAATAAGTAAAATATGATTTCACGGTTATGGTAAAGAGTGAAGAAAAGTGTGTGTTGTTAGTTTTTGCATTTTGAAATTGTTGAAGATCAATGAAGAATCATGCAAGATATTTGCAACTTATTAAAGTGTGAAGAAAACAAGGTGTTGTGTCAATTTCTCAATTCTTCGATGTTTAAACTTTAGTATATGGTTTCTAAAACAATATTAGGTAACAGAGATTAACATTTAGTCACAGAAATAAACTTATGTGATTTAATAATATATATCTACATAATAAGTCAAATATGATTTCACGGTTATGGTAAAGAGTGAAGAAAAGTTTGTGATGTCAGTTTTTTACATTTTGAAGTTGAAGATCAATGTAGAATCATGCAGGATATTTGCAATTTATTAAAGTGTGAAGAAAACAAGGTGTTGTGTTGTTAATTTCTAGATTTTGAAGTGACAGGATTTTTAAACTTTAGTAATTGGTTTCAAAAACCAACATGGTAATTTCTAAAACAATACTAGATAAGAAAGATTAACATTTGGTCTCAGAAATAAACTTTTGTTATTTAATAATATATATCTACAAAATAAGTAAAATATGATTTCACGGTTATGGTAAAGAGTGAAGAAAAGTGTGTGTTGTCAGTTTTTACATTTTGAAGTTGAAGATCAATGAAGAATCATGCAGGATATTTGCAATTGATTAAAGTGTGAAGAAAACACGGTGTTGTGTCAATTTCTCAATTCTTCGATGTTTAAACTTTAGTATATGGTTTCAAAACCAACATTGAAATTTCTAAAACAATATTAGGTAACAGAGATTAACATTTAGTCATTGAAATAAACTTATGTGATTTAATAATATATATCTACAAAATAAGTCAAATATGATTTCACGGTTATGGTAAAGAGTGAAGAAAAGTGTGTGTTGTTAGTTTTTACATTTTGAAGTTGAAGATCAATGAAGAATCATGCAGGATATTTGCAATTGATTAAAGTGTGAAGAAAACAAGGTGTTGTGTCAATTTCTCAATTCTTCGATGTTTAAACTTTAGTAAATGGTTTCAAAACCAACACTGTAATTTCTAAAACAATATTAGGTAACAGAGATTAACATTTAGTCACAGAAATAAACTTATGTGATTTAATAATATGATTTCACGGTTATGGTAAAGAGTGAAGAAAAGTGTGTGTTGTCAGTTTTTTACATTTTGAAGTTGAAGATCAATGTAGAATCATGCAGGATATTTGCAATTTATTAAAGTGTGAAGAAAACAAGGTGTTGTGTTGTTAATTTCTAGATTTTGAAGTGACAGGATTTTTAAACTTTAGTAATTGGTTTCAAAAACCAACATGGTAATTTCTAAAACAATACTAGATAAGAAAGATTAACATTTGGTCTCAGAAATAAACTTTTGTTATTTAATAATATATATGTAAAAAATAAGTAAAATATGATTTCATGGTTATGGTAAAGAGTGAAGAAAAGTCTGTGTCATCAGTTTTTGCATTTTGAAGTTGTTGAAGATCAATGAAGAATCATGCGGGATATTTGCAATTTAATTATTAAAGTGTGAAGAAAACACGGTGTTGTGTCAATTTCTCAATTCTTCGATGTTTAAACTTTAGTATATGGTTTCAAAACCAACATTGAAATTTCTAAAACAATATTAGGTAACAGAGATTAACATTTAGTCATAGAAATAAACTTATGTGATTTAATAACATATATCTACAAAATAAGTAAAATATGATTTCACGGTTATGGTAAAGAGTGAAGAAAAGTGTGTGTTGTTAGTTTTTGCATTTTGAAATTGTTGAAGATCAATGAAGAATCATGCAAGATATTTGCAACTTATTAAAGTGTGAAGAAAACAAGGTGTTGTGTCAATTTCTCAATTCTTCGATGTTTAAACTTTAGTATATGGTTTCTAAAACAATATTAGGTAACAGAGATTAACATTTAGTCACAGAAATAAACTTATGTGATTTAATAATATATATCTACATAATAAGTCAAATATGATTTCACGGTTATGGTAAAGAGTGAAGAAAAGTGTGTGATGTCAGTTTTTTACATTTTGAAGTTGAAGATCAATGTAGAATCATGCAGGATATTTGCAATTTATTAAAGTGTGAAGAAAACAAGGTGTTGTGTTGTTAATTTCTAGATTTTGAAGTGACAGGATTTTTAAACTTTAGTAATTGGTTTCAAAAACCAACATGGTAATTTCTAAAACAATACTAGATAAGAAAGATTAACATTTGGTCTCAGAAATAAACTTTTGTTATTTAATAATATATATCTACAAAATAAGTAAAATATGATTTCACGGTTATGGTAAAGAGTGAAGAAAAGTGTGTGTTGTCAGTTTTTACATTTTGAAGTTGAAGATCAATGAAGAATCATGCAGGATATTTGCAATTGATTAAAGTGTGAAGAAAACACGGTGTTGTGTCAATTTCTCAATTCTTCGATGTTTAAACTTTAGTAAATGGTTTAAAAACCAACACTGTAATTTCTAAAACAATATTAGGTAACAGAGATTAACATTTAGTCACAGAAATAAACTTATGTGATTTAATAATATGATTTCACGGTTATGGTAAAGAGTGAAGAAAAGTGTGTGTTGTCAGTTTTTGCATTTTGAAATTGTTGAAGATCAATGAAGAATCATGCAAGATATTTGCAACTTATTAAAGTGTGAAGAAAACAAGGTGTTGTGTCAATTTCTCAATTCTTCGATGTTTAAACTTTAATATATGGTTTCTAAAACAATATTAGGTAACAGACATTAACATTTAGTCACAGAAATAAACTTATGTGATTTAATAATATATATCTACAAAATAAGTAAAATATGATTTCACAGTTATGGTAAAGAGTGAAGAAAAGTGTGTGTTGTCAGTTTTTACATTTTGAAGTTGAAGATCAATGAAGAATCATGCAGGATATTTGCAATTGATTAAAGTGTGAAGAAAACACGGTGTTGTGTCAATTTCTCAATTCTTCGATGTTTAAACTTTAGTAAATGGTTTCAAAACCAACACTGTAATTTCTAAAACAATATTAGGTAACAGAGATTAACATTTAGTCACAGAAATAAACTTATGTGATTTAATAATATGATTTCACGGTTATGGTAAAGAGTGAAGAAAAGTGTGTGTTGTCAGTTTTTTACATTTTGAAGTTGAAGATCAATGTAGAATCATGCAGGATATTTGCAATTTATTAAAGTGTGAAGAAAACAAGGTGTTGTGTTGTTAATTTCTAGATTTTGAAGTGACAGGATTTTTAAACTTTAGTAATTGGTTTCAAAAACCAACATGGTAATTTCTAAAACAATACTAGATAAGAAAGATTAACATTTGGTCTCAGAAATAAACTTTTGTTATTTAATAATATATATGTAAAAAATAAGTAAAATATGATTTCATGGTTATGGTAAAGAGTGAAGAAAAGTCTGTGTCATCAGTTTTTGCATTTTGAAGTTGTTGAAGATCAATGAAGAATCATGCGGGATATTTGCAATTTAATTATTAAAGTGTGAAGAAAACACGGTGTTGTGTCAATTTCTCAATTCTTCGATGTTTAAACTTTAGTATATGGTTTCAAAACCAACATTGAAATTTCTAAAACAATATTAGGTAACAGAGATTAACATTTAGTCATAGAAATAAACTTATGTGATTTAATAATATATATCTACAAAATAAGTAAAATATGATTTCACGGTTATGGTAAAGAGTGAAGAAAAGTGTGTGTTGTTAGTTTTTGCATTTTGAAATTGTTGAAGATCAATGAAGAATCATGCAAGATATTTGCAACTTATTAAAGTGTGAAGAAAACAAGGTGTTGTGTCAATTTCTCAATTCTTCGATGTTTAAACTTTAATATATGGTTTCTAAAACAATATTAGGTAACAGAGATTAACATTTAGTCACAGAAATAAACTTATGTGATTTAATAATATATATCTACATAATAAGTCAAATATGATTTCACGGTTATGGTAAAGAGTGAAGAAAAGTGTGTGTTGTCAGTTTTTACATTTTGAAGTTGAAGATCAATGAAGAATCATGCAGGATATTTGCAATTGATTAAAGTGTGAAGAAAACACGGTGTTGTGTCAATTTCTCAATTCTTCGATGTTTAAACTTTAGTAAATGGTTTCAAAACCAACACTGTAATTTCTAAAACAATATTAGGTAACAGAGATTAACATTAAGTCACAGAAATAGACTCATGTGATTTAATAATATATATCTACAAAATAAGTCAAATATGATTTCACAGTTATGGTAAAGAGTGAAGAAAAGTCTGTGTTGTTAGTTTTTGTATTTTGAAGTTGTTGAAGATCAATGAAGAATCATGCGGGATATTTGCAATTTAATTATTAAAGTGTGAAGAAAACACGGTGTTGTGTCAATTTCTCAATTCTTCGATGTTTAAACTTTAGTAAATGGTTTCAAAACCAACACTGTAATTTCTAAAACAATATTAGGTAACAGAGATTAACATTTAGTCACAGAAATAAACTTATGTGATTTAATAATATGATTTCACGGTTATGGTAAAGAGTGAAGAAAAGTGTGTGATGTCAGTTTTTTACATTTTGAAGTTGAAGATCAATGTAGAATCATGCAGGATATTTGCAATTTATTAAAGTGTGAAGAAAACAAGGTGTTGTGTTGTTAATTTCTAGATTTTGAAGTGACAGGATTTTTAAACTTTAGTAATTGGTTTCAAAAACCAACATGGTAATCTCTAAAACAATACTAGATAAGATAGATTAACATTTTGTCTCAGAAATAAACTTAAGTGATTTAATAATATATATCTACAAAATAAGTAAAATATGATTTCACGGTTATGGTAAAGAGTGAAGAAAAGTGTGTGTTGTTAGTTTTTGCATTTTGAAATTGTTGAAGATCAATGAAGAATCATGCAAGATATTTGCAACTTATTAAAGTGTGAAGAAAACACGGTGTTGTGTCAATTTCTCAATTCTTCGATGTTTAAACTTTAGTATATGGTTTCTAAAACAATATTAGGTAACAGATTAACATTTAGTCACAGAAATAAACTTATGTGATTTAATAATATATATCTACAAAATAAGTAAAATATGATTTCACGGTTATGGTAAAGAGTGAAGAAAAGTGTGTGTTGTCAGTTTTTACATTTTGAAGTTGAAGATCAATGAACAATCATGCAGGATATTTGCAATTTATTAAAGTGTGAATAAAACAAGGTGTTGTGTCAATTTCTAGATTTTGAAGTGACAGTATGTTTAAACTTAGTAGTTGGTTTCAAAACCCAACATGGTCATTTCTAAAACAATACCAGGTAAGATAGATTAACACTTAGTCTCAGGAATAAACTTATACTTATTTTGTAGATATATATTTTTAAATAACATAATATAATCCAAATGGAGCCCAGACTCTTAATTTCACTGCTGAGGCAATCTAGACTTGCCAAATGATTGTAGACTTGAGTTGGACTACTCAATTAATGTATTTTCTATGGTCTGGGAGACAGACATATCCAAGACTGTTGGATTGTTAAATACATTTATTCTTCACAATTAAGAGGGCGGTCGGACAGCCTAGTGGTTAAAGCGTTCGCTCGTCACGCCGAAGACCTGGGTTAAAGCGTTCGCTCGTCACGCCGAAGACCTGGGTTAGATTCCTGACATGGGTACAATGTGTGAAGCCCATTTCTGGTGTTATCCGCCGTGATATTGCTGGAATATTGCTAAAAGTGGCGTAAAACTCACTCACTCACAATAAAGATCAATGCTTGCAGTGAGAGGCGACCAACGGGATCGGGCGGTCAGGCCAGCTGACTTGGTTGAAGCATGTCATCTATGCTCATTATGGATTGTCTGGTCCAGACTCGATTATTTACAGACTGCTGTCATATAGTTGAAATAGGGGGCACGGGTTGCCTAAGGCGCCGCAATTCGATGTGCAGAGTTGCGTCCCTTTGGTACGCCAGAAACCTATCATTGTGGGTTCGAATCCCTGTTCGCCCCGATTATGTTTCTAGGTTTGTCAGCACCATACCCGTGGTCGTGTGTTTCCCCGAAGTGGTAAACGTCTGAGACCTGTATCACTTCGGGCTTCCCACTCACATTAAGCTGACACGCCGCGATATAACTGGAATACTGTTAAAAGCGGCGTTAAACCCAACTCGCTCACTATAGCTGAGTTAATCCACCAACCAATGTTCTGACCGATCATTGGATTGTCTGGTCCATTATCGATTATTTACAGACTGCTATCACAGAACTGAAATATTGTTGAATCTGGCCTTAAATAACAATCAAAACTTTACAACAAGCTGAATCTTCAAGTTGGAGATTTGACCTATTTTGCAAGAATTTCACAGTTACAGTAAAGAGTGAAGAAATGTGTGTTGTTGGTTTTTGTATATTGAAGTTGTCTATCAATGGGGAATCATGCGGGATATTTGCAATTTATTAAAGGGTAAAGAAAACAAGGTGTGTCAATTTCTACGCTCAGCAATATTCTAGCTATATGGAAGATTCCGGGGTAGAATAGGTCTTCAACCCATGCTTGCGTAAAAGGTGACTTTGCTTGTCGTTAATGGGATTGGGTGGTCTGGCTCGCTGACTTGGTTGATGCACAGTTGCTTTCATTTATCTTATCTTTGTGGTTCGATGCATGTCTAGTCTGGACCAGACAATCCAGTGATTGACATAATGAGCATCGATCCACGTAATTGGGACCACTCGATCCCTGTTAAGGCCTTCATACTGAATACAGATAATACATATTTCCCTTTAATTGGAATTTAACTTGAGGGAAGTTTGGTTGGTTGTTTAACGCCGCACTCGGCAATATGCCAGCTATATGACGGCGGTCTGTAAATAATCGAGTCTGGACCAGACAATCCAGTGATTGATATCATGAGCATCAATCCTCGCTATGTGGGATCGATGACATGCATCTACCAAGTCAGCGAGCCTGACCACCCGATTCCGTTAGTCGCCTTTTACGACAAGCATTGGTTAAGGGATAGAGCTTAACATTTTTCGGTGTCAGCAGTGGAGATCTGGGGTATTAGGTCTTCAGCAACCCATGATGTCAATCACTGGATTGTCTGGTTCTAACTCGATTATTTTCAGACCGCCGTCATATAGCTGGAATTTTTCTGACTATGGCGTCAAAAAACAAACAAAAGGGTGTAAACATTATTCCAGGTGCATATTTGTATATCTGTTGGGCGGGGGGAATTTCATTACTCTTGTTTTGTTTCAGATATGCCACGGAGGAAGGATTGGAGGAAGGTGCAGGCGATGCAGCAGCGGATGGAGGAGTATCACCTCCCTAAAAAAGATACCGGGGAACGAAACCCCGTTAACAAAACACACAAAAATTTGCCTACAAGCAATCAAATGAATGAGCAATTGAGTAATCAAACAAATGAAACATGTCTCGATACAAATTATCATCAGGGGGAAGCTTACCCTGAACGTATCCTTGAACATGATATTGAGGAAGTCAGCCTCGTTAAAATTTGTCATCAAACCGCAAACACTGAACATGTTCTTGAACAAATGCCTGTGAGGGATATTGCAAACCACAAAGATAAGACAAATGAAAGTCACTGTGCATCTACAAGCACTGCAAAAAGTCATGAACAATCCACTGGTAATGCCCAAACATCAAAGCACTTGCGTGTAAATAGAAAACCACTGTGTGTACAAGGAACTTTTCATCAAGGTCACCCTAGATTTGGACAAAACAGTGGTAGACAATGTGTTGCTAACAGCGCATCTGCAATGTTGTTTAACCAGATTTTGGACATTTCCTCATGGGATCGCTATGATCTTGATAACGTTCTATGCATAGGAAATAAACTATATGGCGATTCATTAGATGAGAGATCATTAACAACTCATAATCCATACCTTCTGGTTTCTGAGATTCGTTCAAACGTGAACTTCTTTGATAAAGAATACACATTCAGCCGTGGTGAATCTTTCAGTGGCTTTGTGCTTAAGGATATTATTGAAAGTGTAGATACTCCACAAGTCAAGTGTCTCGATACTGCACTACGCACAGTGTTTTCAGAACATAACTCCACATTTGTGACATTTGGAGGAGCAACATTTGCCGTTACAAAAAGAAACGAGAAATATTATGTGTTTGATTCCCATTCTCGGAACACTGCTGGGTTACAAGTCCCTAATGGGACAAGTATTCTTATGCAGTACACAACCCTCCTTCAGGTCCAGCAACACTGTATGAATCTTGCACGTTCAATGAACCTAAATGCAGACACGCAATTTGAAGTGACAGGCATGACAATCACCTCTGATGTTGAGGCACATGTGAATGATCATGATTTGAGCAACTCTGGAAATCAGCCTGATGATACTGCCAGTGAAACAAATGAAACTGAACATGATGTGGTACACATTGATGAGCACGAGAATTCACAAGATGGTAGTGTGGAAATAATTAACATTGACCAAAATGCGATGCTTTTCTGCCCAATATCATCCGATGTATGTGAACAGTTGTGCGAACAACTCCATATTCAACATCATTGTTTACCAAAATGTCAAGACCATGAGTTTGGTGTGGAAATTGGTGAACCATGTAGAACAGTACATATTGAAGGTGATGGCAATTGTTTCTTTAGAAGTTTGTCCTTTGCAATCTCTGGCAAAGAAAACAATCACAGAAAAGTCCGACTGGCTGTTGTGGCACACCTAAGGGAACATGCTGAAAGCTTCCATCCATTCTTAAGAGCAGGTTATGACTCTGTTGAACAATACATCTCTCAATCAAGAATGTGGTATGTTGGAACATGGGCAACAGAACTAGAAATGTTTGCAGCTGCAAATCTGCTCGGTATTGACATATGCACATTCACTGATAACAGATGGTTGAGATATCCAAGCAATCAGATAAACACAGAAGTACCAAACACTGGCAGATGCATATATCTAAATCATGTTTGTGGTTCACATTACGAAGTGGTGGTTTGTGTGAACGCTCTTGGTGCCTTGAGAAACTCCTGTACGGACAAATATTGTGAGAAACATTTTAGCAGTGTTCGAACAATGAGGAAGAGAAAAGCTAACCATTTACATGTAGATGACAGACAATCAGTTTTGAAAAAACATAAACTTGATAGCGAAGTATCTATTCATTCTCATGAAGCGACACCTGCTGAGGGTAAAAAAAACAAAAAAAAGTATGCAAAAGCCAAAAGAGAGTATATCCAGGCCAAAAGAAAATCTGAGAAAGATATGTCTGAAACATCGAATTTGAATGTGAAACAGAGTAAACTGACTAAAGAGAAACAAAAGTACAACACTGTACCTGAATTCAGAAACAGAAAGAAAGAGGCCAGTTCAAGTAGATACAGAGATGATGAAGCACACAGGGAATCTGTCAAAAACTACAGCAGAAAGCAATACGCTGAAGATGCAAAACATAAGGCAACACTCAAAATGTACAGCAGTGGGAAATATGCCACAGATTCTGAGCACAGGGCAGCAGTCAAAACATATAGCAGTGAGAAATATGCCACAGATTCTGAGCACAGGGCAGCAGTCAAAACATATGGCAGTGAGAAATATGCCACAGATTCTGAGCACAGGGCAGCAGTCAAAACATATAGCAGTGAGAAATATGCCACAGATTCTGAGCACAGGGCAGCAGTCAAAACATATAGCAGTGAGAAATATGCCACAGATTCTGAGCACAGGGCAGCAGTCAAAACATATAGCAGTCTGCAATATGCCAAAGATCCTAAGCACAAGGAAAAATTGAAATCTCTCAGTACTGAGAAATATGCTAAAGATGCCAAACACAGGGAAAGTGTAAAAACCTATAGCACTGACAAATATGCAAAAGATGCCAAACACAGAGAAACTGTAAAAACCTATAGCACTGACAAATATGCAAAAGATGCCAAACACAGAGAAACTGTAAAAACCTATAGCACAGACAAATATGCAAAAGATGCCAAACACAGAGAAACTGTAAAAACCTATAGCACAGACAAATATGCAAAAGATGCCAAACACAGGGAAACTGTAAAAACCTATAGCACTGACAAATATGCAAAAGATGCCAAACACAGAGAAACTGTAAAAACCTATAGCACTGACAAATATGACAAAGATACAGTCCACAGGAAATCCGTTAAATCAGCAAGCATTGCAAAGTACAAAACTAGTAGCGAACATAGACAGAACTTGAAAGAGAGACAGTCAGCCAGGGTTATGCAAACTGGAAAAGAAAGAAAAATAATGGCGAATGTTACAGGATCATTTGTGAAGAACATTTCTGAAGGTCCAGAATTTGTGTGCTCAGTGTGTCATCGAAGACTTTTCAAAAAACAGGTTGTTCAATGCAAAAAAACTGTGTATGAAAGCAAAGGAAGCAATGTAGCAGCTGTATCTGAGAAATGCATCACTGACACTTACCTACACAAATGCACAGGCAGTTGTGATGACCAATGTCCGTTTGTCAATAGTCCTGAAGGCACATTATGGATTTGCTATACTTGTCATAGGAAACTTTTGTCTGGCAAAATGCCTGGAGAAGCTGTTGTCAACAACCTTGAACTGACCCCTGTTCCTATGCAACTACATTGTCTCAATGAACTAGAGCAGCACTTGATTGCCTTGAATATCCCTTTTATGAAAATGATGGCATTACCAAAAGGTGGACAAAATGGCGTACACGGACCTGTAGTATGTGTTCCTTCAAACATTGAGAAAAGCACCAGTATATTACCGAGATGTGATGTAGACGATGAGATGATCAGAGTGAAACTAAAAAGAAAGTTAACTTACAAAGGCCATTATCAATATCAGTTTGTCAACAAAGCTCATGTTAAGAATGCCTTAGAATATCTTCAAGCAAACAATAGATGGTATGGAGATGTAAATTTTAATGAAGAATGGGTCAATCCCTTGCCAGTTATTGATGAAGAGGATGAAACTAATTACTCTGATACTGACACTGACACATTACCTGACCTTGACAAGGATAGCTCAAACACACAAATTACTGAAAAAGAGCATGGCTTACTTTTGAATACCTGTCTACAGCCTCTTGATATTGGACAAGAAGTTCTTGATCAACACTTTGAAAGGATAACCTGTGTTGCACCTGCTGAGGAAAATAATCCTGTCCGAGTATTGACAGACGAAAGCAATGAAGCGAGATCATTTCCAGTATTGTTCCCTTCAGGGTCATCTACCTTCCATGATGATCGTGAAGAGAGAATAACACTTGCACGCTACCTGCACACACGCCTAATGAATGCTGATCGTCGATTTGCTCAAAACACTGACTACATATTTTATGCTCAGTATCTTTCAGAAATTCAACAAGTTTTGTCAAATGTTTCCATTGCAATGCGAAAGGGATCACAGTCAAATTGTAGAAATGTTACCGCTGAAAATCTTACAGATTCTGATTCCCTAAGGGGAATATTAAAATCTGATGAAGGATACAGGTTCTTGAAACCCATAAGAGGAACTCCACCATTTTGGCAATCTGCTCAAAAAGATTTATTTGCAATGTTGAGACAACTGGGTGTGCCAACTTGGTTCTGTTCATTCTCATCGGCTGATATGAGGTGGCCCGAAATGATCGAAACAATACTTAGAGCAGAGGGAGATAAACGCAAAGCCTATGAACTTGACTGGTCAGAAAAATGTTTTGTACTGAGAAAGAACCCTGTGACAGCAGCACGAATGTTTGACCAAAGATTTCATTGCTTCTTGAAAGAGGTTATCATGTCTCCAGCAGAACCAATTGGAAAGATAAAAGATTACTTCTATCGTGTAGAATTCCAGCACCGTGGTTCCCCACACACTCATTGCCTTTTCTGGGTTGAGAATGCGCCAAAGATTGATAAAGACACTGATGAAGCAGTAAAATCCTTCATTGACAAATACGTCACATGTGAAATGCCTTCAGTTGAGATTGATGAAGAAATGTACAATATTGTCAACAGTGTGCAGAAACATAGCGCAAGACACTCAAAGTCATGTAAGAAAAATGGCACAACATGCAGGTTCAATTTCCCTCGTCCACCAAGCAGTGAAACTTTCATTTCACGACCAAGTGGTCAAGATATCAATGGAAAAAATAAAGATGAGCCAAACACCTTGGAACAAACATGTGAATCTGTCAAACTGATGACCAACATTGATGCAAAAGCAATTTTGAAACTGATTTGGCAAGCACTAACAAATGATGAGCAAACATTTGAGTCAGTCGATGCATTATTTACTGCTGTTGGTATTTCACAAGATATGTTTGAAATAGCATGTGCAATTCTATCCACAAAAACAAATGTTGTGTTGAAACGCAAGCCAAATGATGTATGGGTGAATCAGTACAATGCAGATCTCCTCAGATGCTGGAACGCAAACATGGACATTCAGTATGTAGTTGATGCCTACTCTTGTGTTGTGTACATTATTTCGTATATCTCAAAGGCAGAAAGAGAAATGGGATTACTGTTGAATCAAGCACAAAAGGAAGCAAATAAGGATAATACTGATGCAAAATCTGCTCTGAAGAAAATTGGTGCTGTATACTTACACAATCGAGAAGTGAGTGCTCAGGAAGCTGTGTTTCGAGTTTGCAATTTGAGATTGAAGGAAGGATCACGTAAAGTACAGTTCATACCAACCGTAGACCCTGTCAGAATGAGTTTGCCTCTTGAAACTTTGAAAAACAAACAACAGAGTGGTGAACTAGATGAAGATGAAATGTGGATGACAAGCATTGTTGATCGATACAAGAGCAGACCCAAAGGTGATGAGTTCAATAGCATGTGTCTTGCTACTTTTTGCTCAGAATACAGAGTGGTGTCAAAATCTGAAGTAACAAGGGTGTCTGATGAAAAACGGCATAGTCCACTTGTAACATTGCAAAATGGCCTTGGTCATGTGAAGAAACGTACTCGAACTGATGCAGCAATTATCAGATATGCCAGATTTTCTCGTACAAAGGATCCTGAGAAATACTATCACAGTATGCTGCAGCTATTCTTGCCATATACATTTGATACTCAGTTAAAACCAGCCGCCTTCAATTCATATGAAGAATTTTATCAAACTGGTGCTGTCCAGATTGCAAACTGTCCTGTAGAAACTGTGAAAGACATTGTTGACAGAAACAAAGCCATGTTTGAGCAGGATGCCGAAGTCATTGATGACGCAAAGGAATTGTTTGAACAATCTGGTCAATTGGAAGATGCTTGGGCTCAAATTTGTCCAGAGACTGAATCTGAAAGACTAGAATGTGAAGATGCACATACATGTATGTCCGATGAGGAAACAGAATCTGTTAGAAACATGCCTGATTTGCTCCAGACTGATAAAACACTATCTAAAACAGAGTTACTTCAGAGTACAGTGTCAAGACAAGAAGCAGAAACTATTCTGAGATCAATGAATGAGGAACAAGCTGATGTTTTCTACAAAATAAGACAATGGTGTTTGGATAAAAAGAATGGCAAAAATCCTGATGCATTTAAGCTATTTCTGACTGGTGGAGCTGGTACTGGAAAAAGCCATTTGATCAAGGCAATTTGCTATGAATCTACACGACTTCTAGCCCCCATCCAAAGCAATCCAGATGATATCTCTCTACTTTTGGTAGCTCCAACTGGTGTTGCAGCATTTAACATTAATGCATCCACAATACACAGTGCACTCTCAATTGGAATTGATGCAAAACTGCCATACCAGCCACTTGGTGAGGAAAAGGTCAATAGCCTTCGATCAAAGTTGCAAAGTATTCACATACTTATCATCGATGAAATATCAATGGTTGATCACAAGCTGTTATCATACATTCATGGTAGACTGAGACAGATCAAACAAACTTCTGATTATTCACCATTTGGAAATGTATCTGTAATTGCTGTTGGAGACTTTTATCAGTTACCACCCGTTAAGGGTACACCTTTATATGTTGGCACAAATGGATATGACCTGTGGAATGACAATTTCTCTGTCACAGAATTGACCACGATCATGAGACAAAAAGACCCTGCATTTGCACAACTTCTGAATCGGTTACGAACACGAAAAAGATCACAGCCTCTTGTAACAAGTGATATCAATATGCTGAAGCTACAAGAAACTGGTGAAGACGATGCCGATTGCATTCACATTTTTGCGACAAACGCTCAGGTTGATGAATTCAATGTCACTGCCCTTCATTCTAAATGCACAGATCCAATTTCCATTCAAGCACAAGATTTCTCAAGAAACTTAAAAACAGGAAAACTTGAAAAGAGAGAAAACCCTCATGTGAAAGTTTATAACTCAGTCTTACAAAAAAGTCTATTTGTAGCAATTGGTGCTCGTGTGATGATCACAAAAAATATTGATACATCAGATGGCCTTGTGAATGGAGTCTTTGGAACTATTAGCCACATATCTTTGACTGATGGTGAAGCGTTTCCTTCGAGAATATATGTTGTGTTTGACAATGATAAAGTTGGTCACAAATTACGAAACCTGAAAGAGACTGCATCTGCATTACAAACAAACAGTACTCCTATCGCACCACTTGAAGAAACTGTTTCAAACAATGGAGGCATTAGACGACAATTTCCACTCAAACTAGCCTGGGCTTGCACCATACACAAAGTACAAGGGATAACAGTGAACAAAGCTGTCGTTTCATTGGGCAAGATCTTTGCAGCAGGACAAGCTTATGTGGCATTAAGTCGAGTATCCTCTCTTGGAGGTCTTATCATTGAGAATTTCAAAGAGTCGGTCATATACAGCAGTGAAAAAGTCGAGGCAGCAGTGTCTAGTATGCCAAAGTTTATGAATGCAAATCAGAAACTACATGATGGTCATGCTACATGTACATTCATTATGCAAAACATTGAGGGCCTTCAATCACATATTCAAGATTTGCAGAACGACCGTAGGTTTTTAGAGGCCGATTTCATTTGCTTGACAGAAACATGGTTATCTGATACACATCCACTTGATGAACCAAAACTTGATGGATTTACATTGCATCATAAACCCAGAGCACAGTCCTATGAATCGTCTGAACCAATACTGATGGAATTAAAGAATCAAAGTCATGGTGGCGTTGGAGTTTATTGTAGTGAAGACAAAGCCTGTGAATTTCCTCAGTTTCCAGTATCCAATTTGGAGTATCTGTCATTTTATGTCATGGAACTGCAAGCTCATGTTGTTATCATCTACAGGCCAAACTCGTTCAAAGCTGATATTTTCAGAAAGAATTTATTGCAACTTGTTCAGGAACTTGAAAAACATTCTGCTCGATCGATTATCATGGGTGATTTCAATGAGAATGTCTTTTTGTCATCTTCCATACAGACTTTGATGGAATCGAATGGTTTCACACAAATCGTTTCAGAATCTACCACTGAAAGTGGAACGCTTATTGACCATGTATATATCCGAGGATTTGAGAATGTATCTGCGCATATTCTTCCAACTTATTATGGTTACCATGAAGCTATTGAAATCAAACTATGAATCAAACTGTACAAATGATGAAAACAATTTGTCACGTAATAATGATAATCAAAGCCAGGCGTGTAGGGAGTAGGGGTGTGGCATTGAGCTCGAAGGGCCCCCTGTAGATTGTAAATGTGTACAAAACTGATTTATGAATAATCTGATGTCAATTAGGTGAGCTGGTTATGCCTATTGATGTTCTGTTTTCCCGTTTCATGAAAGATTGACATTTTTACATGTGTCTATTTCAGTGTACGACTTGACGATTATAATTATGCCCCACATCAACAAAGTTGGCGAGGGATATTGTAATGGATTCCGTCCGTCCGTGCGTGTGTATGACTCAGAAACCGTTTAATATTTCTCTATGAAACTTTGCATATCTATCAGACTCATGCGGAACTGGTGCATTTACTATTTAGGAATTTTAGAAATTTTTATTTTTTACATTTAGGACTTAGGTTCTATGAGGGTGGTGTTCATTTCCGGAGCGTAACTCAAAAACTGTTTAATAGTTTCTTACAAAACTTTGCATGTCTACCAGTCACATACTGAACTGGTGCCTTTTGCTATTTAAGAAATTTAGATAAAAAATTGTTTTTGTTTCCATGGCAACAAGTAGGACTTCGGTTCTATAGGGTAGATTTTGTTTCCGGAGTATAACTCAAAATCCATTCAATGCTTTCTAACAAAACTTTGCAATGTTTACCAGCCACATACTGAACTGGTGCCTTTTGCTATTTAGGATTTTTTATTTTTTTTATTTTTTACGTTTCTATGGTAACAAGTTGGACTTCATTACCGGAGCATAACTCAAAACTTGTTAAGTACTTTCTTACAAAATTTGCATGTTTACTGGTGCCTTGTTTATGTTTCCATGGCAACAAGATGGACTATGGTTCTAACAAAACTTTGCATGTTTACCAGACACATACTGAATTCGTGCCTTTTGCTATTTAGGAATTTTATACATTTTTTTATGTTTCCAGGGCAACAAGTTGGACTTAGGTTCTATAGGTTAGAGTTCGTTTCCAGAGCACAATTCAGAACGCATTCAATACTTACTAACAAAACTTTACCAGACACATATTGAACAGGTGCCTTTTAGTATTTAGCACTTTTAGTATTTTTATTTTTTTACGCCGCATAATATTTTCCAATGAAACTGTTAAAATGGGTGGGGGTATGGATGACTTCGTCACGCATACGCTTGTTATGATTGTGTAATGCTCCTCTTAGCCATGTGTTCTTGCTGTGTGATGCTCGAAAGAAATTAGGGAATACTTATCATGCTAATATTTAAAAAGAGTTCAGTAGAAGTCTTTTATCTCGGCAACAATCTCCTGTTGTATTATTGAATGAACAGGTGGTTATGAAGAAAACATCACTGATTTCTCCGCATTGTTACCGGGTCGATCTGAATTGGAACTGATTGGTTCTGCTTCAACATGTTCAATGAACGGTAAACAAAATATGTTGTGATGACAAGTGTCTGGACTGAAAACTGAATGGGTTACCTTGTATTTGAAAACATTTCTCAAATACAGTATATGACAGTTGAAGAGACATCATTTTACTAGTAAATAAAGAAGATGCACGACGTTACCTGCTGACTCAACGAGAGTTTAACAGATGATGAATCACCTGAGGACGACCAGTACCTTAAATTGTCATCTATTACCAAGTACATCTTCTATCAACGAAAACTGTTATCTTTCTGATGCAACCAGTGGACATCAGATGGTACATATGGAAACTGAACAAGAACTGTTGACTTGTGTGAGAGTAACAGAATGTCGTGACCTTTACCTTCACTGATGACAGGTGCCAGATGTATGACAACGCTTGTATTGTGTGCTCACTCAACCTTAAAAGGGATTCCTGACTGTGAACAATTGAATTTGTCTCCAATTTGATTGGACCAATGTTTGAAATTGTACTCCAAAGTCAACATGCCACATCATAAAGTGTTGTCAGTAACTAGTCCAGCACTAGTATAACAGTTGTGATTTCAGGGACATCCTTCCAAATCCATCAGAGTTCATCATTTCAAGCTCCAGTTCTTCATTCATGTTATCAGCTGACCCATGATCAATTCTTATAATCAGAAATCGACCCCTTTCACAATTTTATGTAAAAGCGAAGTTTTCGTAGTTTCAAGGCTCCCTAATTTCTTCCTAAGAGGGTATATAGCGCACAGAAATACCATTGAGTATTTCATCATCTTATTTTTCAAGAGCAATTTTTGTGCTGAAACTTAAACCTTAAACCTTTATCAACCCATGCATTCCTGTTCTTAAGAGTGGGTTGTACACCAAAACATGCTACTTGCATCAATTGATCAATCTTGTGGAACATTTTACGATCAGAACAGAGCGCATTTGCTCTCCTTGGCTAAATTAGTAGACTGTAAGGGGTATGGTTCTATTTGAGTCCATCCCCTAAAATGATAGCTTTTTTTAAATAACTTTTTTTATGTTAAGCACAACAAAGTTACACAGTGGCTAAATGTTTTCAATAACAATGTTCCATTTTCAGTTATGTATCATGTTACTTGAAATATTAAAAAGATATGTATCATTCAGCCTGGTGTTATTTCTTTGAATAATCAATCAGAAGCAAAATCCTATTTGTTGTCCACCAAAAGACATTTTCATTATTCGTTCATTATTCAGATAATAGGTTTGGTGTGGGATACATTGAAACTATATAGAACATTAGAATACATTTCAATATGTACGTTCATCGGAGAACAATCTGGAAAACGAACCCTCAATCATGTGACACTTATAATGTTTAATAAAAAGTGACTGCCACACTAGATCACCTATGACGTCAAAGAATAAAAGGTGACCGGCATCTCATGATTGTTAAAACAAAAGTTTGACAGTTATTGGATGAGCGGGTGATGAACAAAACGTTAAATAGCATGTTTGAAACAAATTGTTATATTTGAGTAGTACTCCAAGAAAGAGTCCCCTCCTCATCAGGATATCGCTCCTTTGTATCTGCCACGTTCGCACATACTAACGTATGCACGGAAGCGCCAATAAACGCACGGGCAAACGCAAAGTTTCTCACACATGCACAAACTTATGCACGTAATAAACTCGGACACGCAAAGAAACAAGCACACACAAAATGCACGCACTTACACACACAGAGACGTAAGCAGGTAGGAGCCCACAAAAGCATGCACAAACAGACGTACACACTGATACACCGTACATACGTATGTCCACGCGCTTAAATGTACACACAGGCGTCCTCTCTCACAAACGGATGTGCCCACAATTGTACGCTACACAAATGTTCGAATCCTCAAACGGTTAGCTTGTACCAACAACGTCATAGGTTAGGCTCTGCGAAATTGGCGTGTGTCGGAATGTTCCAGGGTGCTCTGAACCCATTTCCGACCTCATCCATGTTCGAATAAAAAAAATGGTTTCCTTGTACCATTGCTTTCTAAAGTAATGCTCTGCTTGCAGCGTATCACCAATACGAATGGCGTGTACCAGAGTGTTCCAAACCCATTAATGATCTTGACTATGTTTGAATCCACAAATGGTTTGCTTGTACTAACGCCGTCAAAAGCTTTCGAGATATCGCCACTACGACATTGCATGTGCTGGGAAGTGACAGCATGTTCTAAACCCGTTTCAGACCGCGACCATGTTCGAATCCTCAAAGGGTTTGCTTGTAGCATCACCGTCAAAAGCAAGGAAACGCTAGCGGCATATGGCCTATTCCAAATTGATTTGTGCCGGAGTGTCCCAGAGTGTTTTAAGCCAATTTCAGACCTCAACCATGTACGAATCCACAAATGGTTTGTTTGTACTAACGCCGACAAAAGTAAGGTAACGCTTGCGGCATATAACCTTTATTAAATCAGCGTATCCCATAGTGTCGGGGAGTGTTCTAAACCCATGTCCGAACTCGTCTATGTTCGAATGTTCAAAGGGTTTGCTTCTAACAAAGCTGTCAAAAGTAAGGAAATGCTTGCGGCACATCGCAGCTTCGAAATTGTATGTGCCGAAGTGTCCCAGGGTGCTTAAACCCATTTCCGAACTCGTCCATGTTCGAATCCTCAAATGGTTTGTTTGTAACAACGCCGTCAAAACTTAGGCAACGCTCGAAATTGGCGTGTCCCAGAATGTACCGGGATGTTTTAAACCTATTTCAGACCTCGTCATGTTCGAAAGGGTTTGCGTGTACCAACGTCGTCACCACTACGAAATTGGCATTTGTTAGGGTGTTCCAGGATGTTCTAAATCCATTTCCAACTTGACCTTGACCCAAATGGTTTGGTTGTACCAACGCCATCAAATGTAGGCAACGCTTGCGGGACATTGTCGCTAAGAAATTTGCGTGCTGATGAGTGATGCATGGTGTTCGTAATTATTTTCTGACTACTTTCTAATTTTCAAAGGGTTTGCCTGTACCAACTCCGTCAAAAGATAGTTACCGTTTGCAGGACATCGCCGCTACTAAATTGGCGTGTTCAAGAGTAGTCCCAAATATTAATCAAATATTACCACCAAGCGGTGTTACTTTTAACATGCAACCAAGAACAAAAGATGAGATGCATATGGCACACTAACTTCATGGAAACTTGCAATAGTTTCTGTCAACAACCCTACAAGATATGATCTTTAAAGTAAATTTCGGAGAAAAAAATGATCAAAATCAAAATCCAAAATAGCCGCAACCTAAAAATATATCCAAAAACGGCTTACAGAGTTTGTTGTGTCGTGTGTGTAGACAATTCGCAGAATGTTTGGAAGCATTTCATGCAGTGGATTCAGAGGAGATAGGATTTAAAGACACGTACCCCAAAAACCCTGTGAAAACCTTGAATCCAATATGGCTGACAAGCCACGTGACCAATGACCAAAGTCAAACAACAAAAAATATCAAGCAACTGAAGCAGTAGATACATGTAAGGTTTGAAAGTAATCGGACAAGATGATATTTAAACCAATTTCCAACTTCGACCATGTTCGAATCCTCAAATGGTTTGCTTGTACCAACGCCATCAAATGTAATGAACCGCTTGTGAGACATCACCACACGTGTCCCAGTGTGTTCTTAACCCATGTTTGACTTCGACCATGTTCGAATCCGCATATGGTTTTCTTGTACCAACGCCATCAAATGTAATGAACCGCTTGTGAGACATCACCACACGTATCCCAGTGTGTTCTTAACCCACGTTTGACTCCGACCATGTTCGAATCCCCAAATGGTTTGGTTGTACCAACGCCGTTAAATGTAATAAACCGCTTGTGCGACATCATGACATGTGTCCCAGTGTATTCTTAACCCATGTTTGACTTCGACCATGTTCGAATCCGTACATCGTTTGCTTGTACCTGCTCCGTCTAAAGATAGTCACCGTTTGCAGGACATTGCCGCTACCAAATTGGCGTGTGCCACAGTTTCACAGAGTGGACTAAATGCCGACCTCCATATTCTGATCCGCAAATGGTTTGCAAATGGTTTGCTTTTAACAACGCTGTCAAAAATAAGGTACCGTAGCAATTGGCAATTGAGAAATGAAGAATCAAGTCAGCGAGTCTGACCACCCGATCCGATTAGTCGCCTCCTGTGACAAGCATAGTTGCCTCTTGAGACAAGCATCGGTTGAAAAAGGCCAATTCTAATTCTGGTCGTCAAGGGTAGTACACATAATATTGAACAAGGCTGTGGAGAACGCTAGGGTATCTGCATAGCCAGTGAATGGGGGTTTATAGTAGATTTATGAGGCGCTTCCTTCAGTATTTGTACTCAAGTCTGATTTTTTTACTTAAATCGAATAATACCACACCAAGCAGTGGTGCTTTCAGTATGCAACCCAGGACAAAATGAGCTGCATATAGTCTCAAAGTTTCATGCAAACTTTCAATAGTTTCTGTTAAGAACCTTACAAGCAATGATCTTAAAAGTAAAATTTCGGTGAAAAAAATGATCAAAATCAAAATCCAATATGGCCGCAACTACAAAAGATATCGAAAAACGGCTATGCCTATTTGTTGTGTTCTGTATGGAGACAATTCACAGAAAGTTTGAAATCATTTCATGCAGTGGATTCAGAGGAGATAGTATTTGAAGACAGGTGCCCAAAAAACCCTTGGAAAACCTTGAATCCAATATGGCTGCCAAACCACGTGACCAATGACCAAAGTCAAAGAACAAAAAATATCAAGCAACTGAAGCAGTAGATACATGCAAGGTTTGAAAGTAAACGGGCAAACGGTTGTGGAGCAACAGGGCAAAATATATCGTCAAAAAATACTTGTTTTTCAGTTATCTGCCCTTGGCCTTTGGGCCTACGGCCTTGGGATTTTGGCGGGCACTAGTACCCAACGGTCTACAAACACACACAACATTTGAACAAAATCGAGCTAGTGGTTATTTTGCTAGGGCAGGTACAAAAATCGGCGGAATAATAAATAATAATAATAATAATAAATAATAATAATAATAATAATAATAAATCGAACGATTACAATAGGGCTCTACAGCCTTTCGGCTTGGAGCCCTAATAATAGGTCAATGTACGTTGGAAATGAATATTTAGGCGATTGGTAAAGCCTCGTGTTGGTACTGTAGGAAGTATATGTGCGAACCACGGGATACGCTTTTCCTAACACCACGGTGCACGTACAAAAGCACGGTGAAATCAACCCACTTGCATCACACGGGCAATCTCATCAAATCAGATCTATTGCTCTGGTACGATACCTCTCTGCATGTAGATCTGAAGTAATCAACCAATCAGTGTCGAGGATTCTAACTTTTCCGTACGAGTGATCAAATAATTCAAAGATCATCTCAGCATCTCGAAACCAACTGAAACTACAAATTCAGAGGGTAGAAAATATAGCGGAACTATTACATTGTTGTGGACAGTTCATACATGCTCTTGTTTCCGAGTGCCGTGTCCTGCACACCCTTAAAAGGGGGTTCCATCGAAGAAACGTGTGTTCGGTGTGGATTTTCATAAGTACAAATAAATGTTTCCAAATCGTAGAGGTTTAAACTCGTTTAAGAAAGCTGACAGCTGATTGGCTTAAGAAGCCAAGCAGGCTTCATTCAGATTGGGCTATCAACGTTCACGGAATGTCCACCCAACGTAGAGAGTATTTATGTAATAGATAATGACTTGAACCGGCGACTGAGTTCTCGCATATCAGCATAGACATCTTTGTATATTATTATTATATAAGGTCATCGACCGTCTCCGTGTCCTAGTGGTAGAGCGTCCACCTTGAGAGCGGAAGGTCCAGGGTTCGATCGCCGGCCGCGTCATACCAAAAGACGTTAAAAGATGGTAGTTGTTGTTGAGGGGGAATTAAGGGGCTAAAACAAGGACTGGTCGGCTCGGAGTCCGTATACTGTTGTGAGTAGGGTATTCATGTTAAACTGCGGCATGGTATCTCAGTGTGCTAGCATTATAAATCAACATCAGTCCGAACTAGTACACGCAGCCACACACACACAAACACACACACACACACACACATACACACACACACACACACACACACACACACACACACATGCATTCACGTTGCTTTATAAGTGCAATATTTAATCTTAGACGCCACGTTAAACCACATCTCACCTCACCTTATATTAGGTCATCAAATAAACGCGAAAAGGTCCTTTGATAATATATCACTGCTAAGAACGGACTTCGTTGAACGATTCCGTTAAAATCATAAGCGTGTGTTTATGAATCGCCTTCATATATTGATGGTGCCAAGTGTTCGCGAAAAGGTGAGCATATCCTGCCCACCCACCACTGGCATCCGTGAATATTTTCGGATAAGATACTTCAGTTGTTGCTATACCCCGTACCTTTTCCTACATATGATGACAACTCCAGCGACGATTACGACAGCACAGACGGCGACGACGACAGCAAGTGCAATGGTGGGCGTGCTCAGTCCATTTCCTGTCTGACCGGAAGCTGTCAGCTTGGTGGCCGTACAAATAGGGTCTAAAATAGACAATGGTGCAAATGTACTTTCTGATTCTAGTCTGACGATTTTACCTTCCACCTTCCGTCAGTTTGTCGTAACATGGTTTACAGGGAACTGGTCCACTGGCTATGTGCAAGAGCTAAGGTTTATAAATATCACGTCATTAATATTTATATCAGTGTTCCTGGGCTTTACCTCGTGGTGATTCCGGATCGGATCTTGTCACAAGTAACCTTTATTTGGCGGCAGAGGAGACTAAATGAATTGGGTGTTGAACATGGAGACTTGGTACTGGATGACGTGTGACGTTGAACTTTTTTACAGTATAACACCACACCACAGTACACAATATGTAACACCATGTATAATGTAATGTTATTACTGTACAGCCTCACAGTATGTAACACCATGTCTACTGTAATGTTATTACAGTACATCCTCACAGTATCTAACACCATGTAGCATGTACTGTTATTCCAGTACACCTAGACGTTATGTAACATCATGTAACATGTACTGTTATTACGGTACACCTAGACGGTATGTAACACCATGTAGCATGTACTGTTACTACAGTACACCCTCACAGTATGTAACACCAGGTCATATGTAAAGTTATTACAGTACAGCCTCACAGTATGTAACACCAGGTCATATGTAAAGTTATTACAGTACACCCTCACAGTATGTAACACCAGGTCATATGTAAAGTTATTACAGTACACCCTCACAGTATGTAACACCAAGCGGCATGTACTGTTATTACAGTACACCTAGACGGTATTTCACACCATGTAGCATGTACTGTTATTACAGTACACCCTCACAGTATGTAACACCATGTCATATGTAATGCTATTACCTTACAGCCTCACAGTATGTAACACCATGTCACAAGTACTTTTATTACAGTACACCTAGACGGTATATAACACAATGTAGCATGTACTGTTACTACAGTACACCCTCACAGTATGTAACACCATGTAGCACGTACTGTTATTACAGTACACCTAGACCGTATGTAACACCATGTGATATGTACTGTTATTACAGTACAGCCTCACAGTATGTAATACAATGTAGGACGTACTGTTATTACAGTACACCTAGACGGTATGTAACACCATGTAGCATGTAATGTTATTACAGTACAGCCTCACAGTATGTAACACCATCTAGCATGTACTGTAATTGCTGTACAGCCTCACAGCATGTAACACCATGTAGCACGTACTGTTATTACAGTACACCTAGACGGTATATAACACCATGTAGCACGTACTGTTATTACAGTACACCTAGACGGTATGTAACACCATGTAGCACGTACTGTTATTACAGTACACCTAGACGGTATGTAACACCATGTAGCATGTACTGTTATTACAGTACACCTAGACGGTATGTAACACCATGTAGCACGTACTGTTATTACAGTACACCTAGACGGTATGTAACACCATGTAGCACGTACAATTATTACAGTACACCTAGACGGTATGTAACACCATGTAGCACGTACTGTTATTACAGTACACCTAGACGGTATATAACACCATGTAGCACGTACTGTTATTACAGTACACCTAGACGGTATGTAACACCATGTAGCACGTACTGTTATTACAGTACACCTAGACGGTATGTAACACCATGTAGCATGTACTGTTATTACAGTACAGCCTCACAGTATGTAACACCATCTAGCATGTACTGTAATTGCTGTACAGCCTCACAGCATGTAACACCATGTAGCACGTACTGTTATTACAGTACACCTAGACGGTATATAACACCATGTAGCACGTACTGTTATTACAGTACACCTAGACGGTATATAACACCATGTAGCACGTACTGTTATTACAGTACACCTAGACGGTATGTAACACCATGTAGCACGTACTGTTATTACAGTACACCTAGACGGTATGTAACACCATGTAGCACGTACTGTTATTACAGTACACCTAGACGGTATGTAACACCATGTAGCATGTACTGTTATTACAGTACAGCCTCACAGTATGTAACACCATCTAGCATGTACTGTAATTGCTGTACAGCCTCACAGCATGTAACACCATGTAGCACGTACTGTTATTACAGTACACCTAGACGGTATATAACACCATGTAGCACGTACTGTTATTACAGTACACCTAGACGGTATGTAACACCATGTAGCACGTACTGTTATTACAGTACACCTAGACGGTATGTAACACCATGTAGCACGTACTGTTCTTACAGTACACCTAGACGGTATGTAACACCATGTAGCACGTACTGTTATTACAGAACACCTAGACGGTATGTAACACCATGTAGCATGTAATGTTATTACAGTACATCCTCACAGTATGTAACACCATCTAGCATGTACTGTAATTGCTGTACAGCCTCACAGCATGTAACACCATGTAGCACGTACTGTTATTACAGTACACCTAGACGGTATATAACACCATGTAGCACGTACTGTTATTACAGTACACCTAGACGGTATGTAACACCATGTAGCACGTACTGTTATTACAGTACACCTAGACGGTATGTAACACCATGTAGCACGTACTGTTATTACAGTACACCTAGACGGTATGTAACACCATGTAGCACGTACTGTTATTACAGTACACCTAGACGGTATATAACACCATGTAGCACGTACTGTTATTACAGTACACCTAGACGGTATGTAACACCATGTAGCATGTAATGTTATTACAGTACAGCCTCACAGTATGTAACACCATCTAGCATGTACTGTAATTGCTGTACAGCCTCACAGCATGTAACACCATGTAGCACGTACTGTTATTACAGTACACCTAGACGGTATATAACACCATGTAGCACGTACTGTTATTACAGTACACCTAGACGGTATGTAACACCATGTAGCACGTACTGGTATTACAGTACACCTAGACGGTATGTAACACCATGTAGCATGTACTGTTATTACAGTACACCTAGACGGTATGTAACACCATGTAGCACGTACTGTTATTACAGTACACCTAGACGGTATGTAACACCATGTAGCACGTACTGTTCTTACAGTACACCTAGACGGTATGTAACACCATGTAGCACGTACTGTTATTACAGTACACCTAGACGGTATGTAACACCATGTAGCATGTAATGTTATTACAGTACAGCCTCACAGTATGTAACACCATCTAGCATGTACTGTAATTGCTGTACAGCCTCACAGCATGTAACACCATGTAGCACGTACTGTTATTACAGTACACCTAGACGGTATATAACACCATGTAGCACGTACTGTTATTACAGTACACCTAGACGGTATGTAACACCATGTAGCACGTACTGGTATTACAGTACACCTAGACGGTATGTAACACCATGTAGCATGTACTGTTATTACAGTACACCTAGACGGTATGTAACACCATGTAGCACGTACTGTTATTACAGTACACCTAGACGGTATGTAACACCATGTAGCACGTACTGTTATTACAGTACACCTAGACGGTATATAACACCATGTAGCACGTACTGTTATTACAGTACACCTAGACGGTATGTAACACCATGTAGCATGTAATGTTATTACAGTACAGCCTCACAGTATGTAACACCATCTAGCATGTACTGTAATTGCTGTACAGCCTCACAGCATGTAACACCATGTAGCACGTACTGTTATTACAGTACACCTAGACGGTATATAACACCATGTAGCACGTACTGTTATTACAGTACACCTAGACGGTATGTAACACCATGTAGCACGTACTGTTATTACAGTACACCTAGACGGTATGTAACACCATGTAGCACGTACTGTTATTACAGTACACCTAGACGGTATGTAACACCATGTAGCATGTACTGTAATTGCTGTACAGCCTCACAGCATGTAACACCATGTAGCACGTACTGTTATTACAGTACACCTAGACGGTATATAACACCATGTAGCACGTACTGTTATTACAGTACACCTAGACGGTATGTAACACCATGTAGCACGTACTGTTATTACAGTACACCTAGACGGTATGTAACACCATGTAGCATGTAATGTTATTACAGTACAGCCTCACAGTATGTAACACCATCTAGCATGTACTGTAATTGCTGTACAGCCTCACAGCATGTAACACCATGTAGCACGTACTGTTATTACAGTACACCTAGACGGTATATAACACCATGTAGCACGTACTGTTATTACAGTACACCTAGACGGTATGTAACACCATGTAGCACGTACTGGTATTACAGTACACCTAGACGGTATGTAACACCATGTAGCACGTACTGTTATTACAGTACACCTAGACGGTATGTAACACCATGTAGCACGTACTGTTATTACAGTACACCTAGACGGTATGTAACACCATGTAGCACGTACTGTTCTTACAGTACACCTAGACGGTATGTAACACCATGTAGCACGTACTGTTATTACAGTACACCTAGACGGTATGTAACACCATGTAGCACGTACTGTTATTACAGTACACCTAGACGGTATATAACACCATGTAGCACGTACTGTTATTACAGTACACCTAGACGGTATGTAACACCATGTAGCATGTACTGTTATTACAGTACAGCCTCACAGTATGTAACACCATCTAGCATGTACTGTAATTGCTGTACAGCCTCACAGCATGTAACACCATGTAGCACGTACTGTTATTACAGTACACCTAGACGGTATATAACACCATGTAGCACGTACTGTTATTACAGTACACCTAGACGGTATGTAACACCATGTAGCACGTACTGTTATTACAGTACACCTAGACGGTATGTAACACCATGTAGCATGTACTGTTATTACAGTACACCTAGACGGTATGTAACACCATGTAGCACGTACTGTTATTACAGTACACCTAGACGGTATATAACACCATGTAGCACGTACTGTTATTACAGTACACCTAGACGGTATATAACACCATGTAGCACGTACTGTTATTACAGTACACCTAGACGGTATGTAACACCATGTAGCACGTACTGTTATTACAGTACACCTAGACGGTATGTAACACCATGTAGCACGTACTGTTATTACAGTACACCTAGACGGTATGTAACACCATGTAACATGAGTTCAACACATATGACAATTGTAATGAACCTGTGCCTCTTGTCCAGTTAGCCTCATTGGTATGTGGGTCACACAGCTGACACTTGTCGCCTGGCATCCTGTCGCCCTCCCGGTAGCAGGCACCACTGATGAGGCACGTGGCAGCCTGTGTGGACACATGCAACGCCTTGGTCAACACTCTCTTTCTTCGCATTTTCGAAGATGGAACAATAGTTTGTTATTCGTTTATCAGGGGCGGATTAGATATCCATGCAGTGTGGAGTGCTTTGGTAAATAGTGTCGTCAATGAAATTCCACCCCGATACGTCCCCCCCCCCCCCTCTCTCTCTCTCTCTCTCTCTCTCTCTCTCTCTCTCTCTCTCTCTCTCTCTCTCACGCACACATACACACACACTATATATATATATATATATATAGTAATCCATATACAAGTAATCTATATGATATGTACACTTCGTCAAAAGTATCCCGCCACCAAGATTTAAATAATCAGAAAAATAATGGGCAAGGAGAAGCTGGGAAGCGAAACAAATGCAATCAGAAATGTAACATAATGTCATTTAAGATGTTATGATTACGAATAAGAGGACAAATTAACTTTATTCGCCAGCGACTACAAGGACAGCAATTGGGATAAAGAGAGGCCGTGTAAGTATTGTAACTGTCAGGAATGAGATGGACAGATCCACACGTACGTGTCTGAGTAACGTTGTATCCGTGTAAATCATTATCTGGTGTTACCACCCCATACACGGATTACCTCCACAATATGTCTCCTCTTGCTCCAAATCAGACGCCTGGTCCTCAACTGTGGGATGTGTTGCCATTCATCGCGCAATATTTGGGTCAATTCTTGGAGATTCTGTACTGAAGAAGAGTCCCTGGCCCCCTACCCTACATCCCACCGGATCCCATAGATGCCCGATTGGATTCAGGTCTGGGCTTCGAGACGGCCATGGCCGAGTCTCCATGGCGTTTTTTTCTAGAAATGGTCAGTCATAGCTCGTGCTCGGTGGGGTCGGGCATTGTTGTCCATGAAGACAGGACGTGTGGCAAGTGCATGGTTATCAAAATGAGGCACACAACAAAACTAATCTGTTATCTTGATTCCTTTGTCTATTGAATGTCCCCTGAACTGTGACCAGATCAAGTTTGCAATCAAAGGGGAAACATGCCCCATGCCATCACTGCCCTGCTGTTTCCTGGATGTTGTGCTGAGGATAAGATGTTCTCCTTTGCCTCAAGACACGACCATCAGTTGGGTGCAATACAATCCAACTCGCGTCAATCCAACGAATCTTTCTGAATGACCTCAACATCCAGGGGGTTGACACAAGACGAAACATTCCCTCATGTGATTTGTTATACCCCTGACATATAATGACGGGGGGGGGGGGGGGGGGGGGGGGGGTATAGCCATCAGAATGTCCGTCTGTCCGTCCGTCCGTAATCATTGTTTGTCCGGAGCATATTTCCCAAACCGTACAACCTAGCTTCACAAAACTTACACTTACCAATCAGGCTTAGTAGTAGTGCCTTTTGCTATTTAGAGATTTTTAGAATTTTTTAGTTTTGTCGTTTTCATAGAAATATGATGAAACAAGAAAGAAGTGAGCAAAGCTCACATACCCCCGCAATCCCCGCTGGGAAAAAACAAATAGTAAATAGTTTGTTAATTAATGAAATATTACATATTTCTCACTGATTTTAACTTCAATGTTTTAAAAACTAAGATTGAGTTCCAGTGACAAAATACATGGATCGTACACAAACTCTACCCAAAATTTATGTTTCACCATGATTCCATGGAAACGGCAAAAGTAAAAAAATTCAGAATCTTTAAACTAGCAAAAGGTACAAGTACTCATTGTGGTAAATGTGTGTAGCAAGCTTGATGAAGCTAGGATGCATAGTTAAAAAGATATGGGCCGTACAAAACACCCACCCTAAAAGTTTAAGTTTCTTAATATGTTCATGGAAAGGGCAAAAATTAAAAAGTTCAGAATCTTCGAACTAGCAAAAGGCACAAATACTCATTGTGGTAAATGTGTGTAGCAAGTTGGTGAAGCTAGGGTGCATGGCTAAAAAGATATGGGCCGTACAAAGCACCCACCCTAAAAGTAAAGTTTCTAATGTTTCCATGGAAACGGCAAAAATTAAAAAATTCTGAATCTTCAAACTAGCAAAAGGCACAAGTACTCATTGTGGTTAATGTGTGTAAAATGTGTGGTGAAGCTAGGGTGCATAGTTAAAAAGATATAGGTCGTACAAAACACCCACCCTAAAAGTTTAAGTTTCTTAATGTGTCCGTGGAAACGCCAAAACTCAAAAAGTTCAGAATCTTCAAACTAGCAAAAGGCACAAGTACTCATTGTGGTTAATGTGTGTAAAACGTTTGGTGAAGCTAGGGTGCATGGTTAAAAAGTTATGGGCCGTACAAAACACCTAACCTAAAAGTTTAAGTTTCTGATGTTTCCATGGAAACGGCAAAAATTAAAAAATTCAGAATCTTCAAACTAGCAAAAGGCACAAGTACTCATTGTGGTTAGTGTGTGTAGAACGTTTGGTGAAGCTAGGGTGCATAGTTAAAAAGATACAGGCCGTACAAAACACCCACCCTAAAAGTTTAAGTTTCTTAATGTTTCCATGGAAACGCCAAAAATTAAAAAGTTCAGAATCTTCAAACTAGCAAAAGGCACATGTACTCATTGTGGTAAATGTGTGCAGCAAGTTTGGTGAAGCTAGGGTGCATGGTTAAAAAGTTATGGGCCGTACAAAAGCTCGGACGGAATGACGGACGGACGGATGGACGGACGGAAGGACGGGCGAACGGAACGCTAAATACCCCCGACTTACTTCGTAAACGGGGGTATAATTAGGAAATTTAACGGTAGTGCTTTTGTCCGTAGCATATTTCCGAAACCGTACAACCTAGCTTCACAAAACTTGGTACACTCTACAATCAGGTTCAGTAGTAGTGCCTTTTGCTATTTTTAGATTTTATGAATTTATTATTTTTGTCGTTTCCATGGAAATATTATGAACTTAAGAAATTTGAGGGTAGTGCTCTTGTCCGGAGCATATTTCCTAAACCGTACAACCTAGCTTCACAAAACTTGGTACACGTACAATGTACCAATCTGGCTCAGTAGTAGTGCCTTTTGGTATTTAGAGATTTTTAGAATTTATTATTTTTGTCGTTTCCATGGAAATATTATGAACTTAAGAAATTTGAGGGTAGTGCTCTTGTCCGGAGCATATTTCCTAAACCGTACAACCTAGCTTCACAAAACTTGGTACACGTACAATGTACCAATCTGGCTCAGTAGTAGTGCCTTTTGGTATTTAGAGATTTTTAGAATTTTTTATGTTTGTCGTTTCCATGGAAATATGATGAAATTAGGAAATTTGAGGGTAGTGCTCTTGTCCGGAGCATATTTCCTAAACCGTACAACCTAGCTTCCCAAAACTTGGTACACTTACCAACCAGGCTCAGTAGAAGTGGCTTTTGCTATTTAGAGATTTTTAGAATCTTTTATGTTTGTCGTTTCCATGGAAATATTATGAACTTCGGACATTTGAGGGTACTGCTCTTGTCCAGAGCATATTTTCTAAACCGTACAACCTAGCTTCGCAAAACTTTGTACACTTAACAATCTGGCTCAGTAGAAGTGCCTTTTGCTATTAAGAGTTTTTTAGAATTTTATATTTTTGTCGTTTCCATGGAAATATGATGAAATTAGGAAATTTGAGGGTAGTGCTCTTGTCCGGACCATATCTCCCGAACCATACAACGTAGCTTCTCAAAAGTTTTTACACCTTTCAAGCAGGTTATGTAGTGGTGCCTTTGCTATTAACAGATTTTTTCTTTTCTTCAGTTCAAATTGAAAATTGAGGAACTTAGGGTAATGTCCTCGTCTGGAGCATATCTTCTAAACCATGCGACAGAGATTCACCAAACTTTATGCACATATCAATCATGTTCACTAGTAGTGCAGTTTGTTATTTATAGATTTTAATCTTTTTAATTTGTAGCCCCTGACATTTGAGATCATCAGAAAGTGAGCTACATGAACCAATATTTAATAACCTTCATAATATTTCTGGTTTGGGCATCAGGCGAAAAGATTTCCTTGCCAATCTAAATACATTTGAAGGTACACACAGTTTACCGACATGCCACGTCGTGGGGATATGTCATCTTCGGATGACTCTTGTTGTTCGTTTGTTTTGTTGTTGTTGTTTTTGTTGTTATTTGTTGTTTGATATGACATGCCAGTTTGGTGCATACCAATGATTTGCCATCTTTGAGTTTCTGGGATAGTACGCTCAGGCACTTCACTTACAGTCGTTCCAAAGACAGACTTTGAAATGGGTAGAATTTTCTTCAAACTTAACAACAGTAAAGTGAATTTTCTGTTCATCAAACATGAGTTTCTCTATAGAGACCCATTATGTGTGCATACGGCTCGCATAAATGCACAATTAGGTTGGGCAGATAAGGTGGCTACCATTCTACAGGCAGATGATGTGTCAACACAGAGTGTACCATTAGAGTCCCTACATTGTAAATGAACTCCCAATTTCACGTCAAATTTGGTGGTGCTATACTTGGAAATGGTACATGTTGTCAATGATAGGAAGGTATATCTCAATAAAATAAAACTAGGCCTATGCGTTTTATGTCTGCTTACAAACCTTTCTACTACATGAAGCTTCAGTTCCCTCCTCATTGATGTCACATGTATGACAGTCATCATACACAACATGGAGATAGGTCTGGTCACTGCGCCGCTGACCGTTGTTACTGACCGCTACCCTGGCGCTGTGAGGGGGTCTGGGGAGGGTACATACTACCTGGTACATGCTGAGGAACGTGGCTGGGGCGGGGATCCACTGGTCAGTCACCACCACGTGGGATGTCACCTGCGTAAGGGAAGTCACGAGAAGGGGAGTTATTTGTAAATGAAAGCCATTAAACTATTGCTGACACTGATTCCTCTGTAACTCCAATTAGAGAATGAAACTAGTGTTTTTAAGTTAGAAGTTAGAAACATGTACAATTATCGCCATTCTATCATGACAGAATGACAAAACAAACGCGAACTCTGGCCACATCGGAAATGAATAGGGTTGTGTATTTTCAGTAGGTTGAAAGGGCGAATTCAGACATCGGTTAAGATTGGTTTTATAAATTGCATACATAATTGTCAAGCTGTGTTGATGTTAGTGAGTTATACAATGCACCCTCAATGTATCTGTTGGTCCAGTGTTCAGCCTAGTACATATTGCCACACTTGCTGTAACTAATGTAAGCACCGCAACATATTCAGCAACGTTACTAAAGTAATATCCGTATCTGAAATTGTCCAAAGAGCACGTTTGTGAAAGAAGTGCTTTAGAATAAATGTAGTCATGCAGGATTCTATAAAGTAATGGTACAATGTCCTTTTGCCAGTCTTCAACATTCCGAGGTATGTATGCGCCACTTGAACATAGGCAGCCGGTCTCAGGTAGCCGCGACCTTGACACTGGCGTGAAAACGATTTTTATCTTAACCGTCGCCACATTATATACATCATGGCGGAACGAGAAGCTAACAGTGGTGGTTTTCGGGAAGATTTGATAAAATAAATGTGAACGATTTCACCCCTTTTCCAACAGGCTGTGTATATTTTAAAGCTGCCCCACTGCGATGCCCTCTCAGAAAGGTTCAAGTCCGCTCCATTTACCTTTATGGGTTGATAAAAGCAGCTGAGGGTGTAACTGTCGACAAAGTTTAATCCCATGATAGTAATCTGTGAACAGTCCATGTGGTTAATGTTGCAGCCTCCGCTGTCTTCATTCACTGGCAATATGGCTGGTTGGACATCCTTGCTGAGGGAACAGTTCAACCCCGTGTACCCATCCTCGCATACACACGCACCTGAAACAATAGGTAGAGAGTGAGTGAGTTGGTCTTGGTGGATGGGGACATCATACACATCTTCCCGAGGCAAGTGAGTTAATTGACTATAAAGTCCACTTTCCACACTTGCCGAACTAGGCTGAAATTATGGAGTTATATTTTGGCTGGACTAACGAGTCTATGCAGAGTCCAAGCAAAAACGCGTAACGAAATCGACATCCGGTTCGTAAACTGCCGTGCAGATTTCGGTCGTTTGAAGGATTTGCAAAACATGTGTACCGTCAGGTTAGCTTCAACAGAATTTTTCCAAATCTTTTCATGATTTTATTTGCTCACCTGATTTGATGCACTTAGCAAAGTAAGACCCGCTTTATTACAATATAAATCTTGATTATCGATCAGATCGTTTTCACTGGGCGCCGCCATTTTGTTTGGAGCAAATGCAAGTGATATAAGAGGGGGAATATGATTGGTCAATAGGAGGGACACAGAAGGAACATAACTCGTAATATCAACGGTGGCGCTACGATCGAGCCCAGAAATTCCAGCCTAGTTCGGTAAGGATGGAAACTTGACTTTTACAGTCAGTTAACTTCATTGCCTCGGGAGACACATCATACAACCATCTGCATGGCAGCGATTAGAGAAATAGTGGATTACAAGGGATACGAAAATAGTCCTACATTACGTTCATAACATATCATACTACTACTGCTTCTATTACTGCTCTTATTTTATCTGAAACAAACATGCGACATATCGAGCACTTGTGTCATGTGTTAACGTGTGTGATAAATACAACATGTATAAGGGTTATGTCTTTTATTTCATCAAATAAACATACCTGTTTGTACCCACGCGCTGCCGGTGTCTTAGTCCACGGGGCTGTAAGAAAGTCTCACCTTCTGAGCAGTTGCCATGGATACATTCGGTAGGGCAGAGGTTAGTCATGATGTCCTTTGGTATATTCTCCCAAATAGTGGAGTTGTCTGCTCCATTCCACATACTAACATTGCGCTCTGCCTCACTGATACACCTGGTTACTATATCGTCCAAATGAGACTGTGCCCACTCCGTTTCACCTGTTGCCTGGAGAGGATAGAATAGTTTATACTCTACACACTTCGCATATTCTAACAGACCCGTGAATAGGGTACAGAATGTGTCTTCAGTAACCCATGCTTGCCGTAAAAGGCGACTTACGGGAGCGGGTGGTCAGACTCGCTGACCTGGATGATGCATGTCATCGTATCCCAATTGTTTGGATAGATGCCCATGATGTCATGAGTTCGACGTTAAACAACAAACAAATATTTCCTAACACATGTATAAGGAATCTAATTAGGAAGGAAATTAAAAGGTTATCATCTTTAATCTCAAATTGGGACAAATGAATTCAATCACATTTATAATACATGGCATTTTAGATGTGTGAATTAGTAATTGGACTTTGAGATAGACATAACTTTTCATTTGATATCAGTTTTACATATACATATTACAAAACTCAAAGTCATAATTCGTCAACAAAATAGAAAAAAATAAACATATTTCTTTAATAAACATTGCCACTCTATCAGGGTGTGATGTCATACAATCAACTTAATTCCAAAAGGGTTCTATTATGTACGACATTTGAGCAACGCACTTGCGAGATGTGTATACAAACTTTCATAAAGAAATAAGAAACAGAAAATGACTGATGCAAAGGAAACGATCCCTACTAACTTTCCCCGTTGCCTTGGGAACGCGCCCAAAATAGAAATAATTCTAATAAACCAAAGACACCAGTTCAGCACTTGCCTGATGTGCATACAATGATTCAGAAGCAATGATAAACGACTGACGAATAACAGAAGGCCCTAGTCCAATGTATGCCTGATCTGCATGCACTTTTTAGAATGAAATGATACATGAGGCCCGTTTCTATATGAAAGACAATAAGTGTTCGATGACTTGGCTTGGTCACACAGTCCAAATGTACACTGTCCAGTTCCATGTTTCGCTCAGGACATGATCATCAGTGACACTGACATAGTAACCATCCGACCCTGTATCATTCCTTTGGGAGGTAGTCAGTGACACAGACATAGTTACCACGAGGCCCTGTATTCTTTCCTCTGGGAGGTTAGCTGTGACACGGACATAGTTACCATCATCCCTGTATTCTTTCCTCTGGGAGGTTAGCCATGACACGGACATAGTTACCATCAGACCCTGTATTCTTTCCTTTTGGAGGTTAGCCGTGACACAGACATAGTTACCATCAGACCCTGTATTCTTACTTCTGGGAGGTTAGCCCTGACACACACATGGGACCATCAGACCCTGTATTCTTTCCTCTGGGAGGTTACCCGTGACACAGACATAGTTACCATCAGACCCTGTATTCTTTCCTCTGGGAGGTTAGCCGTGACACAGACATAGTTACCATCAGACCCTGTATTCTTTCCTATGGGAAGTTAGCCGTGACACAGACATAGTTTCAATCAGACCATGTATTCTTTACTCTGGGAGGTTACCCGTGACACAGACATAGTTACCATCAGACCCTGTATTCTTTCCTCTAGGAGGTTAGCAGTGACACAGTCATAGTTACCATCAGACCCTGTATTCTTACTTCTGGGAGGTTAGCCCTGACCCAGACATGGGACCATCAGACCCTGTATTCTTTCCTCTGGGAGGTTACCCGTGACACAGACATAGTTACCACCAGACCCTGTATTCCTTTTTCTGGGAGGTCAGCAGTGACACAGACATAGTTATCATCAGACCCTGTATTCCTTCCTTTTGGAGGTTAGCCGTGACAGACATAGTTACCATCAGACCATGTATTCTTTCCTCTGGGAGGTTAGCTATGACACGGACATAGTAACCATCAGACCCTGTATTCTTTCCTCTGGGAGGTCAGCAGTGACACAGACACAGTTAACTCCAGACCCTGTATTCTTTCCTCTGGGAGGTTACCCGGGACACAGAGACAGTTACCATCAGACTCTGTATTCTTTCCTCTGGTAGAATACCCGTGACACAGATATAGTTACCACCAGACCCTGTATTCTTTATTCTCGGAGGTTTGCCGTGACACAGACATAGTTTCCATCAGACCCTGTATTCTTTACTCTGGGAGGTTACCCATGACACAGACATAGTTACCACCAGACTCTGAATTCCTTCCTTTGGAAGGTTAGCCGTGACACAGACATAGTTACCATCAGACCCTGTATTCTTTCCTCTGGGAGGTTAGCCGTGACACAGACATAGTTACCATCAGGCCCTGTATTCTTTCCTCTGGGAGGTCAGCAGTGACACAGACATAGTTACCATCAGGCCCTGTTTTCTTTACTCTGGAAGGTTAGCCGTGACACAGACATAGTTACCATCAGACCCTGTATTCTTTCCTCTGGGAAGTTAGCCGTGACACAGACATAGTTACCGTCAGACCCTGTATTCTTTCCTCTGGGCGGTTAGCCGTGACACAGACATAGTTTCAATCAGACCCTGTATTCTTTACTCTGGGAGGTTAGACGTGACACAGACATAGTTACCAACAGACCCTGTATTCCTTTTTCTGGGAGGTTAGCCGTGACACAGACATAGTTACCATCAGACCCTGTATTCTTTCCTCTGGGAGGTTAGCCTTGACACAGACATAGTTACCATCAGACCCTGTATTCTTTCCTCTGGGAGGTTAGCCGTGACACAGACATAGTTACCATCAGACCCTGTATTCTTTACTCTGGGAGGTTACCTGGGACACAGACATAGTTACCACCAGACCCTGTATTCTTTACTCTGGGAGGTTAGCCGTGACACAGACATAGTTTCCATCAGACCCTGTATTCTTTACTCTGGGAGGTTACCCATGACACACATAGTTACCACCAGACCCTGAATTCCTTCTTTTGGGAGGTTAGCCGTGACACAGACATAGTTACCATCAGACCCTGTATTCTTTCCTCTGGGAGGTTAGCCGTGACACAGACATAGTTACCATCAGGCCCTGTATTCTTTCCTATGGGAGGTTAGCCGTGACACAGACATAGTTACCACCAGACCCTGTATTCTTTCCTCTGGGAGGTAAGCCGTGACACAGACATAGTTACCATCAGGCCCTGTTTTCTTTACTCTGGAAGGTTAGCCGTGACACAGACATAGTTACCATCAGACCCTGTATTCATTCCTCTGGGAGGTCAGCAGTGACACAGACATAATTACCATCAGACCCTGTATTCTTTCCTCTGGGAGGTCAGCAGTGACACAGACATAGTTATCATCAGACCCTGTATTCTTTCCTTTTGGAGGTTAGCCGTGACAGACATAGTTACCATCAGACCCTGTATTCTTACTTCTGGGAGGTGAACCGTGACACAGACATAGTTACCATCAGACCCTGTATTCTTTCCTCTGGGAGGTCATCAGTGACACAGACATAGTTACCATCAGACCCTATATTCTTTCCTCTGGGAGGTTAGCCGTTACACAGACACAGTTTCCATCAGACCCTGTATTCTTTACTCTGGAAGGTTACCACTGACATATGCATAGTTACCACCAGACCCTGTATTCTTTCCTTTGGGAGGTTAGCCGTGACATAGACATAGTTACCATCAGACCCTGTATTCTTTCCTCTGGGAGGTTAGCCGTGACACAGACATAGTTACCATCAGACCCTGTATTCTTTCCTATGGGAGGTTAGCCGTGACACAGACATAGTTTCCATCAGACCATGTATTCTCTACTTTCGGAGGTTACCCGTGACACAGACATAGTTACCATCAGACCCTGTATTCTTTCCTCTGGGAGGTTAGCAGTGACACAGTCATAGTTACCATCAGACCCTGTATTCTTTCCTTTTGGAGGTTAGCCGTGACAGACATAGTTACCATCAGACCCTGTATTCTTACTTCTGGGAGGTTAACCGTGACACAGACATAGTTACCATCAGACCCTGTATTCTTTCCTCTGGGAGGTCAGCAGTGACACAGACATAGTTATCATCAGACCCTGTATTCTTTCCTTTTGGAGGTTAGCCGTGACAGACATAGTTACCATCAGACCCTGTATTCTTACTTCTGGGAGGTTAACCGTGACACAGACATAGTTACCATCAGACCCTGTATTCTTTCCTCTGGGAGGTCATCAGTGACACAGACATAGTTACCATCAGACCCTATATTCTTTCCTCTGGGAGGTTAGCCGTTACACAGACACAGTTTCCATCAGACCCTGTATTCTTTACTCTGGAAGGTTACCACTGACATATGCATAGTTACCACCAGACCCTGTATTCTTTCCTTTGGGAGGTTAGCCGTGACATAGACATAGTTACCATCAGACCCTGTATTCTTTCCTCTGGGAGGTTAGCCGTGACACAGACATAGTTACCATCAGACCCTGTATTCTTTCCTATGGGAGGTTAGCCGTGACACAGACATAGTTTCCATCAGACCATGTATTCTCTACTTTCGGAGGTTACCCGTGACACAGACATAGTTACCATCAGACCCTGTATTCTTTCCTCTGGGAGGTTAGCAGTGACACAGTCATAGTTACCATCAGACCCTGTATTCTTTACTCTGGGAAGTTAGCCGTGACACAGACATAGTTACCATCAGACCCTGTATTCTTTCCTCTGGGCGGTTAGCCGTGACACAGACATAGTTTCCATCAGACCCTGTATTCTTTACTCTGGGAGGTTATCAGTGACACAGACATAGTTACCACCAGACCCTGTATTCCTTCTTCTGGGAGGTTAGCCGTGACACAGACATAGTTACCATCAGACCATGTATTCTTTACTCTGGGAGGTTAGCCGTGACACAGACATAGTTTCCATCAGACCATGTATCCTTTACTCCGGGAGGTTACCCGTGACACAGACATAGTTACCACCAGACCCTGTATTCTTTCCTCTGGGAGGTTAGCAGTGATACAGAAATAGTTACCATCAGACCCTGTATTCTTTCCTCTAGGAGGTTAGCCGTGACACAGACATAGTTACCATCAGACCCTGTATTCTTTCCTCTGGGAGGTCAGCAGTGACACAGACATAGCAACCATCAGGCCCTGTATTCTTTCCTCTGGGAGGTTAGCTGTGACACAGACATAGTTACCACAAGACCAGTCTTGTCTCCTCTTGGAGGTCAGCCGTGACACAGACATAGTTTCCATCAGACCATGTATTCTTTCCTCTTGGAGGTTAGCTGTGACACTGTCATAGTTACAACCAGACCCTGTATTCTTTCCTCTGGGAGGTTAGCGGTGACACAGACACAGTTACCATCAAACCCTGTATTCTTTACTCTGGGAGGTTAGACGTGACACAGACATAGTTACCATCAGACCCTGTATTCTTTCCTCTGGGAGGTTAGCCGTAACACAGACATAGTTACCATCAGACCCTGTATTCTTTCCTCTGGGAGGTCAGCACTGACACAGACATAGTTACCACAAGACCAGTCTTGTCTCCTCTTGGAGGTCAGCCGTGACACAGACATAGTTACCACCAGGCCCTGTATTCTTTCCTCTGGGAGGTTACCCGTGATACAGACATAGTTATCACCAGACCCTGTATTCTTTCCCCTGGGAGGTTAGCCGTGGCATAGACATAGTTACCACGATACCAGGCTTCTCTCCTCTGGGAATTCAGCAGTGACACAGACATACTTACCACAAGATCCTGTGTACACTCTTTGATGAGGTCATCGGTGACACTGACATAGTCCACACATGCCTTGGTGGCAGTCTGGTTGTTGATGTAGTCCTCACAGAAAGTGTGGGCTGACTGCTCGGTGTATGTGTTCTCAGCTGTATCCTGCAGGTGAAGAGGTATAAGAATATAATGCCATTACATCAACTGCATTGTTATTTAGTTCAAGTAAGACATGCAGTTTCCAGTCTTGCATGGTTACTGCTTGGTCCCTACACCTCCTCCAAGGGCTCAGTCTGCATGGTCACAGCTCGCTATCTACACCTCCTCCAAGGCATCAGTCTGCATGGCCACTGCTCGCTACCTACACCTCCTCCAAGGGTTCAGTCTGCATGGTCACTGCTCAGTACCTACCTCCTCCAAGGGCTCAGTCTGCATGGTCACTGCTCAATACCTATCTTCTCAAAGGGCTCAACCTGCATGGTCACTGCCTGGTACCTAACTCCTCCAAAGGCTCAGCCTGCATGGTCACTGCTCGCTACCTACACCTCCTCCAAGGGCTCAATCTGCATGGTCACTGCTCCGTACCTACCTCCTCCAAGGGATCAGCCTGCATGGTCACTGTTCGGTACCTATCTCCTCCAAGGGATAAGCCTGCATGGTCACTGCTCGGTACCTAACTCCTCCAAGGGCTCAGTCTGCATGGTCACTGCCCGGTACCTAACTCCTCCGAGAGATCAGCCTGCATGGTCACTGCTCGGTACCTAACTCCTCCAAGGGCTCAGCCTGTATGGTCACTGCTCGGTACCTAACTCCTCCAAGGGTCACTGCTCAGTACCTAACTCCTCCAAGGGATCAGTCTGCATGGTCACAGCTCGGTACCTACCTCCTCCAAAGGCTCAGTCTGCATGGTCACTGCTCGGTACCTACCTCCCCCAAAGGCTCAGTCTGCATGGGTGCTTCTCTCTTAAAGCGGCGGAAGGCTGCGTTTGGAAGCTTGGCCTGTCGCACCAAGGTGGCTGTAATATCGTCCCCTGAAATTGTTGCATAATGCAAATGGAAATGACATAAAAACACAGTAAAATAGCGTATTCAACATCCAAAACTTAAATATTGTAAACACGATTTGAAGAATACCATTGATTAAGGTAAAGTTGAAAGGAATGTCAAGTTTAGATGGTACCACACGTGAACAGAGTGTGCTCAGAGAGACATGTGATATATTTTATGAGTGGTTCACTTACTAGATGACATGGAGGTGCACCTGAAGATGTCGAGATGAGGAGCACAGTAAAGTTGCCTCCCTTCAACACAGCTGCAATATGTTTCCGATGTGGTCTTTTGAGCCGCGACACCATGAAACATGGTGTTCCTCTCAGACACCCTGAGATTAAACAAGTAATATTCATTGGTCTATGATAAGCTCTACGCAAGATCACTACTGCCATAGATTTTCATTTTCAGATAAGTATCATCAGGATATCTATTTCATTCTCTCCTCATCGTTGGTATTCACGTGGAAAGAGACGAGTTGTTTTAGACACACACCGCGTAGAGCCACTAATACAAGAACCGACATCTCCAGGATGTAGATATGTATTCAGGTCGGATATTATAATATTAAAGTATATGATATATTTATGGTATGGGCATGCGTGAGTGAAAACATGACCGATCGACAACTTTATAAGTTTTCCTCATATAACGCAACTCCCCACCCATCCATGTATTGTCATAAAGTTCCCACGGCTTAGTATCTTGGGTACAGAAATGTTTCAGAAATAGTCTTACAGCCATGTTTTGGAGAATTCGTCCGGGGTTTGTTTGACGGTGTAGGTCCTGTGGTCAGCGCCATACAGATCATCATGCTTACTCCCCGTGTAGCTACCGCACAACCCTGCACGTGTGGGCATAGCAATACACAACAGTTTGGGGACAAAGTAATATCTACATTGATATATGAACTATAACATGGCACAAAACCCATCAATATTTAATTTAGGTTCAGAAATAGATATGATGAAACACTAGAATACATATCAAGTGACGTATGCATGTATCGTTTATGTACTGATATTGTCACAGCTAACAAAAGTTATTGCAAGCTCGTATTCAGCATATGAAAGAGTCTTCGTTAATATGCCATTACATATGTCATAATTAGCAGGACCCACAGCTGAACATCGAACAACTAAAAATCATTAACTATGTAGACACATTCCGAACCTTCAGACTGTCTGAAGTCCAGGGAGGATGGTCTGACCCAGACATTGATGAAGGACAGGTAGCTAGACTGGACCGTCACTATGGTCCCTGTGGGCAGATGCACCTTCAAGGAAACATCAGCGTATCAGTATTTATGTTCCACTCCTGGTCCTGGAGTATGTCAATAATTGGCCACAGTAACTGACACAATAACACCATAATAGTATATTCACCTGTTCACCCTTGCCTTGGCTTCATTTTTGATAACATATCTGCAAAATAACTTGAAACAGAAAGGAAGAAAATTTCTTACCCTTTTGGTTTATCAGGTGGACAAACTGCTATATTGCAAAATTGTCCACGAATCATGTCAACCCTTCTTTTCTCCTTTGGTATATGTAACAAGCTACTTTACATGTACATTATAATGAGAAGGTTGTCTCTAAATGCAATAGAAAATATATTCTCATTTGGGAAATAATCAGTGACTAAAACTACACGTGGATACCATGTAACTTATGCAAATCAATTACGTGTGGTGTACAAAACTACCTCGTTATCTCTTAACATGGTACCCACTTTTTGTACAAATGTCACAGTCAGATGAATGCATATCTAAGCTTGGCCAGAACAGCTTTAATGAGCCTTTCTACACACTTTTATTTTGGAATGTGATTGTCACGCGTTTGTGGCCCAGTATTAAAGTAGTGCAGATGTTGGTGATAACACATACAGTGTCAACGACTTGACGTTTAATCCGTAAACTGTGATCATTACAAGTGCAGACCAGATACCAATAATATTGGTTTAGTGAGTTGGCACTCACAGAAAACATGTCAGATAACATCTTACATTTAACGTATGTTAATGTACACATAACATTAACACGTGACAACCATTATCAGATATTATTAGTTATGGAGTCTTTAGTTGCCGTATACGGTGTCATATTTGGTTAGCCGAAAAATATTTACCTGCTAACCTAATATGACTCCGTGTACGGCAACTAAAGACACCATAACAAATTTATTGTGCCGAAAAATTTACGCTATACACAACCAAAGACGGTAAGGATCAAAGGGAGACTACTCTTCAAACCTCAGAGGCCAAACCTTGTTGATAAAAGATTTCAACTTCATATAATCTGTATTAAAGTCATTAACGTCCTTGCACATCAAAATTAATGATATTAAAACACAGAACACTGTTGGATAACGAATTTCTGTACCAGAATTTTCATGTGAAATATGTGACGTGGGTGTTGCAAAATACAAAATGGCTGTTACTGACGGTATAGGTCAGTAACAACCATCTTGGATTTTAACTGACGGTATACGGGCTCATGTGGGGTTAGTAGTTCTGCTCTCTAATTGGTCAATCTCACTTTGAGGCATAACGAATGGAGCTCTTCAAATGAGTTTTCGGTATTTCGAAGACGCGTTCTGCGTGCATTATGTTCACAGAATTATAGAGAGTATAGAATTAGGGTAGTGGAACTAAACTAGCAGTGTGACACGTACTTCATATTTCTGACCACACCCAATTCTCCTGACAGTGGTTCCGGGGGTGAGGTCGCCGTTCTTGTACATTTCCATCGTTATACTGGGTGTGTGGTGGAAGAATCGACTGTAATAGGTGCGATGAGCTTGGCCATGACATCCTGTAAACGTTATGACGTCATCTCCAGATTTGATTGCAACTGCACAGTTGCAAGTAGGACCCCTTGAGTTGCGAGAACTGCAGACCTGGTAACTTGTCCGAACCTTGAGAAACAAAGGGTGTCAGTTCTGAAAGTTCCCTTAAAGCGCCAGGCAGGGTAACAACATGTATCATCTATAAACGTATCTTGGTATGACGAGGCCGGAGATCGAACCCCAGACCTCCTGCTCTCCGAGCGGACGCTCTACTACTAGAGGCAGTCTTAAACGTTTGGACTGCAACTGTACAATACAGAATATTGTAAATGAAAACAAAATTTGAACATTTCAGGACTAGTTAGTTTATGTGTGTTGTGTAGAACATGCAGGCTAAATGTTCCCATCGTTCAGTAGATATAGTGTCTGATTACCTCATAAGGCAATGTTTTATGCTTGTACAATATGAATTCTCCACGCTGAAAGTTGTTGTAGTGTCTGCAATATTCACAAAATAGATTATTTCACAAAATGCATCACACAATAGCAATATATCACATATTGTATTACTACATGACAAAATGCTTTACACAATAAATATATCACATACTGTATTAGTTCAAGGCAATAGCATCACGCAACAACAATATAACACATGATGTATTAGTTGATGACAAAATGCATCACGCAACAACAATATATTGCATATTGAAATAAATCTAGCATCTACTCAATATTTGTAAACAGGTAGTTCATAAACAAGACAAAGTGATAGACAAGTAATGTATCATTGCTACTTACAGTCCGTCGAAAGTAGTGATGTGCGGGTCATTTAGCGAGGCACACTGGGCAGACTTGTCGAAATCCTTTGCCTTCACCTTATACAGAGAATCATTAAACATGTATTAACAATGTGGTCAGTTAATGTCACAAAAGGAAAAGTTGGAAGGGACAAGTATTCGTTTCGTTATTTTACCTTGTATGTCGCTATTGTCTTATACATTGACTCCTTGAGTGCCCCTGTTGTCTTTAGCTTGACCATTATATCTCGCGTCTGGTCATGATCATACAGTCCATCAATGGTGGCTTTCATTGGAATCTGGATTGTGTTCTTCCAGTTGGAGGAGTTCAAGCCCTTGCCGCACACATCAGTGTTCCCGAACGACTGAATCACAATCTGGGGAAGTACAATATCCCGGGTACACAGGTGGTCCAACGGATGCTTCACCAGACTGGCGACCACCTCTACCTTGCAGTTGCCTTTGTCTGTAAGCGTGCAGAACAGTTGTGGCGGACAGTTGGATTTCACCTCTATTTGCCTGACCTGCTGACCTTCTGTCAAAGTGAGGTGTGCCGTCGTTGACGTCAGCGACTGAAAAAAGTTGTAAAGAAACAAGTATGTTCAGAGCATATATAGCGTATACTTATAACACCGACGTCTGTGTTAAAACAAATTGCTTGTATAACGGGTATGTTGACTTGAATATAACTGTGACAATATACACGTACCGTAATAGACGGAATAAACGGTGTTTTGAAGGTGAGGTATTCTGTCCACTGCCATCCTGCTGTGAATTTGGCTTTGGCTTTGCAGAATATCTGTAAATTATACAGACATTAAAAAATTCAAGCATCCAATCACGAATCAATAGCCATAATTTCAGGATGCGAGTCACAACTTGCCTCTTTATCATACAGGTTATCCCTGACATTGCTGATCTCCGTGATATAGAGTCTACCCTCAGTGACAGGAGTCTGCACTTCTTTCAACGCCTGAGGCACGCCATCAATGATCCACTGGAACTGGATGAAGACATTCAGAGTTGTGTAGGTGGACAGTCTACAGGCCAAGTATGTGCCGGTCATGTCAACGATTGGTATTACTGTTAGATCAACATTAAATGGCGGGACACCGATGTCTTGTGTTGTCCGTGCCTGCGTGGTGGTAGTTGTTACAGCATGAGTAGTAGGAGCTGTCGTTGTTGGTGGATTTGTAGGTGGAAACGTCATTCGTTGTGTAGTTTCTGGCATTGATTTTGATGCTAAAATGTGAACATATAAAAACGGGTTTTCACAAATATTTCTACCTTTGAACAACAGACACATGTACAATGCATTTGTGCATTCTGATATACCATTCCTAATGAACTTAAGAAAACCTAGTCACCTATAACACTGCAACTGTAAATTAGTGAGCGCCTGACAACCAGTGGTTGATATTATGAACAACGTCCACAGCCACAATAGGTTACAACAGCACCCAATCCACTATGCCACCGAGCCTCACCGATCCATTTCAATTGCCTCTTACAGCACACATTGGTTACATTGGGTCTTTCTTAGTCGGACTCCAAACAGGGGACATGCATTGTAATATGTGAGTATGTCACTCAACTGTTACCTTGTTCTAGGGACAGTTTATACCCAAATAAAGTGCCAGCTGGTGGTATTGGTGTTGACACTGCAGAAAGATGCGTCGCTACCTACCTAGTGAGATGCAGCCGACTGGACAGAGGTCTGACGAGGATGTAACTGCAGGGGTGCTTGTCACTGTAAGGCAACAACTTGGTAAAAGTTCCGTTCGATAAATAATTAGATAAATAACTAAAGTTTACATATTATGAAGAGAAATTCATTGTAATTGGTGATGTCGATTCAATTGCCTTTGTTTGTGAATGTGCTGTGAAAGATTCTTCTCTTAATTGCACATATTTATAAATGTTGGACATACTCACACTGTGAGACAATGTCGATGCCCTGGTACCAGATGTGTATGGCTTTGAGGACACATTGTAGGTGGTGTCCTGGTGTCAGTGTTGTAAAGGACTTCCCAAAATAGAATACGCTCTTCATTTCACGAGACGTATCCAGGTGGGTAACGTGTTCCATGGTTGATGCTACGAGTTTCCTATTGATGTAAACTTTGAGAGTTTCTTTGAAATATATGTAAATGACTTGTGGGGTACTCAGTTCGATATGATCTCTTGGTATGGATACAAACCACGCTTTGACAGAGGAGGAGACTATGACATGAAATTGGCCGTATCTATACAACAGCGAGATGCCAGGGAGGTCGGGCGCCTCTCCCCCTGTTGTGAACACAACCGTATTTTCATTGAGCTTTGTGAAAACCATCTCTACAGATATTGTCAGTCCATGTTTGCATTTCGTGATGTCTGTTAGACAGCTCTTACCTAGATTTTGAATTTCTAAGTAATCCCTGTCTGCCGTGAACACCAAACCTGACGAGGTACCGTGTGGACCTCCATGGATGATTACTTTAAGGTAACTGGAATTTAGATAGTTGGTTGTCAGGTTTTCAAACCTCCATATGAATTCCGGTAGAGGTGGTGAGGTAGGCGGAACCAGAGTCGTTGTAGAAATAGTTGTCAAGGCAGCTGAATTACAGACAACAGGTTGATGTGAAACATCATATAAATAACCTAAACATTCCATCGAGCATAATGCAACATAGCCATACTGATTCCTTTAGAGAACTCAAGCAATAACGCTTCATTCGAGTTTTGTATGGCATGATAATCATGTATTAAGAGACAAACGTTATACATTGAGAGGCTTTAAGAATCCACGCGGAGCAACATTTCGCCCTGGTTACTATTTAATTATCATCTAGCATGTAACTGTTTGATACAATGAATAACATACTTAAACTATTAAAATTCTCTTAAATGGATAACCGCTCCATGTCGTGAATATGCACTCACTTTCACTATACATAAATGTGTACTTTATGTTGTTATCTTCAAATAATTTACTTACGCTGAAGAATTCCCAGGTTAACAAGCTCTGTTCTCGTTGCCATAAATAACTTGAAGTCAGTTATAACCATGGAAGTAGTCTTGTTTGAATTTACTTCTTTACCGATCAGAAATGATGACGGAATTTTAGTCGCATCGACGAATACTGGAAGCGACTGTGTTGGTTGGGTTGTATATTCATTAACATACAACTGATATCCAGATGTTTGAGACCAACTTATTTGGAATATATAAGGTATGCCGATCTCAAGTTTGTAAGGTATGTTGATTGGCCATTTATGCTGACCGGATGCAACGACCCCCTTCAAATGTCCACGTTCATAAAACAGATTTACTCCTGTATACCCGGGCTTGTCTTGGCCCGTGTAGACAATATACATTCTCTCTGTGGTGACAAGCTGAGTGAATGTGGCCACAAGCTGAACAGTGAAGCCCGTAGTACAATGTTCAAGGTCAGAGAAACAAGGGAGGCACCTTGTTTCAATTTCAACGTACTGTCCAGGCTGAGAGATATCCAGTGATATCGTATCGTTTTGCTGGATAATTGAAGGACTTCCATGAACCGTGATGACCATATCCTTGGTCGTTAACCGGCTTCCAGTTACACTCAAGAAGGACATGTCTATGGTAGTCTTTGTCGAGCTGACAGGTGTGCCATTGCACGTTTCCACCGGAGCTGAAAAAAACAGGAGATTCCCATTTACAAAGATTCACGTGCAGAATATATGTTGATTGAGAATCATGCTTAAGTCACTATAGGTAAACCACACGTGTTGATTATGGTATAGACAATTACTTAAGTACATACAGGATAACCACATATGTGCATTACAGTATACACATTCACCGAAATAGATGTAGATTAACCACATATGCACATTGAAGTATTAACTTTCACTTACATATAGTTACCCACATATGTGCATTGTGGTATAAACATTCATTTAAGTACATATAGGTTAACCACATATGAGCTTTATGGTATAAACATTCACTTAAGTACATATAGTTAACAAAATATGTGCATTACGGCATAAACATTCACTTAAGTACATATAGTTAACCAGATATGTGCATTATAGTATACACATTCACTTAAGTACATATAGTTAACCACATATGTGGTTTATGGTATAAACATTCACTTAAGTACATATAGTTACCCACATATGTGCTTTATGGTATAAACATTCACTTTAGTACATATAGTTACCCACATATGTGCTTTATGGTATAAACATTCACTTAAGAACATATAGGTAACCAGATATGTGCATTATAGTAAACACATTAACTTAAGTACATATAGTTAACCAAAAATGTGCATTAATGTATATACACTTACAATAGTACATGTGGATATCCCACATATGTAATATGTTGGTTAACCAAAGATATATAATACATGTATACCTATTCAACCACACATGTACAGTATACACTAAGTGTTCACTTAAAGGACATGATTACCCTCTTCGTGAACACCTCGTGTCATCACTGATTTTCAAAGATCCATTCACATAATTACCATCTCTATTTAGTCTTTTTCGACGATTTTTCGACTGATTGTTCTCTGGTGTTTACGTTTTTTTATTTAGGTAATTTAGGTTGTGAATTTGATTACATACTTACAGTTCAGTCACTTACTACATATGTACATTAAATACAATACTTACCCTTAAACTGGGGAACCATATGTGTATTAAGGTTAATAACCCCACGTGTACATTATACGGTATGCTAACACCAAGTTGGTTAATCACGTGCGTTTATTAAGTTTGTGAAGCATATGATAGAGATATATTTACATTTATGGATGTCAATCAAAGACTATTTACATAATAAGCTATACTTACACTTAAGTTGGTTGCCCTAATACGTACATTATTATCTATTCTTAAATAAATGTCGGTCAAGAAATAGAATTATATATTTTTCATGGCAGATTATGGACATTGTAAGAAATAAATAACTAGATGCAAATTGTATGTTGTCGCTTTACGTAGAGAAAACATGGATAGAAGCAGATACACGTACATCAGCTAGACATACATTTTGTATCTTGGGATTATGTAAAATACACCACGCAGCACTTCACACGAGGGTACGTTTTAGTTACGACACGTGCTCAGCAACACACACAGCAACCCCATATTGAAATATCCACAGGTTACACTTCATTATTCTTCTGTACTAAGACATAGTATATTGTCAAGTTCAAATATATTTCTTGTTACACAAAAGCCCAAATTAGTAAATACATATAGAACACATTTATCATGATGTGAAAGTGAAGAAATTATATATATAACGATTAGAGAGAAAAATATATATTTGACATTAAGTCTTTATGATCATGAATACTGAGCAGAAATTTGTCATCATAGTCTCACCGATTATGTACCATTGTATACGCGGTTAGCAAATCATTTGTGTTATTCTACACAACTAAAGACAGTTCACACACTTGCAAAGTACCTTTCACCAAGCAGTTGCTGAAAGATGCCACACTCAAAGACAGAAGTAAAGTCAGGAAAATAAACATTACTTTGAAGAATGCCCTTTTCAGAAAGAACCGTCCTGGTTGTTGTCCAAGTACGGATATTGGTGACAAGAAAGCTGCCTTGACTGCCTCCAATGCGAATATTGGAAAAAGGAATTGGTATCGTGGAGTTTGGGGAGATTGAGACGGGAGCCTGCTGTACAGCAAGAAGGACATTGTTCACATAGAGCTTAGCCCCTTCGGACTTACTCCACGATATCTGGTATGTATAAAGCTTATCCACGTCAATGGTGTATAGGGTTGAGATCATCCATTTCTTCTGCCCTTGTTTCACAGTGGCAAACATGATTTTCTCTTCATAGAACATGGCAATTGATGATGGATTGTCATTTCCACTTGAGATAAATATTGTTTTCTTGAGAGGTAGCATCATTTTGACCTTAATGTCAATTTGAAATGTAAATCCTGAAATGCAGCCACTTAGCCCAGACGCACAGGGAACACTTTCCTTAGGTATCTCTAACCATTGATTATGACCATTCAGATTAAGGAACGTCCCATTGTCATGATTCAAAAGTGATGGATTTCCATTCACAGTCATGTTCAAACTGTCTGTGGTAACAACATTTCCAAAAATCCCTGTAAATGTTAACTCCATTGAATTAATGTTTGGTTCAATCTTTGGCGTCGACTCTGATGTTGTTCCCAAAGGATATCCTTTAACAAACAGAAAAAACAGTACTTTAACAACATTATTCGTTATAATGTACATTTGACATATTTGTCCATTTCACCAGGACAACAATCATATGTCATATGACATAGAAATACACCACTACAGGTTGTGTCCCAGTAGTCCGAATATATAAACAGAATATGTGACATATGTGAGTACTTTTCAGCAAATTGATGATTACCAGTTTCAACATCAGAAGTATTAAAAAATGTAAATACTTACGCATAGAAGTCGTCCGTGTGTTGTCAGTTTCCTTCCTTTCGTTCCACTGCTCGGGTCCTGTAATGCTGATGACTTTTTCCTTATTCCGTTGCCCCTCCACCAAAGTGGCATTTCCGTGAAGTGTGAGGTTAGAGTCCGTCGTTACAAGAATATCCCCAATCATGCTGGTAAATATGAATTGGTGATGAATGGGAGGGCTCGTAGCTTCTGTAGTCTTTACTGACGTAGCTTCGGGAGTTGGTGTCGGCATATTTCCGGTTGGTATCACTGTTCAAAAGCAAAAACAAATATATATTTCAATCCATTTCCACCACAGTTTGTTACATGATTAAAAGCTAAACAGAACGTGTTTGTCGCCAGCGCAGGCTTGCTTGTACACAGGATGGAAAAATGTGTAAATCTCAGCGAATTGTTAATTACCAGTTTCAACATCAGAAGTATTAAAAAATGTAAATACTTACGCATAGAAGTCGTTCGTGTGTTGTCAGTTTCCTTCCTTTCGTTCCATACTTGAATTTGAGAAATTTGAAGGTCGGTAGACGTTACATTCTCAACCTTTCCTATCACCAGTGTTTGTAGAGTGTTGGCACTGGTATTTGTCTGTGTTGAATTGTCAGATTCAGTCAAGACCACTCCATCAACGACAAGCTGGATTCCTTTTTGCATACTCCAAACAATTTGGTACACATGTGATTGGTTGGTGGTGATATTGTAATTGGTTGAAACTGACCACATGCTCTTTCCCACGTGTATTGTGGCATGAAGCTGTATTCCGTGGTAATAAAGGACAAGTGGCGACGTAGCAAGACTATTGCCGGCTTCAAGCAAATATATCGTGGCAGTGTTCTTCATTTCTAGAAACATTACTTCAACTTGTGCTGTGATCCCATTGTGGCAGGTATTCATGTCTGAGAGACAACCAATCGTTTCCACATTCATTTCAATCCACTGCTCGGGTCCTGTAATGCTGATGACTTTTTCCTTATTCCGTTGCCCCTCCACCAAAGTGGCATTTCCGTGAAGTGTGAGGTTAGAGTCCGTCGTAACAAGAATATCCCCAATCATGCTGGTAAATGTGAATTGGTGATGAATGGGAGGGCTCGTAGCTTCTGTAGTCTTTACTGACGTAGCTTCGGGAGTTGGTGTCGGCATATTTCCGGTTGGTATCACTGTTCAAAAGCAAAAACAAATATATATTTCAATCCATTTCCACCACAGTTTGTTACATGATTAAAAGCTAAACAGAACGTGTTTGTCGCCAGCGCAGGCTTGTACACAGGATGGAAAAATGTGTAAATCTCAGCGAATTGTTAATTACCAGTTTCAACATCAGAAGTATTAAAAAATGTAAATACTTACGCATAGAAGTCGTCCGTGTGTTGTCAGTTTCCTTCCTTTCGTTCCATACTTGAATTTGAGAAATTTGAAGGTCGGTAGACGTTACATTCTCAACCTTTCCTATCACCAGTGTTTGTAGAGTGTTGGCACTGGTATTTGTCTGTGTTGAATTGTCAGATTCAGTCAAGACAACTCCATCAACGACAAGCTGGATTCCTTTTTGCATACTCCAAACAATTTGGTACACATGTGATTGGTTGGTGGTGATATTGTAATTGGTTGAAACTGACCACATGCTCTTTCCCACGTGTATTGTGGCATGAAGCTGTATTCCGTGGTAATAAAGGACAAGTGGCGACGTAGCAAGACTATTGCCGGCTTCAAGCAAATATATCGTGGCAGTGTTCTTCATTTCTAGAAACATTACTTCAACTTGTGCTGTGATCCCATTGTGGCAGGTATTCATGTCTGAGAGACAACCAATCGTTTCCACATTCATTTCAATCCACTGCTCGGGTCCTGTAATGCTGATGACTTTTTCCTTATTCCGTTGCCCCTCCACCAAAGTGGCATTTCCGTGAAGTGTGAGGTTAGAGTCCGTCGTAACAAGAATATCCCCAATCATGCTGGTAAATGTGAATTGGTGATGAATGGGAGGGCTCGTAGCTTCTGTAGTCTTTACTGACGTAGCTTCGGGAGTTGGTGTCGGCATATTTCCGGTTGGTATCACTGTTCAAAAGCAAAAACAAATATATATTTCAATCCATTTCCACCACAGTTTGTTACATGATTAAAAGCTAAACAGAACGTGTTTGTCGCCAGCGCAGGCTTGTACACAGGATGGAAAAATGTGTAAATCTCAGCGAATTGTTAATTACCAGTTTCAACATCAGAAGTATTAAAAAATGTAAATACTTACGCATAGAAGTCGTCCGTGTGTTGTCAGTTTCCTTCCTTTCGTTCCATACTTGAATTTGAGAAATTTGAAGGTCGGTAGACGTTACATTCTCAACCTTTCCTATCACCAGTGTTTGTAGAGTGTTGGCACTGGTATTTGTCTGTGTTGAATTGTCAGATTCAGTCAAGACAACTCCATCAACGACAAGCTGGATTCCTTTTTGCATACTCCAAACAATTTGGTACACATGTGATTGGTTGGTGGTGATATTGTAATTGGTTGAAACTGACCACATGCTCTTTCCCACGTGTATTGTGGCATGAAGCTGTATTCCGTGGTAATAAAGGACAAGTGGCGACGTAGCAAGACTATTGCCGGCTTCAAGCAAATATATCGTGGCAGTGTTCTTCATTTCTAGAAACATTACTTCAACTTGTGCTGTGATCCCATTGTGGCAGGTATTCATGTCTGAGAGACAACCAATCGTTTCCACATTCATTTCAATCCACTGCTCGGGTCCTGTAATGCTGATGACTTTTTCCTTATTCCGTTGCCCCTCCACCAAAGTGGCATTTCCGTGAAGTGTGAGGTTAGAGTCCGTCGTAACAAGAATATCCCCAATCATGCTGGTAAATATGAATTGGTGATGAATGGGAGGGCTCGTAGCTTCTGTAGTCTTTACTGACGTAGCTTCGGGAGTTGGTGTCGGCATATTTCCGGTTGGTATCACTGTTCAAAAGCAAAAACAAATATATATTTCAATCCATTTCCACCACAGTTTGTTACATGATTAAAAGCTAAACAGAACGTGTTTGTCGCCAGCGCAGGCTTGTACACAGGATGGAAAAATGTGTAAATCTCAGCGAATTGTTAATTACCAGTTTCAACATCAGAAGTATTAAAAAATGTAAATACTTACGCATAGAAGTCGTCCGTGTGTTGTCAGTTTCCTTCCTTTCGTTCCATACTTGAATTTGAGAAATTTGAAGGTCGGTAGACGTTACATTCTCAACCTTTCCTATCACCAGTGTTTGTAGAGTGTTGGCACTGGTATTTGTCTGTGTTGAATTGTCAGATTCAGTCAAGACCACTCCATCAACGACAAGCTGGATTCCTTTTTGCATACTCCAAACAATTTGGTACACATGTGATTGGTTGGTGGTGATATTGTAATTGGTTGAAACTGACCACATGCTCTTTCCCACGTGTATTGTGGCATGAAGCTGTATTCCGTGGTAATAAAGGACAAGTGGCGACGTAGCAAGACTATTGCCGGCTTCAAGCAAATATATCGTGGCAGTGTTCTTCATTTCTAGAAACATTACTTCAACTTGTGCTGTGATCCCATTGTGGCAGGTATTCATGTCTGAGAGACAACCAATCGTTTCCACATTCATTTCAATCCACTGCTCGGGTCCTGTAATGCTGATGACTTTTTCCTTATTCCGTTGCCCCTCCACCAAAGTGGCATTTCCGTGAAGTGTGAGGTTAGAGTCCGTCGTAACAAGAATATCCCCAATCATGCTGGTAAATATGAATTGGTGATGAATGGGAGGGCTCGTAGCTTCTGTAGTCTTTACTGACGTGGCTTCGGGAGTTGGTGTCGGCATATTTCCGGTTGGTATCACTGTTCAAAAGCAAAAACAAATATATATTTCAATCCATTTCCACCACAGTTTGTTACATGATTAAAAGCTAAACAGAACGTGTTTGTCGCCAGCGCAGGCTTGTACACAGGATGGAAAAATGTGTAAATCTCAGCGAATTGTTAATTACCAGTTTCAACATCAGAAGTATTAAAAAATGTAAATACTTACGCATAAAAGTCGTCCGTGTGTTGTCAGTTTCCTTCCTTTCGTTCCATACTTGAATTTGAGAAATTTGAAGGTCGGTAGACGTTACATTCTCAACCTTTCCTATCACCAGTGTTTGTAGAGTGTTGGCACTGGTATTTGTCTGTGTTGAATTGTCAGATTCAGTCAAGACCACTCCATCAACGACAAGCTGGATTCCTTTTTGCATACTCCAAACAATTTGGTACACATGTGATTGGTTGGTGGTGATATTGTAATTGGTTGAAACTGACCACATGCTCTTTCCCACGTGTATTGTGGCATGAAGCTGTATTCCGTGGTAATAAAGGACAAGTGGCGACGTAGCAAGACTATTGCCGGCTTCAAGCAAATATATCGTGGCAGTGTTCTTCATTTCTAGAAACATTACTTCAACTTGTGCTGTGATCCCATTGTGGCAGGTATTCATGTCTGAGAGACAACCAATCGTTTCCACATTCATTTCAATCCACTGCTCGGGTCCTGTAATGCTGATGACTTTTTCCTTATTCCGTTGCCCCTCCACCAAAGTGGCATTTCCGTGAAGTGTGAGGTTAGAGTCCGTCGTAACAAGAATATCCCCAATCATGCTGGTAAATATGAATTGGTGATGAATGGGAGGGCTCGTAGCTTCTGTAGTCTTTACTGACGTGGCTTCGGGAGTTGGTGTCGGCATATTTCCGGTTGGTATCACTGTTCAAAAGCAAAAACAAATATATATTTCAATCCATTTCCACCACAGTTTGTTACATGATTAAAAGCTAAACAGAACGTGTTTGTCGCCAGCGCAGGCTTGTACACAGGATGGAAAAATGTGTAAATCTCAGCGAATTGTTAATTACCAGTTTCAACATCTGAAGTATTAAAAAATGTAAATACTTACGCATAAAAGTCGTCCGTGTGTTGTCAGTTTCCTTCCTTTCGTTCCATACTTGAATTTGAGAAATTTGAAGGTCGGTAGACGTTACATTCTCAACCTTTCCTATCACCAGTGTTTGTAGAGTGTTGGCACTGGTATTTGTCTGTGTTGAATTGTCAGATTCAGTCAAGACCACTCCATCAACGACAAGCTGGATTCCTTTTTGCATACTCCAAACAATTTGGTACACATGTGATTGGTTGGTGGTGATATTGTAATTGGTTGAAACTGACCACATGCTCTTTCCCACGTGTATTGTGGCATGAAGCTGTATTCCGTGGTAATAAAGGACAAGTGGCGACGTAGCAAGACTATTGCCGGCTTCAAGCAAATATATCGTGGCAGTGTTCTTCATTTCTAGAAACATTACTTCAACTTGTGCTGTGATCCCATTGTGGCAGGTATTCATGTCTGAGAGACAACCAATCGTTTCCACATTCATTTCAATCCACTGCTCGGGTCCTGTAATGCTGATGACTTTTTCCTTATTCCGTTGCCCCTCCACCAAAGTGGCATTTCCGTGAAGTGTGAGGTTAGAGTCCGTCGTAACAAGAATATCCCCAATCATGCTGGTAAATATGAATTGGTGATGAATGGGAGGGCTCGTAGCTTCTGTAGTCTTTACTGACGTGGCTTCGGGAGTTGGTGTCGGCATATTTCCGGTTGGTATCACTGTTCAAAAGCAAAAACAAATATATATTTCAATCCATTTCCACCACAGTTTGTTACATGATTAAAAGCTAAACAGAACGTGTTTGTCGCCAGCGCAGGCTTGTACACAGGATGGAAAAATGTGTAAATCTCAGCGAATTGTTAATTACCAGTTTCAACATCTGAAGTATTAAAAAATGTAAATACTTACGCATAAAAGTCGTCCGTGTGTTGTCAGTTTCCTTCCTTTCGTTCCATACTTGAATTTGAGAAATTTGAAGGTCGGTAGACGTTACATTCTCAACCTTTCCTATCACCAGTGTTTGTAGAGTGTTGGCACTGGTATTTGTCTGTGTTGAATTGTCAGATTCAGTCAAGACCACTCCATCAACGACAAGCTGGATTCCTTTTTGCATACTCCAAACAATTTGGTACACATGTGATTGGTTGGTGGTGATATTGTAATTGGTTGAAACTGACCACATGCTCTTTCCCACGTGTATTGTGGCATGAAGCTGTATTCCGTGGTAATAAAGGACAAGTGGCGACGTAGCAAGACTATTGCCGGCTTCAAGCAAATATATCGTGGCAGTGTTCTTCATTTCTAGAAACATTACTTCAACTTGTGCTGTGATCCCATTGTGGCAGGTATTCATGTCTGAGAGACAACCAATCGTTTCCACATTCATTTCAATCCACTGCTCGGGTCCTGTAATGCTGATGACTTTTTCCTTATTCCGTTGCCCCTCCACCAAAGTGGCATTTCCGTGAAGTGTGAGGTTAGAGTCCGTCGTAACAAGAATATCCCCAATCATGCTGGTAAATATGAATTGGTGATGAATGGGAGGGCTCGTAGCTTCTGTAGTCAGAAGAGTTGTCAAAGAATGTAGCGTTTCTTAGCGGTAAAATTTCTTTATGGTCTTAATGTATGTGACAGTTACATATTTTGAATGTTTCTTGTATTTTACCTTTTAAGTATAATTCATGTACATAATTAAATGCAGTTGTAGTCATGGTATTTTATTGCTCAGCCTTCTTTCAACACTAAACTATCAGGCACAGCACTCTTACTTAGCATGCTTACTGCATGGTTTATTTGTGAATGTCACACCCTGTGAACTAATACAATGGCTACAACCCTCTCCCTACTCAAGCCTTTTGTCTATATGAGCTTGGGTACTCAGTCATGCTGTATGCTGGACACCTGAGGACTGTGGCCACTCCACATATACCTCTCCAAGGATAAAGATATATATATTCACGTATGTTTCACAAGGATCGTTTTGGGGAACCTTAGATCAAATTCCAAGATGAGTTTTGCACAACTGTGCAGAAACTTCGCGCGACATCGTCCCAAAGTGTGATATCAACCCAGGACCACACGCCTGGTAGGTTTACATGTCGTTTACATGTCGGTGTCTAGTGTATGCATTTGATCATATATCAAGAAAGAATACTTTTCTAATTAAAATGTACATAAATATATTCTACCCAGTGCATTTACAACAATACTATGTACTGTATCTCATCATACTAGTATGCATATATCTGTGTTTATGATATGTGTATATTGTTTTATATGTGCTATATTGTATACCTGATTGTTTCAGGGTGGTGTTCTTTTAAATCACATTCATAATTTCTGCAAATAAATATTGGCCATTGACGAACACCGTAGTGTCTGTGGTCTGTGGGCGTCGGACCCAGTTGGTTAAGTCATTGCTTTGTTTCAATACTATCGACAGTTCGTCATAGACTGTATCAACAGAGCACTGGAATTGAACATTCTGGATCCCATTCAAACAAAACCTTGGCCAAACGATAGCATCCAAAAGTGAGCGAGATATGACATGGTTTATTCTCCCTAAAGTGTTTTATTGTTTAATAAACCACACCCACTCGTCGTTAATTTCTTAAATGAAATATCTTGACATGAGTCGATAAAATTTAAAAGGAAAAGAGTGTTTTATTGTACAATAAACCACACCAACACGTCGTTCATTTCTTAAATACAATATCTTAACATGAGTCGATAAGATTTAAAAGTAAAAGACACGAGGATGGGATTCTATTTATCATCGAAAATCACTCTTGCAACTCTTCAGTTTGGACAGTAAACCAGCTTCAATGGCAAAGAGATTAGTGATGTCATGGGTCATTTGATTGTGACGTGGTAGCCGATGACGTCACAATGGTGCCTAAAGCATTGTGATGCAATTTCATTGTCTCTTGATCTCTATCTCCCCGAGGCAAGGGTGTTAAACTGTCTCTATAAGATCGTTACGCGATAAATTGCAAATCACAATGAGGTGAGGCGAAATGGGGGATAACGTCGCGTCCAATATTTTTGCACTTATAAAGCGACGTGCATGTACGTGTGTGTGTTTGTGTGGCTGCTTGTACTAGTCCGGACTGATGCCGATTTATAGTGCTAGATCACTGAGATACCATGCCGCAGTTTAATATGAATACCCCACTCAGACACAGTATACCGACTCCGAGCCGACAAGTCCTTGTTTTAGCCCCTTAATGCCGAGCGCCAGACGGGGTAACAGCAAGTACCATCTTTTAACGTCTTTTAGTATGACGCGGCCGGGGATCGAACCCCGGACCTTCCGCTCTCCGGGCGGACGCTCTATCACTAGACCACTGAGGCGGTCCAAAGTACAATGAAGAAAGAAGCGTGGCATATTTCACGATAAAAACGTTCTATCGTGACGTCATTTCTGGGGATTCGAATCTGCTCTTGAAATTCCAGCCTGTTTCGGCAAGGGACGAAACTGGACTTTTATTGTCAGTTATCACCCTTGCCTCGATATTTACTGTGAAAGCCAGGTGTGTTTTTTAGATGTATCAATATTCATGCGCATTCAGATTTCCAACCAGTTTTAGTTTTGATATGTTTAACGAAACAATATTGTTTATTTTTATAATATTTCAGTACGTATTTAAACAAAATAAGACATTCATTCTCGTTAGATACCGTGTTTATGAACATCGCCTTTGCTCGGACTTTGCTGAGTAAAATAATTTGGTGAAACAGGCATCTAACTCGGAAGAACTTCACCAATGCTATATAGTCCTAAGTGAATATGGAAATAACTGTTCCTTATTTGATTATAAGGTAAAAACATGATGTATGGTTTGAAGGAAATGTCATTAAAAGACAGAAACAGACAGGCGTTAGGTTTACGTAACTTATACATACCTGGCGTTGGTGCAACATCGGGTATTGAGAGTTCTGAAGTGTAACATATGAAATGAAAATGAAACGCAATATCATTTATGTTGTAAATGTATACGTGATTTTGTAGGGATCCATGATTCTAAATATTATTGTACACTCGAATTGATATTATTTCCAAATGACATTAGGAAGGAAGCATATCATAGAGTAGAAAGTAAAGAGCACAATTTAATTGTATCCTATTCTACCATGTCATTTTAAAATCCTGCATTCAGATTGTAGTGATATCACTTTGCATTATGTTTACAGTATATCTGCCCCCGCGATTGTGTAGATTTAAGTGGTTGAAGTACATGTATTATGGGGAAAACACGGGGAGCACATGAGGCAAACATATGTTGGTAAAAAACGGACTTCGCTGATGCCTAAAATCCCTTTCAACCTCTCGAACACGGTTAACGTTAGGCCCAACCGATGCCGCATCACTAATCATTTCTGCTGTAACCAAAGAGTGCACTTTGTGTTGATATTGTGCTATGAACTATGTGTGTTATTAAATTTAGGTGTTCCGAACTAAATTCCATGTCTGTATATTTTTCCGATTCGTATAGTTTTCAATTTCGAACAGAATTTACAACTAAATAAACTACAAAATCGCCGTTATGATATGGTATGATCAGCGAGAGTATTGTTCAACGTCGCCCTTAGCCATATTACAGCTATATGATGGCGAGTGACGCCATAAATGGGTTTCACACATTGTACCCACGTGGGGAAGGGAAATCGGGTCCGTGCCGAGTGAACCCCTGAACCGTGGAAATACAAGACTAATGTGTGATTGAATTTACCTTCGCTACAGTTGTGTTCTGCCATTTCTTTCAGACTATCTGTCCGCATTCTGAAAAGCAGTAGCTTTATATGTGACGTGTGATTCTTTCCCCATGATTTGCCAATGAGAAGAAAGTGTGTCATGGTTGTTTGAGGGGCATCAGTTTTCGGCAAGGGGGAATTCTGCAGTGCTCTGCCATTTAGGTGCACTGATGTCTCTTCAGTTGTCTTGTCCCACGATGCGTCCAACGTGTACCAGGTACTATTTGTCATATTTACTGAGAAAATAGATTTTGCAACAGATTTTCCATTCTTAACCCAAAAATTTAGTTTTCCATTCCAATAGAATAACGCAACTCCATTGGAGTTCACTAATTCCCCACCGCTAGATAAGATGTAATTAGGCTGAAGGTCAATTTTAATGAACTGGAAAGTCAATCTGAAGTTGAAATTTGTAAAACATGTGGTGAGATCATCTAGACATGGTACACCCGTGTTCTGCATATCAATGTATTGTCCTGGCCCATCCAAAACTAACACTGTTCCTATCTTTGACTGCTCAAGATTGGCATCTCCATGGACCTTCATTGTGGTCAGTGACGTTAGGAGGTCTGTACCATTGATGCTCGTGAACGTGATGTCAGTGGATGAGGAGTTGCAAGACGAAGGTTCTGGCTTGGCGGTCGTTGCACGTGATATGATTGGTGTTGTAGATGGATCCTTGTTCTCTAGGAACATAATGAACAGATAATCGTTTGAACTGTTCATCCTAACAGGCTAAATAAATAATTCAATGTGAATTACAGTAAACTACGGTTAAAACGAAAGTGGACGGTCAATGATATGTGATCATGTTTCACATGTTAATATCACACGTTAACTAAATGTTAATTAACTTATGTCTGCAGTCGTCAAACAAAGTAGGGGATACTTGGAAATAACTTAAACTAACTCTCCAAAACTAATAAGAAATATATGTTTCAAGTAATAGTTGTATGCTAAAAATAATGAACGAATTGGGAACACTTTACAACCGGTAGTGAAGTATGACAGTTGATATCATGACCGACATCTTGCTTGAAAGACGACAAGGGGTAAGATGGGAAATTTCAAAGGAGACTTTTTGAAACAGTAGTGCGTAATACAGCTACGATTTGTCAAACATTAATTCCCTCGACGAGGCACACTTCGAATGAGTTTGCAAATGGCGATTTGTGGGATTCTGCCCCTCTCCTCTTGCAGCGCCTGGCCAAGTTCAGCCAACATGGTTGTCGGTCTATGACGTTGACGGACACGTCCACCTATCATGTCCCAGACGTGCTCAATGGGGTAAAGGTCTTGGCTCATTGCTAGCCATGATATTCTATGGATGTTGCGCTGCTGGGGTGAGCACGGACTTATCGTCCTGAAGACAAAACGTCGACCCACAAGCCTTGCAAACGGGACATCAAAGGGTGTCAGTATGTTGTCCCGATAGTACTTTCTAGTGACCCTCCCTTGCACAAAATGAAGTGGAGTTCGGTTTGTCATAGTGACGCCACCCCACACCATCCACCGCCAAATTCGTCAGAAGTTCTCAGGACACACAGAAGGACACAACGACGCCTATCAAGGAAGTGTATGGCAAGCCGTTTTCACATTTATTACGGAATTACATATATCTTCAATTGTTTAAAAGATATCGGTATTTTATTAAAAGATATCACTTATGTTTTTAAGATATCAAAAAATAATTAAAGATATCTTAAATTCATTTCTGATATCCATAATACAATTACTGATATCTTTAAATGTTACGGTGATATCAACAAATTAGTTCGTGATATCTCTAAATGTAGTGAAGATATCATTAAACAATTACCATCCTACAGTATATAAATATATTAGAAATAAATTCAAGATATCTTAAATTCAATTCAAGATATCTTGAAATACGTTATACATATCCACAAATCAATTCGAGATATCTTTAATTCTGACCGTTACTGATATCAAAAATCCAATTAAAGATATCATTGATAATTTTGATGATATCTTTATATCAATTATTGATATCAGTTATCTAATTTAAGTAACATTATTAATGTAACATCTTTGATAATGGCAACAATTGTAGATATCAAAAATTAATTATTGATATCTGCATTTAGTTTCAAGATATCAGGAATTGAATTATTGACATCATAACAAAACATGACATTTTGATATCTTGAAATCATATTTTGATATCAATAATCGAATTTAAGATATCAGCAATTCTTTTCAAGATATCAGTAATACGCTTCACCATATCCTTAATTCATTACGTGATATCTTAAATTTTATTGCAGATATCTACAATTATCTGTATCTAAGATATCTTCAATTCGATTCAAGATATCTTCAATTCAATTCAAGATATCTTCAATTCAAGATATCTTTAAAACAATTCAAGATATCTGTAATTCTGTAATAAATGTGAAAACGGCTTGCCATAGAAGTGCAAAGTGAATCGGGTCTCATCTGAAAACATGACACGTGACCGGTGACGACAACCCCTGTGTACACTCTTGGCGTCTGTTGGCAATATGACGATTTGTAAGGAGCGGCACAACACGTTTCATTCGAGCGTACAAACTATAGAGTATGTTTTTGGTGTTACGTTTTGCAGACGTCAACTTTCTGCATAGAATGATTGTCGTCAACACTAATCTTAGTTCTAAGTTTTGGTATTAATATATTAATTACATGATTCTTAATTTTTTAAGGATATATATAAAAACTTCTTCACTGGATATTTCAATAGAACGTTTAGGTTATCCAACTGGTTAACTCTTTACAATTCCATTGCTTTGTATCAGAATGAGTCTGTGGCCGTTACAGTTAGAATGAATTTGTTAAGCGGAATGTAAGAACATATATAAAAGAGGAACTGCTGAGGTTTACAGTCATCAAGGCATTGGAATTACAACATGCCTCTCTCGTCTATGTGAACCAAACAATAGATAATGGTCATGAATTATTGTGTAGGTGACTACCACATATGTTAACTGCATTAGCCGTGGGATTTGTCTGTAGCAATATCAGTTTTGTTTATTTGTTTGTTGTTTAACAATATTCCAGCTATATTAAGGCGGTTAGCAAATAATCGAATCTGGATCAGACAAGCCAGTGATTGACATCCTGAACATCGATCCACGCAATTGGGATATGATGACATGCATCAACCAAGTCAGCGAGCCTGACCACCCGACCCCGTTAGTCGCCTCTTTCGAGAAGCATAAGTTGCTGAAGACCTCTTGTAACTCGGATCGTCTAACTCGGGTCAGCAATATCAGTAACTGAAATGAATACGTAAACGATAAATACCTAGAAGTCCAGCTCTGGTCAGATCTTGGCGGACGTTGAAGAAGATATGGATCTGTTTCATCCAATATGTAAATGTTTCAACTTTAGGCATAGTCGTGTACCCATTACCAATCCATAGGTGATGCTTGGCGAAATTGTGCTGCTTGACAACTGCAGCAACAGTTCCCCCGATGTCGGCCCCATCCACATAAAGATGTAAACCGTGGAACTTGCTCCAAGACAGATCTATCTGGTACCAGGTCTCAAGTATTAGGTGATGCGCTACGTTGATTGTCCACATGCCTTTTGATGTCCCCACTGTGCAGATGAAACTACTGTTTGTGTACCGCATGAAAACACCACTGTCACCGTCCCCAGTAGCCAAGATGGGCATCTCATTGCTTACATTGCGGAAATTGATGTTAAAGCTGTATGTGAACCCTGAGTTACACTGGTCGAGGTGCTGGATACAGGGATCTGTCTGGGGAATCTCCACATAGCCGTGACTGCTGAACACCAGGTATGTCTCTGTCTGGTACGTCTTAACTTCTACCATGTTGTGAATTGTCATATTTAGATGTGTTGTTGTAATAATGTTCCCAATCTGTTCAATCACCCTGTAGTTGTAGTTAGCAATTTCTGATTCTGCAAAATAAAAGAAATATACTGACAATAAATTATTGATGGCTAGAGCTTGTGATGCATGTTTCTAAATAATGAGATAAGAGAATTGTTCATGCTTTCATTGGATAATGAATACATTCTCTGTAATTACTAACAATTTGATCATCTATCTTTGTGTTCATTACTCGACGAATTAACGTCTTTAGTCGTTAGTACTGTGATATCCTTTTTGTCAACACATGGACTCGGAAAACCTAAATAGAAAACGCTGGTAATAGCATCCGTGAAACACGTGTTACATTCGTCCTAAAATAGGGTTTTCTAAATATGCAAAATACAAATAATTAAATAAACGTACAGAAGATATTTGATTAAATGAATTTGAAGGTATAACTTCACAGTTTGACTTTGCACTGGGCGTATTCAGGAATACGACAATCAATAGTTGAAACTAGGACCCATTTAGTTATTGCAGACTGGCGCATATCACATACATGTAGTATGTTCTATATATAGATTCATATGTGCAAAAAACAACAATGCGAGGCACCAACAGGTGTTCATCAAATCAACTTTACAATAAAATAATTTTCAAAAAATGTTTAATCAACACAGGCAAATGTGCAACAATATGAACAACATTCGTTTCAAATTCCCTGTTTGACATCATTTCTCTGACACCCTTACATACTGTTTTGGATAAGGAAGGTCTCTCCACTGTAAATAAACGCATTTGCCTATGCAGACCGCAACCAGGTGACGCCGCATTCGGCTTGTGTGTGATGAACCACTGTGTCTCTCACATTATTGCAGTAAAACGTCCAACAATATCATGCATTTTGTGTTTAAAAAAATATATGACTGAACAACTTACACTTGACGCTACTGCCAACTGACTTGCCGCAATGGCAGCTGCATGTAACGCGAGTTCACACATCACCAGGCAGCCATATTATTCACTTCTGTGTACATTGTTGCTCAGTCAGGTATCACAAGAACTACTTACAATTGTAGCAGATATAGCAAAGAATAGAATTTGGTTACACTTTTAATCATGTTAGGATGTCGAAAATAACGATCATTATCAAAGTTTAAACTTGTTGAAACTTGTGTACGTGTCATGATATTTACACTTCATGTCATATCTGAAGTTTTTCACAATCACAATTGTTAGTTTTTAACGGATTGACTGTTATCATTTTCTCGTTCATGCAGTTTTGAATCACTAAATCACAAAGATGAGGAACAGTCAAGACCTCAACACTGCTGTTGATATTGAGGATGTACACGTCTACACGTGTGTCCAGACACGAGGTGTATCACAGCGTACTGACTCAAGACATCAGTAGCATACTTACTTGTTAACTGACATCGAATCCCGTAGTAATTGTCTTTACATTTGCATACATCTTCGCCGATGCAGGAGCCTCCGTTTTGGCAAAAATCTAGTTGACACAAAACTGAAAAACATGAAAGACATTCATCAACCAGTGTCTTAATTCACATGAAAATTATCTAGACGTTCATTGAATATTAACAAAACGTGTGTGGTCTAGCATACAAAGGGGGGCTATTAATGAAGACATACGGCAGCATAGAATAATGATGTACTTAAGTCACTTCTATGATAGGAATTGTCCAGACACCTTCTGGGTTGCAGCCGATTAGCTCCAGACGCATACAGGGTCTGCCCACGAAGTGGGTGATGATGAGGTGGATAGTGTCAGTCACCACAGCGGGATGCAACTTCACGGAATGTGCGACGGTGGCATTATGTGTTACAGGAATGTGCTGAAAGCAAACACGTACATAATCTCAGAATTGTTGCGCATGACATTGTTCTTAACGTTTTTTAAAAAGAGATGTCCTTGTCACGCGGTGAGAGGGTAACATCAGAAACAAAACAGTACAAGGGAGACAACTCTTTCCTGCTTTGTTTGGCAACACTTTCCTGTTCGAAATGAGTTTGTATATGGCATTTTATGTCGCTTCAGACTGTTTCGTCCTAAAGAGTCCGCCTACCATCATTTTAGCACCCGGCTTTTCACAATTATTTTTCCATTTAACACACAATCACGAAAACAGTTATTATCGAATAATATACACTAACCTAATAAAATATATCAGTTTTGTACTATTTCAGGTCCGAACAAAAATATATTCAGACGATTTAACGTCTCATGTGTCATGAATTACATCATATGTGTCAAATATGCTTGCTTGCAGTGGCGATTGTAGCTCACCTATGTGTACAGCTAGTTTCTGCTACATCTCACACAGGAAATGCCCTGAACAGTGGCGATTGTAGTTCACCTAGGTGTACAGCCAGTTTCTGCTACATCTCACACAGGAAATGCCCTGAACAGTGGCGATTGTAGCTCACCTAGGTTTTCAGCTAGTTTCTGCTACATGTCACTCATGAAATGCCCTGAACAGTGGCGATTGCAGCTCACCTAGGTGTACAGCTAATTACTGCTACATCTCACACAGGAAATGCCCTGAACAGTGGCGATTGTAGCTCACCTAGGTGTACAGCTAGTTTCTGCTACATCTCACACAGGAAATGCCCTGAACAGTGGCGATTGTAGCTCACCTAGGTTTTCAGCTAGTTTCTGCTACATCTCACATATGAAATGCCCTGAACAGTGGCGATTGTAGCTCACCTAGGTGTACAGCTAATTACTGCTACATCTCACACAGGAAATGGCCTGAACAGTGGCGATTGTAGCTCACCTATGTGTACAGCTAGTTTCTGCTACATCTCACATAGGAAATGCCCTGAACAGTGGCGATTGTAGCTCACCTAGGTTTTCAGCTAGTTTCTGCTACATCTCACACAGGAAATGCCCTGAACAGTGGCGATTGTAGCTCACCTAGGTGTACAGCTAGTTTCTGCTACATCTCACACAGGAGATGCCCTGAAAAGTGGCGATTGTAGCTCACCTAGGTGTACAGCTAGTTTCTGCTACATGTCACTCATGAAATGCCCTGAACAGTGGCGATTGCACCTCACCTAGGTGTACAGCTAATTACTGCTACATCTCTCACAGGAAATGCCCTGAACAGTGGCGATTGTAGCTCACCTGAGTATGGGTAAACACTGCTACATCGAACACAAATTCACGCCCTGAACAGTGGAGAGTTTAACAGACCTGACTGTACAGCTCCAGACGTGATGTATCTGTGAAGAGGTTATTGTAGAACATCTGTACATCTCTCACATAACGTGACGGGGTTACGGTCCTGTTCCTTTCGGCGGGATGTTGGAACACTATCTTAGATATCGCCATCGGGGTCTTTAGCTTCACCTAAGGGGGGAATCAAACAGCCAGGATCTGACTTTTATGTATTCGTCTCAAGAGCTGTAAATAACGTGTGTATGAGAGAGCAGTTGTTTGGTGCAGGTTGTTGGTATAGGTATGTTACTATTAAGCTTGTGACAGGGACATGTTACATAATGCCATTATCCGTGTTCGTCCTTTGTTTCACAGCTTCTGTTGTCCAAAAATTCATGTATCATCGACGTTGTCAATTTGCTCGGATACTGGAGAATGCAGTAACTCTATGTCCAAAATGTGACTAAGTAGTGTGACTAATGCTGTGAAGATGTTGTTAACAGTTACCTGAACCCAGGGATGAGTATCTGTGTCCGCGCTGCACCAGGCGCCGATGTGTTCCTCTGACAACAGACAGTGTTCATGCATGGACACACATACTATAGTACTCTTACATCTTGTCAGGCATCACTATCACAGAATTACAAAGGATATTTACTACGAACACAACTTTGTGGACAGTTATAAGGTGGGCTACTTATCTGTGAATCTTTCAAACTGAAAACCATGTTTCATTATGGCTGATTATTATCGCGCGCGCGCACACACACACACATATATATTTATACGCACAGAGAGAGAGAGAGAGAGAGAGAGAGAGGGGGGGAGATTGGTACCTGTGCAACAGCCATATCTAAGCTGTTCCTTGCTGTGGTGTGGGTCGATAGTGGACACAGTCAACTGGGCATCAGCTATTGTTTTGTCCGACATTCCAAGCGGTGTTTCACAAACTGTAGAAAGAGAGATGTCAATTTTGGAACCAGCAGGTGGTGTTGCGTTCATGTAAGTGAGCGAGTGAGGTTGTTCCCGATTCAAGTTGTATTGTAGTAGTATATCACGGAGAAACTGTTAAACCAGTGGTTAGCTTGATGGCTTTAATCAATGGCTTAGTCACTGCCACTTGAACGTAGAAGATACATAACAAAACAGAACCGTCCGTCTGTATCGACTAACCAGCATACCAGTTTGTGTGGGTGATGAGGGAGTCGTGACTGTGGCTGTGCCTGGTGCTGTAGCTGCTGGAAGGGGTCCTGGAACACGTAGCGTTAGATGTAGGTACGCGCTTTTGAGCTTTATAAGAAAGTTATGTTTCATATTTCATTTTGAATAAATTGCATGACGATAGACCAGAGAAAACGTTGAATATGTGGCTGGTTATTTTACGTTCGGTGTAGTTCCGGTCTATTGCCAGGGCATGTATTTGGATGCTTTGTTTTGCGTGCTCCAGGATTTCGGAATGTTAACACTAATGGCCCAGCTATTGCAAATGCAGTAAACTTTCTTTTCATAATTAGAAGTATCAAGTATCTTTACTATTCGCATACCTCGGAATTCCAAGTAAATGACCAGCTTTGAACAGTAGTATAGCTATATCACAGACTTTACTGAAACCAGCCTTGATAACCCAAATGCCATAATCAGTTATTCGAACCAACAGTGCATAACAGTACATCAATTTAACACCTACACGAACATTCATGCACCTAACCCAAACACACTTCTACAATTGCAATCTTAATTTTGACGGGTGCAAAGTATCTATCAAAGATAAGAGGACAGTCAGAATGATCGCAGTATTTAAAACGTTTAAAAATCGAAAGCAACAAACCATTTGTGATTTGGGCCCTTATGAGCTCGCTTTTGACAAGAGGTGCCAGTTGTAGTTGATAGATTCTCATGATGACGCCTGTGTTCAGCGTGGACCCAATACTCAGCGCCTCTGTCGGAAAATTACCAGGTTGTCTTTCAACTGACTGGGTAATGCTGCCGATGGTCTTGCTGTTGAGTAGGAGTCGAAGCCCTAGAATTCTGTTCCAGGAGATCTCAATCGTGTACCAGACACTGAGTAAAAGAGAAGTCTTCACGTCGATCCCCCAGACGTGCGATGAGGTGGCCACGTGACATGACAAGGTCGCCCCTTCATAGTACAGCCATATTCCATTATGAGAAGTTTCATCTACTCCATTAGAAATCAGGTATAGCTTCCGTGATGTCACATTTTCAATGTTCAGTGTCAGACTGTTGGGGATAAATGCAGAACGTTTCCATCATTGAACACTTGAACTGATGTAACGTAAGAAAATTAATGTTTTATAATCATCATTGCTAGGTTTCTTCCTATCGGTAGATGACACACGTGTCCTGCTCCTTACCTGTAGGTGAAACCAGAAAGACAGGTGTCGAGACTATGTAGGCATGAAGACGGCTGGCCTGACCCTGCTGCGACCGTGGCTGTTCCTCCCTTGCCCAGACGGATGAGGCTCTGTGTCCCCAAAGTCTCCACCGCCACGCTGCCCGATACACTCATGTTGAAAGACGTGGTTAGCAGAATGTTATTTTCAATCCTCAAGAATATGAACTTGGTTATAAATGTGTGTATCTCAATCTCTGAAACAAGCATGAATCAAATTACAGTATGTATAACCACGAGGTCGTCTATACATGTCGTGTTTGTTTGTTTATTTGTTTGTTTAACGCCGCACACAGCAACATTTTGACGGCGCTTTGTTAATAAACGAGCCTGGACCAGACAATATAATGACTGACATCGTGAGCTCGATCTATGCAATTGGGATACGATGACATGCATCAACAAAGTCAGCTAACCTGACTACTTACGACTGTCGCCCCTTACGACAAGCATAGTCGCTTCAGATTTCGGAAAGCATGTGTTGCTGAAGACCTATTCTCTACCCGGATCTTCACGGGTACTATTCAGGTCGGTATACAGTCACACTGTACCTGTGTATTGGCACTGTTCCCCGAAGTACGCTCCTTTACACTGACAGAGGTTATCACCTACACATGTTCCTCCGTGTTTGCAAAAGTCCTTCTGGCAAAGACCTAAAAACGAAAACCTCTTTGTAAAACAACACTGAGAAGAGTTTGATATTCTAAGAACAGATCTTGAAATTTCATTTGTTGGAATCAACCGTTCAGCTTAATGAACTATGTGAGGTGAGGTGAAATTGGGTTTAACGTCGTATATTTTAGGTATACAAGATATATCCAAATGATATAAGCACTCACCTGTTGGTTCGCATCCAAGTATTTCAAATTTAAAACAAGGTGTTTTTTCATATGTCTGAGGTTCGATCCTGATGGCTTTTGTGACAATATATGGCTTGAATCCCACCCAAAATGTTAGTGATTTGTTGTAAATCGACTGTATGTCCTAAAACAAATACATATGTTATTTGATTATATGTGGCAGTGGCAACCCCGAGAAATACGTATGTATTATACCTTTACATTTCATACTCTTGTGTTTAGTCATAGTTGGAGTTCTGTTAGTGTTACTTCGCGTTTGATTGGCGCAAGACTACCACTGTGAAGGTATAGCATGCGAGAACCATGAATCACATGTCCAAAACAATTCATGGTTCTAGTAAAACGATTTGGAAAAGAAATATATTAGGTCACGCCATAAGTATTTTTTTGTTATAATTTTGTCATAGTTTATAGTTATAATGTGAGTTTAACGAGGCTTGAGTAAGACACGAATGTGTGACGGGTGAGTGACAAGGTTTGAATTTGACGCAGATGTGTGACGGATGTGTGACGAGGCTTGAATTAGTCACAGGTGTGTGACGGGTGAGTGATCAGGCTTAAATTAGACACAGGTGTGTGACGGGTGAGTGACGAGGCTTGAATTAGACACAGATGTGTGACAGGTGATTGGCGAGTCTTGAATTAGACACAGGTGTGTGACGGGTGAGTGACGAGGCTTGAATGAACACGGATGTGTGACGGGTGAGTGACGAGGCTAGGCTTAAATTAGACACAGGTGTGTGACGGATGTGATGAGACTTGAACTTGACATGCGTGTGTGTCGGGTGTGTGATGAGTCTTTAATTAGACATGCGTGTATGACGGATGAGACAGGTGTGTGACGGGTGAGTGACGAAGCTTGAATCAGACACAGGTGTGTGACGGGTGAGTGACGAGACTTGAATTAGACACAGGTGTGTGACGGGTGAGTGACGAGGCTTGAATTAGACACAGGTGTGTGAGGAGTGTGTGAATAAGCTTGAATTAGACACAGGTGTGTGACGGGTGATTGACGAGGCTTGAATTAGACACAGGAGTGTGACGGGTGAGTGACAAAGCTTGAATTAGATACAGGAGTGTGAAGGGTGAGTGACGAGGCTAGGCTTAAATTAGACACAGGTGTGTGACGGATGTGATGAGACTTGAACTTGACATGCGTGTGTGTCGGGTGTGTGATGAGTCTTTAATTAGACATGCGTGTATGACGGATGAGACAGGAGTGTGACAGGTGAGTGACGGGACTTGAATTAGACACAGGTGTGTGAGGGGTGAGTGACGAAGCTTGAATTAGACGCAGGTGTGTGACGGGTGAGTGACGAAGCTTGAATGAGATACAGGAGTGTGACGGGTGAGTGACGAAGCTTGAATTAGATACAGGAGTGTGACGGGTGAGTGACGAAGCTTGAATTAGATACAGGTGTGTGACAGGAGAGTGACGAAGCTTGAGTTAGACGCAGTAGTGTGACGGGTGAGTGACGAAGCTTGAATTATATACAGGAGCGTGACGGGTGAGTGACGAAGCTTGAATTAGATACAGGAGTGTGACGGGTGAGTGACGAAGCTTGAATTAGATACAGGTGTGTGACGGGTGAGTGACGAAGCTTGAATTAAATACATGAGCGTAACGGGTGAGTGACGAAGCTTGAATTAGATACAGGAGTGTGACGGGTGAGTGACAAGGCTTGAATTAGATACAGGAGTGTGACGGGTGAGTGACGGGTCTTGAATTAGACACAGGTGTGCGACGGGTGAGTGACGAAGCTTGAACTTGACATACGTGTGTGGCGGGGGTGTGATGAGTCTTGAATGAACACGGGTGTGTGACAAGTGAGTGACGAGGCTTTAACTTGACATGCGTTTGTGACGGGTGTCTGATGAGGTTTGAATTAGACACAGGTGTGTGATGGGTGATTGGCGAGGCTTGAATTAGACACAGGTGTGTGATGGGTGATTGGCGAGTCTTGAATTAGACACAGCTGTGTGACGGGTGTGTGACGAGGCTTCAATTAGACAAAGGTGTGTGAGGGGTGAGTGACGAGGCATGAATTGGACACAGATGTATGACGGGTAAGTGACGAGGCTTGAATGAACCAGGATGTGTGACGGGTGAGTGACGAGGCTAGGCTTAAATTGTCACAGGTGTGTGACGGATGTGATGAGACTAGAACTTGACATGCGTGTGCGTCGGGTGTCTGGTGAGTCTTGAATTAGACACAGGTGTGTGACGGGTGCGTGATCAGGCTTAAATGAGACACAGGTGAGTGACGGGTGCGTGATCAGGTTTGAGTTAGACACAGATGTGTGACGGGTGCGTGATCAGGCTTGAATTAGACACAGGTGTGTGACGGGTGCGTGATCAGGCTTGAGTTAGACACGTGCGCGTGACGGGTGCGTGATCAGGTTTGAATTAGACACAGGTGTGTGACGGATGTGTGACGAGGCTTGAATTAGACATGCGTGTGTGACGGGTGATTGCCGAGTCTTGAATTAGACACAGGCGTGTGACGGGTGTGATGAGACTTGAACTTGACATGCGTGTGTGTCGGGTGTGTGATGAGTCTTTAATTAGACATGCGTGTATGACGGATGAGACAGGTGTGTGACGGGTGAGTGACGAAGCTTGAATCAGACACAGGTGTGTGACGGGTGAGTGACGAGACTTGAATTAGACACAGGTGTGTGACGGGTGAGTGACGAGGCTTGAATTAGACACAGGTGTGTGAGGAGTGTGTGAATAAGCTTGAATTAGACACAGGTGTGTGACGGGTGATTGACGAGGCTTGAATTAGACACAGGAGTGTGACGGGTGAGTGACAAAGCTTGAATTAGATACAGGAGTGTGAAGGGTGAGTGACGAGGCTAGGCTTAAATTAGACACAGGTGTGTGACGGATGTGATGAGACTTGAACTTGACATGCGTGTGTGTCGGGTGTGTGATGAGTCTTTAATTAGACATGCGTGTATGGCGGATGAGACAGGAGTGTGACAGGTGAGTGACGGGACTTGAATTAGACACAGGTGTGTGAGGGGTGAGTGACGAAGCTTGAATTAGACACAGGTGTGTGACGGGTGCGTGATCAGGCTTAAATGAGACACAGGTGAGTGACGGGTGCGTGATCAGGTTTGAGTTAGACACAGATGTGTGACGGGTGCGTGATCAGGCTTGAATTAGACACAGGTGTGTGACGGGTGCGTGATCAGGCTTGAGTTAGACACGTGCGCGTGACGGGTGCGTGATCAGGTTTGAATTAGACACAGGTGTGTGACGGATGTGTGACGAGGCTTGAATTAGACATGCGTGTGTGACGGGTGATTGGCGAGTCTTGAATTAGACACAGGCGTGTGACGGGTGTGATGAGACTTGAACTTGACATGCGTGTGTGTCGGGTGTGTGATGAGTCTTTAATTAGACATGCGTGTATGACGGATGAGACAGGTGTGTGACGGGTGAGTGACGAGGCTAGGCTTAAATTAGACACAGGTGTGTGACGGGTGTGATGAGACTTGAACTTGACATGCGTGTGTGTCGGGTGTGTGATGAGTCTTTAATTAGACATGTGTGCTTGACGTATGAGACAGGAGTGTGACGGGTGAGTGACGGGTCTTGAATTAGACACAGGTGTGCGACGGGTGTGTGACGAGACGTGAATTAAACACAGGTGTGCGACGGGTGAGTGACGAGGCTTGAACTTGACATACGTGTGTGGCGGGTGTGTGATGAGTCTTGAATGAACACGGGTGCGTGACAAGTGAGTGACGAGGCTTTAACTTGACATGCGTTTGTGACGGGTGTCTGATGAGGTTTGAACTTGGCAATCGTGTGTGACGGGTGATTGACGAGGCTTGAATTAGACACAGGTGTGTGATGGGTGACTGGCGAGTCTTGAATTAGACACAGGTGTGTGACCGGAGAGTGACGAGGCTTTAATTAGACACAGGTGTGTGAGGGGTGAGTGACGTGTCTTGAATGAACAAGGATGTGTGGCGGGTGAGTGACGAGGCTTGAATTAGACATGCGTGTGTGACGGGTGATTGGCGAGTCTTGAATTAGACACAGGCGTGTGACGGGTGTGATGAGACTTGAACTTGACATGCGTGTGTGTCGGGTGTGTGATGAGTCTTTAATCAGACATGTGTGCTTGACGGATGAGACAGGAGTGTGACGGGTGAGTGACGTGTCTTGAATTAGACACAGGTGTGTGAGGGGTGAGTGACAAGGCATGAATTAGACACAGATGTATGACGGGTAAGTGACGAGGCTTGAATGAACACGGATGTGTGACGGGTGAGTGACGAGGCTAGGCTTAAATTAGACACAGGTGTGTGACGGGTGTGATGAGACTAGAACTTGACATGCGTGTGTGTCGGGTGTGTCTTTAATTAGACATGTGTGCTTGACGGATGAGACAGGAGTGTGACGGGTGAGTGACGGGTCTTGAATTAGACACAGGTGTGCGACGGGTGAGTGACGAGGCTTGAACTTGACATACGTGTGTGGCGGGTGTGTGATGAGTCTTGAATGAACACGGGTGCGTGACAAGTGAGTGACGAGGCTTTAACTTGACATGTGTTTGTGACGGGTGTCTGATGAGGTTTGAACTTGGCAATCGTGTGTGACGGGTGATTGACGAGGCTTGAATTAGACACAGGTGTGTGATGGGTGACTGGCGAGTCTTGAATTAGACACAGGTGTGTGACCGGAGAGTGACGAGGCTTTAATTAGACACAGGTGTGTGAGGGGTGAGTGACGTGTCTTGAATGAACAAGGATGTGTGGCGGGTGAGTGACGAGGCTTGAATTAGACATGCGGGTGTGACGGGTGATTGGCGAGTCTTGAATTAGACACAGGCGTGTGACGGGTGTGATGAGACTTGAACTTGACATGCGTGTGTGTCGGGTGTGTGATGAGTCTTTAATCAGACATGTGTGCTTGACGGATGAGACAGGAGTGTGACGGGTGAGTGACGTGTCTTGAATTAGACACAGGTGTGTGAGGGGTGAGTGACAAGGCATGAATTAGACACAAATGTATGACGGGTAAGTGACGAGGCTTGAATTAACACGGATGTGTGACGGGTGAGTGACGAAGCTAGGCTTAAATTAGACACAGGTGTGTGACGGGTGTGATGAGACTAGAACTTGACATGCGTGTGTGTCGGGTGTGTCGGGTGTGTCTTTAATTAGACATGTGTGCTTGACGGATGAGACAGGAGTGTGACGGGTGAGTGACGGGTCTTGAATTAGACACAGGTGTGTGAGGGGTGTGTGACGAGACTTGAATTAAACACAGGTGTGCGACGGGTGAGTGACGAGGCTTGAAATTGACATACGTGTGTGGCGGGTGTGTGATGAGTCTTGAATGAACACGGGTGCGTGACAAGTGAGTGACGAGGCTTTAACTTGACATGCGTTTGTGACGGGTGTCTGATGAGGTTTGAACTTGGCAATCGTGTGTGACGGGTGATTGACGAGGCTTGAATTAGACACAGGTGTGTGATGGGTGACTGGCGAGTCTTGAATTAGACACAGGTGTGTGACCGGAGAGTGACGAGGCTTTAATTAGACACAGGTGTGTGAGGGGTGAGTGACGTGTCCTGAATGAACAAGGATGTGTGGCGGGTGAGTGACGAGGCTTGAATTAGACATGCGTGTGTGACGGGTGATTGGCGAGTCTTGAATTAGACACAGGCGTGTGACGGGTGTGATGAGACTTGAACTTGACATGCGTGTGTGTCGGGTGTGTGATGAGTCTTTAATCAGACATGTGTGCTTGACGGATGAGGCAGGAGTGTGACGGGTGAGTGACGTGTCTTGAATTAGACACAGGTGTGTGAGGGGTGAGTGACAAGGCATGAATTAGACACAGATGTATGACGGGTAAGTGACGAGGCTTGAATGAACACGGATGTGTGACGGGTGAGTGACGAGGCTAGGCTTAAATTAGACACAGGTGTGTGACGGGTGTGATGAGACTAGAACTTGACATGCGTGTGTGTCGGGTGTGTCGGGTGTGTCTTTAATTAGACATGTGTGCTTGACGGATGAGACAGGAGTGTGACGGGTGAGTGACGGGTCTTGAATTAAACACAGGTGTGCGACGGGTGAGTGACGAGGCTTGAACTTGACATACGTGTGTGGCGGGTGTGTGATGAGTCTTGAATGAACACGGGTGCGTGACAAGTGAGTGACGAGGCTTTAACTTGACATGCGTTTGTGACGGGTGTCTGATGAGGTTTGAACTTGGCAATCGTGTGTGACGGGTGATTGACGAGGCTTGAATTAGACACAGGTGTGTGATGGGTGACTGGCGAGTCTTGAATTAGACACAGGTGTGTGACCGGAGAGTGACGAGGCTTTAATCAGACACAGGTGTGTGAGGGGTGAGTGACGTGTCTTGAATGAACAAGGATGTGTGGATGTGTGACGAGGCTTGAATTAGACACAGGTGTGTGGCGGTTGAGTGTCGAGGCTTAAATTAGACACATGTGTGTGACGGGTGAGAGACGACGCTTGAATGAACACGGTTGGCAACGTCTGAGTGACGAGGCTTGACTTGGACACAGATGTGTTACGGATGTGTAACGCGACTCGCATTATACACAGGTGTGTGATAGGTGTCTGATGAGCTTGTATGAGACATGGGTGTGCGACGGGTAAGGACGATCATTGAATTAGACACAGGTGTGTGACGAGGCTAGAATTAGACATGGGGGCGCCTCTACTTTGAACCACTGAGCCCAGGGCACTTGCTGTGAACTGTGTCTGCACTCTGGTTCCACCACAGACGTTCCTCGCACATTGTATTTCATCACGACTTGGTGTTTATGTTTCGCAATTGGTCAGTTTGTTAACGTTCTAGAAGAAACTGCAAACTAAGGTTTTAGTATTCCGCGTAAAATGGTGGATTCTTTATCAGACAATCGTCTCTTGTATACTGAGTCAAATTAAAAACTTCACATTTTTAAAAGTAATCCCATATATGATATACAACCGACAAATGTATCAGAGAAGGTAATTTTTGATCAATAATGTCCAAAGAAGGATTTGAATTAACGGTGGTAACCATAATTTGTTCCAAGCACCTACGGTATTCGGTAATAACATCAACAGTTTAAATCATAAGTCCCAAGCACGAGAACCTGATGGCAGACAAGTTCAGTAGCGTGTATGACCACCATGTGCGTTGACAACTGCCACACAATGCCTCCGCATCGACCTTGTGATGCTTGTGAACACATGATTGGGAAGACGACGCCATTGTTGCTGCAGAATGGCGCCAAGATCTTGCAAATTCCGTGGTTGGTTCTGGAGAGTGCGCAGACTTCTGCCATGAGCATCCCAGGCGTGTTCGATGGGATTGAGGTCGGGAGACCTTGATGGCCAGTCGATGACGTTGACTCCCGCATTCTGAAAGAAATTTCTTGTCAAAATTGCTGTGTGGGGTCTGGCATTGTCGTGTTAGAAGATCAAACCGGGTCCATGTGCTGGCATAAAAGGCAGAAGTTCTGGTGCCAGTACCTGGTCGCGATAAGCAGCAGCGTTGAGGTTGCCACGAATGACAAGAAGCCTGGAACGTGCATTGCCACAGAAAGCACGCCACACCATGACACTTCCGCCTCGAAATCGTTTGTGACGGGTGTCTGATGAGGTTTGAACTTGGCAATCGTGTGTGACGGGTGATTGACGAGGCTTGAATTAGACACAGGTGTGTGATGGGTGACTGGCGAGTCTTGAATTAGACACAGGTGTGTGACCGGAGAGTGACGAGGCTTTAATCAGACACAGGTGTGTGAGGGGTGAGTGACGTGTCTTGAATGAACAAGGATGTGTGGATGTGTGACGAGGCTTGAATTAGACACAGGTGTGTGGCGGTTGAGTGACGAGGCTTAAATTAGACACAGGTGTGTGACGGGTGAGAGACGAGGCTTGAATGAACACGGATGTGCAACGTCTGAGTGACGAGGCTTGACTTGGACACAGATGTGTTACGGATGTGTAACGCGACTCGCATTATACACAGGTGTGTGATAGGTGTCTGATGAGCTTGTATGAGACATGGGTGTGCGACGGGTAAGGACGATCATTGAATTAGACACAGGTGTGTGACGAGGCTAGAATTAGACATGGGGGCGCCTCTACTTTGAACCACTGAGCCCAGGGCACTTGCTGTGAACTGTGTCTGCACTCTGGTTCCACCACAGACGTTCCTCGCACATTGTATTTCATCACGACTTGGTGTTTATGTTTCGCAATTGGTCAGTTTGTTAACGTTCTAGAAGAAACTGCAAACTAAGGTTTTAGTATTCCGCGTAAAATGGTGAATTCTTTATCAGACAATCGTCTCTTGTATACTGAGTCAAATTAAAAACTTCACATTTTTAAAAGTAATCCCATATATGATATACAACCGACAAATGTATCAGAGAAGGTAATTTTTGATCAATAATGTCCAAAGAAGGATTTGAATTAACGGTGGTAACCATAATTTGTTCCAAGCACCTACGGTATTCGGTAATAACATCAACAGTTTAAATCATAAGTCCCAAGCACGAGAACCTGATGGCAGACAAGTTCAGTAGCGTGTATGACCACCATGTGCGTTGACAACTGCCACACAATGCCTCCGCATCGACCTTGTGATGCTTGTGAACACATGATTGGGAAGACGACGCCATTGTTGCTGCAAAATGGCGCCAAGATCTTGCAAATTCCGTGGTTGGTTCTGGAGAGTGCGCAGACTTCTGCCATGAGCATCCCAGGCGTGTTCGATGGGATTGAGGTCGGGAGACCTTGATGGCCAGTCGATGACGTTGACTCCCGCATTCTGAAGGAAATTTCTTGTCAAAATTGCTGTGTGGGGTCTGGCATTGTCGTGTTAGAAGATCAAACCGGGTCCATGTGCTGGCATAAAAGGCAGAAGTTCTGGTGCCAGTACCTGGTCGCGATAAGCAGCAGCGTTGAGGTTGCCACGAATGACAAGAAGCCTGGAACGTGCATTGCCACAGAAAGCACCCCACACCATGACACTTCCGCCTGGAAATCTGTCAACTTCCTGTACACAACACTGGGCGTAACGTTCATGACGGCGCCTCCACATCCTCGCCCTACCATCAGCACATCGAAGATTAAATCGGGATTCATCACTGAAGACGACTTGATTCCAATTCCTCTGAGTCCATCGTAAGTGTCGCTGTGCTCACAATTGACGTTGACGTCTGTGTAATTGAGTCAGAATCGGCCCGCAGTATGGCCGTCGTGCTTGAAGGTGAGCAGTTCTCAGACGGTTTCGAACAGTTTGGGCACTCAGTCTACCCCTAAACAGGTCATTTCTGGTTGATGTAGCCGTCAAAAATTGGTTACTGAGGTGACGTAAGACAATCTGACGACACTCTGCATGTAACGTCACACGTGGTCGACCTGGCCGAGGGCGATCAGCGGTGGTACCCGTTTGCTGTAGACGCGTCTGTAAATCATAAACAGTCCGTCAACTACAACCCATCGTCCTTGCAACTTCAGCTACGGACGTTCCCGTCTGCAACATGCCGATGGCACGTTCACGTTGCACATTTGAAAGGTGTGGCATGACAAATGGCCGTAAAGACTTTTGTTTTCCTTTTTTTTTTTTTGTTAATGACTGCTAACAAGTATGGCTGAAAACACGTGCGGTATTATGGCCACGTGACCCGTTGCACGTGAAAAACCACTTTTGCCACTATAGTGCTGTGCACATGATTTTGATAGATTCACCTGCACAAAAACGGGTTTTATCTGAAGACAATACGTGGCCATTACTGTTTAAATACACAATAAGGGCCCACAATGATAACTGGTCAAAATGTTAAAATTTTAGGATTGTGAAGTTTTTAATTTGGTTCAGTATATTTACGGATCATATTGTGCAATGTGCTAATAACATCTACTGAAACGTAGTGCCTTTCGGTATTAAACTAATAATAGATGTTTAACTTACGTGATTAAATTCCAGGAATTCATCTGAGCCAATGGCGGGTTTGTAAAGCAGTCGAAACGTCTTCATATATTCCGTTGCAAAGTCGGAACATGGGGGTGTTGCTGATGTAGGATGTTGGAACTTAATTGAAGCAATAGTGGTCAGGTTTTGCAGATGCACCTCGAAGTACGGACTGTTGTCATCCGCGGTTGGACACCAGGCAGCACCGCAGTCAGCTGTAGTTACAAGTTGCCGTCACACATCAAACCATTTGATAACTTCTCTTTGAATTCTAAAAATAGTCGAACCTCGTTATCGGAAACATCAATAAGCGACTTTCAATATAGTTATATCCGGGCGTTTTGGGATAACTGAAAAAAAGATAATCAGTCATCGACTACAACACAGTAGTATCTGGTAGAAAAGTCTGGACCAACTGACGCCTAGGAGCTACGAATGTATCCCGGGTACCCGTATTGGGGATAACGCTGTTCGGCTGTAGCAGTAACAAGCACACGAAAAGCACCACTATTCCATACGAACATGGGGCGATTGGATTGTCTTGTTGTTTAAGAAAACCGGGACAGCAGATAAAGCTGGAAGCATATTGCTAAAACGGCTTAAAATCATAATCGTCCACGCTTGTAGACATGTAGAACTATATACAGAAACACTCACTCTGACAGCAGCCACATGTAGAACTATATACAGAAACACTCACTCTGACAGCAGCCACATGTAGAACTATATACAGAAACACTCACTCTGACAGCAGCCACATGTAGAACTATATACAGGAACACTCACTCTGACAGCAGCCACATGTAGAACTATATACAGAAACACTCACTCTGACAGCAGCCACATGTAGAACTATATACAGAAACACTCACTCTGACAGCAGCCACATATAGAACTATATACAGAAACACTCACTCTGACAGCAGCCATATGTAGAACTATATACAGGAACACTCACTCTGACAGCAGCCATATGTAGAACTTTATACAGAAACACTCACTCTGACAGCAGCCACATATAGAACTATATACAGGAACACTCACTCTGACAGCAGCCATATGTAGAACTATATACAGGAACACTCACTCTGACAGCAGCCATATGTAGAACTATATACAGGAACACTCACTCTGACAGCAGCCACATATAGAACTATATACAGGAACACTCACTCTGACAGCAGCCACATATAGAACTATATACAGAAACACTCACTCTGACAGCAGCCATATCTAGAACTATATACAGAAACACTCACTCTGACAGCAGCCATATGTAGAACTATATACAGAAACACTCACTCTGACAGCAGCCATATGTAGAACTATATACAGGAACACTCACTCTGACAGCAGCCACATATAGAACTATATACAGGAACACTCACTCTGACAGCAGCCACATCTAGAACTATATACAGAAACACTCACTCTGACAGCAGCCACATATAGAACTATATACAGGAACACTCACTCTGACAGCAGCCACATGTAGAACTATATACAGAAACACTCACTCTGACAGCAGCCATATGTAGAACTATATACAGGAACACTCACTCTGACAGCAGCCACATATAGAACTATATACAGGAACACTCACTCTGACAGCAGCCACATCTAGAACTATATACAGAAACACTCACTCTGAAAGCAGCCACATATAGAACTATATACAGGAACACTCACTCTGACAGCAGCCATATGTAGAACTATATACAGAAACACTCACTCTGACAGCAGCCATATGTAGAGCTATATACAGGAACACTCACTCTGACAGCAGCCATATCTAGAACTATATACAGAAACACTCACTCTGACAGCAGCCACATCTAGAACTATATACAGGAACACTCACTCTGACAGCAGCCATATGTAGAACTATATACAGGAACACTCACTCTGACAGCAGCCACATCTAGAACTATATACAGGAACACTCACTCTGACAGCAGCCACATCTAGAACTATATACAGGAACACTCACTCTGACAGCAGCCACATCTAGAACTATATACAGAAACACTCACTCTGACAGCAGCCACATGTAGAACTATATACAGGAACACTCACTCTGACAGCAGCCATATGTAGAACTATATACAGGAACACTCACTCTGACAGCAGCCACATGTAGAACTATATACAGGAACACTCACTCTGACAGCAGCCATATGTAGAACTATATACAGAAACACTCACTCTGACAGCAGCCACATGTAGAACTATATACAGGAACACTCACTCTGACAGCAGCCACATCTAGAACTATATACAGGAACACTCACTCTGACAGCAGCCACATCTAGAACTATATACAGAAACACTCACTCTGACAGCAGCCACATCTAGAACTATATACAGAAACACTCACTCTGACAGCAGCCACATGTAGAACTATATACAGGAACACTCACTCTGACAGCAGCCACATCTAGAACTATATACAGAAACACTCACTCTGACAGCAGCCACATCTAGCACTATATACAGGAACACTCACTCTGACAGCAGCCACATATAGAACTATATACAGAAACACTCACTCTGACAGCAGCCATATGTAGAACTATATACAGGAACACTCACTCTGACAGCAGCCACATCTAGAACTATATACAGGAACACTCACTCTGACAGCAGCCACATATAGAACTATATACAGAAACACTCACTCTGACAGCAGCCATATGTAGAACTATATACAGAAACACTCACTCTGACAGCAGCCACATGTAGAACTATATACAGAAACACTCACTCTGACAGCAGCCATATGTAGAACTATATACAGGAACACTCACTCTGACAGCAGCCATATCTAGAACTATATACAGAAACACTCACTCTGACAGCAGCCACATCTAGAACTATATACAGGAACACTCACTCTGACAGCAGCCATATGTAGAACTATATACAGGAACACTCACTCTGACAGCAGCCATATGTAGAACTATATACAGAAACACTCACTCTGACAGCAGCCATATGTAGAACTATATACAGGAACACTCACTCTGACAGCAGCCACATGTAGAACTATATACAGAAACACTCACTCTGACAGCAGCCACATCTAGCACTATATACTGGAACACTCACTCTGACAGCAGCCACATATAGAACTATATACAGAAACACTCACTCTGACAGCAGCCACATGTAGAACTATATACAGAAACACTCACTCTGACAGCAGCCATATGTAGAACTATATACAGGAACACTCACTCTGACAGCAGCCATATGTAGAACTATATACAGAAACACTCACTCTGACAGCAGCCATATGTAGAACTATATACAGGAACACTCACTCTGACAGCAGCCACATCTAGAACTATATACAGAAACACTCACTCTGACAGCAGCCATATGTAGAACTATATACAGGAACACTCACTCTGACAGCAGCCACATGTAGAACTATATACAGGAACACTCACTCTGACAGCAGCCACATATAGAACTATATACAGGAACATTCACTCTGACAGCAGCCATATGTAGAACTATATACAGAAACACTCACTCTGACAGCAGCCATATGTAGAACTATATACAGGAACACTCACTCTGACAGCAGCCACATCTAGAACTATATACAGAAACACTCACTCTGACAGCAGCCATATGTAGAACTATATACAGAAACACTCACTCTGACAGCAGCCATATGTAGAACTATATACAGGAACACTCACTCTGACAGCAGCCACATCTAGAACTATATACAGAAACACTCACTCTGACAGCAGCCACATGTAGAACTATATACAGGAACACTCACTCTGACAGCAGCCACATCTAGAACTATATACAGGAACACTCACTCTGACAGCAGCCACATCTAGAACTATATACAGAAACACTCACTCTGACAGCAGCCATATGTAGAACTATATACAGGAACACTCACTCTGACAGCAGCCATATGTAGAACTATATACAGGAACACTCACTCTGACAGCAGCCACATCTAGAACTATATACAGAAACACTCACTCTGACAGCAGCCACATGTAGAACTATATACAGGAACACTCACTCTGACAGCAGCCACATCTAGAACTATATACAGGAACACTCACTCTGACAGCAGCCACATCTAGAACTATATACAGAAACACTCACTCTGACAGCAGCCACATATAGAACTATATACAGGAACACTCACTCTGACAGCAGCCACATGTAGAACTATATACAGAAACACTCACTCTGACAGCAGCCATATGTAGAACTATATACAGGAACACTCACTCTGACAGCAGCCACATATAGAACTATATACAGGAACACTCACTCTGACAGCAGCCACATCTAGAACTATATACAGAAACACTCACTCTGAAAGCAGCCACATATAGAACTATATACAGGAACACTCACTCTGACAGCAGCCACATGTAGAACTATATACAGAAACACTCACTCTGACAGCAGCCATATGTAGAGCTATATACAGGAACACTCACTCTGACAGCAGCCATATCTAGAACTATATACAGAAACACTCACTCTGACAGCAGCCACATCTAGAACTATATACAGGAACACTCACTCTGACAGCAGCCATATGTAGAACTATATACAGGAACACTCACTCTGACAGCAGCCACATCTAGAACTATATACAGGAACACTCACTCTGACAGCAGCCACATCTAGAACTATATACAGGAACACTCACTCTGACAGCAGCCACATCTAGAACTATATACAGAAACACTCACTCTGACAGCAGCCACATGTAGAACTATATACAGGAACACTCACTCTGACAGCAGCCATATGTAGAACTATATACAGGAACACTCACTCTGACAGCAGCCACATGTAGAACTATATACAGGAACACTCACTCTGACAGCAGCCATATGTAGAACTATATACAGAAACACTCACTCTGACAGCAGCCACATGTAGAACTATATACAGGAACACTCACTCTGACAGCAGCCACATCTAGAACTATATACAGGAACACTCACTCTGACAGCAGCCACATCTAGAACTATATACAGAAACACTCACTCTGACAGCAGCCACATCTAGAACTATATACAGAAACACTCACTCTGACAGCAGCCACATGTAGAACTATATACAGGAACACTCACTCTGACAGCAGCCACATCTAGAACTATATACAGGAACACTCACTCTGACAGCAGCCACATCTAGCACTATATACAGGAACACTCACTCTGACAGCAGCCACATATAGAACTATATACAGAAACACTCACTCTGACAGCAGCCATATGTAGAACTATATACAGGAACACTCACTCTGACAGCAGCCACATCTAGAACTATATACAGGAACACTCACTCTGACAGCAGCCACATATAGAACTATATACAGAAACACTCACTCTGACAGCAGCCATATGTAGAACTATATACAGAAACACTCACTCTGACAGCAGCCACATGTAGAACTATATACAGAAACACTCACTCTGACAGCAGCCATATGTAGAACTATATACAGGAACACTCACTCTGACAGCAGCCATATCTAGAACTATATACAGAAACACTCACTCTGACAGCAGCCACATCTAGAACTATATACAGGAACACTCACTCTGACAGCAGCCATATGTAGAACTATATACAGGAACACTCACTCTGACAGCAGCCATATGTAGAACTATATACAGAAACACTCACTCTGACAGCAGCCATATGTAGAACTATATACAGGAACACTCACTCTGACAGCAGCCACATGTAGAACTATATACAGAAACACTCACTCTGACAGCAGCCACATCTAGCACTATATACAGGAACACTCACTCTGACAGCAGCCACATATAGAACTATATACAGAAACACTCACTCTGACAGCAGCCACATGTAGAACTATATACAGAAACACTCACTCTGACAGCAGCCATATGTAGAACTATATACAGGAACACTCACTCTGACAGCAGCCATATGTAGAACTATATACAGAAACACTCACTCTGACAGCAGCCATATGTAGAACTATATACAGGAACACTCACTCTGACAGCAGCCACATCTAGAACTATATACAGAAACACTCATTCTGACAGCAGCCATATGTAGAACTATATACAGGAACACTCACTCTGACAGCAGCCACATATAGAACTATATACAGAAACACTCACTCTGACAGCAGCCACATGTAGAACTATATACAGAAACACTCACTCTGACAGCAGCCATATGTAGAACTATATACAGGAACACTCACTCTGACAGCAGCCATATGTAGAACTATATACAGAAACACTCACTCTGACAGCAGCCATATGTAGAACTATATACAGGAACACTCACTCTGACAGCAGCCACATCTAGAACTATATACAGAAACACTCACTCTGACAGCAGCCATATGTAGAACTATATACAGGAACACTCACTCTGACAGCAGCCACATGTAGAACTATATACAGGAACACTCACTCTGACAGCAGCCACATATAGAACTATATACAGGAACACTCACTCTGACAGCAGCCATATGTAGAACTATATACAGAAACACTCACTCTGACAGCAGCCATATGTAGAACTATATACAGGAACACTCACTCTGACAGCAGCCACATCTAGAACTATATACAGAAACACTCACTCTGACAGCAGCCATATGTAGAACTATATACAGAAACACTCACTCTGACAGCAGCCATATGTAGAACTATATACAGGAACACTCACTCTGACAGCAGCCACATCTAGAACTATATACAGAAACACTCACTCTGACAGCAGCCACATGTAGAACTATATACAGGAACACTCACTCTGACAGCAGCCACATCTAGAACTATATACAGGAACACTCACTCTGACAGCAGCCACATCTAGAACTATATACAGAAACACTCACTCTGACAGCAGCCATATGTAGAACTATATACAGGAACACTCACTCTGACAGCAGCCATATGTAGAACTATATACAGGAACACTCACTCTGACAGCAGCCACATCTAGAACTATATACAGAAACACTCACTCTGACAGCAGCCACATGTAGAACTATATACAGGAACACTCACTCTGACAGCAGCCACATCTAGAACTATATACAGGAACACTCACTCTGACAGCAGCCACATCTAGAACTATATACAGAAACACTCACTCTGACAGCAGCCACATGTAGAACTATATACAGAAACACTCACTCTGACAGCAGCCACATCTAGAACTATATACAGGAACACTCACTCTGACAGCAGCCACATCTAGAACTATATACAGAAACACTCACTCTGACAGCAGCCACATCTAGAACTATATACAGAAACACTCACTCTGACAGCAGCCACATGTAGAACTATATACAGAAACACTCACTCTGACAGCAGCCACATCTAGAACTATATACAGAAACACTCACTCTGACAGCAGCCACATCTAGAACTATATACAGGAACACTCACTCTGACAGCAGCCACATCTAGAACTATATACAGAAACACTCACTCTGACAGCAGCCACATGTAGAACTATATACAGAAACACTCACTCTGACAGCAGCCATATGTAGAACTATATACAGGAACACTCACTCTGACAGCAGCCACATATAGAACTATATACAGAAACACTCACTCTGACAGCAGCCATATGTAGAACTATATACAGAAACACTCACTCTGACAGCAGCCATATGTAGAACTATATACAGAAACACTCACTCTGACAGCAGCCATATGTAGAACTATATACAGGAACACTCACTCTGACAGCAGCCACATATAGAACTATATACAGAAACACTCACTCTGACAGCAGCCACATGTAGAACTATATACAGGAACACTCACTCTGACAGCAGCCACATCTAGAACTATATACAGAAACACTCACTCTGACAGCAGCCACATGTAGAACTATATACAGGAACACTCACTCTGACAGCAGCCACATGTAGAACTATATACAGAAACACTCACTCTGACAGCAGCCATATGTAGAACTATATACAGGAACACTCACTCTGACAGCAGCCACATATAGAACTATATACAGAAACACTCACTCTGACAGCAGCCACATCTAGAACTATATACAGGAACACTCACTCTGACAGCAGCCATATGTAGAACTATATACAGAAACACTCACTCTGACAGCAGCCATATGTAGAACTATATACAGGAACACTCACTCTGACAGCAGCCATATGTAGAACTATATACAGAAACACTCACTCTGACAGCAGCCATATGAAGAACTATATACAGGAACACTCACTCTGACAGCAGCCACATCTAGAACTATATACAGGAACACTCACTCTGACAGCAGCCATATGTAAAACTATATACAGAAACACTCACTCTGACAGCAGCCATATGTAGAACTATATACAGGAACACTCACTCTGACAGCAGCCATATGTAGAACTATATACAGGAACACTCACTCTGACAGCAGCCACATGTAGAACTATATACAGGAACACTCACTCTGACAGCAGCCACATGTAGAACTATATACAGAAACACTCACTCTGACAGCAGCCACATCTAGAACTATATACAGGAACACTCACTCTGACAGCAGCCACATGTAGAACTATATACAGGAACACTCACTCTGACAGCAGCCATATGTAGAACTATATACAGAAACACTCACTCTGACAGCAGCCATATGTAGAACTATATACAGGAACACTCACTCTGACAGCAGCCATATGTAGAACTATATACAGGAACACTCACTCTGACAGCAGCCACATCTAGAACTATATACAGGAACACTCACTCTGACAGCAGCCACATCTAGAACTATATACAGAAACACTCACTCTGACAGCAGCCATATGTAGAACTATATACAGGAACACTCACTCTGACAGCAGCCACATCTAGAACTATATACAGGAACACTCACTCTGACAGCAGCCACATATAGAACTATATACAGGAACACTCACTCTGACAGCAGCCATATGTAGAACTATATACAGAAACACTCACTCTGACAGCAGCCATATGTAGAACTATATACAGGAACACTCACTCTGACAGCAGCCACATCTAGAACTATATACAGGAACACTCACTCTGACAGCAGCCACATCTAGAACTATATACAGAAACACTCACTCTGACAGCAGCCACATATAGAACTATATACAGAAACACTCACTCTGACAGCAGCCACATGTAGAACTATATACAGGAACACTCACTCTGACAGCAGCCACATGTAGAACTATATACAGGAACACTCACTCTGACAGCAGCCACATCTAGAACTATATACAGAAACACTCACTCTGACAGCAGCCACATGTAGAACTATATACAGAAACACTCACTCTGACAGCAGCCACATCTAGCACTATATACAGGAACACTCACTCTGACAGCAGCCACATATAGAACTATATACAGGAACACTCACTCTGACAGCAGCCACATCTAGAACTATATACAGAAACACTCACTCTGACAGCAGCCATATGTAGAACTATATACAGAAACACTCACTCTGACAGCAGCCATATGTAGAACTATATACAGGAACACTCACTCTGACAGCAGCCACATGTAGAACTATATACAGAAACACTCACTCTGACAGCAGCCATATGTAGAACTATATACAGAAACACTCACTCTGACAGCAGCCACATCTAGCACTATATACAGGAACACTCACTCTGACAGCAGCCACATATAGAACTATATACAGAAACACTCACTCTGACAGCAGCCACATGTAGAACTATATACAGAAACACTCACTCTGACAGCAGCCACATCTAGCACTATATACAGGAACACTCACTCTGACAGCAGCCATATGTAGAACTATATACAGAAACACTCACTCTGACAGCAGCCATATGTAGAACTATATACAGGAACACTCACTCTGACAGCAGCCACATCTAGAACTATATACAGGAACACTCACTCTGACAGCAGCCATATGTAGAACTATATACAGAAACACTCACTCTGACAGCAGCCATATGTAGAACTATATACAGAAACACTCACTCTGACAGCAGCCACATCTAGAACTATATACAGAAACACTCACTCTGACAGCAGCCACATGTAGAACTATATACAGAAACACTCACTCTGACAGCAGCCACATGTAGAACTATATACAGAAACACTCACTCTGACAGCAGCCATATGTAGAACTATATACAGGAACACTCACTCTGACAGCAGCCACATCTAGCACTATATACAGGAACACTCACTCTGACAGCAGCCACATGTAGAACTATATACAGAAACACTCACTCTGACAGCAGCCACATGTAGAACTATATACAGGAACACTCACTCTGACAGCAGCCACATATAGAACTATATACAGAAACACTCACTCTGACAGCAGCCATATGTAGAACTATATACAGGAACACTCACTCTGACAGCAGCCATATGTAGAACTATATACAGGAACACTCACTCTGACAGCAGCCATATGTAAAACTATATACAGGAACACTCACTCTGACAGCAGCCATATGTAGAACTATATACAGGAACACTCACTCTGACAGCAGCCATATCTAGAACTATATACAGAAACACTCACTCTGACAGCAGCCACATGTAGAACTATATACAGAAACACTCACTCTGACAGCAGCCATATGTAGAACTATATACAGGAACACTCACTCTGACAGCAGCCACATCTAGAACTATATACAGGAACACTCACTCTGACAGCAGCCACATCTAGAACTATATACAGAAACACTCACTCTGACAGCAGCCACATGTAGAACTATATACAGAAACACTCACTCTGACAGCAGCCATATGTAGAACTATATACAGGAACACTCACTCTGACAGCAGCCACATCTAGAACTATATACAGGAACACTCACTCTGACAGCAGCCACATCTAGAACTATATACAGAAACACTCACTCTGACAGCAGCCACATCTAGAACTATATACAGGAACACTCACTCTGACAGCAGCCATATGTAGAACTATATACAGAAACACTCACTCTGACAGCAGCCATATGTAGAACTATATACAGGAACACTCACTCTGACAGCAGCCACATGTAGAACTATATACAGAAACACTCACTCTGACAGCAGCCACATCTAGCACTATATACAGGAACACTCACTCTGACAGCAGCCACATCTAGCACTATATACAGGAACACTCACTCTGACAGCAGCCACATGTAGAACTATATACAGGAACACTCACTCTGACAGCAGCCACATATAGAACTATATACAGGAACACTCACTCTGACAGCAGCCACATGTAGAACTATATACAGAAACACTCACTCTGACAGCAGCCACATCTAGAACTATATACAGGAACACTCACTCTGACAGCAGCCACATGTAAAACTATATACAGGAACACTCACTCTGACAGCAGCCACATGTAGAACTATATACAGGAACACTCACTCTGACAGCAGCCATATGTAGAACTATATACAGGAACACTCACTCTGACAGCAGCCACATGTAAAACTATATACAGGAACACTCACTCTGACAGCAGCCACATATAGAACTATATACAGAAACACTCACTCTGACAGCAGCCATATGTAGAACTATATACAGGAACACTCACTCTGACAGCAGCCATATGTAGAACTATATACAGGAACACTCACTCTGACAGCAGCCACATGTAAAACTATATACAGGAACACTCACTCTGACAGCAGCCACATATAGAACTATATACAGAAACACTCACTCTGACAGCAGCCATATGTAGAACTATATACAGGAACACTCACTCTGACAGCAGCCATATGTAGAACTATATACAGGAACACTCACTCTGACAGCAGCCACATATAGAACTATATACAGGAACACTCACTCTGACAGCAGCCACATGTAGAACTATATACAGGAACACTCACTCTGACAGCAGCCACATCTAGAACTATATACAGAAACACTCACTCTGACAGCAGCCACATATAGAACTATATACAGGAACACTCACTCTGACAGCAGCCATATGTAGAACTATATACAGGAACACTCACTCTGACAGCAGCCATATGTAGAACTATATACAGGAACACTCACTCTGACAGCAGCCACATGTAAAACTATATACAGGAACACTCACTCTGACAGCAGCCACATATAGAACTATATACAGAAACACTCACTCTGACAGCAGCCACATGTAGAACTATATACAGAAACACTCACTCTGACAGCAGCCACATCTAGAACTATATACAGAAACACTCACTCTGACAGCAGCCATATGTAGAACTATATACAGGAACACTCACTCTGACAGCAGCCATATGTAGAACTATATACAGAAACACTCACTCTGACAGCAGCCACATCTAGCACTATATACAGAAACACTCACTCTGACAGCAGCCACATGTAGAACTATATACAGGAACACTCACTCTGACAGCAGCCACATGTAAAACTATATACAGGAACACTCACTCTGACAGCAGCCATATGTAGAACTATATACAGGAACACTCACTCTGACAGCAGCCACATGTAAAACTATATACAGGAACACTCACTCTGACAGCAGCCACATATAGAACTATATACAGAAACACTCACTCTGACAGCAGCCACATGTAGAACTATATACAGAAACACTCACTCTGACAGCAGCCACATCTAGAACTATATACAGAAACACTCACTCTGACAGCAGCCATATGTAGAACTATATACAGGAACACTCACTCTGACAGCAGCCATATGTAGAACTATATACAGAAACACTCACTCTGACAGCAGCCACATCTAGCACTATATACAGAAACACTCACTCTGACAGCAGCCACATGTAGAACTATATACAGAAACACTCACTCTGACAGCAGCCACATCTAGAACTATATACAGAAACACTCACTCTGACAGCAGCCACATGTAGAACTATATACAGAAACACTCACTCTGACAGCAGCCACATCTAGAACTATATACAGAAACACTCACTCTGACAGCAGCCACATGTAGAACTATATACAGGAACACTCACTCTGACAGCAGCTACATCTAGAACTATATACAGAAACACTCACTCTGACAGCAGCCATATCTAGAACTATATACAGAAACACTCACTCTGACAGCAGCCATATCGAGCATGTTGTTTGGGTTTCCCAACGGCTGCAGACGACACGGCCAGTGCCATGTCTTGAATACCCTCACTCTGCATCCCTTGTGGGACGTCGCACTCTGTTGAAGTAAAATACTAGGAAATAGAATTTCCTACAACATTTAACAAGAAGGAAAGACCATACAAAACCTATCCATGAATGCAATCAACGAAGCAGTACGTGTTCTATTTTACAAATTGCAAAATGGCTTTCATGCGTAATCCGTTGAAGGCTCAACCATTCTAACAACAGCAAATAAACAACATTTGAGTCAAATGAAACACACAGAGTTTCTTAAAATTCACTATGTAACTACTGGTTTATGTCGTCTGTGTGATATTTCAATATGATAATACATCCAGTATACTTTTTTATTTAACTCAGAAATCGATGCATACCTTCTATTTTCTTTTGAAAGATATATCGCTTTCTAACGTGACTGTACGATGATAATATTGTAATCTATTTCACGGCAAATACTATCTGTATCGTGTACCAGACCCGCCCGTTATTATATATTACACTCAACTGTCACCAATAAGACTCTGATCGATTCTGTGATGTACAAGTACCTGCTTGTGAAAGAGACAGGTTGGACAAAACAGGCATATGGAGCAAATCCGTATCAATATTAAATGCAATTTCTTAATTCACATCTAATCTGACCAAACAATCACTAACAGTGAGCTGAAGATCCTGAAAGGGTACAAAGCCTTATCTTACGTGCCTGTGTACTCGGGAATGATTTACAGTGAACGAATACCACTTGGGCTAGGCGTTGGCCAACTTGGGAGCCCTTATCGGAACACAAAGAGTTAAAAAACCGTGATAGTAAGCCTTTTCACTTTTGATAGATGTAAGGTCCCAATAAAGTTGTTTGAAGTGACTGTGACGTAGTTATTTCAGAACTTGCAAGACTAAGATGCATCAGCCGGTGAAAGTGGCTTGTGTGAATGTTCCAGGACAGTTTCCAGTAGCCAAAATGTTCGACACAAAACCATTTCATCCTTTTTACTCAACGTTTTTGTGGGAAGAATATAAGGAGCCGCTATATAATTTACAATAGCCACTAAACGAGTACCTAGCCCCTAACCCTAATGATCGTAAAGGGGTGATTGATCGTAAAGGGGATCCAAGGGTTAAGGATAGAGTTCGGGATAACCTACCCTAACACTGGCGACATTTAGATGTGTTCAGCACCACTAAATATCCCTAACAAACTACATTCTTGTGCATAATAATGAAAATTAATGCACCGAAAAAATAATATATGTATATTAGTTCCCATTTATAACCCTTTTAGCCACTTGAATTACGAGAAAAACGAAATAAAAAATATATAAAAAATAAAAGTGCTTTCGTAAACTAGCGCTTGCTATAAAATGCGCCGCCGCAGGCTATATTCAGTAAACAAATATTCAAAACTCTCCACAGCGCTTGGCGTATTCAATGACATTTCGTGTAGAGATAATAGATCACTGAGAGGAGCTTATGCACACTCATGCATTGTTTCGCTGGTTTGACTGGCAACAAAATACTACAAATTACGTCATAGGGTATGATCACGTGTTTGAAAAGTTTGTGGTACTGTATTCTAAAGGTAGGCCGTTTATCTCACGTCAGTGAATTGGCCTGTGTCTCTGTTCTACACGACACCACACAGATAGAGATGCAAGGTTTGTTTATCTCACGTCAGTGCATTGGCCTGTGTCTTTGTGGTATACCATTGACAACACAGAGAGATAGTTGCAAGGTATGTTGTCTCTCACGACATTGAAATGGACCATGTCTCTGTGGTATACAATTGACACCACACAGGCAGAGTTGCAAGGTATGTTGTCTCTTACGTCAGTGAATTGGCCTGTGTCTGTGGTATGCCACTAACACCACATAGTTTATAGCAAACTATGGTGTCGATCCGTTTCCAGAGAGTGACAGTCTGCAGTAAACCATGAAATTGATCCGTGTCTAGACAGTGACAGTCTACAGAAAGCTATGGGCTCGACAGCCTACAGCAAACTACGGGAACGATCCATGTCCAGACAGTGACAGTCTACAGGAAACTATGTACTTGATCCGTGTCCAGACAGTGATAGGCTACAGGAAACTATAGACTTGATCCGTGTCAAGACAGTGACAGTCTACAGCAAACTATGGACTTGATCCGTATCTAGACAATGACGGTCTACAGCAAACTATGGACGTGATCCGTTTCCAGAGAGTGACAGTCGGCAGCAAACCATGAATATGATCCGTGTCCAGACAGTGACAGTCTAGAGCAAACAACGGGGACGATCCGTGTCCTGACAGTGACAGTCTACAGGAAACTATGGACTTGATCGGTGTCTAGACAGTGACAGTCTACAGCAAACTATGGACTTGATCCGTGTCCAGACAGTGACAGTCTACAGCAAACCATGAATATGATACGTGTCCAGACAGTGGCAGTTTACACCAAACCATGAATATGATCCGTGTCTAGACAGTGACAGTCTATAGGAAACTATGGACTTGATCCGTGTCCAGACAGTGACAGTATACAGCTAACTATGGACTTGATCCGTGTCAAGGCAGTGACAGTCTACAGCAAACTAAGGACGTGATCCATGTCCAGACAGTGACAGTCTACAGGAAAATGTGGACTTGATCCGTGTCCAGACAGTGAAGTCTACAGCAAACCATGAATATGATCCGTGTCCAGACAGTGACAGTCAACAGCAAACTATAGACTTGATCCATATCTAGACAGTGACAGTCTACAGCAAACTTTGGACGTGATCCGTGTCCAGACAGTGACAGTCTAAAGAAAACTATAGCCTTGATCCGTGTCCAGACAGTGACAGTCTACAGGAAACTATGGACTTGATCCGTGTCCAGACATTGACAGTTTACAGCAAACAATGAAGATGATCCGTATCCAGAGAGTGACAGTCTACAGGAAAGTATGGACGTGATCCGTGTCGAGAGAGTGACAGTCTACAGGAAACTATGGACTTGAACCGTATCTAGACAGTGACAGCCTACAGGAAACTAAGGACGTGATCCGTGTCAAGACAGTGACAGTCTACACCAAACCATGAATATGATCCGCGTCAAGACAGTGACCGTCTACAGGAAACTATGGACTTGATCCGTGTCCAGACAGTGACCGTCTACAGGAAACTATGGACTTGACCCGTGTCCAGACAATGACCGTCTACAGGAAAGTATGGACTTGATACGTGTCCAGAGAGTGACAGTCTACAGCAAACAACGGGCACGATCCGTGTCCAGACCATGATACCCTACAGCAAACTATTGACTTGATCCGTGTCCAGACTGTGACAGTCTACAGCTAACTAAGGACCTGATCCGTGTCCAGACAGTGACAGTCTACAGCAAACTATGGACTTGATCCGTGTCCAGAGAGTGACAGTCTACAGGAAACTATAGACTTGATCCGTGTCCTGGCAGTGACAGTCTACAGCAAACTATTGACTTGATCGGTGTCCAGACAGTATCAGTCTACAGCAAACTTTGGACTTGATCCGTGTCCAGACAGTGGCAGTCTACACCAAACCATGAATATGATCCGTGTCCAGACAGTGACAGTCTACAGCAAACAACGGGCACGATCCGTGTCCAGACAGTGACACCCTACAGCAAACTATAGACGTGATCCGTGTCCAGACAGTGACAGTGTACAGCAAACTATGGATTGATAAGTGTCCAGTCAGTGACAGTCTACAGCTAACTTAGGACCTGATCCGTGTCCAGACCGTGACAGTCTACAGCAAACTATGGACTTGATCGGATTCCAGACAGTGGCAGTCTACAGCAAACCATAGACTTGATCCGTGTCCAGGCAGTGACACTCTAGAGCAAACAACGGGGACGATCCGTGTCCTGACAGTGACAGTCTACAGGAAACTATGGACTTGATCGGTGTCTAGACAGTGACAGTCTACAGCAAACTATGGACTTGATCCGTGTCCAGACAGTGACAGTCTACAGCAAACCATGAATATGATACGTGTCCAGATAGTGAAAGTTTACACCAAGCCATGAATATGATCCGTGTCTAGACAGTGACAGTCTATAGGAAACTATGGACTTGATCCGTGTCCAGACAGTGACAGTCTACAGCTAACTATGGACTTGATCCGTGTCCAGGCAGTGACAGTCCACAGCAAACTAAGGACGTGATCCGTGTCCAGACAGTGACAGTCTACAGGAAAATGTGGACTTGATCCGTGTCCAGACAGTGAAGTCTACAACAAACCATGAATATGATCCGTGTCAAGACAGTGACAGTCAACAGCAAACTATAGACTTGATCCATATCTAGACAGTGACAGTCTACAGCAAACTTTGGACGTGATCCGTGTCCAGACAGTGACAGTTTACAGAAAACTATAAACTTGATCCGTGTCCAGACAGTGACAGTCTACAGGAAACTATGGACTTGATCCGTGTCCAGACAGTGACAGTCTACAGCAAACTATGGACTTGATCCGTGTCCAGGCAGTGACAGTCTACAGCTAACTAAGGACCTGATCCGTGTCCAGACAGTGACAGTCTACAGCAAACTATGGACTTGATGCGTGTCCAGAGAGTGACAGTCTGCAGCAAACCATGAAATTGATCCGTGTCTAGACAGTGACAGTCTACAGAAAGCTATGGGCTCGACAGCCTACAGCAAACTACGGGAACGATCCATGTCCAGACAGTGACAGTCTACACCAAATCATGAATATGATCCGTTTCCAGACAGTGACAGTCAACAGCAAACTATGGACTTGATCCGTGTCCAGACAGTGGCAGTCTACAGAAAAGTATGGACTTGATCCGTGTGCAGGCAGTGACAGTCTACAGCAAACTTAAGACGGGATCCGTGTCCAAACAGTGACAGTCTACAGGAAATCATGAATATGATCCGTGTCCAGACAGTGACAGTCTACAGCAAACTATAGACTTGATCCGTGTCCAGACAGTGACAGTCTACAGCAATCTATAGACTTGATCCGTGTCCAGACAGTGACAGTCTACAGCAAACTGTGGACGTGATCCGTGTCCAGTCAGTGACAGTCTACAGGAAATCATGAATATGATCCGTTTCCAGACAGTGACAGTCAACAGCAAACTATGGACTTGATCCTTGCCCAGACAGTGACGTTCTACAGCTATCTATGGACTTCATCCGTGTACAGGCAGTGAGAGTCTACAGCAAACTATGGACTTGATCGGATTCCAGACAGTGGCAGTCTACAGCAAACCATAGACTTGATCCGTGTCCAGGCAGTGACAGTCTACGACAAACTTTGGACTTGATCCGTGTCCAGACAGTGGCAGTCTACACCAAATCATGAATATGATCCGTTTCCAGACAGTGACAGTCTACTGGAAACTATGGACTTGATCCTTGTCCAGACAGTGACGTTCTACAGCTATCTATGGACTTCATCCGTGTACAGGCAGTGAGAGTCTACAGCAAACTAAGGACGTGATCCGTGTCTAGACAGTGACAGTCTACAGAAAACTGTGGACTTGATCCGTGTCCAGACAGTGACAGTCTACAGCAAACTGTGGACGGGATCCGTGTCAAGTCAGTGACAGTCTACAGCAAACAACGGGCACGATCCGTGACCAGACCATGATACCATACAGCAAACTATTGACTTGATCCGTGTCCAGACAGTGACAGTCTACAGCTAACTAAGGACCTGATCCGTGTCCAGACAGTGACAGTCTACAGGAAACTATAGACTTGATCCGTGTCCTGGCTGTGACAGTCTATAGCAAACTATTGACTTGATCGGTCTCCAGACAGTGACAGTCTACAGCACACTTTGGACTTGATCCGTGTCCAGACAGTGGCAGTCTACACCAAACCATAAATATGATCCGTGTCCAGACAGTGACAGTCTACAGCAAACAACGGGCACGATCCGTGTCCAGACAGTGACACCCTACAGCAAACTATAGATGTGATCCGTGTCCAGACAGTGACAGTCTACAGCAAACTATGGACTTGATAAGTGTCCAGACAGTGACAGTCTACAGCTAACTTAGGACCTGATCCGTGTCCAGACAGTGACAGTCTACACCAAATCATGAATATGATCCGTTTCCAGACAGTGACAGTCAACAGCAAACTATGGACTTGATCCTTGCCCAGACAGTGACGTTCTACAGCTATCTATGGACTTCATCCGTGTACAGGCAGTGAGAGCCTACAGCAAACTATTGACTTGATCGGATTCCAGACAGTGGCAGTCTACAGCAAACCATAGACTTGATCCGTGTCCAGGCAGTGACAGTCTACAACAAACTTTGGACTTGATCCGTGTCCAGACAGTGGCAGTCTACACCAAACCATGAATATGATCCGTGTCCAGACAGTGACACCCTACAGCAAACTATAGACGTGATCTGTGTCCAGACAGTGACAGTGTACAGCAAACTATGGACTTGATAAGTGTCCAGTCAGTGACAGTCTACAGCTAACTTAGGACCTGATCCGTGTCCAGACAGTGACAGTCTACAGCAAACTATGGACTTGATCGGATTCCAGACAGTGGCAGTCTACAGCAAACCATAGACTTGATCCGTGTCCAGGCAGTGACAGTCTAGAGCAAACAACGGGGACGATCCGTGTCCTGACAGTGACAGTCTACAGGAAACTATTGACTTGATCGGTGTCCAGACAGTGACAGTCTACAGCAAACTATGGACTTGATCCGTGTCCAGACAGTGACAGTCTACAGCAAACCATGAATATTATACGTGTCCAGACAGTGGCAGTTTACACCAAGCCATGAATATGATCCGTGTCTAGACAGTGACAGTCTACAGGAAACTATGGACTTGATCCGTGTCCAGGCAGTGACAGTCTACAGGAAAATGTGGACTTGATCCGTGTCCAGACAGTGAAGTCTACAGCAAACCATGAATATGATCCGTGTCCAGACAGTGACAGTCAACAGCAAACTATAGACTTGATCCGTATCTAGACAGTGACAGTCAACAGCAAACTATGGACTTGATCCTTGCCCAGACAGTGACGTTCTACAGCTATCTATGGACTTCATCCGTGTACAGGCAGTGAGAGTCTACAGCAAACTATGGACTTGATCGGATTCCAGACAGTGGCAGTCTACAGCAAACCATAGACTTGATCCGTGTCCAGGCAGTGACAGTCTACGACAAACTTTGGACTTGATCCGTGTCCAGACAGTGGCAGTCTACACCAAATCATGAATATGATCCGTTTCCAGACAGTGACAGTCTACTGGAAACTATGGACTTGATCCTTGTCCAGACAGTGACGTTCTACAGCTATCTATGGACTTCATCCGTGTACAGGCAGTGAGAGTCTACAGCAAACTAAGGACGTGATCCGTGTCTAGACAGTGACAGTCTACAGAAAACTGTGGACTTGATCCGTGTCCAGACAGTGACAGTCTATAGCTAACTTAGGACCTGATCCGTGTCAAGTCAGTGACAGTCTACAGCAAACAACGGGCACGATCCGTGACCAGACCATGATACCATACAGCAAACTATTGACTTGATCCGTGTCCAGACAGTGACAGTCTACAGCTAACTAAGGACCTGATCCGTGTCCAGACAGTGACAGTCTACAGGAAACTATAGACTTGATCCGTGTCCTGGCTGTGACAGTCTACAGCAAACTATTGACTTGATCGGTCTCCAGACAGTGACAGTCTACAGCACACTTTGGACTTGATCCGTGTCCAGACAGTGGCAGTCTACACCAAACCATAAATATGATCCGTGTCCAGACAGTGACAGTCTACAGCAAACAACGGGCACGATCCGTGTCCTGACAGTGACACCCTACAGCAAACTATAGACGTGATCCGTGTCCAGACAGTGACAGTCTACAGCAAACTATGGACTTGATAAGTGTCCAGACAGTGACAGTCTACAGCTAACTTAGGACCTGATCCGTCTCCAGACAGTGACAGTCTACACCAAATCATGAATATGATCCGTTTCCAGACAGTGACAGTCAACAGCAAACTATGGACTTGATCCTTGCCCAGACAGTGACGTTCTACAGCTATCTATGGACTTCATCCGTGTACAGGCAGTGAGAGCCTACAGCAAACTACGGACTTGATCGGATTCCAGACAGTGGCAGTCTACAGCAAACCATAGACTTGATCCGTGTCCAGGCAGTGACAGTCTACAACAAACTTTGGACTTGATCCGTGTCCAGACAGTGGCAGTCTACACCAAACCATGAATATGATCCGTGTCCAGACAGTGACACCCTACAGCAAACTATAGACGTGATCTGTGTCCAGACAGTGACAGTGTACAGCAAACTATGGACTTGATAAGTGTCCAGGCAGTGACAGTCTACAGCTAACTTAGGACCTGATCCGTGTCCAGACAGTGACAGTCTACAGCAAACTATGGACTTGATCGGATTCCAGACAGTGGCAGTCTACAGCAAACCATAGACTTGATCCGTGTCCAGGCAGTGACAGTCTAGAGCAAACAACGGGGACGATCCGTGTCCTGACAGTGACAGTCTACAGGAAACTATGGACTTGATCGGTGTCCAGACAGTGACAGTCTACAGCAAACTATGGACTTGATCCGTATCCAGACAGTGACAGTCTACAGCAAACCATGAATATTATACGTGTCCAGACAGTGGCAGTTTACACCAAGCCATGAATATGATCCGTGTCTAGACAGTGACAGTCTACAGGAAACTATGGACTTGATCCGTGTCCAGGCAGTGACAGTCTACAGGAAAATGTGGACTTGATCCGTGTCCAGACAGTGAAGTCTACACCAAACCATGAATATGATCCGTGTCCAGACAGTGACAGTCAACAGCAAACTATAGACTTGATCCGTATCTAGACAGTGACAGTCAACAGCAAACTATGGACTTGATCCTTGCCCAGACAGTGACGTTCTACAGCTATCTATGGACTTCATCCGTGTACAGGCAGTGAGAGTCTACAGCAAACTATGGACTTGATCGGATTCCAGACAGTGGCAGTCTACAGCAAACCATAGACTTGATCCGTGTCCAGGCAGTGACAGTCTACGACAAACTTTGGACTTGATCCGTGTCCAGACAGTGGCAGTCTACACCAAATCATGAATATGATCCGTTTCCAGACAGTGACAGTCTACAGGAAACTATGGACTTGATCCTTGTCCAGACAGTGACGTTCTACAGCTATCTATGGACTTCATCCGTGTACAGGAAGTGAGAGTCTACAGCAAACTAAGGACGTGATCCGTGTCTAGACAGTGACAGTCTACAGAAAACTGTGGACTTGATCCGTGTCCAGACAGTGACAGTCTATAGCTAACTTAGGACCTGATCCGTGTCAAGTCAGTGACAGTCTACAGCAAACAACGGGCACGATCCGTGACCAGACCATGATACCATACAGCAAACTATTGACTTGATCCGTGTCCAGACAGTGACAGTCTACAGCTAACTAAGGACCTGATCCGTGTCCAGACAGTGACAGTCTACAGGAAACTATAGACTTGATCCGTGTCCTGGCAGTGACAGTCTACAGCAAACTATTGACTTAATCGGTCTCCAGACAGTGACAGTCTACAGCACACTTTGGACTTGATCCGTGTCCAGACAGTGGCAGTCTACACCAAACCATAAATATGATCCGTGTCCAGACAGTGACAGTCTACAGCAAACAACGGGCACGATCCGTGTCCAGACAGTGACACCCTAAAGCAAACTATAGACGTGATCCGTGTCCAGACAGTGACAGTCTACAGCAAACTATGGACTTGATAAGTGTCCAGACAGTGACAGTCTATAGCTAACTTAGGACCTGATCCGTGTCCAGACAGTGACAGTCTACACCAAATCATGAATATGATCCGTTTCCAGACAGTGACAGTCAACAGCAAACTATGGACTTGATCCTTGCCCAGACAGTGACGTTCTACAGCTATCTATGGACTTCATCCGTGTACAGGCAGTGAGAGCCTACAGCAAACTACGGACTTGATCGGATTCCAGACAGTGGCAGTCTACAGCAAACCATAGACTTGATCCGTGTCCAGGCAGTGACAGTCTACAACAAACTTTGGACTTGATCCGTGTCCAGACAGTGGCAGTCTACACCAAACCATGAATATGATCCGTGTCCAGACAGTGACACCCTACAGCAAACTATAGACGTGATCCGTGTCCAGACAGTGACAGTGTACAGCAAACTATGGACTTGATAAGTGTCCAGTCAGTGACAGTCTAAAGCTAACTTAGGACCTGATCCGTGTCCAGACAGTGACAGTCTACAGCAAACTATGGACTTGATCGGATTCCAGACAGTGGCAGTCTACAGCAAACCATAGACTTGATCCGTGTCCAGGCAGTGACAGTCTAGAGCAAACTGTGGACGTGATCCGTGTCCAGTCAGTGACAGTCTACAGGAAAATGTGGACTTGATCCGTGTCCAGACAGTGAAGTCTACAGCAAACCATGAATATGATCCGTGTCCAGACAGTGACAGTCAACAGCAAACTATAGACTTGATCCGTATCTAGACAGTGACAGTCTACAGCAAACTTTGGACGTGATACGTGTCCAGACAGTGACAGTCTACAGAAAACTATAAACTTGATCCGTGTCCAGACAGTGACAGTATACAGGAAACTATGGACTTGATCCGTGTCCAGACATTGACAGTTTACAGCAAACAATGAAGATGATCCGTGTCCAGAGAGTGACAGTCTACAGGAAAGTATGGACGTGATCCGTGTCGAGAGAGTGACAGTCTACAGGAAACTATGGACTTGAACCGTATCTAGACAGTGACAGCCTACAGGAAACTAAGGACGTGATCCTTGTCAAGACAGTGACAGTCTACAGCAAACCATGAATATGATCCGCGTCCAGACAGTGACCGTCTACAGGAAACTATGGACTTGATCCGTGTCCAGACAGTGACCGTCTACAGGAAACTATGGACTTGATCCGTGTCCAGACAGTGGCAGTCTACAGAAAAGTATGGACTTGATCCGTGTGCAGGCAGTGACAGTCTACAGCAAACTTAAGACGGGATCCGTGTCCAAACAGTGACAGTCTACAGGAAATCATGAATATGATCCGTGTCCAGACAGTGACAGTCTACAACAAACTATAGACTTGATCCGTGTCCAGACAGTGACAGTCTACAGCAATCTATAGACTTGATCCGTGTCCAGACAGTGACAGTCTACAGCAAACTGTGGACGTGATCCGTGTCCAGTCAGTGACAGTCTACAGGAAATCATGAATATGATCCGTTTCCAGACAGTGACAGTCAACAGCAAACTATGGACTTGATCTTTGCCCAGACAGTGACGTTCTACAGCTATCTATGGACTTCATCCGTGTACAGGCAGTGAGAGTCTACAGCAAACTAAGGACTTGATCGGATTCCAGACAGTGGCAGTCTACAACAAACCATAGACTTGATCCGTGTCCAGACAGTGACAGTCTACAGCAATCTATAGACTTGATCCGTGTCCAGACAGTGACAGTCTACAGAAAACTGTGGACGTGATCTGTGTCCAGTCAGTGACAGTCTACAGGAAATCATGAATATGATCCGTTTCCAGACAGTGACAGTCAACAGCAAACTATGGACTTGATCTTTGCCCAGACAGTGACGTTCTACAGCTATCTATGGACTTCATCCGTGTACAGGCAGTGAGAGTCTACAGCAAACTAAGGACTTGATAGGATTCCAGACAGTGGCAGTCTACAGCAAACCATAGACTTGATCCGTGTCCAGGCAGTGACAGTCTACAACAAACTCTGGACTTGATCCGTGTCCAGACAGTGGCAGTCTACACCAAATCATGAATATGATCCGTTTCCAGACAGTGACAGTCTACAGGAAACTATTGGACTTGATCCTTGTCCAGACAGTGACGTTCTACAGCTATCTATGGACTTCATCCGTGTACAGGCAGTGAGAGTCTACAACAAACTTTGGACTTGATCCGTGTCCAGACAGTGGCAGTCTACACCAAACCATGAATATGATCCGTGTCCAGATAGTGACACCCTACAGCAAACTATAGACGTGATACGTGTCCAGACAGTGACAGTCTACAGCAAACTATGGACTTGATAAGTGTCCAGTCAGTGACAGTCTACAGCTAACTTAGGACCTGATCCGTGTCAAGACAGTGACAGTCTACAGCAAACTATGGACTTGATCGGATTCCAGACAGCGGCAGTCTACAGCAAATCATAGACTTGATCCGTGTCCAGGCAGTGACAGTCTACAGCAAACTTTGGACTTGATCCGTGTCCAGACAGTGGCAGTCTACACCAAATCATGAATATGATCCGTTTCCAGACAGTGACAGCCTACAGGAAACTAAGGACGTGATCCTTGTCAAGACAGTGACAGTCTACAGCAAACCATGAATATGATCCGGGTCCAGACATTGACCGTCTACAGGAAACTATGGACTTGATCCGTGTCCAGACAGTGACCGTCTACAGGAAAGTATGGACTTGATCCGTGTCCAGACAGTGACCGTCTACAGAAAAGTATGGACTTGATCCGTGTGCAGGCAGTGACAGTCTACAGCAAACTTAAGACGGGATCCGTGTCCAAACAGTGACAGTCTACAGGAAATCATTAATATGATCCGTGTCCAGACAGTGACAGTCTACAGCAAACTATAGACTTGATCCGTGTCCAGACAGTGACAGTCTACAGCAAGCTGTGGACGTGATCCGTGTCCAGTCAGTGACAGTCTACAGGAAATCATGAATATGATCCGTTTCCAGTCAGTGACAGTCAACAGCAAACTATGGACTTGATCCTTGCCCAGACAGTGACGTTCTACAGCTATCTATGGACTTCATCCGTGTACAAGCAGTGAGAGTCTACAGCAAACTAAGGACTTGATCGGATTCCAGACAGTGGCAGTCTACAGCAAACCAAAGACTTGATCCGTGTCCAGGCAGTGACAGTCTACAACAAACTTTGGGCTTGATCCGTGTCCAGACAGTGGCAGTCTACACCAAATCATGAATATGATCCGTTTCCAGACAGTGACAGTCTACAGGAAACTATGGACTTGATCCTTGTCCAGACAGTGACGTTCTACAGCTATCTATGGACTTCATCCGTGTACAGGCAGTGAGAGTCTACAGCAAACTAAGGACGTGATCCGTGTCTAGACAGTGACAGTCTACAGAAAACTGTGGACTTGATCCGTGTCCAGACAGTGACAGTCTACAGCAAACTGTGGACGTGATCCGTGTCCAGTCAGTGACAGTCTACAGCAAACAACGGGCACGATCCGTGACCAGACCATGATACCATACAGCAAACTATTGACTTGATCCGTGTCCAGACAGTGACAGTCTACAGCTAACTAAGGACCTGATCCGTGTCCAGACAGTGACAGTCTACAGCAAACTATGGAGTTGATCCGTGTCCAGAGAGTGACAGTCTACAGGAAACTATAGACTTGATCCGTGTCCTGGCAGTGACAGTCTAGAGCAAACAACGGGGACGATCTGTGTCCTGACAGTGACAGTCTACAGGAAACTATGGACTTGATCGGTGTCTAGACAGTGACAGTCTACAGCAAACTATGGACTTGATCCGTGTCCAGACATTGACAGTTTACAGCAAACAATGAAGATGATCCGTGTCCAGAGAGTGACAGTCTACAGGAAAGTATGGACGTGATCCGTGTCGAGAGAGTGACAGTCTACAGGAAACTATGGACTTGAACCGTATCTAGACAGTGACAGCCTACAGGAAACTAAGGACGTGATCCTTGTCAAGACAGTGACAGTCTACAGCAAACCATGAATATGATCCGCGTCCAGACAGTGACCGTCTACAGTAAACTATGGACTTGATCCGTGTCCAGACAGTGACCGTCTACAGGAAACTATGGACTTGATCCGTGTCCAGACAGTGACCGTCTACAGGAAACTGTGGACTTGATCCGTGTCCAGAGAGTGGCAGTCTACAGAAAAGTATGGACTTGATCCGTGTGCAGGCAGTGACAGTCTACAGCAAACTTAAGACGGGATCCCTGTCCAAACAGTGACAGTCTACAGGAAATCATGAATATGATCCGTGTCCAGACAGTGACAGTCTACAGCAAACTATAGACTTGATCCGTGTCCAGACAGTGACAGTCTACAGCAATCTATAGACTTGATCCGTGTCCAGACAGTGACAGTCTACAGCAAACTGTGGACGTGATCCGTGTCCAGTCAGTGACAGTCTACAGGAAATCATGAATATGATCCGTTTCCAGACAGTGACAGTCAACAGCAAACTATGGACTTGATCCTTGCCCAGACAGTGACGTTCTACAGCTATCTATGGACTTCATCCGTGTACAGGCAGTGAGAGTCTACAGCAAACTAAGGACTTGATAGGATTCCAGACAGTGGCAGTCTACAGCAAACCATAGACTTGATCCGTGTCCAGGCAGTGACAGTCTACAACAAACTTTGGACTTGATCCGTGTCCAGACAGTGGCAGTCTACACCAAATCATGAATATGATCCGTTTCCAGACAGTGACAGTCTACAGGAAACTATGGACTTGATCCTTGTCCAGACAGTGACGTTCTACAGCTATCTATGGACTTCATCCGCCGTGTACAGGCAGTGAGAGTCTACAGCAAACTAAGGACGTGATCCGTGTCTAGACAGTGACAGTCTACAGAAAACTGTGGACTTGATCCGTGTCCAGACAGTGACTGTGTACAGCAAACTGTGGACGTGATCCGTGTCCAGTCAGTGACAGTCTACAGCAAACAACGGGCACGATCCGTGACCAGACCATGATACCCTACAGCAAACTATTGACTTGATCCGTGTTCAGACAGTGACAGTCTACAGCTAACTAAGGACCTTATCCGTGTCGAGGCAGTGACAGTCTACAGCAAACTATGGAGTTGATCCGTGTCCAGAGAGTGACAGTCTACAGGAAACTATAGACTTGATCCGTGTCCTGGCAGTGACAGTCTACAGCAAACTATTGACTTGATCGGTCTCCAGAGAGTGACAGTCTACAGCACACTTTGGACTTGATCCGTGTCCAGACAGTGGCAGTCTACACCAAACCATAAATATGATCCGTGTCCAGACAGTGACAGTCTACAGCAGACAACGGGCACGATCCGTGTCCAGACAGTGACACCCTACAGCAAACTATAGACGTGATCCGTGTCCAGACAGTGACAGTCTACAGCAAACTATGGACTTGATAAGTGTCCAGACAGTGACAGTCTACAGCTAACTTAGGACCTGATCCGTGTCCAGACAGTGACAGTCTACACCAAATCATGAATATGATCCGTTTCCAGACAGTGACAGTCAACAGCAAACTATGGACTTGACCCTTGCCCAGACAGTGACGTTCTACAGCTATCTATGGACTTCATCCGTGTACAGGCAGTGAGAGTCTACAGCAAACTAAGGACTTGATCGGATTCCAGACAGTGGCAGTCTGCAGCAAACCATAGACTTGATCCGTGTCCAGGCAGTGACAGTCTACAACAAATTTTGGACTTGATCCGTGTCCAGACAGTGGCAGTCTACACCAAATCATGAATATGATGCGTTTCCAGACAGTGACAGTCTACAGGAAACTATGGACTTGATCCTTGTCCAGACAGTGACATTCTACAGCTATCTATGGACTTCATCCGTGTACAGGCAGTGAGAGTCTACAGCAAACTAAGGACGTGATCCGTGTCTAGACAGTGACAGTCTACAGAAAACTGTGGACTTGATCCGTGTCCAGACAGTGACAGTCTACAGGAAACCATGAATATGATCCGTGTCCAGACAGTGACAGTCTACAGCAAACTATAAACTTGATCCTTGTCAAGACAGTGACAGTCTACAGCAAACTATAGACTTGATCCGTGTCCAGACAGTGACAGTCTACAGCAAACTATGGACTTGATCCGTGTCCAGACAGTGACAGTCTACAGGAAAGTGTGGACTTGATCCGTGTCCAGACAGTGACAGTCTACAGCAAACCATGAATATGATACGTGTCCAGAAAGTGGCAGTTTACACCAAACCATGAATATGATCCGTGTCTAGACAGTGACAGTCTATAGGAAACTATGGACTTGATCCGTGTCCAGACAGTGACAGTCTACAGCTAACTATGGACTTGATCCGTGTCAAGGCAGTGACAGTCTACAGCAAACTGTGGACGTGATCCGTGTCCAGACAGTGACAGTCTAAAGGAAAATGTGGACTTGTTCCGTGTCCAGACAGTGAAGTCTACAGCAAACCAAGAATATGATCCGTGTCCAGACAGTGACAGTCAACAGCAAACTATAGACTTGATCCATATCTAGACAGTGACAGTCTACAGCAAACTTTGGACGTGATCCGTGTCCAGACAGTGACAGTCTACAGAAAACTATAGACTTGATCCGTGTCCAGACAGTGACAGTCTACAGGAAACTATGGACTTGATCCGTGTCCAGACATTGACAGTTTACAGCAAACAATGAAGATGATCCGTATCCAGAGAGTGACAGTCTACAGGAAAGTATGGACGTGATCCGTGTCGAGAGAGTGACAGTCTACAGGAAGCTATGGACTTGAACCGTATCTATTCAGTGACAGCCTACAGGAAACTAAGGACGTGATCCGTGTCAAGACAGTGACAGTCTACAGCAAACCATGAATATGATCCGCGTCCAGACAGTGACCGTCTACAGAAAACTATGGACTTGATCCGTTTCCAGACAGTGACCGTCTACAGGAAAGTATGGACTTGATACGTGTCCAGACAGTGACCGTCTACAGGAAAGTATGGACTTGATCCGTTTCCAGACAGTGACAGTCTACAGTAAAGTATGGACTTGATCCGTGTGCAGGCAGTGACAGTCTACAGCAAACTTAAGACGTGATCCCTGTCCAAACAGTGACAGTCTACAGGAAATCATGAATATGATCCGTGTCCAGACAGTGACAGTCTACAGCAAACTATAGATTGATCCGTGTCCAGACAGTGACAGTCTACAGCAATCTATAGACTTGATCCGTGTCCAGACAGTGACAGTCTACAGCAAACTATGGACGTGATCCGTGTCCAGTCAGTGACAGTCTACAGCAAACAACGGGCACGATCCGTGTCCAGACCATGATACCCTACAGCAAACTATTGACTTGATCCGTGTCCAGACTGTGACAGTCTACAGCTAACTAAGGACCTGATCCGTGTCCAGACAGTGACAGTCTACAGCAAACTATGGACTTGATCCGTGTCCAGAGAGTGACAGTCTACAGGAAACTATAGACTTGATCCGTGTCCTGGCAGTGACAGTCTACAGCAAACTATTGACTTGATCGGTGTCCAGACAGTATCAGTCTACAGCAAACTATTGACTTGATCGGTGTTTCGACAGTGACAGTCTACAGCAAACTATTGACTTGATCGGTGTCCAGACAGTGACAGTCTACAGCAAACTTTGGACTTGATCCGTGTCCAGACAGTGGCAGTCTACACCAAACCATGAATATGATCCGTTTCCAGACAGTGACAGTCTACAGCAAACAACGGGAACGATCCGTGTCCAGACAGTGACACCCGACAGCAAACTATAGACGTGATCCGTGTCCAGACAGTGACAGTGTACAGCAAACTATGGACTTGATAAGTGTCCAGTCAGTGACAGTCTACAGGTAACTTAAGACCTGATCCGTGTCCAGACAGTGACAGTCTACAGCAAACTATGGACTTGATCGGATTCCAGACAGTGGCAGTCTACAGCAAACCATAGACTTCATCCGTGTCCAGGCAGTGACAGTCTAGAGCAAACAACGGGGACGATCCGTGTCCTGACAGTGACAGTCTACAGGAAACTATGGACTTGATCGGTGTCTAGACAGTGACAGTCTAAAACAAACTATGGACTTGATCCGTGTCCAGACAGTGGCAGTTTACACCAAACCATGAATATGATCCGTGTCTAGACAGTGACAGTCTATAGGAAACTATGGACTTGATCCGTGTATAGACAGTGACAGTCTACAGCTAACTATGGACTTGATCCGTGTCCAGGCAGTGACAGTCTACAGCAAACTAAGGACGTGATCCGTGTCCAGACAGTGACAGTCTACAGGAAAATGTGGACTTGATCCGTGTCCAGACAGTGAAGTCTACAGCAAACCATGAATGTGATCCGTGTCCAGACAGTGACAGTCAACAACAAACTATAGACTTGATCCGTTTCCAGACAGTGACAGTCTACAGCAAACAACGGGCACGATCCGTGTCCAGACAGTGACACCCTACAGCAAACTATAGACGTGATTCGTGTCCAGACAGTGACAGTCTACAGCAAACTATGGACTTGATAAGTGTCCAGACAGTGACAGTCTACAGCTAACTTAGGACTTGATCCGTGTCCAGACAGTGACAGTCTACACCAAATCATGAATATGATCCGTTTCCAGACAGTGACAGTCAACAGCAAACTATGGACTTGATCCGTGTCAAGGCAGTGACAGTCTACAACAAACTTTGGACTTGATCCGTGTCCAGACAGTGGCAGTCTACACCAAATCATGAATATGATCCGTTTCCAGACAGTGACAGTCTACAGGAAACTATGGACTTGATCCTTGTCCAGACAGTGACGTTCTACAGCTATCTATGGACTTCATCCGTGTACAGGCAGTGAGAGTCTACAGCAAACTAAGGACGTGATCCGTGTCTAGACAGTGACAGTCTACAGAATACTGTGGACTTGATCCGTGTCCAGACAGTGACAGTCTACAGCAAACCATGAATAAGATCCAGGTCCAGGCTGTGACAGTCTATAGGAAACTATAGACTTGATCCTTGTCCAGACAGTGACAGTCTACAGCAAACTATAGACTTGATCCGTGTCCAGACAGTGACAGTCTACAGCAAACTATGGACTTGATCGGTGTCCAGACAGTGACAGTCTACAGCAAACTATGGTGTCGATCCGTGTCTGGACAGTGACTGTCTACAGGAAACTATGGTGTCGATCCGTGTCCAGGCAGTGACTGTCTACAGCAAACCATGAATTTGATCCGTGTCTAGACTGTGACAGTCTACAGCAAACCATGAATTTGATCTGCGTCCAGACTGTGACAGTCTACACCAAATCATGAATATGATCCGTTTCCAGACAGTGACAGTCTACAGGAAACTATGGACTTGATCCTTGTCCAGACAGTGACGTTCTACAGCTATCTATGGACTTCATCCGTGTACAGGCAGTGAGAGTCTACAGCAAACTAAGGACGTGATCCGTGTCTAGACAGTGACAGTCTACAGAATACTGTGAACTTGATCCGTGTCCAGACAGTGACAGTCTACAGCAAACCATGAATAAGATCCAGGTCCAGGCTGTGACAGTCTATAGGAAACTATAGACCTGATGCTTGTCCAGACAGTGACAGTCTACAGCAAACTATAGACTTGATCCGTGTCCAGACAGTGACAGTCTACAGCAAACTATGGACTTGATCGGTGTCCAGACAGTGACAGTCTACAGCAAACTATGGTGTCGATCCGTGTCTGGACAGTGACTGTCTACAGGAAACTATGGTGTCGATCCGTGTCCAGGCAGTGACTGTCTACAGCAAACCATGAATTTGATCCGTGTCTAGACTGTGACAGTCTACAGCAAACCATGAATTTGATCTGCGTCCAGACTGTGACAGTCTGCAGCAAACCATGAATTTGATCCGTGTCTAGACTGTGACAGTCTACAGCAAACCATGAATTTGATCCGTGTCTAGACTATGACAGTCTACAGCAAACCATGAATTTGATCCGTGTCCAGACAGTGACAGCTTCCAGCAAACTAAGGACTTGATCCGTGTGTAGACAGTGACAGTCTACAGAAAGGTATGTACTCGACAGTCAACAGCAAACTAAGGACTTGATCCGTGTCCAGACCGCCTCAGTCTACAGAAAGCTATGTACTCGACAGTCAACAGCAAACTAAGGACTTTATCCGTGTCTAGACAGTGTCAGTCTACAGAAAGCTATGTACTCGACAGTCAACAGCAAACTACGGGCATGATCCGTGTCCAGGCAGTGACTGTCTACAGAAAGCTATGTACTCGACAGTGAACAGGAAACTATGGTGTCGATCCGTGTCCAGGCAGTGACAGTCTACAGCAAACTTTGGACTTGATCCGTGTAAAGACGTTGACAGTCTACAGCAATCTATGGACGTGATCCGTGTCCAGACAGTGACAGTCTGCAGCAAACCATGAATTTGATCCGTATCTAGACTGTGACAGTCTACAGCAAACCATGAATTTGATCCGTATCCAGACTGTGACAGTCTGCAGCAAACCATGAATTTGATCCGTGTCTAGAATGTGACAGTCTACAGCAAACGATGAATTTAATCCGTGTCTAGACTGTGACAGTCTACAGCAAACTATGGATCTGAACCGTGTCCAGGCAGTGACAGTCTACAGCAAACTAAGGACGTGATCCGTGTCCAGACAGTGACAGTCTACAGGAAACTGTGGACTTGATCCGTGTCCAGACAGTGACAGTCTGCAGCAAACTATGGTGTCGATCCGTGTCCAGACAGTGGCAGTCTGCAGCAAACCATAGACTTGATCCGTGTCCAGGCAGTGACAGTCTACAACAAACTTTGGACTTGATCCGTGTCCAGACAGTGGCAGTCTACACCAAATCATGAATATGATGCGTTTCCAGACAGTGACAGTCTACAGGAAACTATGGACTTGATCCTTGTCCAGACAGTGACATTCTACAGCTATCTATGGACTTCATCCGTGTACAGGCAGTGAGAGTCTACAGCAAACTAAGGACGTGATCCGTGTCTAGACAGTGACAGTCTACAGAAAACTGTGGACTTGATCCGTGTCCAGACAGTGACAGTCTACAGGAAACCATGAATATGATCCGTGTCCAGACAGTGACAGTCTACAGCAAACTATAAACTTGATCCTTGTCAAGACAGTGACAGTCTACAGCAAACTATAGACTTGATCCGTGTCCAGACAGTGACAGTCTACAGCAAACTATGGACTTGATCCGTGTCCAGACAGTGACAGTCTACAGGAAAGTGTGGACTTGATCCGTGTCCAGACAGTGACAGTCTACAGCAAACCATGAATATGATACGTGTCCAGAAAGTGGCAGTTTACACCAAACCATGAATATGATCCGTGTCTAGACAGTGACAGTCTATAGGAAACTATGGACTTGATCCGTGTCCAGACAGTGACAGTCTACAGCTAACTATGGACTTGATCCGTGTCAAGGCAGTGACAGTCTACAGCAAACTGTGGACGTGATCCGTGTCCAGACAGTGACAGTCTAAAGGAAAATGTGGACTTGTTCCGTGTCCAGACAGTGAAGTCTACAGCAAACCAAGAATATGATCCGTGTCCAGACAGTGACAGTCAACAGCAAACTATAGACTTGATCCATATCTAGACAGTGACAGTCTACAGCAAACTTTGGACGTGATCCGTGTCCAGACAGTGACAGTCTACAGAAAACTATAGACTTGATCCGTGTCCAGACAGTGACAGTCTACAGGAAACTATGGACTTGATCCGTGTCCAGACATTGACAGTTTACAGCAAACAATGAAGATGATCCGTATCCAGAGAGTGACAGTCTACAGGAAAGTATGGACGTGATCCGTGTCGAGAGAGTGACAGTCTACAGGAAGCTATGGACTTGAACCGTATCTATTCAGTGACAGCCTACAGGAAACTAAGGACGTGATCCGTGTCAAGACAGTGACAGTCTACAGCAAACCATGAATATGATCCGCGTCCAGACAGTGACCGTCTACAGAAAACTATGGACTTGATCCGTTTCCAGACAGTGACCGTCTACAGGAAAGTATGGACTTGATACGTGTCCAGACAGTGACCGTCTACAGGAAAGTATGGACTTGATCCGTTTCCAGACAGTGACAGTCTACAGTAAAGTATGGACTTGATCCGTGTGCAGGCAGTGACAGTCTACAGCAAACTTAAGACGTGATCCCTGTCCAAACAGTGACAGTCTACAGGAAATCATGAATATGATCCGTGTCCAGACAGTGACAGTCTACAGCAAACTATAGATTGATCCGTGTCCAGACAGTGACAGTCTACAGCAATCTATAGACTTGATCCGTGTCCAGACAGTGACAGTCTACAGCAAACTATGGACGTGATCCGTGTCCAGTCAGTGACAGTCTACAGCAAACAACGGGCACGATCCGTGTCCAGACCATGATACCCTACAGCAAACTATTGACTTGATCCGTGTCCAGACTGTGACAGTCTACAGCTAACTAAGGACCTGATCCGTGTCCAGACAGTGACAGTCTACAGCAAACTATGGACTTGATCCGTGTCCAGAGAGTGACAGTCTACAGGAAACTATAGACTTGATCCGTGTCCTGGCAGTGACAGTCTACAGCAAACTATTGACTTGATCGGTGTCCAGACAGTATCAGTCTACAGCAAACTATTGACTTGATCGGTGTTTCGACAGTGACAGTCTACAGCAAACTATTGACTTGATCGGTGTCCAGACAGTGACAGTCTACAGCAAACTTTGGACTTGATCCGTGTCCAGACAGTGGCAGTCTACACCAAACCATGAATATGATCCGTTTCCAGACAGTGACAGTCTACAGCAAACAACGGGAACGATCCGTGTCCAGACAGTGACACCCGACAGCAAACTATAGACGTGATCCGTGTCCAGACAGTGACAGTGTACAGCAAACTATGGACTTGATAAGTGTCCAGTCAGTGACAGTCTACAGGTAACTTAAGACCTGATCCGTGTCCAGACAGTGACAGTCTACAGCAAACTATGGACTTGATCGGATTCCAGACAGTGGCAGTCTACAGCAAACCATAGACTTCATCCGTGTCCAGGCAGTGACAGTCTAGAGCAAACAACGGGGACGATCCGTGTCCTGACAGTGACAGTCTACAGGAAACTATGGACTTGATCGGTGTCTAGACAGTGACAGTCTAAAACAAACTATGGACTTGATCCGTGTCCAGACAGTGGCAGTTTACACCAAACCATGAATATGATCCGTGTCTAGACAGTGACAGTCTATAGGAAACTATGGACTTGATCCGTGTATAGACAGTGACAGTCTACAGCTAACTATGGACTTGATCCGTGTCCAGGCAGTGACAGTCTACAGCAAACTAAGGACGTGATCCGTGTCCAGACAGTGACAGTCTACAGGAAAATGTGGACTTGATCCGTGTCCAGACAGTGAAGTCTACAGCAAACCATGAATATGATCCGTGTCCAGACAGTGACAGTCAACAACAAACTATAGACTTGATCCGTTTCCAGACAGTGACAGTCTACAGCAAACAACGGGCACGATCCGTGTCCAGACAGTGACACCCTACAGCAAACTATAGACGTGATTCGTGTCCAGACAGTGACAGTCTACAGCAAACTATGGACTTGATAAGTGTCCAGACAGTGACAGTCTACAGCTAACTTAGGACTTGATCCGTGTCCAGACAGTGACAGTCTACACCAAATCATGAATATGATCCGTTTCCAGACAGTGACAGTCAACAGCAAACTATGGACTTGATCCGTGTCAAGGCAGTGACAGTCTACAACAAACTTTGGACTTGATCCGTGTCCAGACAGTGGCAGTCTACACCAAATCATGAATATGATCCGTTTCCAGACAGTGACAGTCTACAGGAAACTATGGACTTGATCCTTGTCCAGACAGTGACGTTCTACAGCTATCTATGGACTTCATCCGTGTACAGGCAGTGAGAGTCTACAGCAAACTAAGGACGTGATCCGTGTCTAGACAGTGACAGTCTACAGAATACTGTGGACTTGATCCGTGTCCAGACAGTGACAGTCTACAGCAAACCATGAATAAGATCCAGGTCCAGGCTGTGACAGTCTATAGGAAACTATAGACTTGATCCTTGTCCAGACAGTGACAGTCTACAGCAAACTATAGACTTGATCCGTGTCCAGACAGTGACAGTCTACAGCAAACTATGGACTTGATCGGTGTCCAGACAGTGACAGTCTACAGCAAACTATGGTGTCGATCCGTGTCTGGACAGTGACTGTCTACAGGAAACTATGGTGTCGATCCGTGTCCAGGCAGTGACTGTCTACAGCAAACCATGAATTTGATCCGTGTCTAGACTGTGACAGTCTACAGCAAACCATGAATTTGATCTGCGTCCAGACTGTGACAGTCTGCAGCAAACCATGAATTTGATCCGTGTCTAGACTGTGACAGTCTACAGCAAACCATGAATTTGATCCGTGTCTAGACTATGACAGTCTACAGCAAACCATGAATTTGATCCGTGTCCAGACAGTGACAGCTTCCAGCAAACTAAGGACTTGATCCGTGTGTAGACAGTGACAGTCTACAGAAAGGTATGTACTCGACAGTCAACAGCAAACTAAGGACTTGATCCGTGTCCAGACCGCCTCAGTCTACAGAAAGCTATGTACTCGACAGTCAACAGCAAACTAAGGACTTTATCCGTGTCTAGACAGTGTCAGTCTACAGAAAGCTATGTACTCGACAGTCAACAGCAAACTACGGGCATGATCCGTGTCCAGGCAGTGACTGTCTACAGAAAGCTATGTACTCGACAGTGAACAGGAAACTATGGTGTCGATCCGTGTCCAGGCAGTGACAGTCTACAGCAAACTTTGGACTTGATCCGTGTAAAGACGTTGACAGTCTACAGCAATCTATGGACGTGATCCGTGTCCAGACAGTGACAGTCTGCAGCAAACCATGAATTTGATCCGTATCTAGACTGTGACAGTCTACAGCAAACCATGAATTTGATCCGTATCCAGACTGTGACAGTCTGCAGCAAACCATGAATTTGATCCGTGTCTAGAATGTGACAGTCTACAGCAAACGATGAATTTAATCCGTGTCTAGACTGTGACAGTCTACAGCAAACTATGGATCTGAACCGTGTCCAGGCAGTGACAGTCTACAGCAAACTAAGGACGTGATCCGTGTCCAGACAGTGACAGTCTACAGGAAACTGTGGACTTGATCCGTGTCCAGACAGTGACAGTCTGCAGCAAACTATGGTGTCGATCCGTGTCCAGACAGTGACAGTCTACAGGAAACTAAGGACTTGATCTGTGTCTTCACAGTGACTGTCTACAGCTAACTATGGTTGTGATCCGTGTCCAGACTGTGACAGTCTACAGCAACCTATGGACGTGATCCGTGTCTAGACTGTGACAGTCTACCGCAAACCATGAATTTGATCCGTGTCCAGACAGTGACAGTCTACAGCAAACTATGGACTTGATCCGTGTCTAGACAGTGACTGTCTACAGGAAACTATGGTGTCGACCCGTGTCCAGACAGTGACAGTCTACAGCTAACTATGGACTTGATCCGAGTCCAGGCAGTGACAGTCTACAGCAAACTAAGGACGTGATCCGTGTCCAGACAGTGAAGTCTACAGCAAACCATGAATATGCTCCGTGTCCAGACAGTGACAGTCAACAGCAAACTATAAACTTGATCCGTATCTAGACAGTGACAGTCTACAGCAAACTTTGGACGTGATCCGTGTCCAGACAGTGACAGTCTACAGAAAACTATAGACTTGATCCGTGTCCAGACAGTGACAGTCTACAGGAAACTATGGACTTGATCCGTGTCCAGATATTGACAGTTTACAGCAAACAATGAAGATGATCCGTGTCGAGAGAGTGACAGTCTACAGGAAACTATGGACTTGAACCGTATCTAGACAGTGACAGCCTACAGGAAACTAAGGACGTGATCCGTGTCAAGACAGTGACAGTCTACAGCAAACCATGAATAAGATCAGCGTCCAGACAGTGACCGTCTACAGGAAACTATGGACTTGATCCGTGTCCAGACAGTGACAGTCTACAGCAAACTAAGGACGTGATCCCTGTCCAGACAGTGACAGTCTACAGCAAACTATGGAATTGATCCGTATCTAGACAGTGACAGTCTACAGCAAACCATGAATTTGATCCGTGTCCAGACTGTGACAGTCTGCAGCAAACCATGAATTTGATCCGTGTCTAGACTGTGACAGTCTACAGCAAACGATGAATTTAATCCGTGTCTAGACTGTGACAGTCTACAGCAAACTATGGATCTGAACCGTGTCCAGGCAGTGACAGTCTACAGCAAACTAAGGACGTGATCCTTGTCCAGACAGTGACAGTCTACAGGAAACTGTGGACTTGATCTGTGTCCAGACAGTGACAGTCTACAGCAAACTATGGTGTCGATCCGTGTCCAGACAGTGACAGTCTACAGGAAACTAAGGACTTGATCTGTGTCTTCACAGTGACTGTCTACAGCTAACTATGGTTGTGATCCGTGTCCAGACTGTGACAGTCTACAGCAACCTATGGACGTGATCCGTGTCTACACTGTGACAGTCTACCGCAAACCATGAATTTGATCCGTGTCTAGACAGTGACAGTCTACAGCAAACTATGGACTTGATCTGTGTCTAGACAGTGACTGTCTACAGCAAACTATGGTGTCGATCCGTGTCCAGGCAGTGACAGTCTACAGGAAACTATGGACGTGATCCGTGTCCAGACTGTGACAGTCTGCAGCAAACCATGAATTTGATCCGTGTCCAGACAGTGACAGTTTCCAGCAAACTAAGGACTTGATCCGTGTCTAGACAGTCTCAGTCTACAGAAAGGTATGTACTCGACAGTCAACAGCAAACTAAGGGCTTGATCCGTGTCCAGACAGCCTCAGTCTACAGAAAGCTATGTACTCGACAGTCAACAGGAAACTAAGGACTTTATCCGTGTCTAGACATTGTCAGTCTACAGAAAGCTATGTACTCGACAGTCAACAGCAAACTACGGGCATGATCCGTGTCCAGGCAGTGACTGTCTACAGAAAGCTATGTACTCGACAGTGAACAGGAAACTATGGTGTCGATCCGTGTCAAGGTAGTGGCAGTCTACAGCAAACTTTGGACTTGATCCGTGTAAAGACGTTGACAGTCTACAGCAATCTATGGACGTGATCCGTGTCCAGACAGTGACAGTCTGCAGCAAACCATGTATTTGATCCGTGTCCAGACTGTGACAGTCTACAGCAAACCATGAATTTGTTCCGTGTCTAGACTGTGACAGTCTACAGCAAACCATGAATTTGATCCGTGTCCAGGCAGTGACAGTCTACAGCAAACTAAGGACGTGATCCCTATCCAGACAGTGACAGTCTACAGGAAACTGTGGACTTGATCCGTGTCCAGACAGTGACAGTCTACAGCAAACTATGGTGTCGATCCGTGTCCAGACAGTGACAGTCTACAGGAAACTAAGGACTTGATCTGTGTCTTCACAGTAACTGTCTACAGCTAACTATGGTTGTGATCCGTGTCCAGACTGTGACAGTCTACAGCAACCTATGGACGAGATGCGTGTCTAGACTGTGACAGTCTACAGCAAACCATGAATTTGATCCGTGTCCAGACAGTGACAGTCTACAGCAAACTATGGACTTGATCTGTGTCTAGACAGTGACTGTCTACAGGAAACTATGGTGTCGATCCGTGTCCAGGCAGTGACAGTCTACAGCAAACTATGGACTTGATCCTTGTAAAGACGTTGACAGTCTATAGCAATCTATCGACGTGATCCGTGTCCAGACTGTGACAGTCTGCAGCAAACCATGAATTTGATCCGTGTCTAGACTGTGACAGTCTACAGCAAACTATGGATCTGAACCAAGTCCAGGCAGTGACAGTCTACAGCAAACTAAGGACGTGATCCCTGTCCAGGCAGTGACAGTCTACAGCAAACTATGGAATTGTTTCGTATCTAGACTGACAGTCTACAGCAAACCATGAATTTGATCCGTTTCCAGACTGTGACAGTCTGCAGCAAACAATGAATTTGATCCGTGTCTAGACTGTGACAGTCTACAGCAAACCATGAATTTGATCCGTGTATAGACTGTGACAGTCTACAGCAAACTAAGGACGTGATCCCTGTCCAGACAGTGACAGTCTACAGGAAACTGTGGACTTGATCCTTGTCCAGACAGTGACAGTCTACAGCAAACTATGGTGTCGATCCGTGTCCAGACAGTGACAGTCTACAGCAAACTATGGAATTGATCCGTATCTAGACAGTGACAGTCTACAGCAACCTATGGATCTGAACCGTGTCCAGGCAGTGACAGTCTACAGCAAACTAAGGACGTGATCCCTGTCCAGACAGTGACAGTCTACAGGAAACTGTGGACTTGATCCGTGTCCAGACAGTGACAATCTACAGCAAACTATGGTGTCGATCCGTGTCCAGACAGTGACAGTCTACAGCAAACTAAGGACGTGATCCCTGTCCAGCTAGTGACTGTCTACAGGAAATTGTGGACTTGATCCGTGTCCAGACAGTGACAGTCTACAGCAAACTATGGTGTCGATCCGTGTCCAGACAGTGACAGTCTACAGCAAACTAAGGACGTGATCCCTGTCCAGACAGTGATAGTCTACAGCAAACTATGGAATTGATCCGTATCTAGACAGTGACAGTCTACAGCAAACTACGTGCACGATTTGTGTCTAGACTGTGACAGCAAACTATGGATCTGAACTGTGTCCAGGCAGTGACAGTCTACAGCAAACTAAGGACGTGACAGTCTACAGCAAACCATGAATTTGATCCGTGCCTAGACTGTGACAGTCTACAGCAAACCATGAATTTGATCCGTGTCCAGACAGTGACAGTTTCCAGCAAACTAAGGACTTGATCCGTGTCTAGACAGTGACAGTCTACAGAAAGCTATGTACTCGACAGTCAACAGCAAACTAAGGACTTGATCCGTGTCCAGGCAGTGACTGTCTACAGAAAGGTATGTACTCGACAGTCAACAGCAAACTAAGGACTTGATCCGTGTCCAGACAGCCTCAGTCTACAGAAAGCTATGTACTCGACAGTCAAGAGCAAACTAAGGACTTTATCCGTGTCTAGACATTGTCAGTCTACAGAAAGCTATGTACTCGACAGTCAACAGCAAACTACGGGCATGATCCGTGTCCAGGCAGTGACTGTCTACAGAAAGCTATGTACTCGACAGTGAACAGAAAACTAAGGACTTCATCCGTGTCTAGACAGTGACAGTCTACAGCAAACAATGAAGATGATCCGTGTCCAGACATTGAAAGTCTACAGGAAACTATGGACTTGATCCATGTCCAGACAGTGACAGTCTACAGCAAACTATGGACTTGATCCGTGTCTAGACAGTGACTGTCTACAGGAAACTATGGTGTCGATCCGTGTCCAGGCAGTGACAGTCTACAGCAAACTTTGGACTTGATCCGTGTAAAGACGTTGACAGTCTACAGCAAACCATGAATTTGATCCGTGTCCAGACAGTGACAGTTTCCAGCAAACTAAGGACTTGGTCCGTGTCTAGACAGTGACAGTCTACAGAAAGCTATGTACTCGACAGTCAACAGCAAACTAAGAACTTGATCCGTGTCCAGGCAGTGACTGTCTACAGAAAGCTATGTACTCGACAGTCAACAGCAAACTAAGGACTTGATCCGTGTCCAGACAGCCTCAGTCTACAGAAAGCTATGTACTCGACAGTCAACAGCAAACTAAGGACTTGATCCGTGTCCAGACAGCCTCAGTCTACAGAAAGCTATGTATTCGACAGTCTACAGCAAACCATGAATTTGATCCGTGTCCAGACTGTGACAGTCTGCAGCAAACCATGAATTTGATCCGTGTCTAGACTGTGACAGTCTACAGCAAACGATGAATTTAATCCGTGTCTAGACTGTGACAGTCTACAGCAAACTATGGATCTGAACCGTGTCCAGGCAGTGACAGTCTACAGCAAACTAAGGACGTGATCCTTGTCCAGACAGTGACAGTCTACAGGAAACTGTGGACTTGATCTGTGTCCAGACAGTGACAGTCTACAGCAAACTATGGTGTCGATCCGTGTCCAGACAGTGACAGTCTACAGGAAACTAAGGACTTGATCTGTGTCTTCACAGTGACTGTCTACAGCTAACTATGGTTGTGATCCGTGTCCAGACTGTGACAGTCTACAGCAACCTATGGACGTGATCCGTGTCTACACTGTGACAGTCTACCGCAAACCATGAATTTGATCCGTGTCTAGACAGTGACAGTCTACAGCAAACTATGGACTTGATCTGTGTCTAGACAGTGACTGTCTACAGCAAACTATGGTGTCGATCCGTGTCCAGGCAGTGACAGTCTACAGGAAACTATGGACGTGATCCGTGTCCAGACTGTGACAGTCTGCAGCAAACCATGAATTTGATCCGTGTCCAGACAGTGACAGTTTCCAGCAAACTAAGGACTTGATCCGTGTCTAGGCAGTCTCAGTCTACAGAAAGGTATGTACTCGACAGTCAACAGCAAACTAAGGGCTTGATCCGTGTCCAGACAGCCTCAGTCTACAGAAAGCTATGTACTCGACAGTCAACAGGAAACTAAGGACTTTATCCGTGTCTAGACATTGTCAGTCTACAGAAAGCTATGTACTCGACAGTCAACAGCAAACTACGGGCATGATCCGTGTCCAGGCAGTGACTGTCTACAGAAAGCTATGTACTCGACAGTGAACAGGAAACTATGGTGTCGATCCGTGTCAAGGTAGTGACAGTCTACAGCAAACTTTGGACTTGATCCGTGTAAAGACGTTGACAGTCTACAGCAATCTATGGACGTGATCCGTGTCCAGACAGTGACAGTCTGCAGCAAACCATGTATTTGATCCGTGTCCAGACTGTGACAGTCTACAGCAAACCATGAATTTGTTCCGTGTCTAGACTGTGACAGTCTACAGCAAACCATGAATTTGATCCGTGTCCAGGCAGTGACAGTCTACAGCAAACTAAGGACGTGATCCCTATCCAGACAGTGACAGTCTACAGGAAACTGTGGACTTGATCCGTGTCCAGACAGTGACAGTCTACAGCAAACTATGGTGTCGATCCGTGTCCAGACAGTGACAGTCTACAGGAAACTAAGGACTTGATCTGTGTCTTCACAGTAACTGTCTACAGCTAACTATGGTTGTGATCCGTGTCCAGACTGTGACAGTCTACAGCAACCTATGGACGAGATGCGTGTCTAGACTGTGACAGTCTACAGCAAACCATGAATTTGATCCGTGTCCAGACAGTGACAGTCTACAGCAAACTATGGACTTGATCTGTGTCTAGACAGTGACTGTCTACAGGAAACTATGGTGTCGATCCGTGTCCAGGCAGTGACAGTCTACAGCAAACTATGGACTTGATCCTTGTAAAGACGTTGACAGTCTATAGCAATCTATCGACGTGATCCGTGTCCAGACTGTGACAGTCTGCAGCAAACCATGAATTTGATCCGTGTCTAGACTGTGACAGTCTACAGCAAACTATGGATCTGAACCAAGTCCAGGCAGTGACAGTCTACAGCAAACTAAGGACGTGATCCCTGTCCAGGCAGTGACAGTCTACAGCAAACTATGGAATTGTTTCGTATCTAGACTGACAGTCTACAGCAAACCATGAATTTGATCCGTTTCCAGACTGTGACAGTCTGCAGCAAACAATGAATTTGATCCGTGTCTAGACTGTGACAGTCTACAGCAAACCATGAATTTGATCCGTGTATAGACTGTGACAGTCTACAGCAAACTAAGGACGTGATCCCTGTCCAGACAGTGACAGTCTACAGGAAACTGTGGACTTGATCCTTGTCCAGACAGTGACAGTCTACAGCAAACTATGGTGTCGATCCGTGTCCAGACAGTGACAGTCTACAGCAAACTATGGAATTGATCCGTATCTAGACAGTGACAGTCTACAGCAACCTATGGATCTGAACCGTGTCCAGGCAGTGACAGTCTACAGCAAACTAAGGACGTGATCCCTGTCCAGACAGTGACAGTCTACAGGAAACTGTGGACTTGATCCGTGTCCAGACAGTGACAATCTACAGCAAACTATGGTGTCGATCCGTGTCCAGACAGTGACAGTCTACAGCAAACTAAGGACGTGATCCCTGTCCAGCTAGTGACTGTCTACAGGAAATTGTGGACTTGATCCGTGTCCAGACAGTGACAGTCTACAGCAAACTATGGTGTCGATCCGTGTCCAGACAGTGACAGTCTACAGCAAACTAAGGACGTGATCCCTGTCCAGACAGTGATAGTCTACAGCAAACTATGGAATTGATCCGTATCTAGACAGTGACAGTCTACAGCAAACTACGTGCACGATTTGTGTCTAGACTGTGACAGCAAACTATGGATCTGAACTGTGTCCAGGCAGTGACAGTCTACAGCAAACTAAGGACGTGACAGTCTACAGCAAACCATGAATTTGATCCGTGCCTAGACTGTGACAGTCTACAGCAAACCATGAATTTGATCCGTGTCCAGACAGTGACAGTTTCCAGCAAACTAAGGACTTGATCCGTGTCTAGACAGTGACAGTCTACAGAAAGCTATGTACTCGACAGTCAACAGCAAACTAAGGACTTGATCCGTGTCCAGGCAGTGACTGTCTACAGAAAGGTATGTACTCGACAGTCAACAGCAAACTAAGGACTTGATCCGTGTCCAGACAGCCTCAGTCTACAGAAAGCTATGTACTCGACAGTCAAGAGCAAACTAAGGACTTTATCCGTGTCTAGACATTGTCAGTCTACAGAAAGCTATGTACTCGACAGTCAACAGCAAACTACGGGCATGATCCGTGTCCAGGCAGTGACTGTCTACAGAAAGCTATGTACTCGACAGTGAACAGAAAACTAAGGACTTCATCCGTGTCTAGACAGTGACAGTCTACAGCAAACAATGAAGATGATCCGTGTCCAGACATTGAAAGTCTACAGGAAACTATGGACTTGATCCATGTCCAGACAGTGACAGTCTACAGCAAACTATGGACTTGATCCGTGTCTAGACAGTGACTGTCTACAGGAAACTATGGTGTCGATCCGTGTCCAGGCAGTGACAGTCTACAGCAAACTTTGGACTTGATCCGTGTAAAGACGTTGACAGTCTACAGCAAACCATGAATTTGATCCGTGTCCAGACAGTGACAGTTTCCAGCAAACTAAGGACTTGGTCCGTGTCTAGACAGTGACAGTCTACAGAAAGCTATGTACTCGACAGTCAACAGCAAACTAAGAACTTGATCCGTGTCCAGGCAGTGACTGTCTACAGAAAGCTATGTACTCGACAGTCAACAGCAAACTAAGGACTTGATCCGTGTCCAGACAGCCTCAGTCTACAGAAAGCTATGTATTCGACAGTCTACAGCAAATGTACCTCAGTATCTATTGGACACATATCAATAATCACCTTTCAATGATCCACCAATGGATCAGTGCTGACAACAGGGTCATTAACAAATTCTGAAATCTCTCCAGTCACGTTGACGGATTCGGAAATGTTTCCTCCTACACTTGGTATAAATGTATTACTACGCACAATCACTGACTTACTGAGGTAGTTCTTTATAGATTTCAGCATACATGGCTCATGTCACCTCTTCTTTTGAGGAACTATATTATTCTGGGAAGCGGGTTGTTGTATGTCAGTGTAAACATGAAGTACCACACGTACCACATGAAGTTGTGTATAGATCCTTCGAGAAATATATTGGAGAATTCCCATTCACGTTGGGTGAGTCTATTTTAGTATGAACCTTCATTAAGTGGTGCCCAGTCTTTGTAAGCTGTGACAGCCATACAGTTTCTCTCTCTCTCTCTATGAAGGTTCATACTCCAATGAACTCACACAAAGTGAAAGTCAATTCTTAAACAAATGCCTTATACCATATATTCAGCAATAGTGGAATGATCACATCTCTATTTGTCATACTGCTATAGTACAGCGCAGGTATAAGAGTCTACGAATATAGAATGTTTGTACATTGCACAAAGACAAGATTATCTGGATGTTACATGTGACGAAATACCGATGTCTGTGACAACAATCATAAGGTGATGGTAAGCTGATGTGGTAGCGTGACTGATGTACCGTTTTTCACAAATGATACACACTATACCAAAAACGTAGGGGATAGTGAAAAGCATCAACACATATCTTCTGATCAACATGGTATTGGCAAATGGAAATGATCTGATCATATCAGCTGGGGAGTAAGCAAACACATCTAATGGGTTCTAATGGTTGGTGTGTGGGATAGTGGCGTATTAGGCCGTTAAAGAGGTCGGAGGTCAAACGCGAAATCTGCATTTTGAAGCCGACGTCACTAATATCGGGTAAAACCACCAGTAGTGGCCAGACATGCACGAATTCGTCGAGGCATGCTTCTGATGATTCGACCAATGTCAGCTTGACTCATGTTGTTCTTCTCATGGAGCAAGACAGATCGAGTTCATAGAAAGTGGGGAGTGGATTTTGACGTGCAAGTCTGCCAATGAGGTCTCAGAAGTGTTCACTGGGGGGAAAGGTCAGGACATCGTGCTAGCCATGTTGGAGGAACCGGTTCACAATCCTGTCACTGTGAGCACATGGATTATCTTCTTGAAAAATGAACGTTGCCCAACATGGTGTACAAATGGCACCACCAGTGGTGCAATGATGTTGTCCCGATAGTATTGACCTGTGACTGATAAATTTGGAATACCACTCATTGCATGTTCTTTCTGAGGTCACGTGCATGACTGTCACAACGTTGTGTTTTGGGAGCTTGATTTCGGAAATGTTCCTGCACATATATCACTGACTTTTAATGCCAGACATTGGTGTAAAACAAGACAAAATATCCTGTAGTGTTTTTGCATAGTATATGGAATAAGCAGTTACGTATCTGCAAGTCTGACTGTTTTTTATGTATCTTTTTAGTTCATTTAGTCCTTTCTTTAATGTGTGATGGTATATCCCCATGATATGGGTTTTAGGACGCTTTTGAAACAGTCGTATTTTTTTTCTCTAACCATTCTCTAACCGCACGAACAACTGTAAAAAAAACATCTCATTCGTTCATAAAAGACAACTTTCTCTTAAAAACAAGCCATCATCTGAGTATTTACAATGTATGTGTGATGCTACACCCTCGTTATAGCGCGAGTAATCGCTATAAACATAGCCGTCCGAAAACGTATGACGTCAGAAAACCAATGATCCGACAATACTTGTAACTTAATCGTACAGATTGTTTGGCCAGTCTCGATTGTTTACGGACCGCCTTCAAATAGCTGTAGTATTGCTGACCGCGGCATTAAACTAAAAAAACACACACAACAGAATAGTATAACTGACTCTTGCCGAGTTCAGCCGATATTTCTTAGGATATCGATTGGGCGCTTTCATTTGTTAAGGTGAAAGATCATGGTTAATTTTATAACGGCAAAGTTTATATACGAGATAATATCTGTAACTACAAGCATCAATAATCACAGTAAATTAAAACATTGTACATACGTTGTGATGTTTCGCCATGAACAACTGTCATAACACACGCCAGTATGAGAACTTGAATATGCGAGAACATTGTTCTCTTCCACCCAAACGATGTACACAATCTGAAAATATAGGGTTTCCTTACAAATATCAACAGCAAGAAAATCATTTCTGTCGGTTGAAGCTAGCTTGTTTGTCAATGATGATATACAAATATGAATAAATGAGTTCAGTTTAACCTCGTTATTAATATCTCAGAGGAGGGCAAGGTCAATGGGCAAGATATATAATACCTTTTAGGTGTCATCATCACTCTTTCAATTATGTAATTATATTGTGAATCGAGTAATTAGAAACAATTACATGTACAGTCAAAGAGAAATAAACATATTTACAGCTAAATATACATGCGAAATTGCAAAATGGGAAAATGGTACTTGCTTGCCTTTTCAAAACAGTCCAATCCTGAAAACGTCGTTAGAAGACTAGTGACAGGTTAGTGCACAGCTGAAACTACCCGACTACCCAGTCTGTCGGGTTATATATACCTACCCTGGCCTCGCCCACAGCTGCCGACCTGGCCATTATCAGCTGTGTCATAACGTGTGTTGCTACAAAGTAAGGACGGGTATAATAGCTGAACTCTATAACGTCATGTCCACAAATGTCGGAACGTACGAAGGTGCATATGTAGGACACAGGCGTTGTTGTACATAAAGATACATGTCAATAATGGAAGTTTACAATTGACTCATTTCCTGCAACTGTTTTCAATTTATTCGAAGTCGAAATGATGAGAGAGTATTGTGCTAACTGGAAGGCCAACAATACCATACTGCAGGGCGTCCACACTCACGGAAACTACCTTCATTAACAACTGAAACAACTAATAGTTATCAACTACACCAATCATGTGATAGCGATACTCAAACTATAAACTCATATGAATGCCAGTGAATACCACTGAGACACCGTCAATCCTCATTTCTGTCTCTTTCTTATAAAATGACACGCTAAACTATGTCCAGTACATACGAATATGTATTTACAATCAGCGTGAGGGAGGGAGTATTTTGTCATCCATGGAAATGAGACTGTTGTCCCGGGGAATGCACGGGGACCGTACTACAATAACATGTTAGAAACCATTGAATGTGGGTGCGGGTGGCCCACTCGTCGAAGGCGCCGCAATTCACTGGGCAGAGATGCGTCCTTTGGGCACGCCAGAAACCTATGGTTGTGGGTTCGAATCCCGGTTCGCCCTGATTATGTTTCTAGGTTTGCCAGCACCATACCCGTGCTCGTGGGTAACACAAAATTGGTAAACGTCTGAGACCTGCATCACTTCGGCCTTTCCTCCCACTTTAAGCTGACACGCAGTGATGTAACTCGAATACTGTTAAAAACGGCGTTAAACCCAACGCAAATTCACTCATCAGTTTCATGTTGATCCCCATAACGGAGCGCCATACGCATGGATTTGCGATTAATATGTACTAGACAATAACCAATGTGTACATAATGAAGCTCTAATGTGCGTTAGTAGCAGCTTATGTGATAATGTCATAACAATGGCTGATCCAATACAGAAATCACTAACACAGCCGTATGAAGAAACAATGATATATAACAGCACATTCAACATTTGAAAACATGGAGGATTCGACCTACAATGCTTTGCCTATACTGAATTGTTCTGGTGCCGTGAAACGTATGCCTGCGTCATTTGCCTCTTGACATGGGCAGCACGACCCTTGTGTAAAAACTCGCATGTTTTCTCCACGTGTGTGTGATAACGAAATAAGTGTTGTGATTGAGTGTTTACTCAAAATACGATTCATGCGTCAGACTATCTATCACATATTAAGAGATAATGGTTGATAAAAATTAATAGCACACGATCCTTTCTTTTAACGTTTTTCTCAATATAACAAAAATACACCATTCAAACTGTCCAGCAACGAATCTTACGACTGTAGTTTATGCATACTTCTAGCTGGGTTTTCACATATCAGTGAGTATTACATTTAGCTTTACTTTCGCATCAGAATGTTGGAATAAACGCGATCTATCTCTGTAGACATGCAACAAGTTGTACAAGTATATACCAAGAGCTAGGACATGGCACCTGCGAGGTTAAGAGTTTTTTTCAGTTCAGATTTACAGTCGCGAATGTTCTAATCGTGTCATACAATGATGTTTGGTGGAATGATTGAGTTTGTTACATATGGCACACATTGTATGATAACCATCAGGTCAGTGCTGTCATTACATGTCTCAATCGTTTTTATCTGTAAAATAGGCCCTGGGTAGAGGAGAGCCGACCGCATATTACTCTTCACGTACTTCAGATTTACAATCTCTGAATACAATACATAACAAGCTGGACATAAATACACCTTGAATAATGTCAGGTACCGCATGTATCCATTCGACAGCAGATATCAACTCACTTGTAAATCTATATCTCATATATTATCTTGTGGGGGGTATAACGACTGAACCAGTATATACATACATTAATATGTAGTTGTTTAAGAGATAATACACAAATAGTGGATAAATTGATGGGTTTCCTGGTGTATTTTATAAAGGTTTCCTGGTAATAAGAGGTGAACATGACGTTCATGACAAGTAGGATTAACTGTAGGTTCGTGAAGAAGAGTCGCCGAGCTGCACGACGTTTATTCTAATTCACAAGCCGACTGTTAATCCTGGGCTCTTAACTTACAACACATCCCTACTTTCTCAAACCTAAAGTATGTCCCTACTTCCAGACGTTTACAAAACATCTAGCAATGAACAGACCAAGGCTATTACATCCCGCCTGCTTACCATCACCTAATTGCTAAATCCCTTTGTCCATCCAATTAATACATTGGCTTCCATCATCTCCATCAGTCTGCTTGTTTACTCTGTGTTCATTAGTCATCCACTGGCTTCCAATTAGCTTAATCACCTTTCTGTGTCCATCAATTAGTCACTGTAACAACTTAGATGTCAATAAGTGTATATATACCTATGTTGTTTAGCCCTACAAATTTCAGGACATTTGCAACCAGGCTAACCTAGCTGACCTAGAAAGTAACGACCCCGAAATCTACTGTAAAAACCTCACTGACTATATAATAAACGCAGCTAAAAACTCCATTCCTTTCAAAACAACCAGCATAGGCAAACCCTCGGTTCCTTGGTGGAACGAGGAGATAGAACAAACGAGGCGTAAACGCAAATCCGCATTCAATAAAGCCAAACGTGACTCCAAACACCTAAAGATAGCACATGAACTAAATCACAAAGTACAAAGCTTAGTTAAAACAGCTAAAACAAGAGACTGGAAAAAATTTTGCGAAGAAATTAACCATCATACAGACGCCAGAACAGTTTGGCGCAAAATCCACGCCATTAGGGGCATTAAACGTCATAAAAAAAACTCCCAACGTAAACAATTCAACAAACCCCACTGAAAAAGCTAATAACCTAGCAAATCACTTCTCGGCCGTCAGTAGCAATAGCAACTTCAACCAAAAATTCCAGGAACAACTAAAAGCAGAAACCAAATTTACCAAAGAGCCAAAAGATAATAACCTAGAAATTAATCTCCATTTCACAATGGAAGAACTACTCCACGTCCTACAAAATAGGAAAAAGGGCACAGCCCCAGGCTTAGACCTTACTTCATACCAGATAATTAAACAACTACCACCCAAACTACTCCAAACTCTTCTGAAACTCTATAACCTCATATATCTAAACGGACAGGTCCCATCACCTTGGAAACAAGCCCTGGTCATACCAATCCCCAAACCCAATAAACCAGCTGACCAGGCTAATTCATACAGACCAATCTCCCTAACTTCTAACTTATGCAAAGTAATGGAATCAATGGCCAAAAACAGGTTACAACACTACTTAGAACAAAACAACATAATAAATCCAGACCAAAGCGGTTTCACTCCTGGACGCTCAACCTTAGATAACCTCGCCCGACTAGAGCAGGACATTAAAACAGGCCAACTTAACAAACAATATACTACAGGCATCTTTCTAGACTTCTCCAAAGCATTCGACATGGTTTGGCATAACGGACTAATACAAAAACTACAAAAAATAGGACTTAAAGGTCAAATAATTAACTACATCCAAAGTTTCCTAACAAACCGCAAAATCACCGTGGGCATAGACCAAACGCTATCGGACCAATGTCCCCTAGAAAATGGCACTCCCCAGGGCAGCATCCTAAGCCCAACACTCTTCAATATTATGATTAACGATTTATTCGAGGGACTATCCCCCAAAGTAAACACATCAAAATTCGCGGATGATGGAGCCCTCTGGATCCGCACTAAAAGCATTAAAATGGCCCAAAACTTACTACAAAAATCTCTAAATAAAATACAAAAATGGGCTGACAAATGGGGCTTCTCCCTAAACTCAGAAAAAACCACAGGAATAGTATTTAAACACAAAAATATGCAACCCGCCACCCTAAACCTCCAACTAAACAACAAACCAATCAAATTCCAAAAACAAACCAAATTCTTAGGATTAATCTTCGATGAACATCTCACCTGGGATGCTCACATTAAAAACCTTGTAACCAGATGCAGCAAAGACCTAAACACGTTAAGATGCCTAACCGGCTCCAACTGGGGGGCCTCTAAAAACACCCTCCTCTCACTCTATATATCACTAATTAGGTCCAAACTAGACTATGGCAGTGCCATTTACGACACCTTAAACAACTCTCTCATTAAAAAACTAGACTCAATCCAGTATCAGGCCCTAAAACTAATCACACGAACTCAACATGGCACCTCTTCCACCTCACTCCAGGCCTTAACAGGAGAAATGCCACTTAAACTACGTAGGGAACAACTTACCCTAAACTTCTGGGCCGCGTCCCAATCAAACCCACTAATCGAAAACTTAATAAAACAAAATATTAGCCCTAGAAACCAGGCCCTAGCCCGGAAACATCCACTACTTACTCCAATTTCCCAAAGAATAACCAATTACCTAAACGAACACAAAATAAATAATCTTAAACAAAACAATAAATCATCCAATATCTTCACTCCAAAACTTAAAATACCAAAAATAGACACAACACTAGCCGATACACTAAATAAACAGACCGATCCTAACATCGCTAAAACCACCACACTAGCATACATACATGAACATTGGCCAAATTGGTGTCACATATACACAGACGGATCCTCAGATCCGATCTCAAAACACACAGGTTTCGGAGTCCACATCGCACAACCAACCAAAGACACACAATCTTACCGACTCCCAAACAACCAATCCATATTCACGGCCGAACTAATGGGCATGGCCTCAGCACTACACAATCAGCAATCTAAAAAACACCAAAAAATCCTCATCCTAACCGACTCTCTCAGTGGACTACAAGCCCTCAAAAATAAAAACACTAAAAACCGCCCCAAACTAATAAATCAAATACTCAATAGCTCAAACAACTTAACTAAGGTAGGTAAACAAATAGAGTTCATTTGGATCCCCGCCCACGTAGGAATCTTTGGAAATGAAAAGGCAGATAAAGCAGCAAAATTATCCCTTAAACTCCCAGAAATAAGCTTAAACTTACCCAGCTCAAAATCAGAAATCAAAAGTGTCACTAAACAAAAAATTAACAAAAAATGGCAAAATATATACCAAAACTCAAATAGCCAAATCAGGAAAGTACTCAAAAAACCCTTAAATAAACCCAAAATACTACACCCATCCAAAAAAATCGACAGAATAATTACCAAACTACAAACAGGCCACACCAAACTAAATAATCACCGTAAAATAGCTAAACTACACACAACAGGAAACTGCCCACATTGCAAACAACAAGAAACACCAGAACACGTACTCATTCACTGCACACACTACCAAACACACCGAACAACACTACAGACCACCCTAAATCTTAAAACCGGACTTACACTAGAATCAATCCTAAACCCACAAAATAAATTAGAAAAATTCAAAGCCTTAGGCATATACCTAATAAAAACAGGACTAAATAGTCGCATTTAAACCCCAAATAAAATATTAAAACCAAAACTACCTTATTTGATAACCACCCAACACACACAGCTCCCTTAGTTCGTCCCCCACCCACTCTTGGCATTCTTTCCAAATCTCAAAATTTCAAAATTACTATATAAGTAACCCCTAAAGCCCCCTCCTGGGTTGCACAAACTCACTTTTCCCCTTTTTGGAAACACATTAAATGGCCTGGCCGGGCCCGTGTGCGACATACGCTTGCAGTCGGAAAGCGCACGTTAAATCTCCAATATAAGTAAGTAAGTAAGTAAGCCCTATCCATCTATTGCTTGATAAAGGTGTTAGGATCTACACCGAAACGTCGCACTAATTGTAATAAAGAAGTTGTTCATCCATAGAACTCGTCTTACTTCATCACTCCAACTTCTAAATGCCACTGAAAGAAGTTGAATAATGTTGCTTTAGATGTTTAAACATTATCCGTTGACCGTCAGCTGTGTTTATGCGCACAACATTAAATACATATCTCGTTTCATGCATCTGTTTCTTATGCGTCACATTGGATCACAGATAAGACTGATCACATACCAATGTGTACCACACCCTCTGGAAACACTTTGTGCCGCGTACATATCATATCAATAGGACACTGACGGACCACTGTGGATAATATCGAGTTGCGCCGCAAATAAGATATAGGTTGTGTCTAGAAACCGAGCAACGCCGCCCACACAGCAGACTTGGGTGTGGAGGTTAGTCTTATCTGACACACAACAGTAAATTACATTAAATTAAATCTACATATATTTGCAGATCAGATAGGGGTCGACACTTTGTATGACAGTGACGGCAGCCCGGGGCAGGTGATATGGTGCAGACAGCATCCTATAGAACATTGGTTTTTGTTTCAGAAAGATCTGTTGCTATGTAGAAATATATTAGTTGGTTTGATACAATTGTTTCATTTTGCTCTGATTATGAGATATTTTCATGGTGGCTAGAAACGTCTGTGATCATACTGTTCTGTAATGTGTTCCCCGTGGGATTTCTGGGGGGACATAGACCCTCATGTAGTACCGCAATGCTATCGTAGGATTCGACATAAATTGAATCCATTCGCTCACTCACTCTCCTCTTCTGTCCCTCTCTCAAAATACAACGAAAATGAAAGAAATTAAACGATCCTATACGCACTGTAGCAGAGTTTTATAATTACTAATATTGTATACATTAAATAACTTGAATACATTGAACATAAACGCTCTGTCACGACTATATGTATATGTATGCCAAAAGATCTAGCAGACTGAAGATCAAAACGTTGACAGCAAACAGATCTACTCAGATAAATTCAGTGATAATTTCGATCATGTTTACTTCTCTTAGTTTGTTATTTCCTCATAAATCTAGACCACAGATATTTCTATAAGGTATCAACCATTTAATATTTAGGTGTTGGTGATAGAGTGAGAACAGCATTTCTTAATATTTAGGAGACGATTTTTTTTTCAACATAAGCCGGTTATCAACTATTTTTTTAAATGAATAAAAATAACGACACATTTGATATGTAAGGTGTGGGGTTGGGGTTATGGTCGGGTGGGTGGGGGTTGGGGAGTTTGGGGGGTTGGGGTAGGGGATGGTTTTTTTTCTTCATTTCTAGGTGCTGAGACTGTTGTTTCTAGATTAGAGGGGACACGCTGAATGTTTGCTGTATACATTAAACAGAAAAAAAGAGATAGAATTTCTGTGCACTTTGGAAACATATTGAAACAATTAGGTATTTTGGATAAATGAAGTTTAAAGAAACCAGTTGAAGTGGTTTGCACTATAACAATACCACTGAACCTCGTGGAGCTTTTGACCTCAAAAACGTTCTTAAAATAGTGACAATATTGAAGTACAAACGTACAGTAAAATGCATTTCTCCAATCACAAAGATCAGTTTTGCCTCAGATTAGTCAGGATTTTCACACACTCACTTACATCATTACCAAATAGAAACAGGTGACACCAGGCCCATTAGACTTCCTTTGTATAAGCATAAGCATCGATCCATGCAATATATGGATCGGTGACGTGCATCAACCAAGTCAGCGAACCTGACCACCCGATCCCGTTAGTCGCCTCTTACGACAAGCATATAGCCGCCTCTTACGACAAGCATAGTCGCCTTTTACGGCAAGCATGGGTTGCTGACGATCTATTCTTCCCCGGAACTTCACGGGTCTAAAAGATATGAATTTGCTTTATATATTAATATACCTGTATATAGATAACGTTATATTATTTTCTGAAACGTTTTCAGAACATTTGAATCACCTCAAGATGAAAGAAGCAGGACTCACTGTAAAACCCAGGAAATGTACATTCGCGACAAAACAAGTCATCTACTTGGGGCATATCTTCAGCAAAGATGGCATCCATGTTGATCCTTTAAAACTAGATTCAGTCACATGGATCCCACCCCCTAAAAATGTCCATAACGTGGTCATTTCTTAGGTTTGGCCTCGAATTACGGCAAATTTGTAGCAAACTTTTCTGGCATCGCCTCCCCACTATTCAACCTTCTGAAAAAAGACGCGTCCTTCGAATGGTCCAACGATTCAACAGGCAATCGAAAAGCTAAAGCAAGCCCTTAAAACAGCAAACACCTTTGCATATCCTGGCCTAAACAAACCAATCATCCTCCCAACTGCTGCATCTCAAACTGCATTAGGGTACATTTGGGCCCACTTGATTCTCATGGCGTAACTTGTAACGATGTTGTTGATCCATGTGTTTTGACCTTCAAGTATATTTACTTTCTGCTTTTAGAAACATACAATGTTAATTGGTAACAGGCCTTTTGCTCGTCAGTTCAGGTTATTGCAATAAACTATTTTTATTCATATATATGTTTATATTGTATTTTATTTCCAAGTAAGGGTATATGATGCTTAATTGTCATTCCCCATCACAGCCAACAGCTGTCAAATGGTCCGCCTCTAAGTATTCTTTGGACACTTATGCTCGTCGTCTGTACAGGATGGTCAAATTGCTGTTTTTGTGGGTTTTTTCATGTGGGCATCCGTCGATCTTTGGAGATAATGGATCTGTGCCTCGGTTAAAGGTAAGTCAGCTGTAGATGTACAGGCTTACTCGGGAATGGCAGTCACTTGTGGCTGCACTTGCAGATGGAGTCTCGTCTAATTGCACCCCGACTGTTCTTCTGCTGAGTCTGATTTCCTCGGGTTTCAAAAGGTTTGTCGGGACCCTCCCGTTAACCATGCGACGGACTGGGCCGAGCCAGTTTCGACAGTGTGAAGAGAGTCGCGATGTTGACGCTGATTCCGAGGATGCGCCTCAGGCAAAACACGTGGAAGATGTTGAGTCTTTTCTCTTGTCTTCAGGAGAAGGTCTAATACTCGCCGCCGTCTATATCTGTTGATCGCTGGACGTTGCTTGACTACCTTGTTTAGCGGTAGCGAGAACTATAAGATCTGGTTTGATTGATTTGAAATAGGAATTTAACAAGGATCATGAAGGATGGACTTTTTCTTTTTTCAGTAATTATTTGCAGTTGTATATATATGTTCAGAATTCACCAATCAAGATTGCCCTGACGTTTTACACCCAGTGAACCATATGGGGCCACGCAGGAACGTTTGAAAATGTCTGACTTTCAATATTATTTATGAAATAGTATACAGAATATATGACACTATAAATGTACTTTTTTTAACATGAGCAAATTAACATTGTATCCTTCAAAGACTAAGTTACGACCACTACGTCAGTTCGAATATAATCAGATTCAACATTTGAAAAGAATAGTGGTGTGTGTGATAATTTTCTTTATATGTTTTATTTTTTCGATATTTGTTTCAGTAATTTAACTTCAAATCGCACCCCTTAACTCAATGATTTTGAGATTTGTGTTAAATAATAGGACCGGTCATGAGAAAAACTACAAGATTGTACAGGAAATATCTGAAGACTTGTACGTATAACACCATCGCTTAATAATTAACTTGTATATTTGTTTGTCTGTTGTTTTAACGCCTCACCCCAGCTATATCACGGCAGTGTGTAAATGAACTCGACAATCCAGTGACTGGCATTGGGGACGTGGTTGAATATATATGTCCCCAGCACCTCATCACTGGGAGCAACCACGCATTGAAATTGGTGACTGGAATTTTGTTTGAAATCAGCATAAATTAAATTCCTTTCAATATGTAGGAGCTTAATTACGTTTTGTCATTAAATACGAAAAATAACTAACTGTATAATGTGTATTCTTTGGACTCGTCTGCAAGAAAGGGAAAATTATTAATATTTTTCTACAATGCGAAGCATAATGGCTGCATGGTTTATGTAACAAAATAAAACAAAACAAGGTCTTAAATATTGTTTATAAAACATCCCGGCCCACTCCCTGGAAATCAAGTGGTTGTTCCCTAATCTTTTAATACCCACCTTGAACAAGGTGAACGAGAACACGCACGTGTGGGCATATCTTACACGGTATTCAACAGTGAAATAAGATGGGGTTATGTCCCTTACTTCCAGTAGACAACGTCCGTCAAGTCGTGCAACATGGGAATAGTGAGGTAGATCATGATTTCAGCTGTAGACCAGGTGATTTCCGCCCAGCCCGAGTCTGGTGAGAAGACGACGCTGACAGCTGACACGGACGCAGGGGGTTATCAACCCCTAGGCTTGAAGGATTTGACGAAGACGAACGTGCTCAGGGTTCATCAGCATTTAGATGTTTTAGAAGGTATAAGGAAAATACCAGGGCAATGTATAGTGAAAGGAATAGTCTGTTGACCATGAAACTAATTCAACTAACTAAATAATCTAGTAAAACCTCTTGATCTAGTTGAATGACACACGCAACACTGTGCACTGGCGAAAGTATCGAGTGACATAGTTTACCGAAAGGTCCACTATCAATAAGGGCTGGGGAAAGTCAAATTGACAACCCGGGTACCCCGACCTTATTACCGACCTAGTTGAGTACTAGTTGGTAAAACATGACTCGTGCTTGAGTATGCGGTTATAATCAGTGATGATAACCATTTTTTAATAAAAGTTCATCTTGTAGGCTTATGTATCCTCCCTTTTTCCAATTTGCATGTGTGAACTGTATTGTTAAATTCCATCATCTGTTGTGAATATCACAGAACCAGATAAGCTGCATAACTGAATAAAATATGCACAAAATGATCATCATGCATTAACCTTTAATCTTACATACAAATACACATGGAACATCCCATAAACCCAATAGTATAATGACACTATGCATAATTACCCAATGTGTCCAGTATTTCCTGGGCCCACTTGCACAAATCGATCTTAGCACTAAGACTATTGTAAGACTATGCTTTAAGTATGGGAGTTACGATCATCTTAGCGCTTAGATCGCTTTGTGCAAGTAGGCCCTGATCTGTATTTCCTGATCGACGCCATTTATGCGTGAACCCTACTTAACTGAAAATTGCACTTATTGTAACTTAGACATACATCAATGTTGTGCACCAATGCAACATGGGACAGCACATGAACAGGTGCAAAATAGAAGTTATATGAAACAGCATTTTAAGCGGATGATGGGTTTTTTCTAAATGTTCACTCATTGGTCAATAGACTGGACCCAAGGGGGTAAATATGTCTTAAATACCCAAAGTTAAATGTAAATACCCAATGAAAATAATTATGTGTGAGTTGATACTCAAAGGCTCAAAAACTATGTAGGGGCGCTGGTATACATGTATATTACAGAATATCACATTGATTAAAAGCATGGCTTCAAGCTCCTTAAAATTAGTGTCACTCACGCTTTGGAGCTCAATTATCTTTTTTCTTAGGGACTGGTAATGTATTATAGGTTGGGTGGGGTGAGCTAATTGTTATTAGGACTGCATCATGCTAAAACTTACACTGTTCCAAGTGTTCAGTGACTTTACCAGATACATACTCAAAACAAAGTAGTTCCAATTCCATAACTATGAAAACACAAATCATTGTTAATCAACGAGAGTTACATCAGAAATGACTTTCTTTTCTCAAATGACCTTCACCTCAAAGAAGTCACCAAATATGTACAACATATGTTGACCTATAACTTCACAACCGGTGATCAACTGTTAGAAAAGGCGTGTCTACTGACATCAGTATGAAGGATTTTTTCGAGAGGACTTTTATTGATTCAGTGATTCAGTGTGCCATGTGAGTAGTCGGGAACATTCTGACAATCTAAGTATTGTTATTTGTTTTTATGTTTTTCATTATAACCAAGAAATATATTCACAAATGCCGATAAATACCTTGTTGTTTTGTGTGATATTGCGTAAGTTATGCTGTATGCTGCAGGGCGGAAACTTTGACAATTTCTGTTGAATTTACCAAATCATTGTAATGTATCTATTTTTGATTCCCTAATACTTGCTACGATACTCTTCCCATGCATATTATAAAAATATTGAGAGATTGTATACAACGACTAGAATGGATCTCTCAAAATAAGAGAAAATGATACACAGTATAAAATCTGAATTTTGCTTTGTTTACATTTCAAACAAGTGCAGTTGTTCAAGCACAATGTTCGTTTTCTCACCTAATATATTTTGCTTGAGTTCATCTAGACAGTTTGTATTGGTGACAAAAACCATTTATCATTTGATTCTAAAATGTATGAGGAATTCGAGGATATGCGTATCACAGCTGAGTTCATGGAAAGTTCACTTCGGTGTTCGTGTTAGCGGGTTTTCCAAAACATTCTAATTGATTCTAGGGTTAACGGTGATGTTTCAAAATGATCATTGGTGGTTGATAATTAAAAACAGATACCCATGATCATTATGCTGATCACTAATATGCTATGTTCGAAATGCTTTCTCAGAATAAATATCTGATATTTTGATTTCAAAACATACACCAAATAATAATGGTGATTTTGTAATTTGTTTCAAGTATGAAGTTCCAAATTTTCAGAGGTCATTTTTAGAAATTTTGCATGATATTGCAGAAGAGGGAATTTCCCACAGAATTGAAAACTTGCAGTCCATTTGTGAGCATGATATATTTTGAATTTCATTTGACTTTAACTAAAGGGTCGAAGAGGAGGGACATTTATGTGTCCTTGGCATTCATGGGTTAATGTGAATATGTAAATAAGTGTTTTAATGAAACATTGTGTAAAAAGGGAATGTTATTATATTGTCCAATATTGCTGATCCTTAAGATCATAGTTAGCAGGGGATCGAGACATCTTGGGGATTCCCCATGAAAAGTAGTTCCGGTCAAAAATTGTGTGAAAGTCAAAAGGTGAAGTTAATACTTTGTAAACATCACTTTTTGAAGTTTGTTGAAAAATTATCGGGTCATGTTAGGAGCAAATAAACCAATCACATCACAGAAAATCCTTTAATCTTCACACTGCAATTTTATTTCAGAAATCACTCAAAAACATTCAGGTATATTGAACATCTACATTACAACGGTGTGAATCTGTCAACGGGGTGTATGATGGACCTCTGTAGACGTATAGAGTAACAGAAATTTGTAGCTTGGAGATGATATTTAACTTTGCCAACATGTCCAATCATCGTAACAAAACTTCATGAATTATATTGATCATTTTAGAAAGATGATATTAGCATGTTTTGCCGCCTCATATGTTCTTGTGAGAAGCTTAGTGGAGGGGGAAGTAGATGTGTAACAATTGTGGGACCGAGTCATATGTTTGTGCACACCAAAGGGTGTGTGGAAAAGCTAAACTTATTTTGGGATAAAAAAGAAATGTTGAAATCAATGATTGTTCAATTGAAAGGTTGTTGGCATATGCACTAATCTCATAGACCAGAAATATTGTGAACTAATCTTGCACCTTGAGTATTTTCTTCATTGCATGTACAAACACAGATTGAAAACATGGCACATCTCCAGTAGGCTAGCTTCACCTTGCTAAGCTCCATCCTGCTGTCTCTTGATTAAGGCCCTCCTGTTAATTGTCAGTTCTATTGTTGCAGTGCTCTTGGGATGGGAGAGGAGCAACAGATATCAAATCTGTGATGCTGATGGCAAACAGATATTGTATGGGTATGAAGGTAAGGAAGGTCACTGCCTGCTATTGTTACATGTACACAAGGTCAGGACATACGGCTTGTTATGAGGGCTGTGATAGCAGGAGATGATTCACAGTGTAACATGTGTAGTGTTTGTGTTGCAGTTGGTGTGTGATAGCAGGAGATGATTCACAGTGTAACATGTGTAGTGTTTGTGTTGCAGTTGGTGTGTGATAGCAGGAGATGATTCACAGTGTAACATGTGTAGTGTTTGTGTTGCAGTTGGTGTGTGATAGCAGGAGATGATTCACAGTGTAACATGTGTAGTGTTTGTGTTGCAGTTGGTGTGTGATAGCAGGAGATGATTCACAGTGTAACATGTGTAGTGTTTGTGTTGCAGTTGGTGTGTGATAGCAGGAGATGATTCACAGTGTAACATGTGTAGTGTTTGTGTTGCAGTTGGTGTGTGATAGCAGGAGATGATTCACAGTGTAACATGTGTAGTGTTTGTGTTGCAGTTGGTGTGTGACTGCAGGAGATGATTCACAATGTAACATGAGTAGTGTTTGTGTTGCAGTTGGTGTGTGATTGCAGGAGATGATTCACAGTGTAACATGTGTAGTGTTTGTGTTGCAGTTAGTGTGTGATTGCAGGAGATGAGTCACAATGTAACAAGAGTAGTGTTTGTGTTGCAGTTGGTGTGTGATTGCAGTAGATGATTCACAGTGTAACATGTGTAGTGTTTGTGTTGCAGTTGGTGTGTGATTGCAGTAGATGATTCACAGTGTAACATGTGTAGTGTTTGTGTTGCAGTTGGTGTGTGATTGCAGGAGATGATTCACAGTGTAACATGTGTAGTGTTTGTGTTGCAGTTGGTGTGTGACTGCAGGAGATGATTCACAATGTAACAAGAGTAGTGTTTGTGTTGCAGTTGGTGTGTGATTGCAGGAGATGATTCACAGTGCAACATGTGTAGTGTTTGTGTTGCAGTTGGTGTGTGATTGCAGGAGATGATTCACAGTTTAACATGTGTAGTGTTTGTGTTGCAGTTGGTGTGTGATTGCAGGAGATGATTCACAGTGTAACATGTGTAGTGTTTGTGTTGCAGTTGGTGTGTGTTTGGCACGTAAGGTTTTGGGTTCTTCTCGTGGACTTGTGTTGAAATTTAGTGACAACGAATCCCAAGATGTGATCTCTCTCCACCGACCGTTACGATGCTCAACCCGCTGTTGTTGGATGTGCTGTCATCTACAGGAGATGGCCATCCACTCTCCTCCAGGGACTCCGATAGGCACTGTGAGAGAAATGTAAGTAATCAATGCAGAGAAATCTGAGAATCCTTGCAGCTATTGTCATATGCAAACATCTTGTCTCGCACTCCAGTGTGCTGTTGTCCAGTGTGAGGATATCAATTGTTGTATTGTCAAGTTGCTGATTTCCAGTTTCTGAAGTCCAGTTGTTGATGCCCAGTGTGCTGTTGTTCAGCTGATAATGTCCAGTGTGCTGATGTTCAGCTGATAATGTCCAGTGTGCTGATGTTCAGTTGCTGATGTTCAGTGTGCTGATGTTCAGCTGCTAATGTCCAGTGTGCTGATGTCCACTGTGCTGATGTTCAGTGTGCTGATGTTCGGTTGCTGATGTCCAGTTGCTGATGTTTAGTTGCTGATGTTTAGTTGCTGATGTCCAGTGTGCTGATGTTCAGTTACTGATGTCCAGTGTGCTGATGTCCAGTGTGCTGATGTTCAGTGTGCTGATGTTCAGTGTGCTGATGTCCAGTGTGCTGATGTTCGGTTGCTGATGTTCGGTTGCTGATGTTCAGTTGCTGATGTTCAGTTGCTGATGTCCAGTGTGCTGATGACCAGTTGCTGATGTTCAGTGTGCTGATGTCCAGTTGCTGATGTTTAGTTGCTGATGTTCAGTGTGCTGATGTCCAGTTGCTGATGTTCAGTTGCTGATGTTCAGTTGCTGATGTTCAGTGTGCTGATGTCCAGTGTGCTGATGTCCAGTGTGCTGATGTTCAGTTGCTGAGGTCCAGTTGCTGATGTTCAGTTGCTGATGTCCAGTGTGCTGATGTCCAGTTGCTGATGTCCATTGTGCTGATGTCCAGTTGCTGATGTTCAGTTCCTGATGTTCATTTGCTGATGTCCAGTGTGCTGATGTTCAGTTACTGATGTCCAGTGTGCTGATGTTCAGTGTGCTGATGTTCAGTTGCTGATGTTCAGTGTGCTGATGTTCAGTGTGCTGATGTTCAGTGTGCTGATGTTCAGTGTGCTGATGTTCAGTTGCTGATGTTCACAGTGCTGATGTTCAGTTGCTGATGTTCAGTTGCTGATGTTCAGTTGCTGATGTCCAGTGTGCTGATGTCTAGTGTGCTGATGTTCAGTTGCTGATGTCCAGTTGCTCATATCTAGTTACTGATGTTCACTTGAGGATTGAAGTTGTATTTGTTGACGTTCATCAGCTGATGAAGACAGTGACTCCCGTAAGCAAATTCCATGATATGCGAAGAACTTCAATCCTTATATTGACAGATACATAAATAATAACAAAACTATCCATTAAACCTCAAATTAGAATTATTTAAAGCGATCAATATCAACACGGAGAGTCCCAAACATTCCATTTGGAGTGACATCCCTTGGTTTTACAAACGGTAGAAAATGGTGGCTACGGAAATGTCATTCACTTGAAATGAGCACCCCAAAAAAGTTCTTAGAGTTGGAGAGAAATCCAGACCCAGCTAATGCTGAAAATGGATTGATATTAACGTTCTGTGAACTTTGGGTGTGTGCATGAGTCATACTACGGCTGCTGCTGATGGGGAATACCGCTTGAGGCAGCACGGTTGGATTTCCCAAAGCAATATACACGACAGTGTGGAGATCAGTGATTTCTTTAGCTAAGTTGAGCATTCTCTGTTATAGCTTTGAATGGACACTTTTGGACATATATGATCTGTCTGGATTCAAAGCCTGTATCATTCATAGCCTGCATTGATGTTGTCAGTTGTCCCTAATGATTTTTAATGTTATTTTTGAGATTGAGGAATTCCCCTAAAGTAGTTCTGTATGTCTCCGCTTGATTGACAACGTAATCATGTGACATACTGACGTTCATCGGGAAATGAACAACAGTCAGCTTGGAAGTGTTCACCTAGGCGAGGTCACCCGCTACTGTCAATAATTGTTGATATTCAGTTGCTGTTGTCCAGTTGATGTCCAGTTCCTGATATCCAGTTCCTGATGTTCAGTTGCTGATGTCCAGTTGCTGATGTCCATTGTGCTGTTGTCAATTGTTGTATTGTCAAGTATGCTAATGTTCATGTGCTAATGTTCAGGTGTTGATTGTTCTGTCAGATGGAGCTGTGGGGCCCCTGTCTACAATGTTTACAACCTGAAGGAAGGTTTGCTGTACACAATAGTCGGGGACTGCTGCCATTGTCGGGCTTGTGGTGATGTCACATTTCACGTGAGTGTTATGGTTGTCATATAACATGTCGGTGATATGCTGATACCACATTCCATTTAAGTGTTATGCTGATACCACATTCCATTTAAGTGTTATGCTGATATCACATTCCATGTCAGTGTTATGCTGATATCACATTCCATTTCAGTGTTATGCTGATATCACATTCCATGTCAGTTTTCTGCTGATATCACATTCCATTTCAGTGATATGCTGATATCACATTCCATTTCAGTGATATGCTGATATCACATTCCATTTCAGTGTTATGCTGATATCACATTCCATTTCAGTGTTATGCTGATATCACATTCCATTTCAGTGTTATGCTGATATCACATTCCATTTCAGTGTTATGCTGATATCACATTCCATTTCAGTGATATGCTGATACCACATTCCATTTCAGTGATATGCTGATGCCACATTCCATTTCAGTGTTATGCTGATATCACATTCCATTTCATTGTTATGCTGATATCACATTCCATTTCAGTGTTATGCTGATATCACATTCCATTTCAGTGTTATGCTGATATCACATTCCATGTCAGTGTTATGCTGATTTCACATTCCATGTCAGTTTTCTGCACTAGTCTTGTAGTCCTTGCCAAACTGCCCAGTAGATAAGGTATCATAAGTAGAATTTGCCAATTTTAAGGGTTTTGCTAAGTGTTATCATCGCATTAAGGACTGTAAATTTAGTTTCTACCGCTGGTGGTGTGCTGATATCACATTCCATGTCTGAGGTGATATCTGTTGTCTGCATGTGTAGAGGTTGTGGAGATATCTACTAATTAATTCAGTGTGTGATTCTCTGTGTGGCACAAGGTGTATGAGGGCCCCAGGGAGAAGGAGGACAAGGTTGCTGATCTATCCAAGCACTGGATTGGATGCAGGGACATTATTGGTGCTGCTAATGATTTCTCTCTAACATGTGAGTGATTTAAGATGCAGACATGTTAGCTCACACTCAATAGAATCCGAGGCTTATAACATCAGCCATCTTCTGTCAACTGGTTTTGTTCAGAAACTAATTGACTGATGAAGCTGGCCCTTCACATACATGTCAACACTAACAGCATGAATGACACCTGTTCAAGTGGTTCTATTCCTTGCATTACAGTTTTAATATATATAATTATTGAAATGGATATTTTCAACAAGAAAACAAAGTTTATGTTTAAAACTTGCTTGTTCACTTAAAACAGCTGTTAAAGAAAACAACAATCTGAGTGTTAAGTCTGAAGTTCCATAGCTTTTGGATTAACAATCTATGCAATGTGGTTTGATTTCATAAAAAGCCAGCAATTGCTATGGTAGAACCTGTTAACCAAGCATTTTGCAACAATTAATGTAATGTCTCATATGTGTTCTAATTAAATATTTTCTGTGTTGCAGATATTAAGGATATTGGTGTAAAAGACAAGTTGACAATATTTGGAGCTGTGTTTTTGATAGGTTTCAACTATTTTGAGAAACACTGTCGATGCTAATCGAGAAAGGCAGTCCTGTGAAAACTGTTATGTGACAAGTTACTGGTACCAGGAAGGCCCCACTGGACAGAGAGCCAGTGTCTCTCAGCATGCCCCACAGAATGAAATCTCCGGACTAGAATCTATAATCTCAAGAAGGGAAATGAACATGAACTGCTTTCCAGATACTTCCAGTATGACTGAAAAATTGTGACATTTGCTTGGGAGTCATGAATGTAAGTGGCAAAATCGCACAGACACTGTGTGGAACTATTATAAGGTCTCACAAATACTGACTAAATTCCAAAACACTTATGGAACTTGACCCTCCAAAAGCTGCCTTTATATAATGAAATTTGCTCCCCAGTAGCATATATGTTACATTTCAGGTGCATATCTGATGTTTTTTGTCCTGCTGTGATTTTTCCCATTAACATACCCCTTTAAACCTTGATCTGGTTTTACAGTGGTTTGGAAAACTCTGTAACCAAAATATCAATGATGATGAAACTTATATACAGTCTGGACACTTATGTTTTCTCAAATAATGTCTGGATAAACAATTTCCCGGATATCTTAATGCCTTTTCAGTTAACATGATTAAAAACTATGATTGCATGATACCCAGCTCTTTGATGTTGTATGCCGTGTGATGAATTGCAAAACAAACAACATCAAGCGTGTAAACTGTCTGGCAAGTGGGTCCCTAATAGTGTGTATTTTGCACTGTTGATAGTTGAAATTCACTGGACTTCTGGATAAACAAAGCATTTTATGTGGTATATATTTTGTTTCACATAAATATCATCCAGTGGGCTAGGTTTCCGGATATCTGGGGGTACTGATAAGAGGGTTTCCACTGTATGCTAATGTCATTAACATTGGTAGGATTATTGATAATCAATCCTTAAAAAAACAAAAACATTCAAGGTGTGTATTGTGTTGAATAATTGTGTGATTTGTATTTGGTAAAGCAAATAAAAACTCAAAAAGACAGGTTTAACACAGATGACCATACCATGTTTTGTACCAGAACATTCTGGACAAGTAGCCTCCAAATAGGTAGATTTTGTCAGATTACTTGCCTGGACAAGTAAATTTAGTTTCTACTTCAGCCAGACTGATTCCATACTTAATTTATATTGCTAACCAATTCCTTTGGTACTTCAGTGTACATATATTAGTCATATATTTCAAAACTGAAACTCTTTTAAACCACAGTGGGGGAAGGCCATATTTGAATATGGGAAGCCTCTAGCCTAACAGTGTTTTCCTACAGTACCTGTATTACTGTATTACACCAGGGAGTCTTTATATGGAGGCCTTGGCTACACAAACTAATAACTCTCACTTTAATGGTTTGATTCTGATCTGTGGCCAATTTCACATCCAGATTTCACTCTCGCAAGTCCTCTCAGATTATTACTATTTATATCATAGAATATACACGATGTACATACCAGTACCATGCTGTGTAAAAATTAGAATTCAATATGCCCCATTCATAACACTATGCTCCTGTGCTGTAGGACATTTATCCTATGATGTAGCAAAAATTGAAGAAGATTATGGTGTCCTGCAGAGCTGAATGACTCCATTGTTTATCCTTTTATCTGGCATATTGAACAATTAACACATATTGTCTTTCAACAGAACATATTGAGGTATCCTTTAAATAATCCATGTATTTCTTGAAAGTCTTTATGTATATTTTTGTATTTCCAATTGATACCAAATAAAACATTGATATTTATGTAGAAGGTGTTCGTTTTCTCTCCCAAACGGCCATTTTATCATATGCCTCTAAATGTTCTGCATTTCCTGACATTACCAGGCCTATGATATTGAAACTGTGCATGAGCTATCCTTGTTCTGAGATCCATCTTTCCTGCTGGTTGTCATGGTGGGGTGGTCAGCTGATTTTACGCTACTGCAACAGCCTGAAGGTTACCAAATGGTTAGATTGATTGAATAAATTCTTTATTGAAAACTTGTTTGTGTTTATCAATGATAATTTTGCTTGTCATTTAATGCTGCACTCCACACTATTCCATTCTCAAAATCAGTATCGAAACCAATGATTGATATTATGAGCAACGACCCACTCAGTTAGGATACAGTGACATGCAACCAACCAAGCCTTGGAGCCTGATCACACAAACCATTTAGTTGTTTTTGTATAGGACAAGAGAAGGATACTGGTCACCCATTCTAACCTGGATTTGGCATTGTCGCAAGTTCTGTTCATCTGTGACACCAATGAGTTAGGGACTAGTCATGTCTCAATATGGTGGGATTGGTGTAAGGACTGTATCATGTTTTCCTGACATGTAGCATTTATTTCAGGACCACCCATCCTATAATAAACATGAAGACATTGATGCAGAGCATCAAAGTTCCCCGCCATATGTGATGCCTCACAAACGCATAATTATGGATGCCTCACCAATGCATAATTATGATGTTACTGAAAGGCATGATGGAGCATAATTATATTAACCACAAATAACACAACGCTGTTGTGGAATTTTTAAAAATATATTTTGAGTATTGGGCAATGCAGTTGATACATGTGCATAGGGTAGGTCTATTTAAAAATAGTTTCTTGTTTAACGCCGCACTCAACAGTATTCAAGCCATATAACGGCGTGAGTCTGGACCAGATAATCCAGTGATTGACACCAGAGACCATACAATAGATACATTATATGGTCTCTGTTGACACCAAGAGCATCGAACTACGCAATTGGAATACGATGTTATGCATCGACCAAATCGGCGAGCCTGACTACCCAATCCTGTTCGTCGCCTCTTACGGCAAGCATCCATGGGGTTATTTACAAAGTAGATTGAAGGAAATGGAAGCAATTTCTGGCACAAATGTAAACATTTTGAAATAGTATCAAAACCGCCAACAACTTTGGCAGATGCACATACTCAAATAATAGATCACATTCTTTTAACACTTGGTATTTGGTTATAAAAATGTAAATGAAAATACTAAGGGCTCCATATGGCAAAAAAGGGTCTTTTTGTCACAACTACAGATGCACATACTCAAAATATTATCACATAGTTCGAGAATATTCAATACCGGAACTAATCAATAACGGAGATTCCTCGTCTCTTGTTTTGCGTATTTTGGTCAGTTTCATTTTTGTAATTCTTTCAAAGAATAGTAATTGTGAACATGATGAGTTGAGTTACTTGGTCTTTTTCTATGTACTGTTTTTATCCAGTGTCAGTAACTGTTGTGGAATGTGGTTTACTTGTATCAATTACTGGTTTGAGTTCATATGATGATGATTGATTGGTTTGTCGTTTAACGCCGCACTCAGCAATATTCCAGCTATATGACTGTAAATAATTGAGTCTGGACCAGACAATCCAGTGATTAATATCATGAGCATCGATCCACGCAATTGGGATGGATGCCATGCATCAACGAAAGCCGTTTGTCGCCTCTTACGACAAGCATAGTCGCCTGATATACTGTTAAGATGTAACATAACAATTCATCCATACTACTAAACAGAAGTAAATCTGCTTGTCCATTCGGATAAGTCTGACCCAAACCATTCCGCTGATGGGAGTCAAATAATACATACGAATCAAAATCCGTAAAAATTGCAATAGAGACATCATTAAAAGTTACCAAAAGTGACTGGGATATCAGTATTCCTTGTTAAAATGATTCTATGAAATTTGTTTTCCCTGCTTCAATATTTGGAGCACCTGTGACGGGGCCATAAAACTGATTATGACCTAAATACCCCTCATAGCCTATGTGACTGTAGAGAGTTGTGCCTTCCATCCAACCGATTATCGAGGTCAGTGGAACACGGTACAGACGCAAATAGATTTGAGCCATGGGACACAAAATATATGATAGCGACCAGAGCTACGGCTGTACATTGAATTTCATTAAACGGTTGAAAGATACTACAGCCTTGATGCATATTCGCCGATACACTACTCCGATTTTGCTTTGACTTGGCTACCAAACGTTTCACATGTGGCTATGTGCGGTGCAATTAAAATTAAAAAAAACAAACGGGGGACTGGGTTAATTCATGATACGGAATATAACTATTGCAAATATTTCCAGTGAACATGAGCATCCAAGCAATCAAAAGTGTGGAATGTAGAATGTGGACATATTACATTTAAATTGACATGTCATCGTTGTTCATGAATAAGGCTATTCAGAACATATTTTATATTATGCTGTTATTGACGATCTCCGGAGTACAGTTCTTCTTTGTATGCACCGTGAAAATCAGAAAATTCGTCCGTGAGGAAAAAAGGACATCGGATTACACATGAATGGTTTAATAATGTCAGCTAATGACCAGAAACGGTCAGGTGCATCAATTAACTACATAAAGACGATTTTGAAGTATCTCTTATTGCTGGAAAAGAATAGCATCAACATTCCACGCACATGATTTGTATGTTTTGTTTCCGTAAATGCGTGGCTTGAAATTTCAAATAAACCAACATGACATACATGCTACAAATTTAACGTTTCCCGTATACGTCCCCGCCTTCAGGGCGGGGAAGAATGACCTGTCACTAAATAATGTTCAAAATTATATTTTTTTCTATTCGAATTGTTTTTACAAATATGTCATTTTTCATGCCCCTAACCGTCTTCCTGCCATTGTGGGCTATTATGTTCCCATGGTGGTGATTGTTGATAGTGCTTTCAGTCACTCCTTAAACTAGTATTTACCAGCTTCGATTATTACTGGAACAATCATCCACTCAGTATTGTGGGTTTTTTTGTAAAGTATTAAAAATCTCCTTCTGACCTCCGCAATTTCCCAATTCCGGGGCTTACATTCTCAGTCAAGACCGAGGAAAATGTTCTTATCCAACCTCCGAACTGAGAGAACAATCGGAAACAACATTTATTAACAGTTTCCTGTTCAAACACACTTTCCATGAACCTTAGAAAGCGCCGAAGTAAAATATCTCGCGCTTGTGTAGATCCACATGCAATGTTGAATAGGAGATTATTAAAATCATCGTGGTTTATTAACAAAGAGTGCATGTTCTAAACAAAATAGGAGAGAGAGAGTCCTTAGGCCAATCTCACCGCTCCCCCACCCCTTCCCCTGTAATAAATTACCAGTCCCTTAATTATGTAGTTGTACGTTAAAACTCTAAACATTAATGAGCCTCCCAACCACCTTTTCGTATTTGGTACGCAAATTCAATGTTTAAAAATAAAATTGCGTATGTAAATTTGTTATTATTTATTTTGATATCACTCCCATTTATGACCTAGAAACGTGTTCCGGCACAACTGAAGGGAGAACACTCTTGGCTTAACTGTGCTAAACATTGACTGGTTTGCCTGCCCTTGAGCGCCTGCGTTCCGTGTCGCTCAATCTGGTTCCCTGGTTATGCTGCGCTGGCGCTACATTGACCCTAAGCTGGTTCCTGGCTCCCTATGCGCGTCGTCAACTTGCGCCAAGCTAGGAGCCGGTACAGTAAGCTGGTTCCCGGCTCCCTTTGCGCGTCGTCAACTTGCGATAAATGAACTCGCATCACTTATTCTGCTTTCTATATGTTCAACTGCTGGTTTTATTTCATGTCATCTTTGTAGAAATTGTTTTTTTGTTTGTGAACAGTTCTCTGGCTTTTATTTTGTTGCTAACTCCACTGCATCGCAGAGGTGAAAAGTGTGATACCAAATTGCTGTTTAAGGATTGTTGTTGCTATGGTTATAACACAAATTGTATTTTTTTCTTGGCTTAGAGTGAAAAATTCTCTCTCTTTGTCTTATTTTGCGCTTAATTTGGGACATAAACAAACACTGTAGTACATGGGTGACGGTTGGGTTAGGAAGGCTGGGTTTTGTATAGTTGTAACACCGAAAGTGGCCTTGCAGTAACAGTGTCACGATAAGGAGCTTCATGATCTTCAGTAGTTCCTCTTAGTCTTCGCAACCTGTCAGAATCTAATTGTTTTGAATAATCCTTTGACGCGTTTCTCCTTTCGCCGCTTGTGACTGGTGTGGGATCTTGTCATCACCTGTTGATGACAAATGTTAATATACCAGGGCCCACTTGCACAAAGCGATCTTAGCGCTACGACTATTGTAAGCCTATGTTAAAGTATGGGAGTTAAGATCATCTTAGCGCTAAGATCGCTTTGTGCAAGTGGGCCCTGGTCACTAAACCCATAGTTACAATGATCAGTAAACTGAACAATGCGAGGCTTTTACTATTCATTTAGCAGTTGTATCATTTATGATTCAAAGCATTCGTTTTCTACCACGTATTTACGATTGGAGAATTGCTAATGGTGTAAGTGTTAACACGATGTACTGTGACCTTACTGAGTGATATTTGGTAGGTATATAACTATTCCTTAGGTATAAATAATTTGATGATACATCTGTGAGGTTTGAGTTGCTTTAAATCCCCGGGCCAAGTCGGACCGAACACAGACCAATCACCTCTCTGTGAGACAATGTTGAGAATGTGAACGTTGAACAGTGACATTATAAAGTGGTATTTAGGGAAATATAATACCATGTTATAGGTGTAAACACATTTGATGTAAACACCTGTCAAGTTGAAGTTGTTTTTAGCCACCTGGGCCAAGTCGGATCAAACACAGATCAAACGTTTCTTGGAAACTGAGAATATAGAGGAAATGGCTTCACTTTAAGCAACACATTTCCTTTATGTATGATCAACAGTGCATTATAAAGTGGTATTAGGAAGACATATTACTAGTCTATATGTGTAAACATATTCAATGATACATCAGTGACGTTAATGTTGGTTTTGACAGCCCGGGCTGTATTCTCGCGATTGAGTAAGCAAATACTCCTTAACGTTGTGTTACTGATAATAAAGAGGTTGACATCCATTTTTTTTCTATATTATGTGTATCACTTCTAAATGCCATTCAAAGACTTGTATAGTATTTGTTACCGTTGTCCACGAAAGGACAAATTCAGTCACGACAGCTGAAAATGAATGAATGTTAAATTGTTTGCCAAATATTTTCTTTTTCAAAATGATAGAATCTATATTTATACCAGAGAGGTCCAATGCTTTGACAACCGGAATAAATGTGCGCTGCTATAACTTCTACATTTTACAATAAGAATCGGGTAGAATAAGTGTTATCCTTCTTGTTTGAAGTAGTTCTGGTGTTCGTATGCCAATATGGAAATCTTCGAGAGGGGCACGTCTTGTCCCGGAATGACACAAGTTCGCCAGGTAAAGGATGAAAACCGACTCCGAGAGTTTGACTGAAAATGTAAGCCCAGGGCAGAGGAATATTTGGGGGGATCGAAAAGCCCGATGCCCCGGGCTTACATTCTCAGTTAAGCCCGAGGAGGTTTTTTTTATATTCAACTCGTCTAAATGCAAGAAATACCAGCATGAATAAGAAGACATTGGGATACCTTACAGAGAAACAATACAGTACGTGCTTCGGGGTATTAAAGGAATTCGATGAAAGCGTGAGCGAGAAAGACACAACTGAAGTCATGACATGTAAGATTGAACACCTTTTCACCACCTACTCCGCTGGCTCAGTGGGAAAACAAACCACGAAACTCAACACGAAATGTGAGATTGCAGGTTCAATTCACGACATGGAATATTCATGTAAAAAATAGCGATTTCAAAACAGTCAAAAAACAGCATTAGATTCAAAAGGTCAGTTTATAAAATTCAACTGTAAAACCTTGGTCCTTCTACTGAATTGAATCTGGGTCAATTTCTGGTCAATAATACATTCGCAGTTTATCAACATGTTAAAGAACCAGCCCCACACAACCCATACACAACCGCCACTCCCTGTACCATCCCGCCAACCAGCCGTATACAACCCAGAGGCTGTACTACTCAGCCAACCAGCCGTATACAACCCAGACGCTGTACTACCCAGCCAACCAGCCGTATACAACCCAGACGCTGTACTACCCAGCCAACCAGCCGTATACAACCGCGACTCGCTGTACTACCCAGCCAACCAGCCGTATACAACCGCGACTCGCTGTACTACCCAGCCATACAACAGACCCTGTATCACCCGCACACAACCCACACACAAACGCACACGACTTCCTGTACCACCCGACCCGTGAAGATCCGGGTTAGAATAGGTCTTCAGCCACCCATGCATGCTGTTAAAGGCGACTATGCTTGTCGTAAGAGGCGACTAACGGGACCGGGTGGTCAGGCTCGCTGACTTGGTTGATGCATGTCATCGATCCCAATTGCGTGGATCGATGCTCATGATATCAATCACTGGATTGTCTGGCCCAGACTCAATTATTTACAGTCCGCCGTCATATAGCTGGAATATTGCTGAGTACGGCGTTAAACAACAAACCAACTAGAACCTGTACCACCAGAGACCATATAATAGATTTTATATGGTCTCTGGTACCACCAACCGTATACCAGGTGTAGGTTTACTGGGCGCCGTGCAGGTGTAGGATGTGTTCTGTTGGCTGTAGGGTGTAAAGGTTGCAGTTGTATGATATATAGAGTGTGTCATCTGTAGTCCCGACTGTATCATGAGCATGAATCAGTATCAAAATATTAATCATACCAGGTGTTCCCAAAAAGTTGCGTGTATTCTGTGACACACAAGACTATAGTGACCGAGAGGGGACATCGCTTTCTCGCTCTATCGCTTTCTCGCTTTCTCGCGGTTAAGCAATATCCGCTCTTGACCTCTATAGGGGCCGCATGTGGTATCTGCTCCAATTGGGAGGGAATGTTGAACTTTTCTCACTATTTACTTAAAACATAATTTAACTGTACAGACGTAGTTAATTTTAGGGGGGGGGGGGGGGGGGGGGGGTTATTATGTACAAAATTAAAATATGAACATTGACTATCTGTATTCTGTGAATCTTGCGTATTTACTACACAACAAGAAAATATACAAGCTAAACGAGAAAAAAGTATGTGTGCATTTGTAACATATTTATCTACCACAAGATGTTTAAAAAATCCAATCATAAGAGGCAAAGTTGTGGTGAGAATTACAGGAATGGATCACTAAATATCAGAAAAACCGTTTTAATGTACGGCATTATGGGAAATATCGCTTTCTCGCTCTATCGCTTTCTCCCTCTGTCGCTTAATCGCTCTATCGCTTTCTCGCTCTATCGCTTCCTCGCTCTATCGGGAAAAATATTGTTTTTTAGTACGCACTACTCAGCGGTAATGAGCGGTGTTATTTGCTATTTGTTTTGATAACTTGGCCTGGGGGCGGGGGATCCAATAAAACTCCTAAATAGGGCCATAAATCAATCAAATTCTTTTTTACGCAGAAATACGTGGATTGTTATAAAAACACCTATATCTGTACTGTTGAATGATGTCTAAGTAGATAGTGAGAAAATTTCAACATTCTGTCCATATGTATAATTTGTAATGTGACTGGAAAAATCTCAGCTCTCTTTTATGATTAAAACCCCTCCCCCCACTGAAGTCAGGTTTATCAATTCATTAATGTTGTTTTAGGTATATACTTTCTATCGTAAAGAAACACATATAGTGGCCAAAAGGAAATATTGCTATACCGCGAGAAAGCGATAGAGCGAGAAAGCGAGAAAGCGATAGAGCGAGAAAGCGAGAAAGCCATTTCCCCTCTCGGCCACCATACAAAACACACATGTAATTGCAAGTCAATTGTCAAAATGGGGAATTGAATCGAATACCATATTTGTAACTGATGCGTATTTTAAAAAATTAATGTCATTTTGATAATTTCAGGACGAAAGTTCGCATAGAGTTTGGAAGGATTGCTTGCGTTATCACCTTGAACACCTGGCTGAATTATATCTCCTGGATGGATGATCTTCCTGGCTATTGCCGCAGTCACATTGTACCAGTCAACTCAGCAGTAAGTAAGATATTCAAAACTGATAGCATGAGCTGTGACCACTAACACACACTGACCATAAGATCATGAAGTACTGAGGACTTCCTTTAATTCACAGTTGGTTTTGGTCAAAATATTCAATCTCATTAAATGTTTACAACCAACACAATTGATTAATAATATTGTGTACCTAAATATACTGAACAACTGAAAAGTTCCTGTGACACTGAATAAGATTTAATGCAAAGTCATTTTTTTTTACCAAATCTGAAATAATTTCGGTTCGCAACAGATAAAAGACTCCTGTAAGTGTTAAAATGATTTAATTTGCCATACTGACTTCGGAAAATTCGTGATTTCATAAACAAAACCATGAACATGCCAAAATGTCAATTTACAAATCAATAGCGTGTGTGTCCACCTCTGGTTGCGATGCAAGCAACACATCTTCGTCTCATGGAATGGACCAGGCGTCGCACAAAGTCCTATGGGATATCTGTCCATATCTGCTGGAGCATGTTTCGAAGTTCCTGGAGTGTCTGTGGAACACGTGTTTGACGTCGAAGGCGCCGATCCATCTCATCCCACATATGTTCGATTGGTGAGAGATCAGGGGAGCGAGCCGGCCAGGGGATGGCATTCACGTTGTTTTGTTGAAGAGAATACTGAACAAGTCGAGCAATATGAGGCCAGACGTTGTCATGTTGAAAGGTAATTCCTGGGCCATGACGACGCAAAAACGGTAGAACAACAAGGCCGATGATCTCGTCGCGGTAGCACTGTCCATTGAGATTTCCCTCTACCACTATCAAACAGGTCCGCTGTCTTGCTGTAATCCCACCCCATACCATAACGCTGCCGCCCCCGAACCGATCTTCTTCCATTACACAATGATTGACGTATCGTTCACCTCGACGTCGGTACACTCGAATCCGTCCATCGCTGTGGCCGAGGTGAAAACGAGACTCGTCAGTGAATAAAGAACTTGTCCACACTGCAGGGCTGTCCAACGTAATTGCTGTCTGCACCGTCTTCTTGACGGTGGTTTCCTGTCAAAATGGGTCTTCTGGCGGCAATCCCTGCACATCTGAGGTGACGACGTACAGTTTGTGAAGATATTCGTTGGAGGCCAGGGATGCTTCTTGCAGTCACTGTTGCTGGCTGGAATAGATTTCGTAGGTGTGTTGTTCGAATCCAGTTGTCTTGTCGATTATTGGTTACGCGTATCCTGCCACTCCGAGGATGGTCTCTGACTGCATTCGTCTGTTACCAAGAAAGGTTATAACGCTTCTGCTTTTTGGCGATGGTAAGTATCTTGTATTAGGAATAAACATTTCATTTAGCGAGCCTTGGAGAGCTAAATACAATGTGCTTTTTCATAATACAGGATATTTACAATCCTAAAACATAAGTGTGATAACCTCTTTTATCATATAATGTCATTCTTAAACTCAGTCGTCGAAAGACCTGCTCTCATCTCTCACAAACATGCGAATGTGCGCCTTTATACATGTAACGTCAGTTAACTGATTGAACTGTGGCCTGTGGAATGTTCACCCATTCTGCCTGCAGTGCTTGTGCCAACTGTTGGAGGTTCTGTGTCGGTTGCTGATGTGCTCGCAGTCGTTGATCTAGTGCATCCCATAAATGTTCGACTAGGTTTAAATTTGGTGACCATCGCAGGACCTGGATGATGTGATTTCTGAAACATGTTGTTGTCAGTCTTGCCGCGTGAAGTCGGGCGTTGTCTTGTTGGGAAATGACGTTCGCTTGTTGCATAATGGGAAGGTGTGGCCGAAGATTTTCAACTGTGTAACGTTCTGCCGTAACATTTTCCAGAACCAACACCAAGTCTGTTCTACCAGTGTAGGAGATAGCTGCCCACACATAATCGGTGCAATTCCTGTGTGCAGTTTCGTGCATAACGCTCCCCGCGACGCCTGTACATACGTCGTCTACCATCCCCACTGATATCCATATGCAATCCTGGATTTGCCGTAACTGTGGAGGTGGCCGTGATGGTTCTTTCACGTACATGACGTAGCCATATAAATCTGTCCTGGGCCCCGTTCCACCAAGCGATCATAGCGCTTCGACTGTCATAAGCTTACGATAAAGTGTGGGAGTTACGATCATCTTAGCGCTACGATCGCTTTGTGGAACAGGGCCCTGGGCTCTGATAGCGACACGTGTGTTTTGCCCTTAAACCTCCAGTGGTCTTAAGTGTACAGTGGATTGAAGTTGAGAGACTTCCAGACCCAGGGCCATCATCAAGGCGTGTTCTCCCAGCTAAATTCTTTTAATAGTGGAATAGCTATTGTACTTATCCCCATACACTTGTGACATTAGGTCACGAATTTCTTGGGGAGTACTTTTGTCTAAAGTAAAAACCTTGATGACTGCTCGGTATTCGTTCTTTTCCATTTCTGTGTCCATTTGGACCCCTATCACGTTCTACTGGCTTTCACTGATATATAAACGGCCTCAACAGACCAAAATACACTTGCAATGAACAACTCAAACAATGTACTATATTGACGAGTTCACATTGTTTTGGTCCATATAGTTGAAAGTTAGTCAGTCCGCGCAAGGTCGGTCTGACGTGACCCGTAATGGAATGTCCTCAGATTTTTGTTTAGCGGTAGCGAGAACTAAGATCTGATTTTAATGAGACTGAAAGTTAGTCAGCCTTAGAACTTTCTGACCAGCCCTCGTATTCAGCACATGTTTCCAGTAGTTTTACTTTCCAGGGACAAATGACGAAAAGAAAGGTGAAAATCAAAGAGATTAAAATATCCTACTATAACATTCTTGTCTAAAAAATACACAATCTTTCAACAACACTTTGCAATATACATTTCGCTTTGTTCATTTCATAGGGATTCATTGATATGATCGCTGATTTAACAAAGACGTTACAGAAGTCTGATGCACTTCCCTGTTCAGGTGACATGCAGTGTGTACGTAACAAGTGCCACGTGGTCACATAAGCCCCGCCCACTCATGAATTTTAGTACACTTAGACCGGTGAAGGTTAAAAACAACATAAGCCTAAAACACCAAACACTAGCACGAAAACCCCCCATTATTCACACCAATCTCAACTACTCAACTACTTAAACATACACAACCTAAACGATTTGAGACTAACCACAAACCTAAACGACATATTCACACCCAAACTACAAATCCCCAATATAGACACAACACTCTCCTCCAAACTAAATAAAGAAACCGACCCCAACACCGCTAAAGCCATCACACCATCATACAAAAATTGGCCAAATTGGTTTCACATCTGTACTGACGGGTCGTCTTACCCGGGTTCACAACACACAGGATTCGGCATCCATTTATACCAACCCACAAAAGAAACCGAATCAGTAGTTGGGTGCAGCGCTACAGAACCGCTCCTGGCCTCTGATTGGTCGGTTTGGTTACGTGACCTCTGATCAGAGGTCACGTGACCTACGCAAGGCAATGTGGGTCATGCCTGACTTCAAGATGACGTCACGTCCGTTTCCGGTGGCGCGCGCGCATCCAAGATGCCAGCACTTCCGGTTCCGAGGGGCCATCTGGCCTCAGACCACAATTAATTTCCTTCTTTGTAATCTACAGTGGCATGACAGCCCACCATAATTATTATCGGTCGTAGGACGTTGTCCTGTTGCATGCTTACCAACCTGCCACTTGTCACTTAATACACAGAGTTTTGGCCTGCATTGACCAGCCCCCTTTCGCGGTAACCACTGTCAACAGTGCTCACCGGAAGTTTCGAGCCTTCAACTTGGGGGTCAAGTCATGGGAGGCTGGAATCAATACCTTCACAGCATGTGGCTAACAAAAAATTGGCAACATACTACATTGTCTAATCTTTCATTTAAGCTATCACAAGTCACTCCAAAAAAATTGGCAAAGGCTGAACAGCCCATTTGAACAGGGCACTATATTCTCCTATTTTCCTTCCGGTTCATGGTAAAACTTAGGGGGGATAACTGTGGTCTGAGGCCATCTCCCCATCCAACATGGCGGCACGGCGCCTCCAAGATGGCGGTGGCGGTGGCGGCGGAGGAGGGAGGGAGGCGGCGGCGGAGGAGGAGGGAGGAGGGAGGAGGGAGGAGGGTTCTTTGTTTTTGGTTTGGTGGGTTGGTGGTTGGGTGGTGATGGTGAAGAGGGTAGTCAAAGCAAGGATGAAAGCGTTCTTTCAGGAGAGATGAGTGGCCCTGAAAAGGGCCGTTGGAAAACAAACTGGAAACTGGAAACTGTAAGAAAACTGGAACACTAGAAAACTGGAAACTGGAACACTAGAAAACTGGAAACTGGAAACCGGAAACGATTGGAAACTGGAAAAACAGTGGAGCAGCATGTGCCATGCGTTAGTCACTTTGCTCATATGATCTATCTTCTTCATCCTCCACCTACCTCCTCCTCAGACTGATGACGTCGTCGGCGCTTTGAAGGGTGGTTTCTTGAGGGGCTTCTGTCCTGTTTTCTTTTGCCTAGACGTGGTGTGACGTCCACATGGAGTTGTGCGATGCATTCTTTTAGGGCACAGACATCGATATGCAGGCTTCTATGAGATAAAGCACTTGTGTCACTTGTGTCACTTGTGTCGACATGGACGGCGCTGCTGAAGTCTTCTTTCGACTGGGTTCTGGGCAATCTGCAGCGAAATGACCCAACGACTTGGCAGTTGTAACATGGACCCTTGGGAGTCTTCTTTCGACTGGGTTCTGGACAATCTGCAGCGAAATGACCCACGACTTGACAGTTGTAACATGGGCCCTGGGGAGTCTTCTGCTTATATTATTGATTATCTTGACTGCTTATCTTCGGACAGACATAGTGGCGGTGACCTTGAGCGTGCCACTCGGTACATGTCACTTCAGGGCAGTACAGGTAACTGTGACTGTTGGTCTGGCACTTCATACCGTTGTATCGAGACGACATGGTTGATTTCATAGAATGCAGTGTTTGTGTGGTTTCGCTCTTGTTTTATAGGAGAGGTACTGGAACCCTGCCTCCTGATTGGTCCAAAACGCAACACACCGATTGGTTCGTTCCTGTGCCTGGCCTGCACCTCGGTTTTCCAAAACGGACCGACCCTTGTGTTTCTTTTCCATAGGAAATGGATTTTACCATGGGAGAGAAAGCACAACTCTCTTCTAGAAAATGTCTTACCACAGTCTGAACACCATGTGGATCTTTCAAGCATGGCCTTTCTCTTTTATCTATTTTTTTCTTTACTTTTTCTTTACTTTACTTTTAGCCTCTACCCTCGGTTCGGCACCCTATTGGAGTTGAGATCAATCAAGACACAAAGAGTCAGTTCAATCAATCACTGTTTAATAATGAACAACAACAACCAGATACATAAGAAATAGGAAAAGACAACTGAGGAGGGAGTGCTTTGCATGTCCCTTCAACAACGCGAAAACCTTTCATCTTCCATCTTCACTCGAAGAGCTTGAGGTCACCGATAAGATGTGGTCCTTCATCATATTGACCCAAACAGGTTCCAACCATGTTTGCGACTCCTCAGTAAAACAGGTGCAGTCTATGGCCTCCCTGAAACAGACATGATACATCACTTGACCACTGTTGCAGCTTATGTATCTCAACATGTTGTTGTGGCGACAGGCACTACATTCACGCTGTATGGAAGTGAGTTGAGCTTCTCCATAAGGATCGTCATCAACGTTGTCGTCGTCGTCGCAAACCACTGGCATACCTGAGGAGATGACATCCTCCGGTGATGCTGGTGACCAAGAAGCATCAAGCAGGGTGGGTGTGGGAAGCTTGAGCGCTTCATGATCATCACCGTCACTGGTCGTCATCATCACAGGCACATTAGGCGAATAGGTTAGCTCCCGAGGGATTTGTTCCTACCAGTGTTCCAATAGGGTGAACTGACATCGGGGGAAGGAAGGATGGGTGTCCTGTCAATCCAACAAGAAAAGAACCCTTAAGTATACCCACGATCATAGTTATGCATTCGTTATACTCATCATCATCATCATCATCATCATCATCATCATAACGGCATCATACACATTCCAAAGATTAGCATGGGACTTACAGTTGTTCTTGATGAGGCATCTTCAGAGACAATTTCTTCCGTGGTTGTCTTTTTGCAGGTGTTGCAGGTTTCAAAAAGGATTCCCTTTCGTTTCGCTGTCTGCTGCTACTGTTGTTGTGGTTGGTGCTGTTGTTCTGGTTGCGGTTGTCAATCCACTTTCGATCCATTGTTTCTTCCAAGTCTTTATGCATGTGAGTCAACACATGATGGTACTCTCTCCGAACACGTCTGTCTTCAAGATAAAACCCCAACAGCCAACACAACGTGAAGAACATCGTGACACACCAAATGATCTAGTCGTCTGTCCACAAAGGGGAGTGTGTCTACAGGCAGGCCTGTGGTTTCGTCATAGATGATGCGTTGCTTGTCGTAAACGGTGCGGTAGTCTTTTCTGGGTGGGTCGGGTCACAAGAGCATTCCCATTCCGAGGTCCTTTATGAATGATCTGATGAGGGTAATCCAAGCTGATTTTCTCCCCCTCCTTCCCAGGCCGTTGTCCCGGTATCAGTCCTTTCATGGTGTCAAAGTTGAGGTGTTGTTGGTTTCTGTAATTCAAGGGGAACCCTCGCACTTCGCAGGTCGTGCGCGTTCCATCGGGTCTGGGGTTCATTACCTCATAGCCATAGTTTTGGGGACATCCTGACACAAACGTCATGATGGTGTTTCCGTCCAGTTCATCTGTAAACTCACCCAATGAATGGCCAAGCTTGTTTCATGGGGTCGATGAATGTAAATGACGCTGTCCGTGTCAAATTACAAGGCCCTGCGACCCACCAGGGCGAGGGTCTCGTACAGCTTGAGATGCGCTTTTGCGGTGACCAAAGCAGCTATGGCGACATTGAAATGAGAATGAGGGGTTTGGAATTCTTCCTTGTGGGTATAGGTCACTTCCACCATGTGTTCGTTGACGACGGTGGCATCCTCGATGGTTTTTCGGTCATCTCTACACAAGGCAAAGTACTGCGCAGGGTCGCTCATATAGACAGTCTAACTATAGTCAAAACGCTGTCCAAACTTACCCCAGAGCGAATTAAGAAAGAGCTTGGCAATAGTGCGGAGTCCTGGGTTCTTCTCGATGCGGTCCTTGTCCAACCGAATGCCTTCTCTGTCATAGATGTCCTGTGATGTAAGCATCATGATCGGGGTATCCGCTGGCATTGAGCTTCTCCTTGAAATGACGGTCGATATAGGGGTCAAAGTGTCCTTCTTGCTGGGTGTCAGGGTCATGCTTTGCAAAGGTGTAGAAATGCCAAACGTCGAAGATCTGAAGCACCTTGTAGCCATACTTCTTCACGGCTCCATGGAGTTCTACAGTGGCGTACGTGCCCACCCAAGACCTCTCTTTGTCCGTGTGCCCGCAGGGTGAGTCTGACCGGGTATCGGCACATGTGCGGCACAAAGGACAGAGCAGTTTTCCACCCGATTTGTAGGGTAGTAGCGGATGTTAGAGTTGTTTCGGGGGTAGGACACGGCATTGGATGAGTCCTTTCAGCTCAAACAACGTGTCCACAGGCTGTTGATGGAGAAGGGTCGGGTGTCCTGTGGGAAACGCTTCGGTCTTGCAAATGTAGGGATAAAGTGAACTGATATCAATATACTTCATGGTTTCAGCTTCTAGGGCTTCGTAGCATAATCGAGTGGCATTGGTTCGTCCTCCATAGAAGGTGTCGCGAGGGTTTAGCTGACCAGGTGAGTGGATACAGTGGGTCCCTGCAAGAAACCACGCAAAGTGGAGTCCTCCTGTTGCATTTTTTTAAACTCGCATCCCCACAGGGTGACAACCGGTTCACATCAGGGTGTTGGTTCAAGAGACTCAGGCGGTGGTATGTGTCTGTATAACGTGCTCCCATCAACGTACCCAGGATGGGATGAAGTTCTCCACATTCGGTCTTGTGACATGTCTGACATCCATGCCAGAAACACCCCAGGAATTCGTAGATGGTGCCTGTTGCTGTATCGTAGCCATCCACACTGTAATGATGTTTTCCTTCTCCGCACGTGAACTCTTTTTCACCTCCATTCCTGGCGTGCTGGAGGTGCAGATCGGGGTGGGTCTCCATGAGATAACTTAACCAGTTCATACAGGCCTGGGAATAGTTTCTCTTGGGTTGGTAGGCTTGAGGTGAAAGAATGGCTATGGTATCGGGTTTCAGATCGTGTTTTCGAAAGGATTTCATGGTGAACACAGGGAGCGTCATCACCTCTACAAAGGGATCCATGCGAACCGTCCTGATGGCGTTCTTGTCGGAAGTCAGCACATCCATGTCCCAAAATATCGACATCGCTCTGACAGTAGGCTAAGAGTTCTTCTTGCAAGTCAAACAAGGCTCCTTCTTGAACTTTCTTGGTATGCCACTGGAGGAAGGTAATGCGTTCCGCGGGAGACATGTCATCGGGATCGTACATGACAGCTGGTGGATAGGGACCTCTGTAGGTCTGGTTGGCTTTGGTATTGAAAAAGTGTGGAAAATACCCTTTCTTCAGTCCAAAGATCTTTGGAAATGCTTTCAGCGGGTAGGGTATGAAATTCAAACTGTCTTCGAAACACAATCATCCCAGGGTCGCCTGTAAAATCTGTTGTCTATTCCGAATCTTGTTGGAGAGTTTCACCTACATGATCAAGTGCAGATCATAGGCTCGCGCGTTATGTGCAATCACATAAATGAGCTCCTCCTTCTCGGACGGTGGTGGTGGTCTCCTTCTCCTTCCCCTCCTCCAACAGGGTGGGTGTGTCCATCTCCATGGCATCCTCCCCCTTCCCCTCCTCCTCCTGGGGTGATAGACGTCGCTGACGTTTTGTTGGAGGATGGGTTTAGAGGGTTCCGTTCTTTTGCCTAGCCGTGCTGTTGTCCCCTTGCGTACGCCGCCCTCCTCCTCCTGGTTCTTCTTCTTGTTTTTTTCAGCAACGGCCGTCAACCAGACACACATATCGCGTATCGTGTTTGGGCCTCGAAACACTATCTCGCGGCTTGGACCGTAACCTTCTTGTCTCCATGGACAGTGTTCGGACAACTCCTTTGTCTCTTGACCGATGCATCGTCCACATCCTAACTGCACCACACACAAATTTGGGATGTGCTCCCCCCTGTCTTGCTTACATTCAAAATCATAGAAGAGGTATTTGACGTTGTCTCGTCAGGTTGGTTGTAAAATTCTTCCTCTTCCCCCTCTTCCTCTTCATCGTGGGCTTCACAGAAGGCAGTCATGTAGCAGCGATGGTCTGGGGTCACGGGTTCTCTACACTCTAAGCATGGACGTCATTCATCTGAGCACTCGTGATGAGCAATGGGGGTCTCCAAGAAGCGGAAAAGCTGAAAACAGGTCAGGCACCTGTGAATCGATTGACAGGCGCTGGGTTTTCCAACTGATGGTGACTGGAGATGTTGGGTGTAACAGTGTTGATTTGTGAACCATCGTTGACATGTTAAGCAAGGGATCCCGTGCTCTTCCTTGGGCCTGCAATAGCTGGAGTGGAGGCAGCGGTGGCAGCGGTATTGCTTGCTGCAGGGATGTTTTTCGGGATGATCATAACGGTGGTCGCAGAGTTTGCAGTAATGGTAAGACGCATAAAAGGCTGGCATGGAAGTGATCACATCATAGTGGTGCTCATGATGGAATAAAAGCAGCACAGTGACGTTGGGTGGACCCTCATCACACTTGTACATCAGTCTCCGGTCCACCTCTTGACTGTAGACTTTCAGTTGATAGTTGATTTTGGCCAAGGCACGTCCCACGCGTGTCAAGGAATGTCAAGGCGCTCTGCCCTAATGCCTTGAACGTCGACTCGATTCGTTCTCATCAGTCTCATTCGCTGGTTGGTCCATTCTTGGGTCAGAGGGTTGGGCTTCTGGGCATAATGCTTTGCCACCACAAGGGCCCTTGCCAAACAGGATTGATCTTCGTTCTTGATCCGTACAATACCCCTTTTTCATTAAAAATGCTTCAAGTCCAACCATGTTTTTCAGATGGTGGCGGCCACTGCCTGATCCTAGCCAGTCAGGATCTGCTACATGTACTAAGGTCACAACCATGGTGGCATCGATGTTAAGGGCTTTGCTGGACTGTTGGACTTTTTCCATGGCATGTAAAATATCTAGGCCATGGAGACCGGTCAAGCTGAACGGTCTGGTGGGACACAAGAAGAAGCTACAGCTACACTATCTCTGTGAGGAGAATGTGAATCAGAGCAACGCGAATGGTGTAGCATGGCTGGCTGCCTAGGAGCACGTTTCCCGTTTCCCTGTTCCGGTTCCGGTTCCCGTTTCCGGTTCCCGTTTCCTGTTTATTTTCCAACGGCCCTTTTCAGGGCCACCCATCTTTCCCGAAAGAACACTGTCATCCTTTGCTTTGCCAACACAAACAAGGACAATCCAAAAGAGCATCCTCCCCAGTCCTCTTGGAGGGACACGCCTACGAATGACACCATGTATGTATGTATGTATGTATGTATGTATGTATGTATGTATGTATGTATGCGTACACACATGACACCACCTTTGCATGGAGACACGAGTAAAACATCATGTATGTCTATCGACCTCTCTCTCTATCCTTATCCATCTAAATATTATAAATAATAACATTTATAAACATCTGTTTGAAGACATGCATCGGCATGGATGAGCGAGTGACAACATCAGGTATGTCTATAAAACAAACCAAAAAACAACCAAAACAACGTCTGTTTGTAGTCACGAGTGACATCACGTTTGCATGGAGACACAAAGTACATCACGTAGGCATTCCTACATTACGTTCATGTCTGTCCATGGCGGTCCACCTTTAGAATTCAGATGACTAATCCGCAACATGATCGTGGTGGCGGTGTACATAACTACCCAAAATACAGGATCAAAATCTGACCAATCAGAGGCTTGGGTTTTGGACCAATCAGAGGCTGGGCTCTGCCGGTGCTGACCTCTGATTGGTCGAACTAGAGTTGTACTTTCTCTCCCATGGTAAAATCCATTTCCTACGGAAAAGAAACACAAGGGTCTGTCCGGTTTGGAAAACCAGGGCTCAGGTCGGGCACCGGAACATGGAGACAGAAGCATTGCCACCCCCTCCTCCATGGCAATGCAACAAGTGTCAAGGCTGCCTGCCTGTCTATGCTCTTGGGACAAAGGCACATGACGGAACATTCCAGTGCGTGTATTGTAACACCATCCTGAAGGACACGTACATGAGGCGTTTAACCCATGCCAGTAAGTGTCCTGTGAGATGAAAGATAACGATCCATCCTTGTATGTGTGGCACTGCAGTAATGGGGGTGAAGAAGTAAATGCAGCTACCTCTGAGCCAACGGCCAAAGTAGCAGGTGTTGCAGGTTTCATCTCTGGGTTTTCCGTTTTCCTGTCTGCTGCTGTTGCTGCTGCTGTTGTGGATAATTCAGTCGGTCTCCGCTTCCTGTTTCAAACAAGCTTTTCTTGATGTTGCTTCTTGGACAGCGCCACAAAAGTTTTCTTCTTCTTCAAGATCAAACGGCCCATTTCAGGGCCACCCATCTCTCCGGAATGTACACTTTCATCCTTGCTTTGACTACCCTCTTCACCATCACCACCCAACCATCCACCCACCAAACCAAAACCAAAGAACCCGACTCCCTTCCCTCCTCCCTCCTCCGCTGCCGCCTCCTTCCCTCCCTCCTCTGCCGCTGCCGCCGCCATCTTGGAGGCGCCGTGCCGCCATGTTGGATGGGGAGATGGCCCCTCGGAACTGGACGTGCCGCCATCTTGGAGGCGCACGCCTCCCGGAACCGGACGTGCCGCCATCTTGGGTGCACAACCAGAACCGGAAGTGCCGCCATCTTTGATGAGCGCGCCACCGGAACCGGACGTGACGTCATCATGACTTCACGCATGACCCACAATGTCCACCAACCCACAAAAGAAACCAAATCAGTAGTTAGGTGCAGCGCTACAAAATCGCTCCGAGCCTCTGATTGGTCAGTTTGGTCACGTGACCTCTGATGTCGTAGGGGGGAGATTAAAACACTTCATAAAAAATTGGCAAAAGTTGACAAAGGATCATTACATTCTAAACATTGATCTGGGGTACAGAATAGAATTCAATCAAATTCCTCAGCAAAAATCAGAACCAAAAGAACTAAAAATGCAAAAATCAGATATGGACATAATGTCCAGAGAAAGGGGCAGTGCAGTGGGTTTCTCCAGTAAGAAACCAGTTTGTGAGCACAGTGTTTGTGACCCCAAAGAAAACAGGGGGTCACAGATCGGTATTCAATACAAAGAAACTATACTTTTGTGTTGCTTACCAACACTTCCAAATGGAAGGAATAGTGACATTGACAGAACTAGTAAACAAACAGGACTATAAGATTCCATTAACTGTAGATTTACAGGTGTTCTCCCTTTTTTCTGGTCGAGGCCATATAAGTAATAATATATACTGAACAGCAAAAGTTCCTGTGACATTGAATAAGATTTAATGCAAAGTTATGTTTTTTACCAAATCTGAAACAATTTCGGTTTGCAACAGATAAAAGACCCCTGTTAGTGTTCAAATGGTTTAATTTGCCATACTGACTTCAGAAAATGTGTGATTTCATAAAAAATATGAACATGCCAAAATGTCAATTTACAAATCAATAATGTGTGCGTCCACCTCTGGCTGCAATGCCAGCAACACACGTTCGTCTCATGGAATAGTGAGTGAGTGAGTGAATATGGTTTTACGCCGCTTTTAGCAATTATTCTAGCAATATCACGGCGGGGGACACCACAAATGGGCTTCACACATTGTACCCATGTCGGGAATCGAACCCGGGTCTTCGGCGTGACGAGCGAACGCTTTAACCACTAGGCTACCCGACCGCCCCTCATGGAATAGACCAGGCGTCACACAAAGTCCTGTGGGATATCTGTCCATATCTGCTGAAGCATGTTTGAAGTTCCGGCTGTGTATGTGGAACACGTGGTTGACGTCGAAGGCGCCGATCCATCTCATCCCATATGTGCTCGATTGGTGAGAGATCAGGGGAGTGAGCCAGCCTGGCGATGACATTCACAATGTTTCGTTGAAGAGAAAACTGAACAAGTCCAGCAATATGAGGCCAGACGTTGTCATGTTGAAAGGTAATGCCTGGGCCATGACGACGCAAAAACTGTAGAACTGGGCCAATGATCTCGTCGCGGTAGCGCTGTCGATTGAGATTTCCCTCTACCACTATCAAACGGGTCCTCTGTCTTGCTGTAATCCCACCCCATACCATTATGCTGCCGCCCCTGAACAAATCTTCTTCCATGACACAACAATTGACGTAACGTTCACCTCTACGTAGGTACACACGAATCCGTCCATCGCTGTGGCTGAGGTGAAAACGAGACTCGTCAGTGAATATAACTTGTCCCCACTGCATGGCCGTCCAGCGTAGACGCTGTCTACTCCAGTGTAGACATGCTTGACGGTGGTTCCTGTCAAAATGGGACGTCTGGAGGGTCTTCTGGCGACAATCCCTGCACATCTGATGTGGTGACGTACGGTTTGTGAAGATATTTGTCAAAGGCCAGGGATGCTTCTTGCAGTCACTGTTGCTGGCTGGAATCGATTTCGTAGGTGTATTGTTCGAATCCAGTTGTCTTGTCGATTATTGGTTACGCGTGGCCTGCCACTCTGAGGATGGTTTCTGACTGCATTCATCTGTTGCCAACGTTGCCATAAACACCAAATGGCTCACAGGTGCTCATTTTCGGACAAGCGTGGCATTTCGTAACATGGAATAATTGCATAATTTTGTTGTTTTTCTGAGTGGTTGTTGTCAGCATGATGCTAAACAATGCATATGGAATCCCTTTAACGCACATGTTTTTATACCCATTCTTGGGTAGTGAAATGCATGGGGCTTGCATAAAAGTCAACTTTTGCATGGAATGCATACTTTTCTGTAGCAGTTGCGTTTTTGTGACTTGATTCTATACATGTACTACAATATTGAAAACCAAACTCTACTTGTTTGAAAAATACAGTAAAATATTGGTGTCACAGGAACTTTTGTTGTTGAGTATAGTACCTGGCAAATAAAACTAGAAAAAAGAAGTACTGCTTATTACCATAGTTAATGTATGGAGATCTACTTGAATGTTGAGGTAAAATGTACATACTGATAATCTATGTCAGGCAGAATAGTTTCTTTTTGTCTTTGCTTCAGGAGTTCTGACATGGTGTACAAAGTATTAAAGTACTCACGGAAATGAATAAAAAACTATTTTTTCGATCTCAGATTTAAAATAAACGCAGTTAATATACAAAATATATAAATATTCAAACAACTCAATTAGTACTAATTGGGCCTTGGCACAAATACAGCATATCAAAGGTTTTTATGTCTTTTTACACATAAAAGTGTGTAAAAATATGAACAAAACAGACTATTGTGAAACTGAGCATAACCAGGTGTTAGTAGATCAAGGTGAATGTCCATGACCTATGACACCTTGACGACAGATGAAAACAGGTGCTTGAAACCCACATGCATGTGATTTGTCAGTGGTTAGTGATTTGTGAGTGGCATTGTGGGATAGTGAATCATCGTCAAAATATCAGAACGTAAAAGTAACATATTCCCTTCTCAAACATCAACTTACATGTCATTATTATTATGTACATAAACATAGCTGTTATTTTCATTGTTGTTTTGATAACTTTTTTCCAGGGTAATTTGTATAATGCCTATAGCCTGTTTCTGCCATGTCAGTTTGGACTTAGTTTAATTTTTGAATGTTGAAAGTGCTTACAAATTACCTCCTGTAAAGTACTTTTTGTATTGAGCACTGAGATAAAACTAGCAAATCCAGACCAGTACTTTTCCAGTTGTTTTGTTATTTTGTATTTACACCTACATAATGCTTTGTGTCGATTATTAAATCCAGCAAAACAGTTTATTTTTCATTTCCATGAATACCGGTACTTTAGTAAGAATTAGTCTTCAGGCGAATCATATGTCCTGTGATGAAAATATGAGGGCTATATTGAATTTTACTTATCGCGTACATGACGACACTTTCAAAGACATGTTAGAAGGGGTTACTTTGATCAGAAACATTATTCTTCAAGGTCAAATTGTTGGTTCTCAGACTCGCTCCAAGAGAGCATTGCTACCTTTTATTGGTGAATTCTCACACAATTTATTTGGTGCCACCCTGACAGTGACGTGAATATAATATGTCAACATATCAATATCTTATCATACAGAATGAGAGCTGAAGAAGCAGCTTTTAATGTGTCACAGGATTACATGGGTCCATCCATGTCTAAGGCCAATGACAGAATGGATGGTTTGAAGCAAGGTATAATTGCAAATCATATTGAATTGACTGAACTGATAAAGGTAGAGGATTATAAGATACGATGGTTTCAGGCCATCTATGCACATTGGATACAACTTGTTGCAAAGGAGTTATATTTTGCTACTATGGTTGAAAGGAATACTAATCGGTTGAGCACAGGATTATATGTTGTTACAAAATGTACTATCACCTGAGTTGATACCTTTCCGACATTTAAGGCGTGCTCTATCAAAAAAAAGGAGAGCATTAGAGGATAAATATCCAAATTTCCATCTGGTTCATAAGGATTTGCCATACTATTACACAGCTACCAAGGTACATTACATAAGACATGACAGTACTGTTTATGTCACTATGATGTTACCAGTAACATCCAAAGATAGGGAAACACAACTTTATCAAGTTAAGTCATTCCCAATTCCCCTAAATTACACTTCTGGTGATGCCACAGTGGTTGGGGAGACAATACCATATATTGCCAATTCTACAGTTGACGAGACGTTTTTGGAATTCACAAGTGATCAATATGAACTTTGCACTCCAAATCATTTGCTTATAAAATGCCACAATCTACCAGCTCAAAGATCATTTCAAAATCCTTCATGCAATTTGGCTTTGTTCCTTACTGATATTGACTTGATTCATGAAGTTTGTGAAATTGGACTTGTTCCAAATGGTGCAGGTCATCTTATGTTTGAACTAGATTCAGGTGACCTGTTGTTATCTGGAATTTCCAAAATACTCTGGTTATACAGACATAATTAAATATTTTACAACCTCCGCAAAAGCCACCATCGTTTTCTGACAGTATTTCACTCTGTTTAAGGCATTGTGCAATTCTTGTACTTAATACAGCAGTAAAGAATTTCCCAACACAGTTTATATTACCCTGGTAATAGTAAATATTTTCATGATTAGATTAGATAATACCATTCAGCCAATATTCAGGTATTATTCCGCTGTTGAAAATTAATAACTTTTCCATACCAGGGAGTAGCTTTCCCTCAGCAAATTTTAAATACTCATTTGCAATCAACTCCAGTAACTTTAGGTGTCTTAAGAATGTGTATGACCAGTGTATGTGTATTTCATCTTTGGTTCTATTACAATCAAGAACATCGTTGGTGGATTGTAAACTTGTACTAACTAACTAGGGCTGGGACAGGGAACTCGGGTACTGAGTAGGACCAGATACCCACAGGACAACCCAGACCCTTGGTTAGTCACGTGATATATTGTTTAATGACAAAAATATCTTGAACTTCCACGGTTACACTATAAGTGACTAATGTTCACATTTCTTTCTGACTATGCACATTCCTTCAGACTTTATATGTTTGAATAGAGGTAAAACTTCAATCATCTTCAGTGTATGCATGACCAGATCATTTTCTATGAATACCTACATACATTTTGCCAGGGCTACAGTCAAACTATTCCTGTTCCACATTTGTACTTATCTCTTGGGACCAACAGCAGGTACCCGAGTAGGGTCGGGTAATAGTGGGGTGGGTACCCGGGTAGTTAATTTGGACTCGTCCAAGGCCTATAAGTAACACTTCTTGGTAAATGTCTACCGTTTCATTATATTTGATATATATTTTTTTTAAATACTCATAATAAAAGTCTCATACAGCTGCTGTCTGCGTCTCACACTCTCTTAAAAGTCCCTCTCAGTTGCACATTTCCACGCCATTTCCCGGATTGGTTGTTGCCTTTGTTATTGTTTTTTCCCCTGTGAGTACCCGGATGATACGCAACGCAACTGAGCGTGACCAGAGACTGGGCTACCGTCTGCAAGGACAGCTAAATAAACTTGGAGGCTGGAGGCAATATTTGTTTTACGCATTTTTGAATAAACACTGATTAGTTAAATGTGATCTATAAAGATTCGACAAAGGGCGCATGTTAATTAATTTCTTCAGCCTAAACAAACAGACAAAAAGAACGGCGGAGCTCATCGGAAGTCGTCATTTGGAAATACCCCAGATGGTTATAGTTTAATACTAAAAAAAGGTATCCATGCAGTGAAAGCATTTTCGGATTTCGGATTGCGTCGATAATACGATTACTACTCCCTTGTTGTCATCAACGTTTTCTCGTATAACCCTACACTTGTGTATTTGTCGTCATTCACTTGATGCTCAGTTAATGAATTTATTACAGGTACAATTAGTGGTAGCACCACTTAGATTACCTGACAAAGGTTCTCATTTGGCATTTATTGTGTCTGGGGTAATTATTCAATCTATATCCAGGTTTGAAGTGAGGTGAAATGTGCGTTATGTAATATGCACGTGGCAGCCCAGCAAGAGATGAATGATCAGTTGATTTACTTTTTTAGGTAAATCAACGGATCGTTCCTAGTCATCAAAGGATTAACAGAAAATACGTTGATTGATTAATCACTGTTATCTTGCACAGTGGATATGTCAAAAGTGAGTGTTTACATGTCTAGGTTTACTAAAACAAAGGGAATACACTCATATCATGGCGTGAAGTGCCGATGTAAAAACAACATACTTTGTTCAAAGGGTTAACTGATAATACGTTGATTGGTTGCTCATTGTTATCAAACTCAGTGGATTTTTTAGGAACCGTGGACGTTATGAAAATAGTTGTCACGTGGCCTTTCTCAGCCAACCCTTGAGACTTGACACCTATGTGAAACACCTGAAACAATCCAAGTGATCAGTTGAGAAACGAACACTGGTTATAATATCCCGAAACGATATATATCTTTTAGAATATTTGATAGTTACAGAGACACGTGACATCGAATAAGTTATTTTGTATAGCTGCAGATGAGTGGGACATTATTCCTTTGTGTGGATATTCACGGATACATTCCTCGAACAAGGAAGCTGCCTATTTATACACATAAATTTGGTAAGTTGTAATTATGGTATTTGCATTTTGTTTTCCTTCATTTGAACCGATTCGTTCTTGTTTCTCTACGTCTTGGTTGGGAAATTCTTCAATGCGCGATAGACGTTGTTTTCATAGGTCATTTCCTTTGTAAGCGTGTATAGATTACCGTCAATTTGTAAAATGTGATTCTCTCAGGCAGTTTATAAAATGTGTAAATATTTCAGTCATTTTGACTAAAAGATCTGTCCAGATTGATTAAGACGATCAAAAGGGCCTACAAACATCACAACAGATTATTATGTAGGATTAGAAGCCAAACAACATAGAAATGTACTTTTCAACGTAACATTTTCAGTCTCTTGGTGATGACATTAAACATCAAAATGTTTGGAATTCGTTATCATAATAATACAGATGGAAATGTTTTTCAGTCACTTTGTAAAATAACTGAATATTTAGACGTTTAATAAATATGTTACACATTTTGACAGTAAAAAAATATACACACTATAAAAAAAGCAATGCTCAGATGAAATATTTACTTTGTGTTGCAAGTCAAAATAGTGTAAACGAAAATCGCAAAATTACCAAGCAAGTGACTTATCAAAACTTCGTCACCATTACCGATGCTACCCACAAAAATACCTACATTTCCTTATTATCTCGAAAACTGTATTTCATTTTGTTGATCAATGTGACCATACGCTCTTATTACTACCGGTATCCATAAAAGTGACTAATGCGCTTACGAATGGCGCAACAGAGGTCGCGAGCTAGTCTAGATTTCTGCTCTACATCCGGGTACTCACTGGGAAAAAACAATAACAAAGGCAACAACCAGTCCCGGGGAATTGCGTTAGATCAGTGCCCCTTTAAGCATGCATTTTTACTCAGTGTCATATTGATGATATTATGATTCGACATATGAAAGGTTTTCAATATTTTATGTGTTCTGAAACAAGCCCTTTGTAAAACTATCTGCTTCGTGAGTAGACTCATTGTAACTGTAAACACAGTCAAGAACTCGAGTAGGATTTATTTTCTTAAGCGCTTTCTGTACCCATTCACGGCTAATCCATGGATGTGACACTTACGGTACCAACAGTAAAACTCTGTTCTGCATTCGCGGGGCTATCTGCGTTTCAAATGTGGTGTTTCCGGCCCATAACCGGTTTCTCTGTCAGTTCTAATCCTGAAACCAGTAAAAACAATTGTTAAGCCAATCACAATCACAACAGATTCAGGAGGAAATTCAAATAGGAGTCAAACTACCTATTGTGACATTTCTTATTTCATATGTACCATTTTGCAATCTTAGAAATAATACAAAATTGCTACCATCATCTTACATGGACCCTTTGGCAAATAATATACTGGAAGTCAACTTCTTCTCAAATAAAAATTCTTGTCCTTTTGCCTTGAAAGCAAGGTTGTAATGGAACTGACTATCCTCAAACAAAAGCAAATTCAACAGTTTATACATTTTAAAAAGGTAATGCCACTTCTTGACAGAATGATATATTTGATAATATTAAAGCTTTATGGATGGGATGGTATTTTAAAAAAAGGTGGTAAAACATATGTTACACTTATTGTTGTTTTCATATATCTTACTTAGCTGTATTATATCCATATGTCACATGTATTAATCCCTGGATTTTTTGGTCAAGACTCCATTATTCACAGGCCCAACCATGCAGCTAGAATATTGACAAGTGCAGTGTCAAACAAGAAACAAATAATCTGCTTCGTTTGGTGACACATTACTTGGAACAGTATTTCAGGCCTATCATGGCATGTCAGATTAATGGGAGATGAATGCCGAACATGATGCAAGTCGAAGACGTTTACCATTCTGCTGCTAAACCAAGAAACATAACCTGGACAATTCTGTGACTAGAACCCACAATCATAGTATTCTGGCATGTATAAGGGAACTGACTCTGCACAGCTAATTGCATGCCTTGGATGACTGGGTCTAGTCTGCCATACAGACCCTGAAACAATTATAACCAGTCTCTCCTTTTTATTATATTTTTATAACTATAATTTAACAACTGTTTTGGTCTGTAAAATATGTTCATTTCAGAGACAAGGTGTTTGTCTAGACTGGGCCATATGTGCTTCTGGAACCCCTAAAAACTTTTGAGAATCTGAGCTACTAGTCAAAGTATACCCTTACTTTAAAGAAGGTGTCCTGAGGTTATAATTAATGTGCTGTTTTTTGGTTGGATCACATGTAACGGGTCTACATATCTACAGCTTTCCATATGCCTGTATCTGATGATCTGTTGTTGAACTTCTTTTCTTGGCCAATGACCTTCGCATCATAATCATTTCTATCAGCATAGAGAAAATGTAAATGGTTAGTTTGTAAACGATGAAGGCGTAACAGTATGGTTCTTTACGATAATAATATTATTATTATTGTGTTGTCATTTAGTTCTGTCTGCACCAAGTAGTCATGACTGTATGGCAGCAATATGGTAAGCTAATTTGAATCCTGCAATAAAATGTGGGACAAAAAGAAAACATGCCTTATTTTGAAAGGCAGTTATTCTCATTGTGGCTTAGTATATAAGTTTTGAAGATATCAGATTAAAGACTATGCATGTAACTTCTTGAAAATAATGATATGAATATTCCTTTTACAGCCAGACTCTAAACAGAATTTTGCGCAGTTTTTTTGATTGAGCACACAGTACAAAACAGTGTTGCTCGTTATAACAATTTGTCAAATACTGTTTCTTGCAACTACATATACTTGAATATGTTTTTGTTTTGTAAGCTGCATCATAGGCTTGCTACAACATTATCAATGAGAAAGGTCAGTGTTAGTGATACTCATAGGTTATCTGTAACTTTGGACATACGCTCCAGACAAGCGGACATTAAAAAAAGTTAAAACATAACCTTGCCATAAGCAGTAAGAGATCTGAACAGACAACTATTCAGTAGTAATTAGGGAATCATCTTGTGACATGTTTATGGCTAGCATGTAGAGTCAGTGCTAGCAGTAGCTTGCCTGTATTTAGTTGTTTGAGTCCTCAACAGACCAATGAACCCTTCAGTATAAACTATCAATTTCCACTTTCCCCAGTTTGGCTTTAGCAAGTCTAGAAATAGACAAATACACACTTCCAAGGCAGGTGGTAATACATCAATCTATACTGATGTTCACAGGTCATAATCAACCTAGGACATTTTATACACAATATCATCATTCAATCTACACTTAATGGAATGTAAAGATTTCTTCTTGGCTGATGATAGTAAATCACATTTCAAACTTGTGAGCAGAACCTTAGTGCTATGAGTCAAGATTTCTTATTTTAAGAGATTGTTTTACTATATTATTTTTCATATAACCTTGACCAGAAATGGGATGACACCTATAAAATCTACAATTAAGGTAATCTTAAGATTTCATCTTGGCTGATGATAGTAAATCACATTTCAAACTTGTGAGCAGAACCTTAGTGCTATGAGTCAAGATTTCTTATTTTAAGAGATTGTTTTACTATATTATTTTTCATATAACCTTGACCAGAAATGGGATGACACCTATAAAATCTACAATTAAGGTAATCTTAAGATTTCATCTTGGCTGATGATAGTAAATCACATTTGAAACTTGTGAGCAGAACCTTAGTGCTATGAGTCAAGATTTCTTATTTTAAGAGATTGTTTTACTATATTATTTTTCATATAACCTTGACCAGAAATGGGATAACACCTATAAAATCTACAATTAAGGTAATCTTAATATTTCATCTTGGCTGATGATAGTAAATCACATTTGAAACTTGTGAGCAGAATTTGAGTGCTATGGGTCAATATTTCTAATTTTAAGAGATTTTTTTACTATATATTATTACTCATATCCCCCTCAACTGGAAATGGGATAACACCTATAAAATCTACACTTAATGGAATCTTAATATTTCTTCTTGGCTGATGATAGTAAAACACATTTCAAACCTGTGAGCAAAGCCTGAATGCTATGAGTCAAGATTTCTAATTGTAAGAGATTTTCTACTATATTATTATTTATATAACCTTGACTAGAAATGGGATAACACCTATAAACTTGACAAATAATGGAATCTTAAGATTTTCTTTTGGCCGCTGATAGTAAGCACATTTCTAGTTTGTGAGCAGAATCTGAATGCAATGGTCAATATTTCTAATTTTAAGAAATTTTCAACTATATTAATACTCATCTCCCCTCGACCAGAAGTGGCATAAATGTAATGCTTTCAAGAATGAAAGGAATCTTGAGAGTTTTGTTTTCTGAACATTTATTGTCATTCACATTTACTACCTTTGAGAAACATGTACTTTGACAATAAGCTTTGCATATGAAACTACATAGTTTTAAAAAATGGCTTTGTCCCCTTCACAGCTGTAATAGGCTAACTGATCATCATGGAGGGACTGACTGCACAATGTATGACATTGTGCTAGGTCTGTACCTGCCTTGATAGAAACCACAGAAAAAAATTAAAAAGTAAAGGTATAATGACTTACCTACACATTCCCGTCTTTCAAAGAAATATTTTCTTAGAAACTTCAGCCACTTGGCCTTCAACATCAAGGACCAGACGACCATTTTGATCAAGTTGTGAAGGGAGGATAACTCTTACTGTTGCTTTGTCTTGCAAATATTAATGTCAATGATGACAGAGCATGAGATGACAAGTTCAGATCTCCATTAGTAATGGGTTTATTAAATATATGTTATCTGTCTTAAGTTGGTAATTTTGAAACCTTTCTAAATATTTCAATCATATTAAATAATATCATTTAGATTCCATATGGTCTCCCCAGAAATATGAGGACATTTTGCTGGCAAAACGGTTATGAAAGCTTTTAACGTATATATCTCAATAAGCTACATGGAATGGTTCAATAAGTTTCCCAGTTATTTTAATGCTGACCAGGAGGAGATTTTGTCATGCCGGGTATTACATATGGTATATTTTATTTTAAAACAATGAGAAAAAGAATAGGGTGGTGGGTGAATCAAAGGAACATTAAAGAAATCTTTTTCAACAAGAGAAATCTTTTTCAACAATTTCTACTCTAATATTTCTATACGTAATTAGTTTCTATTATTTTTTAAGTTGGACTTCTAAGATGAAGCACAAACTCTCTCACATCTTGCATCTGCTATGCGTGGAAGCAGTTACATGCACCTCCACCATTAATATAAGAAAATAGTTGCTTTTATTATCATGTACACAATAATCAAATGGAGTGATTTTGAATAATTGTTACCACTAACATCTAACATGATAATGATAGTAATATTTACAAAAAATGACTTCGGAACTTGAGAATACAAACAAAAATACACGCATCAGTTGCCAGAGGGCTATGAGGATTTGGGGCTTAGAAATCCCTTGAATAGTACAAATATAACTGTACCCCTTTCAACTCTGACATTGTTTGATGTTTAATGACACACTTAGTTATATTCAAAATAATTAATATTATTATATTGATGTACATATACCCTCCCACATATATTTTGTGAACATCATGGCCTATTGTACAATGTCATGAGTATTTATTCCTAGACATTTACCTGCTGTGTTACTGTGTATGAGAAGAAATGTCCAACTCTCGTAACTCTTGAAAAATAGCATAACACAAACATCCTAGGAACTTGAATTATTACGCTAGTATCCCCACCAATGAGTGGCATAACATCTTTAAAATACATAAATTAGAGAATAATTTATTTTCATTTGGCTTTTGCTATTTTGTAGGAAAACACTGTGTTCAGAAGTGGCCAAGATAGCTATTTAAGTTTTAACAGAACATTTACTCTGTTATTAAACATGTCACCACCTCACAAAGGTTATGATATGATAGACCATTAAATAATACATTTGGGAGTGATATCATGGTTAGAAATTAAACATGGCAATGGGCAGTAATGACAGATAATAGGCAACACGACCATTGTTATAGGAATTACATTTTTTCATGAGCGATATGCATAAAAAGAAGAAATTGTATTCCGCTTTAGTTCCGCATTACCACTTTTATACGCTGCTATATTTAGCTGCAAATGTCGGATATCAAGTCAGTAGCATTGCCATTGGCGCACTTTGCAGAACGGAGTAAAAATACAAAACACAAGAAGTGCAGATGATTTTGCTCTTATTGAATGTTTGTCAATTAAACACATAATTGCATGCCAGAGATATAATTCTCTACGGTGTTTATCCCAGTTCTGGTCGCTACAGACGTTTTCGCCAGGTGCCGTTTTGCTGAGGTGCCGTTTTAGCTATATAACCCGTTTGGTGTGACGGGGGTAATAAATGGCCTGGCGGGGCCCCGTGTCGGAAAGCGCACGTAAAATCTCCCCCGCCCGTCCCCCTCAACTACATTCAGACAAAATAACAAATGCCTTTTCATATAGCTTCTCCTTGCCTTTCCATCGGTCCGCCCGCTAGAGGAACTACCCTTTATTATAGGGGAGCTATTCTAACCCTAGTCATTGAGATGTCACGTCTGCCTGTACTGGTCAGCTGCTTATGTGATGCAAATGCATATATGTACAAATAGCGACAAAATGAAACAAGGTAACAATTTGCACATATTTCGGTAAAATCTAGATCTAACTGTTTTAAATTGGGGACAGAAGCACAAATATTAAAAATGATCCGGCTTGGCAAGAGTCCACACTAAATTGTTTTGCAATTTATATAGATCTCCACTTGGCAAAATTTGTGAAGTGTCCTGGCTGCGTCTTAGCAGAGACCATATAACTCTGGGGCCGTATCTATCAAACAACTTAAGTCATAAATAAAACTTAAGTCAGTTAAAAAAATTTAGTTTTCTTGTTTTTTTACTCAAGTTTAGTGGAAAAACTTAAGTCATATTTAACAAAAGACTAAGACTTAAGTTTTGTCATTTAGTTAGACACTAAGTTTCAGAGTAGTTTCTCCAGATTCCAGCTGATTGAACTTAATTCTGAATCGATTGCCGATTGACAAGGGCGACGCCATGGTTGTTTATAAACACTGAAGGTTAGAGCAGTCATCTTGGCTCTCCCCCCGCCCTCTTCAGGGTTTTGGTTTATATTCTGGCCTCGTCCGGTTCGACAGCAGGTTCTCCGGTTTTTAAACTCTCTGGCACTAACTCATTGTTGCGCTAGCTCCTCATAGAACGCCATGCCAATGAGCGTTGAGGATAGGCCCAAGTATGTGCGAATGCGGAAGAGTGAGAAAGGTACATGCCAAGTATGGAAGCAGGGTTCAAAAATGGGAATTGCTCTTGACAGTGTGTGCTGGGGGAACTCGTCACCTTCCATGTGCCTCTGTAGAGTACAGACACCGCCCACACCTTAAACTTTAAAGAAAAGATATAAACAGGTAGGTTTACGTGTTGTGAGTGTTTGAGATATCAGATAAGCCAGCAAAATGCAATACTTTCGTAACCAGATGCACACTAATGCCAGTCATGGAGCACACTGGTGCCTCGGGACGACGTACGCTGCTTCCATACACTGTCGGTGATGGTGCAAAGATGGAAATAACTTGTTGTCAGTGTGTCGGCCGACCGGTGTTTCATTTGCTGACTCACGTTCTTTGCATTGTGTGATAGCTGAAGATGGGCGGCCTACTCACCGCTATGTACATCAGAATCAAGCCGTGAAATCTTTGAGTTTGGGAAAGGTAAGTTTTGTCAAACTTAGTGGCTAATAAATCACTCAGCATCCCTCCAAGAAGAAACAGTACATTAATGGAAACAACATATGGATGGGTCTTTTCTTAGCAAATTCAAAATTGCTTAATTTTGACAGTATGTTTGGCCCTTTTCTCTCTTAGCTGCGTGAAGGGAAACCTATCAGAGGTTTCGAAGAATGAGAATCTGTTTAACTTAACAAAGGTACACAATAATTTAAGAGCTGTAGCCAAAATTACATGTGTTTTGTTACAGAAAATTCCGGTAAAGGAACAAGTGATAACAAATTGATTCTTAAAAATGTGAAATTCAGATAAATTATCACTTAACATGATGATTTACCATTTAGATTATATTTTCTGTTCTGCTAGGCATTGTTTTATATGCAGAAATAAAGATTACTGTGTGGGTGTTCTTGTAAACTAAGCCAGAAAAAGCAATCAGCTGTATGCAAAGAATTCAAAGAATTTTGATGCAATCATCAAATGAATAGTATCTTGCACTTTGGAACAACTGGTTGCTATTGCCCAATCTCATTAAAATCAGATCTTAGTTCTCGCTACCGCTAAACAAAGATCTGAGGACATCCCATTACGGGTCACGTCAGAACGACCTTTCATCCAACCAATCATAGCGTCGCTTACTAGATCCTGAAAGTGACGGTCGAAATGTGTTTTCTTATCATGCAACCTTGAAATATGTAACAGATGGTATTCCGAACGACAGTTACGGGTTATATGATTATATCCATACAATCTAGGCCATCTATAAGCCATTCCAGAATGTTGTTTTGGTCAGTTTTAAATGTTTTAATCGAGAATACGTCAAAATATGTTTCGAAGCGTAGTCGCCAGTTTGAAACTAGTGCCGTAAAGCTCGAGATAGCTGCCTTCTGATTGGCAAATGTCGATTTCTTGTCAGTCATTTCATTGGTCGGTCAATGTTCGCGAAAGGTTGTTTTGACGTGACCCATAATGGGATGTCCTCAGATCTTTGGTTAGCGGTAGTGAAAACTAAGATCTGATTTTAATGAGATTGGCTATTGCTGGATATGTTTTACATTTGGAACAATTTCATCAGTAACTGTTGAAGCTTCCCACCTTTTTGCTACCGCAAATAAATGGAAACAAAATGCAAATATCCTAATTACAACCGACAAAAGTTATGTGTATAATATCAGTCAGTTACCTTGTTGAGGAATGTATCCACAGATATCCACATAAAGGAACAATATCCTGTGCTGGTGGGTATCATCAAAGTGGTAAAAAAGTTTAAGACCTGCATGACTTTAGGCTTTCCTCCCCAATCAAACAGACATGCCATGATATAGGTGGAATACTGTTCAAAGCAGCGTTAAACCCATCTGACTCACACAGTCATATTTTGGTCAATGGGTGACTTCCCTTCGATAAACACTATTATTGTCACTGTTGTTCATGTCCCATTAGACGTCTGTGGAGTTTGTAAGAGAAATTGCTGCTTTGAATAGTTCAGGCTGTCAATAGCTCCATCTCTTCTGATGAACAAACAGGAAAAAACAAACTTGGTCAATGACAATGCAAATTTTGCGATAAACTCTTTGGCTAGGCATTTTTTCATATGCTGAGAATAAGATTATTGCGTGTAATTGTATAGTAATAATAAGATAGGAATAGCAATCAGCTGTACAAGTTTTCTCACATGATCCACCAGTGATTCAGTTAAATAATAACCAGTATAATGTATGTGAAACATTTAAATTGCTCGAAGTATCTGTCTTCATCAGCTGATGATTGTCAGCAAATACAACTTCAATTCTTAAGAGGGCCATCTTCCTGAAGCAAGAGAGTTAACTGACCTTAGAAAGTCCAGTTTCCACCCTTGCTGAACTAGGCTGGAATTTCTGGGCTCGATCGTAGCGCCACCAGTGGCTATTAGGAGTAATGTCCTTTCTATGCCTCTCCTATTGACCAATCAGATTCAACCGCTCGTATCACTTGCATTTGCTTAAAACAAAACGGTGGCGCCCAGTCAAGACGATCTGATCGATAATCAAGATCTATATTGTGATCAAACGAGTCTTACATCGCGAAGTGCATCAAATCGTGTGAGCACCTTGATTAAAAACATGAAAAGATATAGAAAATATCTGCTGACAATGAGTTAGCGGTACACATGCTTTGTCATGCCAGTCACGGGTGGCCGATTCGCCGTGCAGAGTTGCGTCCCTTGGGCACGCCAGAAATCTATGATTGTGGGTTTGAATCCAGGTTCGCCCCGATTATGTTTCTAGGTTTGTCAGCACCATACCCATGCTCGTTGGTTTCACCGAAGTGGTAAACGTCTGAGACCTGCATCACTTTCGTGCTTTCCTCCCTAATTAAGCTGACACGCCATGATGTAACTGCAATACTATTAAAAGCGGAGTTAAACCCAACTCACTCACTCACTCAATTCTTAAATATCTGACATTTTTGTTTGTTGTTTATTACACTGCACTAAAAAATATTCCAGCTTTTTGATGATTACACAAATCTAAACCAGATACAGTGTCGTGCAATCATGCAAGTCCAAAACGACCTGAGCCATTTAGTCACCTTCAAGCACAGCTCACATTGCTGTGGACTTATGCTAACCCTTATGGTGGTGACATTTATGACCGCAAGACTGTCAATAGCTTCAACTGACGTAAAGAAATGAAAAACTTCTGTGAGTTTCCATGAGTGCCAGTTTTGATTTTACTTAATGGCCATGAGATCCCACCCACCTTGGTTATTCCTACAAATTTGTTGACCACTTGTAATGGAAAGTTTGAGCTATAATTAGGCCACTTGCTGTAACCCTAGATGTAAGCTGTAGTGGTAACACAAAGACTGTGTAATCCTCAAAGCATGAGTGATTCCACTCAATGTCTGCACATGGTTGTGAGGTGGTCGGTGCTTCTAACAGTGCAGACATGAGTGCTAATAACATAGATCCTCATACATGCATATGTTGATTTAATATGATTTTTCCATGTTTAGATACACCAAGGTGGTGCCCATCATGGCGGAGGTCAAACCCAAGCTGGTTATGCTTTTCAAGGCAACTAAGGAGAAAGAAGAAGATAAGTTTGCTAAGGTAAGGTTGGGAATATTCTTCACAATGCTGTTTTGACCAACTTTTTTTATACCTACAGGGCTTGAAATAATAAAAATGAATAAGGTGTGCCCAAGGGCAGTCCAGTGTGCCATTTTCAATTTAGGTGTGCCTTGTCTACCGTATTTTCTTGAGTATAGTGCGCACCCATGTATAATGCGCACCTAGCAGATTCAATATTTTGGAAAAAAACAAATTCGATTACCAAGCGCAGAATTTTTTTACACCAGCAACCGAACAGGTGATGAGAAACTTGGTCAGTACAAATTCGAAATTTGAGATAAAAAATCACCAGACATGTTGATTTACCGTTTAATAGATTGTCCGTATTTTTTGTTCCGCTGGGCATTGTTTTATATCCAGGGATTAAGATTACCTTGTGTATTTTCTCGTAAACTAAGCAGGACACAGCAATCAGCTGTACACACAATTTCTTGGAATCTACCGGTGATTCGGTCAAGACACACCCAATGATATAACGTTACAGGATTTTAATGCAATGATGAGCAAAAATTGTATTTGAAACTATTTTTTTTATCAGGAATAATATATTCCAATACCTTGTTAATTTAGATGCAGCTTTTACATATTTGAAATAATAATAACCCTAAGCGAAGCAGCTGGGTATTATTTTTTACATGGAACCAGTCTGACCAGTCACCTTCAAGGCTCCCGTGCACGTGATCGCTAGAATTACGTGTTGACATAGAATCGTCCAACAAAAACAAATATGACTTTTAACGAGTCACAGTATGGCATTTATGATATATGTATCCATTCTCTGTCAACTAAAGTTGTTTCAAGGCGTCAATAGCGGTAATCTGACCATGGTTGCTGTTAATACCGGTGAGTTGTGCGATCTTCCGATCGCTTCCAACACGATTTCGCCGAAATTTATTACATCAATATTAAAAGGAATTTTGAATAAAATTAATGAAATAAGTTACAAACATAAGTCCAGATATACAAAGAACACTTTTTTATAGCCAGACAGTGTATTTACATGAATAATTTGCATACTTCAGTATGGATTTGTTGACATGGTATTTCTGGTGTTACATGCTCACGGTATTGTCTTTCCAAGGGGGAAAAACATAAAAACTCATTAATTCGTGTATAATACGCACCCCCTTCTACACAGCTGTGTTTTTTTGGAAAAAAAGTGCGCACTATACTCAAGAAAATACAGTATATTACCCAATAATTACAATAAAAGGCAGCTAATCCATTAGATCCAAACTTTTAATGACATAAACATTGTTATATTTTCTAGATAATCACATGAGTACAATACGCACTGATATACTTACTCAGTTATTTCATAATGATGATTGACTTTTTACATTCAGACATTCTCAGGTATATTTTCTATTTCAATTTTAGCACTAGCACCAGCACTGACACTAGTAATTTCAAGCCCAGAGATGGCATATGTCCAATGTTCAATTTGAAGAAAACTTTGTTTTGACATCATGAAACATAGTGAACAAGTTGTATATATATATATATACTAAGAGTGCAACAATACATTGTAGTAGTAAAGAATTGCAATATGACATGTCACAATATGTATAGGGATATGTTTTGACAAGGATTGAGATTTGGCAATAATTACACAGCTACCACAGGTTCCCTACTATTACTATATTCATTGCTCTGTGAAGTAATAAGAAGCCCTTGGTGTGGAAGAGTCGCAGTTTGCGCTATACTGTCTGTGTGTCTAGACATAAAAATTCACACTAGTCCACTAGCCCGAGGCTGCTAAATTGTGCTGATGTAAAAGTAATTTTTACTTATCCTGCATTACTCCTTAATGCATCTACTGTGTACCTTATTACAGAAACAGAGCTGTGAAGAAAAGTTGTTCTCAACAAATCTACTGTCAACCAACCTTGCACAGCTGCCACGTGATCAACTGATGCGATGCACTTAGGGTTGGGCGTTACCTACTGTTCTTGTGATGATCGACATACCTTTGCCGTCCCCACGCACCAAGTTCCTTACCTCTCTCAAACTTTCAGGCGTAACTGGCCTCCACTGCGACGGTTCCAGCTACGCCCTCGCATGTGCATTAAGGCACTACTACCACGCAGACACGGCGCACACTTCAACCCTGTCAATGCCTTCGGGTGCCTTGACCCGATGGTCTACTCTGATTGCGGCGACGGGAGTATCTGTGATGGTTACTCCTTCAGGGTAACCATTTTCCTGCCCGCCCCTCCCATGTACTTGCAGCCTATAGCGTCTTACATAGATACTATGTGGATGCAGTTCATGTGGCAGCAGTCAGTGACACAACTGTGCACAGCCACCAGCACCTTTAGGTAACATACGCACCACCTCCACCACTATCTACCCCAACTCCAACCACAGCCCAAGTGCATTGGACTACACTAGCGCCTGCCGTAGACCGTGCTTCTGTGATACCGTCTATGCCATCTACGTCTAAATGTTACTTCGCCTATGTGGGCACATCTAATGGCTCGGTTTCAGCCGGCGTTTCGTCCAAGCGCTCATCAAGAATGAGGTCTACGCTCCTCAGTAGAAGCCGCTCACCAGTACGTCGAGCACATCACCACCGCTCTGAGTCATGAGATGGATCCTTGTCTGTGGAATACCCTCCTCAGTTTGGCCTACGACTGGCCCATCCTCAGTCATCCTAATCCTCAACACCCAAGTAGGTGGGAGGCTGAGCCTTTTCTGGCAAAACTGAATCGGTCTGGCGGATGCATTTGTACTAAATGTACTACACTACGGATACCACCTTGATGTAGTGATAGACCCACGACCAGGGCTCCACCTCCTTGGCTCCACTCAAGAAAGCAACGTCAGGCACTGGGAACTAACATAGACATCTGGTTGGAAACCATAGAGATTGTACTCTCACCAGCATTGACAACAGGCTTTTGTTCTCTTTCAAGTACCCAAGACGGACAAGATGTTGAAGATTCACAAACTTTCCATGTTCAACAAGCACTACTAATGGAGTGTCTGCCATACAACCTTGAGACTGCTCAGGACCAGTATCAACACTTACGATTCCCTGATCAGTCTCCACCTGCAGGATGCTTACCTGCATTTACCAATCTATCCTTCTGACCACAGACAGGTTCCAGTTCAATAATCAGGATCTGTGTGTAACCATCTCTCTACCATATCAGAGGACACACCTCAGTCAGTGGATGATAGAGCCTAATGTTTTAGGAGGCATCTCCCTAACCCCTAGGCTAACCCCTACACTACACCTGTTCATAGACACCTCTCTACAGGGGTTGGGTGCTCATTTACAGGCTGTTGTCCGGCACACAACGCACTTTTCACATCAACAAGCTCGAGTTGGAGGTGCTCATTCTGGCAATATCACATTGGCAGGAACGCTATGGAACACTCAACTTGCAATCTCTACCAACAACAGCACTATGGTTTGGTGTCTGCGCAACCAAGGGAAAACACACTCTCACTCCCTGCTGCAACAGACGTTTAGGTTCTTTCATCCCGTGGATTGAATGGGTCTACAATTTCTATTCCAGCACATCCCCAGATGTCGGAATATTCTTGCAGTTGAATTATCCAGACCAGACAGGGTGGCTCCCACAGTGGAAACTCCATCCAGAGGCTTGCATCAAACTAATAGCGACCTCTTCGCCACACATCAGAACCACCTGCTAATGATGTATGTCTCACTGATCCCAGATCCACAGGCTTTTCCCTGGGAAGGGCTAAAACAAAAAGCATACACTTTTCTGCCTCCTGTTCTACATAAAATAAAGGCAACCATGAGCCTCTCTCTGATTTTGACTGCACCCAGGTGACCTCAGAAATCGCACAGAAAACAATCCACTACCAGTGGCAGAGTGGTCGAACCTACTTATCCACCCTCACAGCAAACTGCTCCACCCAATGCCAGGCAGATTTTGTCTGCACGCTTGGTTCATCTTTAAAGAGCACCAAGTGCTCAAGGCTTTTCGGCTCAGGCAGCTAAGCCTATTGCCTTGGCGCACCGCCCATCTACCAGGGGGTTATATGATGATATAATAAGTGGCGATCATTTGTAACTTTTTGTAATTTGATAAGTCAAGATCCCACTACAATGTCACCTCAACTCTTGGCCGAGTACCTTCTTCATTTGCATACCAAACGACACTTGAAAGGCCTCACCATTACTACATACTTGGTGGCGCATTATTAATAGTTGGCCATTAGGCTGGAGGATCGTAACATGACCAACATTCAGATACTCCCCCTAATTTCAATCGGTCTTGAGGATCAAAAGACCAAATTTCATCCCCGACTTGGGATTTAAATGTGGTACTTCGGGATTTGCAGTGGGCCTCCATTTGAGCCTCTCCACCCAACATCCTTTTTCAACCTCAGCAAGAAGGCATTTCTTCTCTTGGCTCCAACCACAACGGCAAGGCTTAGTGAGTTATATGCACTCGATATTACCGCTGTCCGTTTCGAGCTTGGTATGTGGGGAGAGTGCGCTACAAGTTTTAATTCCGCCGCTCCAAGACTAGACTTGGTACACGGAAATGGATGTTATTCCCCAGTCGTGCATGACCGAATTCAGTAGCAATACCATATCTCTTTGGGTCAGTTGTCTCTACCATGGCTCAACACAGCAATTGTTCTATTTCAAGCAATCGGGGAAGGAGGTCTGACACTGTCTTCGCTAGCCATAATCTAAGAGATGTGGCACTTAAAGTCATCAAAGGCATTCGTAGTTTGGGTGCTCTGGTTATAGCCCAGCATGTAACCAACCCCCAAAGCAAATAATGAACTCCTGTCCAGAGCCATTATTACCTGACTCGTGCTGTGTTTTGACACATCCACTTGGGGTATTATCAGGCTTTAGCTTTGGCTCAGTCATTCAATCTTTAGTCTTTAGCGCACGATAATTTCTCCATACTGTTTTTACCTGGACTACTCCTCAACTCTTCTTTTCTTTCCGTAGACAGGATGAAATGAGTAATACTGATTGGCGTTGTTGTCACGTGTGTCTTGTAAGGGTTTCATCCATATTGAGGATTAAATCCGAAGGTATGCTCACTGCCATACCGTCTGATACAGATGCATTAAGGAGTAATGCAGGATAAGTAAAAAATTCAGGAAATTCTAAATATTTTTTACAATTGTATACTTATCCTGCATTACTACTTCTATGGGCCCACCCATCGCATGCCTGCCTCCCCACCATAGCTTCAGAAAATAATTACGGGTGACAAGCAGTAATGCAGAGATACGTGACGTCACTTCCGTTGATCACGTGGCAGCTGTGCAAGGTTGGTCTTCAGACAGTTGACTTGTTGAGAACAACTTTTCTTCTTCGGCCTAGGAAAATCGCACAGCTCTGTTTTTGCCATAATGAAAGTAGTAGATGCATAAGGAGTAATGCAGGATAAGTATACAACTGTAAACAAAAATTTAGATTAGTAAAATCTAATGATCATAGTCCTCATTGAGGGTTATCACTGGTTATAATTCTGAACTAGTTCTCAATGCTGCAGGAAGAAAATGTAAACATTTTGTCTTGTTTAAGCAGGACCAGCTACAAACCCAGAGGACTGATGAAATAAGGTTTACACTTGTCCTCTGTACTAGTCTTAAATGAATTTCTGAGGCTGATGCATGGTAGCCTTATCCAGAGTCTGTGTCTTCTACTGTATTTTGATATCTTCTCTAGAGACAGTTTGCGTTTTGGCAATGTATTGCAGTCTTAACTTCAGTTGTTGCAATAATCGTGATCCTGACCACTATCCTTTCTCATTACTTTCACATTTTTTATTTAGGACATGGTCAAATAGAAGTGTGCATATATTTATGTAAGATGAATGTAACTGTCTCGGACTGCAGATCCATCTGAGCCTATGGAATGGGATGTGTGCACTTGTCGATCGTCCCTTCATCATCTTTCAGCTTCTTCTCTGGAGTTCTCAGAAGCAGCTAAATAAGGGGAGAACATGAGACTTTTAGGGGATGTATAACACCACAATAATACTTAGTTTGTGGCAAAATTAATTTAGAGAAAATAAAATTGTGAAATGTTTATATTAATTTTCATCTAAGAAATTGCAAAACACAGAATGTGTGTAGGACCTTCACAAGACATGGACTTGTACATAGCATGGAATTAAAATATTTAGCCAATCTTTAATCTTATCCTATTTCACTTTTTGCATTTCTTCCTTCTTCTTCGATCCTATGTGGAAACGTGCTTGAACCATGTTTCCTGCTTCTGAAATAAAATCATTCACCCGAACAACCCCTGCATCTCTATGCTTATGTCCAGAAGCTTGGTCAATTGTGTGTTTCCAATGCACGGCAAGCCTGCTTGAGCTGACCACGTGTATACCTCTGCTAACTCATTCTCTCTCTCATCACCACTGTGTGGTGACGTGTATTGACTTGATTCTGCTTTTCACGTCGTCATTGCAGGTTATCAGACCAGCGTTCAAAGGCCAAGGATTCATCTAAGAAATCGAAGACCAACTCTTCAATTCCATCAGACGAACCCTTACTTTCTATCATGGATGATACGATATTTGACATTTTTCTCACGGATGATCTTTTGGATCCTGACCTATTGAACGCTTCATATTTTCCATACAAGTCAGTCTCTGTTCGGCCCAACTCACCGATACCGATCACCACTACGTTCAAGATACCACGTGTGGAATCGACGTGTTCTATTCCTAAGGCTGAATGCACATTAGTTGTACTATCTCACCACTCTTTCTCATGAGGACGCCTTTACTCGAGGAGTGATACTCCTGATACAGGATAAGCTCACGCAGATCCTGGACCTCCTCTCTCACCATTCTGGGTCCATGACATTTCTTCATTGCTGTGGGGTACTGGGATGATCAGTTCAAGGCTAAGCTCTGTCAACAACTTTGGTCTTCCTGCTCCCTGTTTGCAGATGTAATCCAGCAGGTCACTGAAGATGTTCGAAGAGACTATAGCCTCCAGGTCACTGTGGACCTTTTGCGCCTCTAGAAGAGACAATTGGAAGATCAGGAGAAGAAAGATCGGAACTATCCCCAATTCATTCCTGCCCAGCACGATCTTTGAGAACATGTCTCATCTCAACCTAATCCCTTTCGCAGACACGGTAGAGGTAGAAGGGACAACGAAGCTCGAATCTCTTCATGGGTTGATCCGTCTCCTTTACCAAGAGCTCCGGTGAACCTTCCCGAGGGGGATGTTCGGCCGGAAACTGACTCCTTTTCACAAAAGCACAACTGGGAATTTCCACCTCCGGACGTTTCTGTTACAGCCATGGCCGTAGGCGGAATACTGGTGCTTCATGGGATTGTGTTTGATTCTTATCTCAACAATGGCAACAACTCTTGGGCCTCCTAACGTCGGCGCAGGCACTCACTGTATGGGGTTAACTTCATCTGCATCCACTGCAATGTTTTCTTGCCTCTTTATCAGGATCAACGATTGTCACACGCCAATCTCTCTACCTCTCCGTCTCCGCCCTCATCTTCAATGATGGCTGGTCACATCGAATGTTTGCCGAGGGGTCTCTTTTAGAGGCTATTCATCTTGTCCCTTTGTCTGTTCGTAGACGCTTCAACCGTAGTTTGGGGAGCGCACTTTCAAGATCTGCAAGTGGCAGGGCGGTGGTCCGACGAAGAGCATTGCCCCTACATCAACAATCTCAAATTCAAGTTCTTTCGACTCATCGACTTGACTCCCTCAACATCCATGTCCAGGCTCGGCATATTCCAGGAATCTCCAACATCATAGACCCAACAGACCATCACCGACCAAGTGGTCTCTTCATCCAACATCATTCCAGTGCATTTGTCCACTTTATCGGGCCCCAGAAGTAGACCTCTTCGCCACCCACTTCAATGCTCAGCTATCCCGATTCGTATCTCCCATCCCCAATCCTGGCTTGGGAGCACGATGCGTTGGCAATTTCGGGGGAAGGTCTCAATGCCTATACCTTTCCCCCAACAGGTTTCCTTCAGTGCAGGGTCTCTGGACTTTAGTCTCTCCCTATTGGCCAACGCGCAATTGGTTACCCATCTTGCTGAGGCTCGCCGATGAGTGATTTCATCATTTTTCGCTCCGCGACGACCTACTACTTCAGACTCACTCTCAGTGTCCCTTGCAATGCTCCATCTCTGCATTTAGTGCATCAGCAAAAGTTGCTCATTGCCAAAGGCTACTCCCAGCGGGTAGCGTAGACCATCACTGTTGCCTATCGTTCTTCCACCCTGTGGTTTTATGACCACAAGTGGACAGTCTTTTACTTATTGTCGCGCTCGTGATATTTCAACCCCTACCCCAGCCTCACCTCAACAGATCGCCGAGGATTTACATCACGGAAACTTACGGGATCCACGTTGGCAATCTACCTTGTGGCATTGCCACCACTTCCGATGCAAAGGTTTCCTTGGTTGCGGAATTGCAATTGTTCATCCATTACTACAAATTAGAGGACCAAGCTGCTCGTCCCCTTCCTGGGACCTGAACGTTCTTCAACACCTTGTTTCCTGTGATTAAGAGCCACTGACAGAGAAGGACTTCGAGATGTAGGATAAGTATATAAACATACAATTTATACTAAAATTTCCAATTTTGTGAAAATCAAACATCAATATTCCTCACACATGGCAAACATCATCTGAGAAACCAAAAACTCCGAGAGATGATATTCTGGTAGATTGTGCAGCACCACATTGTGGTTCAGGGTCAACCATGGATGATTCTTAGTATTGCAAATAAATTCTACCATGGTGTTGATGAATGCTTGATTCTGATTGGTTAAAAAGACGTTTCCTTTTTGCTACGGAAACCCCTTTCAAGTCTTTTCACACAGAGTATGAATACATCGATTGCCTACTTATCGATTCATAAAAAGTGGCTGCCGATCAATCACCCCCATATGTAAAACGTATCTATATTTCCTCTATTACACGCTGGGTCTTAAATACAAGCCAGATCTCTAATACACATCGTGTCAAGGGCTCTCGCGAAATTAATAGACGGCCTGGCATCCAGCAGAGGAAATACTGTAGTTTGATATCTAATGTTTTTGGCGTTCTAGGCCGCAACCCTAACTGCTATGTTGATGACATTACAAGATTTAACGAAGGCATATCTTTTCCATACAAATGAAATGTTTATGAACCTGTTAGGGACATTTTATGGAGACCAGAATTGGAACAGGCTATTTCCTCATTGAAACAACTGACAATGACAGTAAAATAAAACATTATAAAACATGTTTGAAGAAACTTTATTTATGACAATATGTTGTTTACAAATCTTTTTGTGATATTCATTGCCATCTCTGTCTATCACCACCGTAAGGATTTGGCAGGAGAGGATTTAAAAGTCCATAAATAAACACTCCTAGATTCTCTAGCTCCTTTCGAAAGATGAAAACAATGTCCTGACATCACTGAAGTCAAAGCACACTTGATTTTAGCAACATATCAAAATCGATGAGATTCATTTCAGAACACACAATACACGAACCACTGTTTCTGGGCCACAACAGTCACAATAATTTTCTTTCACACGCTTGCGTGAATCCGTGAAAACTTCAAATTGACAGGTCAAATCATGCAGATTCCTCGTGCCAAAATAGCCGGCTTGTTTGAAAAACATCTTGTCTGCAGCCTAAAAAGCGGCTGTTCAGTCATACTCCAGTTCCATTGGTAATCACATTGTACCAGCAGGCTCATTCCCAATGAATCTACAGGTTAATGTTGAACCACATCATAGACCAGTGTTCTCATTTGGCTTTGTTACCTGTCTGCTGAGACATGGAAAATGTAGAGATTGGCAGGCATATTGACAGTTTTGAAGTGTGAGTAACTGTGATGTAGGTCAAGTTCTGCCACATCCAAATTGGGAATGGAGAGGCGTTTATTTGGATTTTTATTATTTACTTGGGGTAATTGCTCACTAACTAATAAGACTTACACATGCAAAATATAAAGTAGAATGTTAATTCATAAACTTTGTTGGAGAAATATATTTGTTTAGCATTTTAAAAATTATTTCTACAACCTGTCACCCCTACAATATAAATGGTATGTTTGATTTCCAAGAAATGACCTCTTGCCGATTTCCAAGAATTGATTTGGGGTCAGTCCAAACAGTGCACAGCAGGTTGCTATAGAAATTAGAACACCTGTCTTTGGACTAAGTTTGGAGGGTTATTTGTCAACTTCTTTTTGAAAAACTATGTGTTTTGAACACTTATTTTGAACTACTCAAGACTATGGTGTTTTTTAGACTTGAACTTTAGTAATATTTGTTTCATATATAACTACCTGTGATCACATTATGGAATGTTCTAAGATTGTGGACCTTCGTACCCTGTGTTGTTATGCATGCAAGAGAGCACTGTTTGTTGCCGTCATGGTGGAATGGAGATAAACCTACTTTGTTTTGAAATTTGATGTAGTCCCACTGTAGAGTAGTTACCTCTTATTTTAATTTGGAACTGAGCGCTTTAGCGGTACCTACTTCAAATCAAATTTCAAAACACAGTAGGTTTATCTCCAAATAAATACTATCAGGACTATAACAGTTATCAAGTTGAAATATTGTGTCAATCCCAGACCAATTCTGCAGTAAAATTCTGGGGTAAATTCTGCAGTAAAAACAACCGTTTCTCCCTCAAAACTTAAAAATGCTATCTGATGCAAAATCGCAAAATCACAACCACGTGAGAGAGCCTTGCACTGAAACACACAACATGACATGCACGTACAGCATCACTTGTCGGGCTATAAAAAACGTTGGGTTTTCCGTAGGATATCAGCACAAACATTGAGGAACAATTTATGCACTGATGGTATTCATGCTTGACAACCAGTTCGAAGAATCACTTGACAGACCTGCATCATCGGCTGCGATGTCAGTGGTGTCAAGGTCACAGAGTAGGGCCAAAACTGTGATGGAGCACAGACTTAGTGCAAGTTGTGGGGAATTTAACGGCACAAAGCTACACAGATGAGATTCTTTGGCCACACGTCCCATTATAGGTCAACAGGACAACGCCCGACCTCACACAGCAAAACTAACGACAGCCTGTTTCAGTTATGACAACAGCCACGCTTTGCCATGGCCCTCCAGGTCCCCAGATTTAAACCAAACTGAACATCTATGGGATGCACTGGATCCACAACTAGGGGCATGTCCGCAACAACCATAGAACATCCGACAGGTGGCACAAACACTGCAGGCAGAGTGGATGAACATTTTGCAGCTCACAATTCAGGATCTGATTGCTTCCATGGGACCACGATGCCAGTCTGTTTTGGAATGTAATGGTGGCCATACAAGATATTGAGAACAGATGACCTCCTATGCCCTATGAAACCTGGTTCAATAACAATGATGTGTGCTAATTTTGAACAATTAATTACCATCTGTTGATTATTTATATGGTATATAAAATATGCATCTAAAATCACTTTTGCGGGATTTTTTTGCACAGTATGATTCATGTGGTTTGTTTGGATTTTACTATAGGATTCATATTACGTATGTTTGAATCACAAGTGCCAAATTTGATAGTAAAGCTTAAAAATAAAATGAAAATGTAAAGATGTAAATTAGTGTATTGATTGAAAAAAGAAGACAAATCTCACCAGTTTACTGTAGTTCTGCGGTAATTTATGTTTTCTGCAAATATTTTCACAGAATTTGTCTGAAACTGTGTAGATGTTTATGGTTATGAGCTTAAATTTTGACATCGTTAACTAGTGGTGGGACAATACACTGATACATCGGTGGATCACGATTTATTTACTTCTCGTAACAAGTATCGATCACAGTCCCACACTAAGTAAAAAGTATCAATTCCTACCTTAAATGTTTTCTTGAATAAGTGTTACACCAAACACTAATTACAAGTGAAAATGAGTAGTGAAAACATATATATTTTTATCCATTGTGCCATACCTGACACTGCCAACTGTTAATCATTAGTGTACCAGGTATTTGGCAATCCTGTCTATGAAAAAAATGGCTTACGCACCACAGTTAAGTGCACATGCAAGTATCGCGATACGTATCAGATCGTGAACAAGGTATCATGATACATATCACACAGTTGGTGTATCGTCCCAGCCCTATTGTTAACTATATATGTGCTCTCTCATTTTACAGGAACTAAAAAACAATGGCTATGAAGCAGTGAGCATTCCAGTGTTGTCATTTACATTTGTCAACTCGGATCAGTTGAAGACACATCTACAGAACCTAAGTGACTTCTCAGCCATCATTCTCACAAGTCCACGAGCAGTGGAAGCAGTGGTCAAGGCGTCCGAGGCCATTGCAGGTAACCTGTACTCCCATGTAAAGGAGCTCTTCCATGTTGTATAGCTGGCATTGCAGGTAGCCTGTGCTCCCATGTAGTAGAGCAGGTAGCCTGTACTCCCATGTAGTAGAGCAGATAGCATGTTGTCCCATGTAGTAGAGCAGGTAGCCTGTACTCCCATATAGTTGAGCAGGCAGCCTATACTCCCATGTAGTAGAGCAGGTAGCCTGTACTCCCATGTAGTAGAGCTGGTAGCCTGCACTCCCATGTAGTAGAGCAGGTAGCCTGTGCTCCCATGTAGTAGAGCAGGTAGCCTGTGCTCCCATGTAGTAGAGCAGGTAGCCTGTGCTCCCATGTAGTAGAGCAGGTAGCCTGTACTCCCATGTAGTAGAGCTGGTAGCCTGTACTCCCATGTAGTAGAGCAGGTAGCCTGTACTCCCATGTAGTAGAGCAGGTAGCCTGTGCTCCCATGTAGTAGAGCAGGTAGCCTGTGCTCCCATGTAGTAGAGCAGGTAGCCTGTACTCCAATGTAATAGAGCTGGTAGCCTGTGCTCCCATGTAGTAGAGCTGGTAGCCTGTACTCCCATGTAGTAGAGCAGGTAGCCTGTACTCCCATGTAGTAGAGCAGGTAGCCTGTGCTCCAATGTAGTAGAGCAGGTAGCCTGTGCTCCCATGTAGTTGAGCAGGTAGCCTGTACTCCAACGTAATAGAGCTGGTAGCCTGTACTCCCATGTAGTAGAGCAGGTAGCCTGTGCTCCCATGTAGTAGAGCAGGTAGCCTGTGCTCCCATGTAGTAGAGCAGGTAGCCGGTACTCCCATGTAGTAGAGCAGAAAGCATGTTGTCCCATGTAGTAGAGCAGGTAGCCTGTGCTCCCATGTAGTAGAGCAGGTAGCCTGTACTCCCATGTAGTAGAGCAGGTAGCCTGTACTCCCATGTAGTAGAGCTGGTAGCCTGTACTCCCATGTAGTAGAGCAGATAGCATGTTGTCCCATGTAGTAGAGCAGGTAGCCTGTGCTCCCATGTAGTAGAGCAGGTAGCCTGTACTCACATGTAGTAGAGCAGATAGCATGTTGTCCCATGTAGTAGATTAGGTAGCCTGTACTCCCATGTAGTTGAGCAGGTAGCCTGTACTCCCATGTAGTAGAGCAGGTAGCCTTTACTCCCATGTAGTAGAGCAGAAAGCATGTTGTCCCATGTAGTAGAGCAGGTAGCCTGTGCTCCCATGTAGTAGAGCAGGTAGCTTGTACTCCCATGTAGTAGAGCAGGTAGCCTGTATTCCCATGTAGTAGAGCAGGTAGCCTGTACTCCATGTAGTAGAGCAGATAGCATGTTGTCCCATGTAGTAGAGCAGGTAGCCTGTACTCCCATGTAGTTGAGCAGGTAGCCTGTACTCCCATGTAGTAGAGCAGGTAGCCTGTGCTCCCATGTAGTAGAGCAGGTAGCCTGTACTCCCATGTAGTAGAGCAGGTAGCCTGTGCTCCCATGTAGTAGAGCAGGTAGCCTGTACTGCCATGTAGTAGAGCAGGTAGCCTATACTCCCATGTAGTAGAGCAGGTAGCCTGTATTCCCATGTAGTAGAGCAGGTAGCCTGTACTCCATGTAGTAGAGCAGATAGCATGTTGTCCCATGTAGTAGAGCAGGTAGCCTGTACTCCCATGTAGTTGAGCAGGTAGCCTGTACTCCCATGTAGTAGAGCAGGTAGCCTGTGCTCCCATGTAGTAGAGCAGGTAGCCTGTACTCCCATGTAGTAGAGCAGGTAGCCTGTGCTCCCATGTAGTAGAGCAGGTAGCCTGTACTGCCATGTAGTAGAGCAGGTAGCCTATACTCCCATGTAGTAGAGCAGGTAGCCTGTGCTCCCATGTAGTAGAGCAGGTAGCCTGTACTCCCATGTAGTAGAGCAGGTAGCCTGTACTCCCATATGGTTGAGCAGGTAGCCTATACTCCCATGTAGTAGAGCAGGTAGCCTGTACTGCCATGTAGTAGAGCAGGTAGCCTATACTCCCATGTAGTAGAGCAGGTAGCCTGTGCTCCCATGTAGTAGAGCAGGTAGCCTGTACTCCCATGTAGTAGAGCAGGTAGCCTGTACTCCCATATAGTTGAGCAGGTAGCCTATACTCCCATGTAGTAGAGCAGGTAGCCTGTACTGCCATGTAGTAGAGCAGGTAGCCTATACTCCCATGTAGTAGAGCAGGTAGCCTGTACTCCCATGTAGTGGAGCAGGTAGAGCAGGTAGCCTATACTCCCATGTAGTGGAGCAGGTAGGGCAGGTAGCCTGTGCTCCCATGTAATAGAGCAGGTAGCCTGTACTCCCATATAGTTGAGCAGGTAGCCTATACTCCCATGTAGTAGAGCAGGTAGCCTGTACTCCCATATAGTTGAGCAGGTAGCCTGTACTCCCATGTAGTAGAGCAGGTAGCCTGTACTCCCATGTAGTAGAGCAGGTAGCCTGTACTCCCATGTAGTGGAGCAGGTAGAGCAGGTAGCCTGTACTCCCATGTAGTGGAGCAGGTAGGGCAGGTAGCCTGTGCTCCCATGTAGTAGAGCAGGTAGCCTGTACTCCCATATAGTTGAGCAGGTAGCCTGTACTCTCATGTGGTAGAGCAGGTAGCCTGTACTCCCAGTATCAAACCTATCTTTTGTTTCCAAATTAATTGAATTTGCAGATGGTGAAAGATTGTCTAAGCAACTGTGAAGCAACAATCTCTATGAGTCTTACCAGTCTGCATATCATTCCAATCACAGCACTGAGACAGCTCGAATCAAGTTTCTCAACGACTTAAGAATTGGTTTAGACAACAAGAATGTTGGTTTACTAGTTCTGTTAGATTGAAATGTGGCTTTTGATACCATTGACCATGACAGTTTTCTTACAAGCCTCAGAAATGAATTCAGGATTCATGGAATAGCATGGCATTGGTTCAAGTCGAATCTTTCATCTCGATATCAAACTGTTCTTATCAAAGCATCACTGTCTGAGAAAGTGCTGCTCAAGTGTGGGGTCCCACAAGGTTGTGTACTTGGACCAGTATTATTCACATTTTACTCTAAGGAATTAGGTACAGTAATTGATAAGCACCAGATTTTCATCATTTCTATGCTGATGACACACAGCTAAATGATGTCTTCAGACCCACACCATCAGATGAAATGCAGTATTGTTGCTACTCGGCAAATCCTGCAGTGACATAAGTAATGGATGTGTGAAGACAAGTTGAAGCTTGACAGTAGAACAGAGAGTCTATTTGTTGGTCCAAAGGGTCTAAGAGCAAAATGTGGCACTGAATCATTTCAGTTCAATGACACTACCATTCCCCTGGCAGCAGGTGTATGAAATCTTGGTGCTACCCTAGATCCGGAATTGTCTCTCAACAATCATGTCAACGATGTGGTTAGAACCTGTATTCTCATTCTAAGGAACATAGGGCACATCCGCAAATTTCTTACTCAGTAGTCATCTATCATACTTGTCTTGTCTTTAGTTATGACAAGGTTGGACTACTGTAATAGCTTGCTGGTGGGTGCAGCAAGATCCCAGCTGAACCAGTTACGGGTGCAGAACACAGTTGCCAGAACAGTACTCACTCTGGCAAGTTTGACCATATCACTCCAATGTTATACCGCCTGCATTGACTTCCAGTTGAACATTCAAGCTTCTCTGTTATGTCTTCACCATCCTATCTTGCTGATCTCCTACATATATATACTGAAACACAAAAATCCATCACCATGGATAGATATATATATATATGAGACACCTTATTTGTCCAAACACTGTAAACATACTTTGAGACATATTAAAAAGATGAAATTTTGCAAAACCGATCATCAAGGTGTCAAATGTTCTTAAAGTGAAACAAAACACTAGTCTCTGAGAAAATGGCATCACAAGTCAGTATCTCATGTGTCTGCCATGTGCATTGATGACTGCCGTGCAACATCGATACATGGAATGGATGAGGCGGTTGATGAAGGCCATAGGCATTTGAGCCCAAACTCTGAGGAACGCCTGATGCAGTACAGCTGCAGTTGTCGGGGTTGGTAGGACGTCATTCAGCCATCTTTGAATCTCGTCCCACAGGTGCTCAATGAAATTTAAATCGGGACTGAGGGTAGGCCACTGCATGGTTCTGATGCCATTCTGCTGGAGGTGGTCTCTTGTTGTTCTCGCAGTGCAGGCATGGGCGTAATCATGCTGAAACTCGTGGTTGCGGCGACGTGCCAAATGAGGTATGGCTTGTGATCTCAAGACTTAATCAATGTACTGAGCTGCTGTGACACCATTGCCTCTCCCTGGACCGATGTTCTGGAAGACCACAGGGCCGACCCTCTGTGCAATACCACTTTCACCCCACACCATGATGCTTTGACCACCCCACGAGTCTCTCTCAACAACACAAGCATGCTGGTGCTGTGTTGCCCACTGAAGACAGTCCCGGCAATGATGTGGTGTCAGAATGGGTTCTCTGTGTGGCCTGTGACAGTGGGGGTGTCTGCTCGTCAAACGTCGACGCACGATGACCGCACTAATGTGTCGCTGGTGTGTCCGCATGGTCTGTTGAGCAGTTTCCGCAGCAGTAACAAAGCGATCTCGAAGATGATGTCGCACAATCTCACAATCCTGACATCGCCATACGAATGGACTGTTATTATTATTATTATTATTATTATTATTATTGGTAGAATTTCAAACATTTTGTGGGGTATCGCAGCCTTGGAGACATTCTTGGGTACCAGTAATATCCATCCCTGTTAAAAAAATAACCACATAGAAAGAGGTCAGCGTTAAAGGGTAAATTAAACTGTTTGAATAGGTATTTTGTATTTTGATTTTGAAGCGGTGTCTTATTACTTCTCACTTTCAAGGGTATTCGTTTCTGTTTTCTGTTTTCAGCAGTTTGGATGATAACTGAATGAATAAATTCTGTCAAATTAATATCCGGTACAGCTAATACCTAAGTATTCACATTAAATTTGAAACCCTGGTTGTGACATCATCCAATGCACCTTGGCAGTCCGTGCAAACATATCTTTCCAGTCTATACTTACCCCAACTCGTCCGTCCATATCCTTGTCATTGCAACAATAGAAATTGGCACTAATCCTATAGTCTCTGCCAAACTGCCCAAAAGTATCATGAGGACAGGTGGAAACTTGCCATTTTTAAGGGTTTTGCTTTATGTTATCATCAGAACCAGTGGAATAAACATGTTAGCTTCTATCATGCATTAGATTCTAAATCTTACATATGGGCTGTCATAGTGGCTCTGTATTAGCTTCCTGACCCCAGTGAAATTTCACCAGACTAGTCGCAAAATTTGAAATCAAGAAATAAATTTGGTTCATCTCTTCCTTTATAATCAGTAAGTCAGACCTTGATGGGGTTTTCTGATATGTCTGAAACAGCTGTGACCAGACAATAACATATAACATATGACTTATGATCTTGAGGATTTGATGTCTAGCTTATCACCACAAAGTCTCTAATTGTAGCAATGGATTGTTTCTTTCAGATAAGGGAAAGAAATTCAGTGACATGAAGTGCTATGTGGTTGGAAAAGCTACTGGTGCTTTAGGTGAGCTTATTTACATGAGGTTACAAACTACAAATGAATATTGTAACAGAAGTATTATGAACTAATTAAAATCTTATTCTGAGGTCTGATAGCACTTTTAATGTATGGAAGGAAGGTAATTCAATTGACTATAACTATCATATAAGTTAAGTTAAGTTTGAAACAAATGGTTGATAATATATAGCCATGTTGACGAGTTGTCTGTTGTGACCATTCTAATATTTGTGTCTACTTTTGATAGTGATTGATCTCTTGAAATAACTGTATGACTATTTGGAAAATATGATATAGACCACTTGACATCCGACATGCACATCAGCCATTCTTGAATGTCCAAGGCATCCATGTGGATGGTTACCCTGGGACACTCAAACAAGAGTAGTGGAACTTGGTTTAACCCCTGTAACAGTCAAACCAGAGAGGTGTGGAATTCAACTTCTGTGACAAACTAAGTTATTGGTATGTAGAATGTCTTATGTTGTGTTTCAGCTAAGAAGGCAGGATTCACCACAACAGGAGAGGACTCAGGCAGTGCGACAGAGCTTGCAAAAGTTATCTCAGCTGGTACTGCATTTATCTATGGACATATAGATGGCTTACAACTTGGCTTACAAGATTATTTGACTGGATTGAACATGTGTTTTCCAAACAGGAAGTAATATCATTAAAACTCATAGCTTGTTATTAAGGTAGCAGTGTGCACTTGACTTTCTGTTTGAGTATTTAACTGTGTTGGATGTATCTTTTCCTCTGTGTTTACCTTTGTATGATGACCTCAATGACCTAATGTTGCAAATATTCCAGAAAGAAGGCATGTGTGTTACTGAGCTTCAGAGTGAGAGGGGAGAAAGGAATGGGTGTTTTCCATCTCTCTTCCGTCCATCTGTCTGTCACATTTCGAGCAGAACTCGGAAAATGTTAGATTGTTTATTATGAAACTTTGCAAATATATGACATTACATGCTGAACTGGTGCCTTTGATGTTTTTGTATTTCTAAAAAAAGGTTTTGGTGTGATTTCCTGGCAACAAACTGGACTAAGATATAAATATGTGTTGCATTCATATCTTGAGCATAACTTTGAACCATTTAATATTTCAAATGAAACTTTGCATAAGTATCAAACACGTGCTGAACTGGTGCCTATTGATGTTTTGGTATATCTAAGAAAAGATATTTTTTGTGTTTACTTTATACATAATGTCTACAATAGGGACAACTAATCTCAGATACTACTGAAGTTACATGAATGAAACTTTGCAAGTCTGCCTGAGAGATAATTATAAAGACTGAGTTTAAAACTTGCTGCCATAAATATTATTTTTTCCAGAGTTATGTCCCTTGCTACATGTATTTTTTCAGAGTTTAGGTCCTAGGGAGGGGGGGAAGGGGGGGGGGGGGGGGATGAATGGTAAGGCTGTTTTCATGTTTTACCACAAAGATTATAGGAATGAGTGATATCCATCTGTCCTTCCATCCATCCCATTTTGTGACTTGATCATAGCTTAATGATCAAACTTTGCACAGATATCAGTCCAACCTTGAGCTGGTGCCATTTGTTATTTAATGTTATAAATTTTTACTTGTTCATTTTGTTCTGGTTTCCGTGACAACAAATGGGCCATAGGTTCAAATGAGGGTATGTGGTATTTTTAATTTCAGGGAGAGAACTCAGATTGCACAGGTATCATTCTAATCAAAAACTTGTGCCATTTGCTGTTAAGGAATTTTGGAAAACACAATAAAGGTTTCATTTGAGGGCATATTCCTTGAACTATTTGTATTTCCTCACTATCCATCAAATTGTCAACTGTTGACTCTTGTGTTTCTTGAATTTATCTTTTGCTTATTTTCTAAATCAATCGAAACAAATTGAAACCCCTTGTATCTCAGATTATAGCCACTGCATTCAGTGATCTTCTCAATTTAACGCCACCCTTCTGAGATGGCTAAATTAACCAGTCACCTAGCAGCATGTTTATCAGTTTATGATTCAGTGTTATTGACTCTTTAGAACAAGTAGACACCTGTATGGTTTATTGTATAGAGCATCTGCCTGGAGAGCGGAAGGTCGGTGGTCTAAGAGATGCTATTTGTTTGTACCCTGCTTGGCCTCCAGTATAAAAGAGGATAAAGTGAGGACTGATCGGTACTATAATGTAGCATTAGAGTCCAGGCTAAAAAAAGCCACACACACATGCCTGCAGGTCGCTATATAAGTGCAATAGTATTAAACACCAAGTTATCCCCCTTTCACCTTACCTCACTTTTAGAACAAGTCATGGGCAGCTGTTTGATCTATACACTCGATAGAACACCTTTGTTGAGTGATATCACTATGTGATGCTTGTTTATGACATACATTGTCATCCCACTATGATGTGGATTGGTTTTGATAGGCTAATGGGTTGCCCTTCTCTGATGCAGGTCCCTCTCAAGATGGCAAACCATTCCTGTACCCCTGTTCTGACATCCGCAGAGATGTGCTGGTGCAACACCTGAAGGAGAAAGGTAGCTGCTCATTATGTTCCTTGGATACATTCAGCTTTGTACAATCTCATGTAGCAGAGAGTTGGCTTGGAAAGTTTGTACAAATCCACATGTAACCCTTAATTGTGTAGAAGTGATGTTAGGTTTTACAGAACAGGTATAATGTATTGCCCAACTAGACAGTTTACATTTTCTTTTGTCCCCTGGAAACAGTTAAGCCATTGCTGTGTTCATGGCTTGACAAGGAAACTTCCTAGTTTTTGAAAGTTGGTTTGTTTCTTGTTTAACGCCGCACTCAGCAATATTCCAGCTTTGTGATGGGGGTCTGTAAATCCAGTGATTGACATCATAAGCATCAATTTATGCATTTGGTATATGATGATATGCATCGACCCAGTCAGGGAGCCTGACGACTCCTCTCGTCAGTCGCCTCTTATGACAAGCATAGTCACCTTTTACGGCAAGCATTGGTTGCTGAAGACCTATTCTAACCTGAATCTTCACGGGTTTCTCTGCTTTAACAGATATCCAAACCTAATAACTAACATAATTCTAACCCGGATCTTCATGGGTGTTTATGAAAATGGTGATGTTATACACATTAGCTGAGTAATTTATGCTAAAAAGAAATATAAGTAACATGAGGACACATTGAACATTTATTCCTTTGATTCTGATAAGCTTGTCATGGTACACACTTAGTTAATTAGTTTGTGGGTTCACTCATATTATGACAAGAAAACAAAAGGGGTAAAATGAGTCTATCTGTAGAATAATGGACTACTTCATTTGACATTTGTACTCTGCCCATATGTACATGAACAATGTTTCATGAGAGATGTAGCTATGTTTGATGTATTATTTGTTCTTATAATTATTTCTTGTACTGTTAAGACAGTCTGCAATTTCCTACTCATTCTTACTTGTTCCTGAATCCTATAACAAAGCATCAAAACACTCCCATACTGGTAGTCACCACTGTGTATGTCCCCTCATGCCATGCAACTTCCTCTTCCTACTCTGTTGTTTGGTTTTTCTTAGGGGTCCCATTGGTTGGTAATTGTACTTTTGCTCATGTGCCTTTTTCAATTCTTCTAATGTTTCACCAGTCTTTTGCCTTTTCTGTTCTTTTTTTTGTGCGTATTTGATATCTGGCTATTATGCCTTTGTCTCACGTGCCATTCAACTCTTGTTGTATTTCCGTCTTTTTTCAATTAGGCTTTGATTATTGCCTTGTCGTTTTTGCAGTTACCCCTAAATATTTATATCTGGCTATTTATGCAAGTTTTGTCCCTTTTGTGAAATTCACATATTTTTCTGTTTGCTTCAGTGATTGACAATGGAGGACACTGAACTTTTCCTTCAGGCGTCTGGCTCTGAGTTGGATGCCGACATACCTGAATTTTTTCTGTGTGGGGACTGCCAATGTGAATGAAGCCTACGGTATCAGTCCCTTCTTCATCTACCGCAGGGGTGCTGAGGCAGTTCTTCCACTTTATGTTGGAGCAATTTTCGATTTGTGGTGGCTGGGAGCAGCTACAGACAGAGGAATTGTCGAGATGTCCACAATCACTTGGTCATCAATTGCAGCTTAATGAACTACTGCCTGATGGGTTGCTGTCCAGTGTGCTGTCGGGAATTTGTCCATCATTTCCTGGCCGGCTATTACAGCCTGAGGAGTGGCGGAAGATCAGCGAGCTTTCTGAGCAGTTATTGTTGTCATGTGGGAATCTATTGCAGTCTGAGTTGTGGCAGTGCATTGTGTTTCGCCATGTGGTCATCATTTGCAGCATGTGGAGTGGTCTCAGCCTGATGTGTCCCCTGAACATCACATGGTGTCTGAGGGTCGCTGGTCTTGTCAGGGTCCTTTTATAGATTGCCAGATCATTGCAGCTCATCTGATTGGGCTCCACATTGTCAATCGTCATTCGCCTCCTACTTGGTCACAGGATCCACATCACCAATCCAGAGCTGACAGTCAGGGGACAGCTGGAGTTTGGTGGGTGACAGGAGGTTTTTTACGTCTGCAGATAACAGGATGGTGATTGTGGTAGGTGTTGCTTTCCCGATGTGTCACCTCTTCGTAGAGTGGGTCATCAGTCAAGAGTGGTCAGTCCCTTTCAGATGGTGATCATGACATAGGACTACAAAAGGTTCAAGACTGTATCTTTAGGTGGCGGAGTTTGTCCAGTTGGAGTCAAGGGATCATGTGAAGCCAAAGAGGTTCATTTTGATAGTATGGAGGAGATACTGACTCAGTCCACCTGTCTTGGTATCACCGGCAAAGTTCCTGCTGTAAGTTCCTGAACTTTTTGATTCGCCTTTTGCGTCATTGTTTATAGCAGTATCATTGGACAGGACCAGGGCCTCTTCAACCAGATACCTGCTGCATGACTTTTCTTTCATTTCAGTTTCTTCATCAGTGCATCGCCCATGATGGGGTCATTGACAGTGATTTGTCTGTTGGAGTTCATCACTGAGTCATCTTGGGATTGGCTCTTTGAGATGCCGTTACCTCATCAGCCATGGTCTTCCTCTACACTTCTCATTTGCCAGAATTGGACGTTCACCGAGTCTTACTTACAAAGGCACGAGTAGAGGCCTCGATGATGGTTTTGCAGGTGGACCAATGTGTCCGTGAGCAGGCATTAAGGAAAAGGGCTGTTTACAACGTGATCCCCTCGGCCCGCCTATAGAGAGAAGGGAAGGTTACAGAGAGGATCCCAGGGTCTTAGTTTTCATCTTTCCCAGAAGTGATTGCTTTGTCGTTAGGACTTGGGTCATGGTCCCCTGAAAGTACCCCTTGACCGGTAGGTGGCAGCCTTCATCTATTGATGGAGACAGTTGCTCCATTACCTTATCCCACTGAGATGTTTTGTTTTCATTTTCGGAGTACCATGACTACCTCCTCTGTAACTCTTCATAACATGGTCATCTATTGTTCTCCAGGAGTACTTTGGATTCCTGGTTCAGAATTCTTAATCTGGTGGCATATGAACATGCTGGTCTACTGCCACCTTGAGATCCTGACTCTTTTGGTTCAGACATCTACGCCGGCTCTGCACACCAACTGTTAGGTAACAGTTCTTGTCTGGGGTTGACACTGGCCTACCGACATTACCTTCACCAACCTGTAATCTGGGACATCTCAGATGAGGACATCAATGGTATACACCAGTGGTATACACTGTTTTGTGTGCACAACAACTCACTTATCCTCGAAGGAGTTGTTACCATCTCTCGCTGCACTCTGTTTATACCTTTCATGGCTTGTCTGGGCGAGTTGATAGGGATTATTTACTGAGTTAGGGCTGTGGTGTGTACTTGATAACAACCCCGAGTCTCATTGTAGTGCCTACCGTTTGTTACTTCTCTACTCCCTAGTACACTGGTACAGGGGGTTTAGATGGAGACTAGTGAAGAACGCCTTACAGTTGGACCTCGGATGAAGATAGTCTAGTCTGTAACATTCGGCAGTCAACACCTGGGTTTCTGTTTGCAGTTTCGACAGTTCCCACCTCCTGCTAAGACTAGTCTCGAGGACCGCCCTTTCATCCCTGTCAGGTCGCTTTGTATAGTGTTCCAAGTAGGAAGAGGAAGTTGCATGGCATGAGGGGAGCACGGGGGGTAGTGACTACCAGTGGAGGAGTGTTTTAGCACTGTGTTATAGGATTCAGGAAAAAGTAAAAACAAGTAGAAAATTGCAGGTTAAGTATCTAATATCATTAATATTAGATTACTGTTATTCTTTATTTTCACAAAATTAACAGAGACATTTGTGAATTTGAAAGTACAAACATAATTGAAGGATTGGAAGAGCCGATATTATGCAGATTTCAGAAGGCAGGGAAGATACTGGTTTCTTACACACCTGTGGGTGAGAAACCCATTTGAGATAACTGGTATCAAACATATGTGTGAGATCAAATTCCAGGCCAGTGATTGGTTACTCCATGGTGATGACCTGAGGTCAGATTATGACGGATTACTTTCCAGATAAGTCATTGATAAGTTGTTCGTGCTTCAGTCGAATGTCCACCTACGTCAGTGTTGAACGTAATGGTTCTAGAGTGTTAATAGAATGATAAATTTCCGTGTTATGGGTTTTCGGACGCTTAAGAAACATTCGCTTATCAGAAGAACTGTGAAACATCTCATTCACTTATCAAAGACAGTTTTATCTCGAAAATCAAGCCATCATCTGAGTATTTACAATGTCTGTTGACACCACAACCCTCATTATAGCAGGAGTAATTCGAGAAAAACATGGCAGTCTGAAAACGTATGATGTCCGAAAATATATGATTCGACGATATATATGTCTCTCCTCTTCAACACTCACTTTGAAGTCTACTAAAATTTGAAATACATCACGCACACTAAAAGTTTTGAATTCTGTTGGAAATTTCCTGCTCTGTGATATCATCCATCATTTTCAGCAAAGCAAAATTACTGTGTGTTTAGAAATCTAAATATTGGATATTTAGTTGAAGGATTGAATTTCAAAAATAGCACATTAGTGATCACAGGAATCTGTTTTTCACCAAAACACCAATGATAATTCTGAAAATTCACCAAGGAACCTGGAATCGTTTAGAATGTTTTGGAAAATACGCAAACTACGAACGCTGAAATGCACTTTCCAAAATATTGGATAGTGTTTACAAATCACGTTTCACATGTGCGGGTTATGAGACGCCTATTAGATCACGTACATTTCAAACTCAGCTGCTATACATGCATCCCTGAATTCCTCATACATTTTAGAAGCAAATGACAAATGGTCTTTCTCATTAATACAAAATTATTGAGATGTCATCAAGCGAAATAACTTAGGTGTGGAAACGAACATTGTGCTCGGGAAAACTACTTGTTGAAATGTAAACAAAGCAAAATTCAGGTTTTACACTCTCCCATTTTTTAGAGATCATTGTTGCATACATTGGCTGAAGCGTTTGAGAATATTCGTGGGAAGAGTATCGTAGCACGAATTATGGAATTAAAAATAAATACATTACAATGATCAGGTAAATTCAACAGAAATTGTAGAAGTTTCCGTCCTGTGTGACGCCATGACTGGCTGATAGTCATGCACAACGATAAGGGTAGTTATCTGCATTTCTGACAAATTCTCTTGGTTAGATTGGAAAACATAAAAACAAATAACAGTACGCAGATTGTCTGATTGTTTCTGATTACTTACATGACACATTTATGTATAGACCATCCCTCAATCAACGAAAAATCCTCCTCTGAAAATCCCGAGTAGTGTTGTCAGTGAACACACCATTTTGTAGAAGTCAGTCACTGGCACTGATGTCATACGGTAGTAAACATTGTTGTACATATTTGGTAATTTCTTTGAGGTGAATTTTTTTAATTGTGCATCATGTGGGTTCTTTGATCTTATCTAGTTTGCACTATTATCATCACCAAACGTTTTTAGGTGTAGGGTCACATTATTTGTGAATAGTAAGCAGTATGTTGGATGACCGCTGTTTTAAGTATCAATGCGCCACTGCAATCATGAGAACAGACAAAATGCAACGATTCAGTGCTAAAAAGATGCAATTTTGGGGTGGGTAAGAAACAGATTATTACACTCGTGCCTGTCAGATACCATTTTTATCTTACAACTCTTTGTTTCAAAGCATATCTAACTCACTTTCGCTCGTTAGATACGTTTTGTAAGATAAATGGTGTCTGACAGGCACGAGCGTAGTAATCTCTATTTCACATGAATGTTGGAGATTTAAAATGGTATATATAAACTCCAGACAGTTCTGTGAAATTACTTGTCCCAAACTTCTTTTTAAGAGCCTCTGACTTGTTGTGAGACACACTTGCTCCGATTTACCTGATGTGAGTAAATGTTGTATGTTCTTTAATAGCCATGTATACACAAGCCAGCTGGAATTAAGTGTTGTACTGAACACCACTATGTCATATGTCTAAATGACCATTGATGGTTACAAATGTGTACAAGGCAACTGATAAATGTTTTTTCCTGTGTAGATTTAGCTGTTGAGGAGATCACAGTGTATGAAACAAACCCCAATGACGCCCTAGAGAGCAGTGTCAAGGGGGTTCTGCATAACCAGGTATTGTTGTGTGTGTTTATACTCACCAGTAATGTGGTTAGTGGTGTTCACATTTACTAATAATCTGTTTGTTGCAACACTAGTTAGCTCAAATGTCCATAGACCAATACAGCTTATTCAATGGCATGGCATCTGTCCTATCACCATGTACATTTTATTTTTTCCTAACTCAAACAAATATCAATGAACTTTTACAATATATGGGTTTCTATAAGTCCTCATAAGAGAAAGGTAATTGGAAGATCTATGGTAACATGACTTGCATTGACAAGAATCTGGGTTGTTGATTAAAACATTAATTATTATCATCATAATGATGATTTTAACAAGTTTGATATTTAGATGGTCGCTCAGACAGACAGGTCAAATTCAATCCTCCTTTCATGTCAGTCTGTCTTAACAAAATGACAAAGACGTCTTGTTTTTGAACAATTGTTGATAAGTTTCAAGAAAACTTAAGTTTTTGATATGTCATTCACTTTTAGTGTTTATGGATGATATTGTGTGTTTAGCAGCAGTGTGCATTATTACGGTCCTGATAGCAAGATAGCTGAGGTCCAACAACATATGACAAATGAGGATGAATTTGGACAAGAACTGTGACAAATATTCATGGATTGAAATATGTAGAAACTTAAGTTAATTGGTCAGTAGATGCATATTTCAGGCAGGGATCGATTTAGCTAAGTAAAACATGCATCAGTGCAACCTTTTCCTGAAATGTGCAGCCTGATACTTTAATAAGTCTACCTAATGCAAGTTTAATCAAGTTCCTTAACTCAAGCCCTGTAGGGACCCACACTGACACACAGTTGAGCACATTTGTTAAAGTATATCCAGTACTGTTTGCCTCCAACAGGACATGTTCAGTGGTAATCTGATTATAAAACATGTAAGGTGGGGGTCACCTTTTCAGCCGAAATGGCTCTAATGAAACAGGATGATTAAAACTTAATTAAAAATGTATTTTCTGGCAGGGTTTGCCTGAGTTTGCTGTATTCTTCAGTCCTTCTGGTGTCCAGTACACAGAGCCATTGGTGAAGAAAGGACTATTGCCACTTGACAAGATAAAAGTAAGTAATTTCTTCCTCAAAGAATTCATGTGTAGTGTATTTGTCAACCTTTTGCACCATGGCATCCTTGTTCTGGGTGTCATCATGGTGGACTGTCTTCCAAAGGGCCAGGCAATAAAGGGAGTATTTTTTATACTGCACTTTGAGCTGAGAAGATGTGTGCTCTTCCATCAGGACAATGTGCCAGTGTACACATCGATCATTGCCATGGCTACATCCCTGGGCTTTGAACTCCTTCAGCACTCGCCTCATTCTCCTGATCTGGCTCTGTCAGACTTCCATCTGCTCCTAGACATGTAGAAAGCTCTTACTGGAACCTATTTCGACTCAAATATTGCCGTCATATGGAGAACGTTTTGGACAGTGAAGAAGAGTGTATCAATGCTGAAGGGGATTTTGTTGAAAAATACATCATTTTAATGTCTTTGGGTCAAGTGTGAGTCCAAGAACTTATCAATCACCTCTCCCACTTTACCCTTGCCAGGATCTGATAATTACAAGTTCAAATCACAAATTTGCCATGGTTTTGTTGGCACCATACCCAAGCCTTTTATTATGTTTGAAAAGTTGTAAATACATTGTTAAATGTGTAGATTTCAATATCGACATACAAACTTGATCATTATGAACAATTTGTTGTAATCTCAAATTGGTATGCCTGTAAAGTCTGAAAACATGCTATTTTCTAGAACATTCAGATGTTATAATAAAGTTGTGTGAGTAGAAGGTAGGAGTAGTGTTAGTGGCATGTAAAGGTGACTCCCCATTATGACAAGCTTGTCTGTGTCAGGTGATAGCCCTGGGCCCTGCCACTAAGCTGGAGGTGGAAGCTCGAGGTGTCACTCTCCATGGTGTCACAGCCAAGCCAGAACCAACCAGTCTTGTTACACTGCTCAAACAGGTATGTAACACACAAATGATACAAATATAATCCTAACACAGTGTTCTTCAGGAAACATAAGGCTGTGTTTGAAACAATATGTTTTATAGATTACCGGGGTAAGTTTGTCCATCGATCCAGATATCATCATCATCTCCCAGTAGTTCAAGTGAGCATATGTTGGGATGCATTGTCTGTCCAACTGACTAACTGTTTATAAATGACAGACATTTGCTTTTACATCTCCAACATCACCCCTGAAACTGTGAGCTGCCATTATAGCAAAATGTGTTTATGTCTATTACTGTGCCATTTGTTACCAAAATGTAATTAATTCTGTGTATTTGTTTGGTTGTGTCATTCAATACATATGATCCATTTTTTGCAGTATTATAGATCTTTACCTTGTTTTTACCTTGCTCTTAAATTTTCACTAAAAAGCATATTTCCCTCCACAACAGTATGCAGTATTCCTTCTTGCATAGATCATTTAACAGTGTAGATTTGGGTTGGGACAAGTCCAAATTCACTACCCGGGTACCCTGCTATTACCCAACCCTTACCGGGTACCCAGTTTTACCGTAGCCCTGGCAAAATGTATATAGATACATGTGTAAGACAATCTGGTCATAAATATCATGTGACAAACCAAGGACCTGGGTCTTGCTCAGTACCAACCAGACCCAAGGCGAATTTTATGAATAAGTAAATAAACAGCTACTTACCTTCCTCACAGTGTGTTCATTGCATGTTCTTCAGTCCATATCATGTTTCACCAATATCATGGTGGCCAGTTGTGTCTTTGTTATTGTCCATTTCCAATGTAAAAGTACGTTTCATGTTGACACATATTTTCCCACCTTTGTGAAATTCTGCATGTAAAGACTCTGTTTTGGTACACTGCTGTTGTGTTTTCAACTCCGTTGCTATTTCACAGGTTTGGTTACATTTGGTTTAATGTTAGTTGCTTTCATCCATACTTCTTTCTCATTATATCGGTGTAGATATCGGGAAACAATGGTCACTGTGGCCGAGATCGACGATTACACCCTGTGTCCTCCGCTCCAGTGTGTGGGATGTCATGGGAAGAAGTCAGTCCAGGATCCCCATGTTTTCTGCACTGACAGCTGGATGCCATGTGACCGAGCCCATTGCTCAAGTGCACTCACTTGTCTACCGACCTCTTCACTGGCACCAACTTGGGATTACCACTCCTAGTTACTGTTTGCCTCTTACACCACCCCGTGGGCGGAGTGCCTCACACCTCAGGCATCACACTGGCAGATGATGCCTGCATTCACTACCTGTGCTTCTCCTGCAGAGACGTTGCCACAGCTATTATCATCTGCCATAAGCTCCACCTTGCATCCTCTTGAGTCCCCCGATCTGGAGCCCCTTTATTTGGCGCTTCATCACCAGGCACCTCCCCTGGCGCAGGCCTCATGTGGCTCTCCAGGCATCACACCTACCAGCATTGGATTTTGGGCTTTACACAGCCTATCAACAACCTTATCAGGCCCCCCTTGCCTGCCCCATATTACTCACAGCAGTCGCAGCCTATCCAGGCGCTGAATCTTAAAGCAGCTCGTCTGGCGCTCATCTTCAGGCACCTCACCATGGTGACGAGAATTGGCCTAAGGAACCTGCTCTTAGCTATGAATGATATTCACCTTCTGGAGGATATGGCTCAACTTCTCATGCTTGCAATTCGCTTCGTTCTTCTCATATCTTATATTGAGGAGGCAGAGTGGCGCCCATCAGAAAACTGTGTCAACATATTTTTCAAGCGTAGTCTGAAATGGAAGTCGCCAGGTTGAAACGAGTGCCGTAAAGCTTGAGAAAGCTGCAATCTCAGTGGCTGATACCGACTTCTGGTTATTCGTTTCAGAGGTCGGTCAAAGTTCGCGAAAGGTCGTTCTGACGTGACCAGTAATGGGATGTCCTCAGATCTTTGTTTTGCGGAGTGAGAACTTAGATTCTGATTTTAATGAGATTGCCCCATTGTTATGATCCACACGAACAGAAATGTTAAGTTGCACAGACAATAATGAATACAAGTATACTGCAGCAGTCAAGATTAAGAATGTAATGTAAGTAACTTTAGTGGCCATGGGAACTTGACATATTTATTATGGGTGCAAAACAGATAATTTGGTCAGCATTACTTGCCATTTCAGTGGCTTTTGGAGTTTTTTCTTTGTCAGTGAAGCTCTCTCAATCCAAATGAAATCCATTGCACTTCCTATTTTCTGATGCGTGCAAGACAGGTTTTACAAGGCTCAGACCACTGGCTGATGTGGCTCCGCAAGTACAATGTTTGGCTTTCAGGCGAGGCTCAGCTTCATGCCAAAGCTTTTCATGGAATTCAGAGGCAGTGTGACTTTATTTCTGTGTATCTGTGTAACTACTGGGTGTGTTTCTCCAAACCTGAAGTGCGGTAATAAAACTAGAAGTGCATATAACTTTGTTATTATGTTAGGTTATTTCAGTGCCTTATTGGGCTGGCTGTTTTAAGCTTTTCTGTAGAAGGCATATTTTTCTGGATGTACTTTTTTGGAACATGAAGTGCATGGTGGTATGTTGGGATGTTTTGGGACATTGCTGCCACACCAGACAGTTTGGTCATTCTCTCATCACTGTGCTTGTAGTAGTAAATAAGATAAAAGTTTCCTTTTATTTGGCACATTGTTATTGTATTTGTTCTTAGTTTAATTAGTTGTTGTGGATGTAATGGGTTGAGGCGGGGTGAAATGGGGTTTAACATCACATTCACGACTATGCTTGTCGTAAGAGGCAACTAACAGGATCGGGTGGTCAGGCTTGCTGACTTGGTTGAAGAATGTCATTGATCCCAGTTGTGTGGATCAATGCTCATGATATCAATCACTGGATTGTCTGATCCAGACTCCATTATTTACAGACCGCTATCATATAGCTGGAATATTGCTGAGTGCGGCATCAAACAATAAACCAATCAACAATCACATTCAAGTTTGGAAAAATCATTTGAATCTGTTTTTTTCTGGAAGGAGTAAGTAGATGGGGAAATTAGATTCTACATCCAGAATCAGAACATATAAGGGATTTCTATGGCTTAAAGCCTGTGAGGGTTGATATATTATTTCTTATTTGTTTTGCATAATGACCTATAATTGTATCAGTTTCATGCACATTCATAATGGCCACTGAATTCCTGGCTCAGATTCCACTGCAACCTAAATGAAGAGATGTCATCATAATGGTTTAAGTAGTGCTTGTCCACTGAGATACCTTGCCACAGTTTAACAAGCATATTCCCTCTCACACACATGATACTGAACCAAGATGGCCAGTCCTTGCTTGATCACCTTAATTCTGAGCCCCCGGCATGGTAGCAGCAAGTACCGACTTTTTACTGTCTTTTGGAAAGATGTGACCAGGGGATCAAACCCGACCTTCTGCTCTCAGGGCAGACATTCTAGATGGATAGATGGATGATGATGTATTATATTTATTAGGGCTGGGACCAACTGTGCGATCCGATGCGTATGATGATACCTTGGATGAAAATAATTACGTTTTCACAACTTAGTTTTCACCAGTAATTAGTGTTTGAGGTAACATTAATTAAAGGATACGGGGGCACGGGTGGCCCAGTTGTCCAAGGCACCGCAATTCGCTGTGCAGAGTTGTGTCCCTTGGGCACGCCAGAAACCTATGATTGTGGGTTCAAATCCTGGTTCGCCCCGATTATGTTTCTAGGTTTGTCAGCACCATACCCGTGCTCGTGGGTTTTACCGAAGTGGTAAACATCATGACCTGCATCACTTTCGACTTTCCTCCCACATTAAGCTGACACGCCGTGATATAACTGGAATACTGTTATAAGCGGCGTTAAACCCAAAAAACTCACTCACTATTAAAGGATACACTTTAAGTAAGAATCAATTCTTTTTACTTAGTGTGTTATTGTGTTCGAAACTTGTATCGAGAAGTAAACAATTGCGATCCACCGATACATCAGTGTATTGTCCCACTACTAATATTTATGTATTGCCTTCCAAAGCCTTTTTCATGTGCAGAGTTTACAATATTTTGTTAACCTTTCAATATGATTTGTGTGTTTTTGTTATAGGAGCAGGTTGAAGAGCAGAAAGACTAAGTGTCCCCAAAATGGAACAGCCAACTCCTACAGTGAAAAGTGTGTGCCCAGAGATATGATTGTAGTACAGCATGCAATAGCATGGCATCAGCATACCCTATGTGCTTGTCAGTACTCTCATTGAAAGAGCTCATAATGTCACAGACCATCATATTTTGATCACATATGATGAGACTTAAATCTCACTCACCCACTTTTCATATGATGTTTCATAGATTGCTCATTTTTGATAAATAGATACAAACACTTCAGCTTCAAATAATATGAATGTTGTTCATACATCAGACTGAAAACCCAAAACAGAGGGAAAGATGAAATATGCCATATGTAAAGGGTCTGGAGACTCGAAGGGTAGCTGCATTACACACATAGTTGTGGAGATTAAGTTGGAGGACTGGTATATAAATGTGTCATTGTTTTTCCATAATCTTAAAAGTCTGCTGTTAATTTGAATTGATGTGGTGCAATTATATATATGCAATGTTTTTATCTCAGCATTGACCAATGTTACACACCATCTAAGGCCTGTTGAAGTGTGTGACATGCTGCCGTTCAGTAGGCTGCTGACAAACAAGGAAAGGTGTGTTTGTGGCATTACTTTAGTTTATTGGATCGTGTTGTAGTTTTGCTGTTTGATGTAGTCAACGTATCATTGTCGGTTGTTATCCCTCAGTATTTACCATGTGGATATCACATGTGTATGTGTTTTAAGCTGTTAATGCCTCATATGGCTGCCATAATACTTCTCTATACATGAATGGAGTCAAAAGCATACCTGTGATTGTGTTTTATTTGTTAATAGTATGTCAATTTCTTAAATTATTTCAATGGCTAGATAAGAAATAACTGAATTACTGAACACCCATTCATTTTATATGCTATGTGTTCAGTGTTATTAGGTTTTAGAAGCTATTATTCTCCACCATGAAATAGTAACGGAGTTCATCTGTTCTTTTGTCCGTCCGCTTCTCAAAGGGGACAAATTTTCTCAAAAACTATTTCACACAGATTTGATTTAAACAATTATTCACAAAAAGTGAATGGGATTGGGTACAAGTTGTGTCCAACTTAGAACACCAATTGAAATTCTTATGTTCACCATGCATGGGGATAGTGATAAAGCTGTTTTCTTGTTTATGATGTTTCCATGTATAAAGAGTAATGGTATAATAGATTTGTTTGATGTTAAATTTTTCAAAGTGCTTTGTAGGTTTATTTGATTGTTACCAATGGTGGTTATCCCAGATGTGTCTTTCAGAGAGTCCAACACTTGAGCATTTACGTATTGTTTCATGAATATTTCACACAGAGTCAAGATATGATCTCAGATCCTCTTGGTGAAGGTATTTTCAGTTGTCTGATGTAATGTGACATGCATACAACCTGATGGGTTAGAGACAATATCTGAAGTGGCCTTGATAATAATTGAGTGTTGTAGAATTTTGGCATGTATGAAATATGCTATACAGTCAAGTCCTGTTAATCTGACATGGTTTGTTGCATATGATTATGTAAGATTAACAAGTATGCCAGATAAATGAAATTAAGTAGTATCAACGTTCATGATCGAAAATCGGACAACCACATGTTCGATAACGATACATATCAGTTGTAATAAAATTATGAAAAAGGAAATATTCATTTTGATATGTTATATAGTTAGTAGAATATGATGTGATCTGTAATGGGATGTCCTCAGTGGTAGCAGACCCATGAAGATCCCAGTAGAGAATAGGTCTCAGCAACCAATGCTTGCCGTAAGAGGCGACTATGATTGTCATAAGCGGCGACTAATGGGATCAAATGGTCAGGCTTGCTAAATTGTTTGATGCATGTCATCGTATCACAATTGCATAGATCGATGCTCGTGATGTCAATCACTGGATTGTCTGGTCCAGACTCGATAAAGACCACCATCATATAGCTGAACTCAGTGTGAAACAACAAACAAACTTAGCGAAAGCAATAACTTATATCTGATTTTAATGAGATTGAGTTAATCTTAACGTGATTAATCCTTTTTTGTTTATTTAAAGAATTGATTGTCCACTGTTAAGCAAGTTTATCTCTGCAGCTGTTGTAAAATGCAGCTAGACAACTTGTCTAACATCAGCACAAGCGGGCAGATGACCACGGAGTACGCAAATCACTGTGGGATAAACGAGATTAATGAGTTATTTCGAGAATTTGTTGCAAATTAGGTGTGTCACAGTCGGAGTGTGAGACTGTCGGATTAACGGGTCTAAATAGCACTGATATAATTGGTTCCCATCATTAGTGTCGGGTAAAGCCGATTGTCAGATCAACGAGTGTTGGATTAACGAGACTTGACCAGATATATAGTTTTTCCTGTAGCTGTATTTTGATGATAAGCTGCTTTCAATGGATTGTTTACATGAAGTGCATGACTATTGCTCAATGTTTTGTACAGTCCTGCTGCTATCTTTTGAATTGATGATGTACCGTTGATGTTATGTATTTAATATTCATCAGATTTTTTTGGCAGTTGCAACACTTTCAAGAGACTCATAAAAGTGTTACATGTTTTAACAAAGCATCCCATATTGTTTGTCACTTGGGTCAAAGAAGAAATTCTGTATGAAATGATGAATGATGCCTCTAGTGTAACATTTGAGGTGAGGTAAAAATGAGCTTTGTCACATCCCAACATTATTGCACTTACATAGCGACATGTACTAATCCGGACTATGGCCCATTTTAAAGTGCTAGCCCACTGAGATACCATGCCTCAGTTTAACATGAATACCACACTGAGTCACAGTATTCTGACTTGTAATGACCAGTCCTTGTAATGCCGAGCACCTGACAGGGTAACAACAAGTTACATCTTTTAACATCTTTTGGTATGATGCGGCGGGGGATCAAACCCCAGACCTTCCGCTAGAGTACAGAGGCAGTCTCTTGGGTGACTTGTAATACTTCTGTCACTGAATTACAGTTTTAATAACTTTACATACTAAAACAATACAAATGTGAAACTAAACACATGTCTAGGTGTTGCACATTGATGACTCCTTTGAACTGAAGATGACTGTTGTATTTGGGGGACATTGTCGATCTGTCCATCCGTCAATCTCCTATGAAACCACAAGGCCAATGTTGCTAAAACTTTGCATGTATGATCTTTGCTATGGTGTCTCTAAAAGTGCTCACAGGATTTTGATCTGATGTTAAACATGGCCACCTCAGCAGACTTATTTGGAAACCCATAAATTTACAGTTGAGTGAGGCTTAACCTATAACTTGATGATGACCATCTTTAGTGCATGCATAGAAAGGACATGTTATAGCAATAAATGTGTACCTGAACATACTGGTTGGGTATAGGGTGAGCATGTAATCCCTCAGTTTTTCTTAGGTTGGTTGAATTTAGTCAGCCAATAACTTGCAAGAACCATATAAAGTAACCCCACATACAAGATGACCCCCCTGCACAAGCCTTTAAAATCGATGCTAATTAATATACCAGACAGTGTAATTACATGATTAGTTTGCATACTTCATTACAAATTTGTTGACATGGTATTTCCGGTGTTACGTGCCCACAGTAATGTCTGTGTTGGGGGAGAAAAAACATCAAAACTCTTCAACCCTGTGTATAACTGTAAGCCCCCTCATTCTAGGTACAAAAAAAACCTTGCCTTATGCACAGCAGTATACGGTAAGTCTCAGGTATCTGTAAATTCCACCGACCCAATCAGAACCTAAAGATTCTGTGACTCGTTTGGAGTAAAGCATACATTTGTCCAAAATGCAGGATATATCTGTACCAGTAAAGAGTATTTAATGGCGATTCAGTATGTTAGAATTTGACATTAGGTTAGAGCATGAGGACCAGGTATGATTAGACACCAGGGTTCCGGTGCCCTAACCTATTTAAACCATTAGCATTTAAATGTTTGAACATTGTTTTTATAACTGTATTTAAGAAAATATTCAAGAACTCTTTAAGAACACTGGTGAGTTGGCTTTGTATGATGCATGTGAAATATGTAACCTGAGCCTGTGGCATTTGCACATTCCTCTTTGACAACTCATGCTATGAAATTAGCATCCCAAGGCAAGTATTCAATTCATATTATACCAACTTGAGCACATTTATCAATCACATATATACTAAACAACAAAGGTTCCTGTGACATTGAATAAGTTTTAATGCAAAGTTATGTTTTAAACCAAATCTGAAACAATGTCGGTTTACAAAAGATAAAAGACTCCTGTAAGTGTTCAGATGGTTTAATTTGCCATACTGGCTTCAGAAAGTGTGTGATTTCATAAAAAACATGAACATGCCAAAATGTCAATTTACAAATCAATAGCGTGTGTGTCCACCTCTGGATGTGATGCAAGCAACACACCTTCGTCTCATGGAATGGACCAGGTGTCGCACAAAGTCCAGTGGGATATCTGTCCATATCTGCTGGAGCATGTTTCAAAGTTCAAAGGCGCTGATCCATCTTATCCCACATGTGCTCGATTGGTGAAAGATCAGGGGAGCGAGCCAGCCAGGGGATGACATTCACGTTGTTTTGTTGAAGAGAATCCTGAACAGGTTGAGCAATAGGAGGTCTGGCATTGTCATGTTGAAAGGTAATGCCTAGGCCATGACGATGCTAAAACGGTAGAACAACAAGGCCGATGATCTCGTTGCGGTAGCACTGTCCATTGAGATTTCCCTCTACCACTATCAAATGGGTCCTCTGTCTTGTAATCCAACCCCATACCATAACGCTGCCCCCGAACCGATCTTCTTCCATGACACAATGATTCACCTCGACGTCGGTACCCTCGAATCCGTCCATCGCTGTGGCTGAGGTGAAAACGAGAGTCGTCAGCGAATAGAACTTGTCCCCACTGCATGGCCGCCCAGCGTAGACGCTGTCTGCACCACTGTGGTTACTGTGGCCTGCCACTCAGAGGATGGTCTCTGACTGCATTCGTCTGTTGTCAACGTTGCCATCAACACCAAATGGTGTCTCAGTGGACGTTAAATTGTCTTGCAACATCACGTTGACTTGATCCTGCTTCAAGCATACGAATGGCTCGCAGAATAGTCCATGAGCCAGAGAAAATTTGACTACCAAATAGAGGGACAAATTACCAATATGATTTTCAGCTAGCTTGATGTCTCAACTGTATAATTTCATGTGATGGACATTTCAGATGCCCAGCTAAATACGATTTTGGTGGCCATTTTCCAAGATGGCGACCATTTTTTCACTTTTTCTACATATTTCAGAAATAAGCTTATAACACAGAATTTATTAATTTCAGACAACTTTTATTTACTGATATTGTTTCAGCACTACATTGCACACATTCTGTTATGCTTTTTGCATATCACTGAGTTATAATTTTTGAGTTAATGTTGAAATTATATAAAGAAATTACCCTTTTTTAACATTTTACTTACATCTTTTCTTTCCAATGCAACGTTGTTGAGTAATAATTGACACCTTATGATAGATAAAAATTGTCTAATGTATTTTCATATATAAAATACCATTTGGAAGTTAAAACATGCTAGTGCCTAAACATAAGCAGCCATTTTTAAATATAGTGCACTTTTTCACAGATAATTCAAAAATTAAGAAAGTCGTACATATTGCAACCAAAACTTGTTTTTATATTTCCTAGCTAAATTTCCAAGAATCTAAAGTGTTTAAAGTTAAAATGTACACATTGTGATATTACATTTATATGTGTTTAATTATAACATCAAATGTATACATATAAACAAAATTCCACTTTCATTCCCACATGACCCTTCTGCAATTAAATATAACTTGTTCATAATTCAAAAGCCACCACTGTCCTTCTACTTCACAAATCTTCTACTTCTTAAAAATCAGCATCTAGTAATATCCACTCTCCATATTAAACAGGAGACTGTTTGCTGGAGTTTTATGCTGTTGACATTAACATTGTAACACAATTTAGCATGAATATGGCCAGTTCGTGTAACAGTTTCAAGAAAATGTCTATAAATATAATAGACATTTTAACAATGAGGATGTCTTATATTCCGTCCCAAAACCTGCTGTGTGATACACATCCAACTGTCAAATTCAGTCATCTTCATCGCTTGAGTCTTCTGCATCTTGATCTCTTCATCATTGTCATCCATGTTGGAGCAGGGTGACAACTTGCAGGCAGAGTTACATTTAAGACCATTTAATGTACATGTGCACGCACGTGGTCAACAAGTACGAGAACATCTGCATGACATCAAACCTAGGACCACTTCTGGACTGCCAGATTTCCTGTGTCGTTTATTTCCCAACCATGGCCTGCAGAGGGATCTGGTAAGTCTGGAGAATTTTCAAGGCTCCTCCTGCAAAATGCTGACTAGTAATTGGCACGAAGGGTGTACTGGAAAAGCGCATCTTTACATGGTGGGAGCTGTCCAGATTCAACATCCCTACCTCTACCTCGAAATATCTGGTAACGCAGCTAATTGACCTTGTTTACATGTCAGAGAAGTTGGCTGAACTATTATGCCATTGACACAATGTGATGTCCCTGATCCACTTAGTAATTCCTCTTGTCTGTCAATGTTGTCAAAAGCAAGTACAGTTGGAACAGACTGGTGGATGCTTGCTGGAGGAGGTACTTCATCAATGTCTACATGTTCCTTCTTGTCAATACAGAGCGCAGTGTCAGTCTCCTCCAAGGTTGAGTATAAAAAAGAGTGTCCCGAGCGATTTAACGTTTTGATCAGCTCAACATTACCTGTCAGAGTTTTTATTACCCATGGAAGAAGAATGTGCTTTGGCGTTATTACTTTGCCAACAGTAACAACAGCAACAATGTCCTGGGCAATGGACCATGAAAGTCTGCTAATGTGAGTTTAGGGTGTCTCTTTGCCATCAAGTAAGAGATTCAGAAACCTTATGACACTACTGGGTAAAGAAGAATATGTGGAATTCAATTCTTCAGGATGTGGAGGCCAAGGCTGTTCTTTGATTTCACTCTTTATTTGTCCACGTAAGAACATCGCTGTATCACTGACTAATGTTTCATATCTATCATCTGACTTTGCATTCAGTTTGTCCTTCAATGAAACATTATCAGCAGCTATAGTTTCAAGCAACAAGTTGTAAGGTCTGATGTATACCCTCCGTCCCACAGTGAAAAAATTCAAAGATTCTTTAAATTCAGCCTCAAGTTTCCCACGAAGATGATATCGAAAGGACAAGTCATTGCATCCATTTACTGACAACAGACAGTAGTTTCAGATGTAATTGGGGAATTATATTTTTCATTACACAATTTTAGGTCTCATTGTGAGTTGATGGTCCTATTATGAGCAAACACATCTCTGATCAAGAAAAGAGTACCAGTAACTTACTGAATAAATCTCAAATATACCCATTCCTGAAAAGGATTAACTATTAGTCCTGATGTTAGTAAGTATGTTAGTTTTAATGTCACATGACTTCTTCCATGCAGCCATGTCAGAAGACTGCATTTGTTAGCCTTCGGGACAGACTTTGTTTTTTCGATTCCCGCTGGCAACACATGTTCTTAAGGAAATTGGTCCCTAATCATGGTCAATTAAATTAAAGGGGAAAAAAGTTCCATTATTACCAAGCGGTGTTTAGCTGACAATTCAGTTAATTAAGACACGGTTAAAGTCAAAAGAGCCATAAATTAATAGCTGTTACTATTAGAAGGCTTCCATGCTGCAAATTTGGATGTCTAATATTTTAAACCTGCAAAATAGCATCACTTATATCACACACTTCTTTGCTTACGGGTTTGTTATGATATTTTCCAATAGTACATTCACTACTCCACCCTACAGTTTAAATAGTCTGCAGTTGGTACTTGGTAGCACCAGCTGTACTGGAGGAGACTGCCCTGATGCTGTGAGACTTAAACTGATTAGTACACAAGTAAGTCTTGTAACAAATTTAAGCCATCAAGATATGTAGTGGTTTTTGAAACCTGTTTATGAGGCTTCTGGGTTGTTTTGAAAATTAGCCGAAGCTATGGACAATGTATGGAGTAAGCAGCAAGAGTTGTCTCCCCTGCATGTAAGATGGCCTTCTCTGCTTAAGTTTCTTTGTTTCTTGTGTAACCCCGCACTCGGGAATTTTCCATCGATATGACTACGGTCTGTAAACAATCGAGTCAGGACCAGACACCAGTGATCAATATCATGATCATCAAACCTTGCAATTGTGATACGATGACATGCATCAACCAAGTCAGTGAGTCTGACCACCGATCCCATTAGTCGCTTCTTGCGACAAGCATTGTCGCCTTTTACGACAAGGATGGGTTTTGAAGACCTATTCCAACCTGGATCTTCACGGATTTCAATCCAAACCTAATAACTACTTCTAAGTCTCTCTTCAACATTTCCACAGTCCCGAAAACAGTAACATTAAAGTGACTTATTTCTACTCAAACAAACAATGTTATCTCAACCACTTTCGCTCATATCTCTAAGATAATTTAACACTAAGGAGACATCCCACACAAAGGAATATCTGGAAAATGCAGGTCTTGTGTTAAATACTCCTTACATGTACCTCTCACTGTGGGGTGTTGTGCCAAGGGCACATCTCCAACACTTGTAACAGTTGATAGTGCTGACCTGGCAGTTTTCATCCCTCAAGTCCACTTCCAAATTGTTCTGTGAAGAAACTTTGGAGCATCTTTCAGAGATGGTGAAATGGGATTGATGATTTTCCTGCTGCATCCATTTCTTCTTTTCTTGTGGTTGATGTACATGACAGCAGTATGATGTTTGTAGCATCCATCGAAATTCCCTCTCCTTGAAGTGACTGCAAAAATGAATGCGAGGCACGGTGGAGTGATAACATTTGAACTGCTTCTCCTTACATGAGTTTGTGGAGAGCTGTTCCCCAAACACTGAAAGGACAGAATATGTAGATTTACAGAGAAGGCATCTACAGCATATGCTTCTGGATCATAAGTATCAGTTAATTCCAGAAGCAAAAGATTTCACGATTGCTTTGAATCAAAAGCATTGCCATCTTTCCGAGGCAAGGGAGTTAACTGACTGTAAAAAGTCCAGTTTCTACCCATGCCGAACTTGGCTGGAATTTCTGGGATGGATCGTAGCGTCACTAGTTGCTTTTACGAGTTATGTCCCTTCTATGTCCCTCCTGTATTTGGAAAATATCTGTAGACGCCCAGTTGACGTTACATATGCTCTGCAAGTCTGCACGGCAGTCGCCAGCTTCAATGTTCAACACACACGTCTGCAGCTGAAATTCAAATGTCATGGTTTTGTAATAGGCGCGCCTTGCCTGAGGCGGCCCAGTGGCCGCAGAGTTCTCTGGCTCTGTGAGTGTCTAGATCGAATCCCACTGCTGACTCACGGCCTTTTGCGCGGTTTTATTAACATGGTAAATGTGCGGGGCGGTCGGGTAGCCTAGTGGTTAAAGCGTTCGCTCGTCAGGCCGAAGACCCGGGTTCGATTCCCGACATGGGTACAATGTGTGAAGCCCATTTGTGGTGTCCCCCACCGTGATATTGCTGGAATATTGCTAAAAGCGGCGTAAAACCATACTCACTCACTCACTCACTGGTAAATGTGCGGGTTTCAGCGTGAGTCAGTCAGCTGGGACTCTCCCGTGAGACTCCGTAGTATAGTTTATGCATTGGCCAGGTGAACAAAAAGGCTTGTTGAATAAATAAAAGTAAAATGTTAATTTTTTTAAAAAAAATGAGAAATGCAATTCAGAAAGCCTAACCACTGTCGACTATATACTACATATTCTTTTTTGTACGAATCTAGGGGATAGCCTACTTCTCCCCAAAGGAAACTCTAAACAAACTATATTAACAAATTTACCAACATACTTACGAGTCTACTTACATGAGAATTTCTCCCCCCCACAGCTACATGACACCATATTCTACAACTAAAGATAGAGGGGTAGAATAGGTCTTCAGCAAACCCGTAAAGGGTCACTAAGGGGATCCGGGGGTCAGGTTGATTGATACTCATGACTGTCTCTGACGGTCTCCGCAGTACCTTACTGCCACCAGGCTGACCAGTCGTACAGCCGTTGGCCAGCAACGCTGTTCTCGACCAATCTATACTGTGCATCATAATCCGTGGAGGAACATAAAACACGCAGCTCAAGCACTCAAGTAGGGAACCACCACCCCACCCCAAACGACCATATGGAGACAATTTACGGTCAAAACGTGAGTAATAAAAGAAGCAATTAATTACAAGATACATACAATTTGCAGACGTACTTGTATTAAATTAATATGATGTTTCTTACAGGTTCTTAAAATAGCCGACCCATGTCCCTGCTATGAAATTACCGTAAATTACGTGACTTCCTACAGCTTACACACAACAATGGCTTCCTTGTGACATCACAACACAAATATTTTGTACCACCCATATTGCTGTCATGTGCTACTGCTGTATCAACGGCCCTCATTATTTTAATTAAGACATTGGACTTTGCACCCTAACTGTAATACAAAGTGGCTAAGATTTCAAGGTAATGAATATAAGTGAGTCTGGTTTTCTGCATTCAATAGGGTTGTAGAATTCTGATTATTTGTCTGTCCACCAAAGTAAACTCATCACTAACATTAAATTGTATATCTAAATTACAAAATAATAGCATCATACTTTTTGGTCATTCGTCTTATCAACACGCCCTGAAAGAGGGGTGGTGTAACAACTCGGTTAACAATGTCAACATCGTGTGTGACCATTTGCAACAGCCTGGGGGATGTTCCAAATGGCAACCAAAGATAGCTCAGTGGGGACCAACGGCATGCCAGCTGTTTTGCCCGTTTGACTTGACATTTAAAGCTGACGATAACGTCTGTCTGTTTCACGTGTAAACATGGAATGAGAATGCTTAGAATAGAATTTGGCAGAGAACTTGAAAAAATTGACTAAGTACTTACCTACTCGAGTGTCGCTCCGTGGGCTTCTTTAGCTACAGATAAAGTCATTGAAAATGAAGGTGGCTGTGGTTTCTGCTTACTGGTCTGGTATTGCAAAGGCCTCTACCCACTTACTGAGAGGGTCAGTCATGACAAATACTACTCTATTTCCCCATTCCGACAATAGAAGAGGACCGCCAGAATCCATGTTCCACCACAAACACATCTTCCCGAGGCAAGGGAGTTAACTGACTCTAAAAGTCCAGTTTCCACCCTTGCCGAACGAGGCTGGAATTACTGGGTTCGATCGTAGCGCCAACAGTGGCTATTACCAGTTTTGTCCCTCCAAAGCCTCTCCCATCGACCAATCAGATTCCACCATTCGTATAACTTGCATTTGCTTCACACAACATGGTGGCGCCCAGTCAAGACGATCTAATCGATAATCAGGATCTATGTTGTGATAAAACGGGTCTTACATCGCGAAATGCATCAAATCACGCGAGCACCTTAAAAACATGAAAAGATTTGGAAAATATCTGCTGACAACGAGTTGGCGGTGCACATGCTTTGCAAATCGACCAAAATCTGCACGCCAGTTTACGAAACGGATTTCGATTTCGGTGTGCAAGTTTGATTGGACTATGCATAGACTCGTTAGTCCAACCAAAATGTAACTCCATAATACCAGCCTAATTCGGCAAGGGTGGAAACTGGACTTTTATAGTCAGTTTAACTCTCTTGCCTCGGTCCGTAACAAGTGCTCTTGGTACATGTAGCTACCGGGGGATTCTTTCAACGTAGACCCAGCAAACAAGACTTTCACCACTCAGTTATATTATATCTGCACTGCTGTCAGTATATTTTCAATCCTAGAATGACCATTTACATTTTGAACAGCTCTTAGAATACTGACTTGAGTGACAGCACATTGTCACATTGTCACATTGTCACAAGGGTTGACTGATAAGTTCTGAACCTCATTAAAGAGGCGTTAAGCTACAGACGAACATAAACTTTTTTAATCAGATTTCAACTTAGAACGAGTGAGTTAGCTGGGTTCAATTCCGCTTTTAACAGTATTCCAGTCATATCACGGCTTGTATGCTTAATGTGGAAGAAACGCCGGAAGTGATGCAGGTCTCAGACGTTAACCACTTTGATGAAAACCCACGAGCACAGGTATGGTAACGAAAGAAACACAGTCGGGGCGAACCGTGATTCGAACCCACAATCATAGGTTTCTGGCTGCACCAACGGACGTTGTAGGTAGTACGAGACACTAGGCTAGACTATTGATAGGTCCCCTTTTGGACATTGCGCTGGAACTCCGAGACCCAGGCTTGTGTTTATTCGGCATATTCAACTGTTTCAGTTGTGCGGTTGTGAATATTATGCAGATCAGTGATATGCGATACCGACAATATCCCATGTCTACGTATTTGACTTGCAGGAAGATGAGCTGCCCACACTGAGGAAAACATTTACATGTATATTCGCTTAGGTAGTCGGGTTTTGGCATTCCGGTTCATCATCGCCCCTCGGTGGCCATGTAATGAGAAAGTAACTTCATATTCCCCCTGCTTACTGAACAAAGGATATCGCTTATTCATGTCAGTATAGTCTCATCATTGTATATGATAGTCTCATTTACCAAGGATCTATTCATTAACATTGCCTTTGGAAACATTATATTTCTGTCACAGTTAAGGACAAGTTTTAGGTTGGCGACCATCTTATTGTATTAAATCATCTAGAATCGGTTTTCTCAAAGATTTCAGGATTTTAGCAATACACAAAATACGAAATGAAACATACTGCCGTTTTCAGGAACGTGAAGACTCCGAAATAAAAATGAGTGTGACTGAAAATGCTTTTGGCTCAGATGGCACCTGAAGATGCTCTCGCCTCTGCAAAAATCTTAAACCGCTAGGAAACAAACAATATCTTCACTGCTGAAATACGTCATTTCTGATAACACTGATATGATAATAATTATGATAGCATAATCAATTCTAATAAATAAGTACAACATAAACTAGCTTCACACATTGAAAAAGTGGTGATTTTTCAAGAGAAAATCTAATGTTCGTAGCTCAAAGTCATTTTTTTACTTCATGATGATTGTATTGTTTTCATTTATAGAATAGTGGCCAGACCCTCAAACTGCCGACATACCCCTCCCCGTTGTAGAACAAAGCAAACTTAGGGTTTCCTGATGTTTGTGTATCCAACAGACTAGAAAATGGTGGTCGTGCTGACAAACCTAGAAACATAATCAGGGCGAACCGGGACGCAACTCTGCACAGGGAATCGCGGCGCCTTAGACGACTGGGCCACCCGTGCCCCCATGTAGAATATACGAAGAAACAAACAAAAAAATGTGCACAAGGAGATCAAAATAACTGCTTCCCCTCAAAATAGACAAGCAGATGATACAATCTCAAGACACATAAAGGTATAAGGAAATAAGATCAACTCCTTTACTGAGAGGAACACAACGTTTCAGAGCATAAACTTACTCCTTCATCGGGTGAATTAATGCTATGAAGCAGATATATATACTGAACCGCAAAAGAAACGTCATCATGGATAGATATATGAGAAACCTTTTTTGTCCAAACACTGTAAACATACTTTGAGATATATTACAAAGATGAAACTGAAAGTAAAGTGTCAAATATTCTTAAAGTGAAAACACAAGACTAGTCTCCGAGAAAATGGCATCACAAGTCAGTATCTCGTGTGTCTGCCATGTGCATTGATGACTGCCGTGCAACGTCGTTACGTGGAATGGATGAGGCGGTTTATGAAGACCATAGGCACGTTAGCCCACACTCTGAAGAACGCCTGACGCAGTTCAGCTGCAATTATCGGGGTTGGTCGGACGTCATTCAGCCGTATTTGAATCTCGTCCCACGAGTGCTCAATGGGATTTAAATCGGGACTGAAGGCAGGCCGATGCATGGTTCTGATGCCATTCTGTTGAAGGAAGTCTCTTGTTGCTCTCGCAGTGTGGGCACGGGCGTTATCATGCTGAAACTCGTGGTTGCGGCGACGTGGCAAATGAGGTATGGCGTGTGGTGTCAAGACTTGTACCGAGCTGCTGTGACACCATTGCCTCTCCCTGGACCGATGTTCTGGAAGACCACAGGGCCGACCCTCTGTGCAAGACCAATTCCGCCCCACACCATGATGCTCGCACCACCCCACGAGTCTCTCTCAACAACACAAGCATCCGAATAACGTTCCCCACGGCATCGCCAGACCCTCTCTCTGCTATCTGCTGTTGAGATACACTAACGGCTCTCGTCTGAGAATAGGACTCTTCTCCACTGCTGGTGGCGCCAATGTTGGTGCTTTGTTGCCCACTGAAGACGGTCCCGGCGATGACGTGGTGTCAGGATGGGTCCTCGATGTGGCCTGTGACAGTGGAGGTGGCTGCTCGTCAATCGTCGACGCACGGTCTCCGCACTAATGTGTCGCTGGTGTGTCCCCATGGTCTGTCGAGCCGTTTCCGCAGCAGTAACAAACCGATCTTGAAGAAGCTGTCGCACAATCTGAAGATCCTAACGTCGGGTGATGATCCATGGTCTTCCACTACGTGGTCGGTCATCTGTAGTGTTGGTGGTCTGGTACTGTTGCTGGAGCCTGTATATTGTCCTTACGTGGACTTGAAATGCACTGGCTATTTGCCAGGCGGTTTGTCCAGCTTGCAATCGTCCAAGGGCTTGGTGTCCCTGATTTCTGGTCAATCATGGCATGTGGTAGCAATTCAGTAACAAAAATGAATGTTTTCCGATCTAGGTGGATTTTATAGGGCAAGAAATGGAGGATCGCATGTGCATTTCAATTTGCGCGGAATTCACGTGCATCGGGTTACCATGGCCGTTGCCGCGATGCGTTTGGTGGAAACTTTTCAAGGGAAGCCAACAAATAATTGGCGCTGATAAACGAGTCCCAGTCCCAGATCCCCTGCAATTGTGACAACCAGTACATTGGAGAAACCCTCAGATCCCTCAACACCAGACTCAAAGAACATCAGAACTCTGTCAACAGACTAGACCTAAATCCACTATTTCCGAACATATCACCAAGAACTTAAGACCATAATATCATGTTGGAAGCCACCAAAGTCCCGTCTACCAATAACTGGCGAAAACTACAAGAAGAAACTACTACATCAGGAGACACCAGCCAGCCATGAACCGTGACCAGGGAACTAATTATCCAGCTGGCTTCCATTTGTCCATTGCCATTTCTATTGCTATTACCTGTCAGTGCTGTTTACACCCTGCTCCCCGTTTGTCCATTATCCATTGCCTATTTCCAATCAGTGATAATTTAAGTCATGCTGTCACCTATCAGCGCTTATTAACTGCGAAGTGTTGGCTTTCATTTGTCCATTGCTAATCACCTATCAGCGGCACTTAACTGTTGGCTTCCCTTGTTTAGTTTCCACCTTTGTTATCTTATTACTTTTGCTGTTCGTACAGGTACATATATAAAGCATAAATTGACCTGATGAAAGAGTAAGTATATACTCCGAAATGTTCCTCATAATAAAGAAGTTGACATCCATAAAGTCTTTTCTTTATGTGAATCACTTCTAAATGTCATTCAGAGACTACATAAAGGTATCTAAACATCACAATCTGACATATATATCAGAATATTTATGCATACACTATTGCTCTCAATACCCAAGGAGTGCACTATTATAATTATATTTGTAATTACATACAGAGAAAGTCACTGGAACCACAAAACGCGTACATAGAGAATACTACACTCATTCTCGTTAGATACCATTTTTACGAAACGAGTGGTATTTCTATGGTATCTGACCGAGCGAAAGCGAGGTCAGATACCATAGAAAGTTCACGAGTTTGAGTGTGGTACTTTATTTATTACCCACGTTAAATATATATTTAAGTGTAAATACATAACAACTTTCGTTCGTTGACAGACCAAACTGAAACCGGTTGCAAAATCTGGTTGCGCATGAATATTGATATATGACCAAATATGGGCATTGTTGACATGTTTATGCATACGCATTAACAACATGCGCCTGCTGTTCTGTTTGCAAACAAACCAGCACCGACGCTCAAGATCCTTTTGGAAGAAAGTCTTCAACTTTGGTAATTCAAGCGCCATGTTGTAAGTACGCAGGACACCGATAAGAAAATTTGAAATGTCACATTAGCGCCGCGCTTTGAATATCGGACCAACAGTCGGTCACACTGCCGGGGTCCTGTCTGTGCAATCAAAATGGTTCGGTTTCCTTGATCTATCAGCTGAATTTATATAATGTTCGTACCATTTTGGAAGAGGGAAATCAGACTGTTCGCCAAAGACATTCATGTTAACTGTACCACCCTTTACTGAAGACGTGAAAATCAACAAACTCCAGTCTGCTTGCATGGTAGTGACAGCTTCGAAGGGCAAGGTCGCCACCGGAATAAGAAAAGACAACCGCGATCCACTCACAGCGTTTTACGCTAGAGATAGGGAATGTTACTGTTCACATTTGGGATGTTTGGGGCCACAAAATCAGAAGTCAGGCACACTTCCACGGAGTTTTCGAATGATTTTTTATCGGAACTGTGAACTTTAAGTGATCTGGTCGTGCTGTCGTGTTCGTTCATTCATGAACAACACCTACCGAAACAGCGCCACAAAATACGCTTCAAAGGGGACACCGATGGCACAACCGGATCATCCCAAGTAAGTCTAGATATCTGTCCAGATAGTTTAAACAGACTTCATTTCACCACGCTTATCCTTTTACGTTAAATCAAATTGAAAGTTGCGAAAATGGTCGGGTGCGTCACGCTCAAGGGACGCGCTCGATCGGCAGTCGTACATTGTAAATCGATTTATAGATCTAGCTCGATTATACGTCTGTAGGAGCTCTATGCATAACTTATATTGAATGCAAACCGAATTTGATGCGTGTGACTATCTTGTTTGGTTTAATAAAGTGTTTGTAAATATCTCTCGTTCTCATGAATTTCTTCAGTTCTGCCTTGTAATCGCAAAATGAATGACGTCTCGCGATTTTTATGAATGAAAAAAGTAGTCCCGGTGTGACAGAGGTCACGGTTATCCAATCAAAACGAATAAAACAAGGTCAACCTTGTACGACACACGTGTGACGTACGGATTTAGTATCTTACCACCTGTATCTTCACCACGTGGGTAATAAAGTTCAGTATGACTAGACTGACAAATGTACTAAAAAGTAACAAAGGCATATGGCGAGATATAACAGAGAAATTTCTTTACTCATGGTATAAAAACAATAGTGTGGCTATGTAGTCATGCTGCGTTCCAAACACCCCTTCGGTTTTTAGTTTCCACAAAAGCAGTAAATGCATTATGGTGTCACTGGACTATCTGTCTGGCCGATTACTTGATTCTCTGGTTTGTTTAAAGACACCTACCTGTCGCATAGAAGGCAACATACAACGCGAACTGTTCATGCAAGTTGTGTGAGTGCAAGTGTTACCCGTAGGGCAGGACACGTTTACCTTTTTCACTGATTTTCAGCGATCTGTACACATAATTTTCACGGCTATTTTGCTGTTACGCCCAATGGTATCTGTATTGGCCTGATACAACTTTTTTACAAATATTTTGTCCTGTTATCTGCTGCAATACTGAATTTTAAGGGTCGTGTCTATAAGATGTTTCCAACATTTATAGACTGTAATAATTTGTTATGGGATAAAATAGGTTTTAAACATACTTAGCTGTAAACAGTCTTTGGATTTATGTCGCTGAAAGGTACAAACTATTTGTGTGTTTCAACTCTACACATTAATGGCATGTAACACATGTCAGGGGCTAAATATCCCAAAATATCAGCATGCTTTGAACATTACATGATCAAGAAAAGTGTGGAATATAGTTGTTGATGTCCTTCATTAGTTACCCCCTCCCGCTCGCGAGTCAACACGGAGTACGTTTACATATATCTACCCTCGTAACAATCGTTATATCAAGAGTCTGGGAGAGTCAGAAGAAAAATGTCAACTTTCAACTGTTGTGCTATGTGCAAGAGTCGAGCAAGGATTGTAGAAATGTACATAATTGAACGAACATGTTTAAGCTCTTGCTTGGTGTTGATACACCAACACCAAGTATCAAAGATAAACCAAGTATCAAAACTTTTTAAACGGTTCAGAGGGTTAGAGAGGGGGATCGATGGAGTGTGCCCACCTCTAATATGAATTATATTATGAGATTATATTAGATGACTTAATATTAGCTGAGATAATGATAAGGATAAGATCTTATGAAAATTATTTGAACTCACATTCTTGTGTAACTTAACTATATACTGTTTTGGACCCAAGCTTTAGTAGCGTAATTGCACTGAGTAGCGAAATTGCATTGTCGGGCGGTCGGGTAGCCTTGTGGTTAAAGCGTTCGCTCGTCACGTTGAAGACCCGGGTTCGATTCCCGACATGGGTACAATTTTTTAAGCCCATTTCTGGTGTCCCCCGCCGATATATTGCTGGAATATTGCTAAAAGCGGCGTGAAACAATACGCACTCACTACTGTAGAGGAGAAAAATAATGAATTTGTTAATGAGTTACTGACAATATTGACGCAGTTGCATATTTGAAATACTTCAAAGTAAATCAATATGATCACAAGTTATAGTAAATAACATAGGCGTTAATTATCTTTATATATGACAATAACACGATAGATGGAGTTCCTGGTCGAAACCTAAATTGTGACATTTTAATTTCTCACACAGTCCGAAGTGAAGACGACATATTGTCATTTACCTGTATTGGCGGCCATCTTGGAGGCCATTATGTCCGCCATTTTGGACAAATCAAATTTCTTAAGCTCATATTTGTAAGATACTTTAACGATTCATGTGTTCAAATAAAACAAATTGGTGTACAAGAATGCTAGTGTTGTCATATATATATATATATATATATATATATATATATATATATATATACACTGAACAAAATTAAAAACTTCACAATCCTAAAAGTTATCATTGTGGGCCCTTATTGTGTATTGAAACAGTAATGGCCACGTATTGTCTTCAGATAACACCCGTTTTTGTGCAGGTAACTCGATCAAAATCATGTGCACAGCACTATAGTGGCAAAAGTGGTTTTTCACGTGCATCTGGTCACGTGGCCATAATACCGCACGTGTTTTCAGCCATACTTGTTAGCAGTCATTAACAAAAAAAACACACAAGAAAACAAAAGTCTTTACGGCCATTTGTCATGCCACGCCTTTCAAATGTTCAACGTGAACGTGCCATCGGCATGTTGCAGACGATAACGTCCGTAGCTGAAGTCGCAAGGACGATGGGTTGTAGTCGACGGACTGTTTATGATTTGCAGACGCGTCTACAGCAAACTGGTACCACCGCTGATCGCCCTCGGCCAGGTCGACCACGTGTGACGTCACATGCAGAGGATCGTCAGATTGTCTTACGTCACCTCCGTAACCGATTTTTGACGGCTACATCAACCAGAAATGAACTGTTTAGGGGTAGACTGAGTGGGTACTGTTCGAAACCGTCTGAGAACTGTCCTACTTCAAGCACGACGGCCATACTGCGGGCCGATTCTGACTCAATTACACAGACGTTAACGTCAATTGTGGGCACAGCGACACTTACGATGGACTCAGAGGAATTGAAATCAAGTCGTCTTCAGTGATGAATCCCGATTTAATCTTCGATTTGCTGATGGTAGGGCGAGGATGTGGAGGCGCCGTCATGAACGTTACGCCCAGTGTTGTGTACAGGAAGTTGACAGATTTCGAGGCGGAAGTGTCATGGTGTGGGGTGCTTTCTGTGGCAATCACGTTCCAGGCTTCTTGTCATCCGTGGCAACCTCAACGCTGCAGCTTACCGCGACCAGGTACTGGCATCAGAACTTCTGCCTTTTATGGCAGCACATGGACCCGGTTTGATCTTCCAACACGACAATGCCAGACCCCACAGAGCAATTTTGACAAGGAATTTCCTTCAGAATGCGGGAGTCAACGTCATGGACTGGCCGTCAAGGTCTCCCGACCTCAATCCCATCGAACACGTCGGGGATGCTCTTGGCAGACGTCTGCGCACACTCCAGAACCAACCACAGTATTTGCAAGATCTTGGCACCATTTTGCAGCAACAATGGCGTCGTCTTCCCAATCATGTGTTCACAAACATCAAAAGGTCCATGCGGAGGCGTTGTGTGACAGTTGTCAATGCACATGGTGGCCATACACGCTACTGAACTTGTATGCCATCAGATTCTCGTGCTTGGGACTTATGATTTAAACTGTTGATGTTATTACCGAATACCGTAGGTGCTTGGAACAAATTATGGTTACCACCGTTAATTAAATTCCTTTTTTGACATTAATGATTAAAAATTACCTTCTCTGATACATTTGTCCGTTGTATATCATATATGGGATTACTTTTAAAAATGTGAAGTTTTTAATTTGACTCAGTATATATATATATATTGACTCTACCAACCAACCATATGAAAACTTGTTGTATTCCTGAGATATGGTTTGCTGCCAGAAGAAATTGTTGATTACACTCTTTAAGACGATGGCCCCCATTTCTAACAAATTAAATGAACACGAGCGCGGATACAGTTTTTTGGAAAGATTCACAAGTTGAAGTTATCCCCGCCGAACAATTCTTCTAGGATTTAAAAAAAAAAGATGTCTCCTAGAATGTTTGAAAAGCTCAATTTAGCTTCAGACAGATTTAACTGATCTACTGTGTCATTGACACTGGTACCGTTGTGAAGACTAATTAGAGGTTCAATGGTAAATAAATATTTAATCCCCCTTTAACACAACTGTAGTCTTTCTATAAAACAGATAGAAGGTTTAACATTCAGAACGTTAACGTTGTATTCATTGCTCTATCAACCATGGTTTTATGGCACACACAATGAGTGTAGTTTTTTTCAGCTGATCCGAGGCAACTAGTACATGAATGATTGGCTTAGGGAATACAAGGGTTGACTGGTAAGTTCTGAGCCTCACATGAAAGGAATTGCATAATAGTGAACCCTTTCGTTGTGGACATACATGCATATTCACAACACTTGAGTCAGTTTAGCCAATTGTGTCGCTGTGATAAGTCGGTAAAATAAGCAGGGATCTGTGCTCTTTGGAAAATGGACAAACGTGAGGAACGTCGAGTGATCAAGTATATACTTGCAGAAAAGTACAACTCTATGGAGGGATGCCCCTTCCTATGCCATAAAGTGATGTGTAGCAGAGTTTTAAGCTTGGCAGGGAGTGCTTTGAAGACAACCATCCTGGAAGAAATAATCCAGAAAATCCATGACCTACCGGCAAATTTATATCCAGTGTCCCGGGAGACTGTTCAGGAATACTGTGGGTGTCATTATAGTGGAACTGTCTTCCTGAAAGCCAGACAACGACGGGGCATATTTAACGCTCTTTTGAGACAATTACCTGATGAAATGAACATTGGAATTTGTGAAAATGTGCGCTCTTCCATCAGGACAGTGCACGACTGCACAACAAAGTCATTGTCATAGGTATAATCCACCAGTGTTGCTTAGAACCCCTTCAGCACCAGGTCAGCACCAGGTAGAAGGCTCTAGCCGGAATCCATTGAGTCTCGAACTATGACGTTATAGGACCTGTGGAAGTAGTTCTATATGAGTCCGAGAACTTCAGTCAACCCTCGTATCAGAGTCCCCCGGAAGTGGTGTAAAATCAGTCTGTACCTCCTCCTATGCCATCATACAGACAAACTATGCAGGAAAGTATGAAAGTAAAAACATAATCAAAATGTTAAATTTATGGATGTTAGGATGAAGATGAAACTTTGTGTTAATGTATAGTTGTATTCATTAACTGTACGTGTGCTGAAACACACGAAAAGAAAACGAAATTCAATTTCAACGCAGTTTATGTTACACAGTTTATATGTACTTAAATGTCAAGTTGTATTGAAAAGACGCCCACACGCAATACCCAAACTTAAACGAAAACGAAAAAGAGCAATTTTGAATTTGCTTTTTTTCGAACTTCAATTATCTGACCCAATGTATAGAATCTTTGAATTTTGCATTATATGCCATTTTTGACTTGCAAGTCAATGTACCAAATTTGTTGGAAGATGCCCTTTAAAGGTTGCTGAAACATATTTAGAAATACCTTTTTTCTTGTCTCCAAATCCTAATATATACAGACAAAATCTAAACTTAGTTTCCCAAGTCATCCTTGCTCATACAAGCATATCATAACTTTTTCAAAATGTTTAACAAAAACTTATACACATCTTGGTTTTGCACACTATGAATGGAATATACACCACACTCACCTAACACCGCGAAGTCCGAGGCAGAGAGTTTTAAACTAAAACATCGTTTACGTGCTAACACTTGCACCCCTAAAATTCTGCACCATACATGATATGCATATTCGTATGATATTGGCATATTTTTGAAGAAATCTGTTGAAAAAAGTTGCAACGAGTGAAACTTCTAAAAATATTTATTAATACCTTTAGGTTGCAGTGCTCTATTGTCAGACGTTTGAGACCAATTGGGCCTCTTTATAAACAATAACAAGGAACAACTTCAACTACACCGTTTTAATAAAACCATTTCTCAAAACGAGACAATCAACCACCAGTTTTTAAAATTTTAGTTTATACGATTTTAGACATATTGACCGACAAACGTATCACAGAAATTTTGAAGAATATATTGCTTTTTATTTTAGAAACAGTATCACCATATAGTATTAATTCATCAGCAAATAAAAAAACGTAGAATCTGGATGTAACTGGACACACATTTTCCATCTCAAGAACTAATTCATTGAAGAAAAACTGAAGAAGGAAGTGACTTGTCTAAAAGTAATTAAACAATCAAATGCATCAGACACAATTATTATGCTTGACACTAGATTTTACATGTTCATAATCTGGCTGTAACATTTTACCCATTTTTGAACTAAATACATGTTTGTAAAACAAATTCCATGACGAAATTCCCTTTTGTTTGAAAATACTGAGAATAGCTGCGCATCATGGACTTCAAACCAGCAACCGACTTGATCCCTCTTCTCCCCGTAACACCTCCACGTGGTTTTAACTGACGCCTGGGTTGCGTTCGGCACTCAGTTTAATTGTTGAAAATGGACCCTAAAATTATCCCACGTTTGTCCTCATGACCCCATCGCTAAGATGTTTGGATTCCTTTATTGTTTGGAAGTATTTTCAGCTCAACCTTTAGCAACTTTGCAAGTTCTGATAGGGGTAGATGAAGATGACCAATTTATACAGATTCCCAGGCAGCAATTAAAGCTTTAAACACTGATGAACATGGGTCCAGAAACGACATTTCTATGGGATATTGATGTTAGATACATCCTTAAAAACGAAGTCCATTGCAGGCAATATTGTTTGCGGATCAGCGTGTTGAATATATTTGGCCAAATCTGGAGTACAAAATCCTGAATTTATTATATCATACATTTGGCCTAGCCCTGAGCAACAATCTGTTTTATGTTGCCAACAATTGTTGGATACAGGCACTGATTGCCTACATGTGTTTCTAAAACCTCTCATTCCGAACATAGTTTCTTTGCATCGGTATAAATTTGACTGGTATAAATTCAAGACGTGTATTTCCTTCGGGATAATACAGTGTTAAAAGAAACGGTTCGACCAACATAGGGAGAGGTTGTCAGTTGGATATGGTCGAGATACATTTCGGTACAGGAGCAAAAAAAGAAAAAGTTCAGCGGGACAACTTTTTAGTCAATTTGATAATAATAATATATATATTGCTTCACGACGCATGAGCAATCTTACTGATATTCACATATCCTTCCCTACTGACATAGAAACAATAACAGTGATGTTAAAGATCACTATAATGTCAGTAAAAAATCACATTCAAAAGTGACACTCACACTTCAAATTAAGATCTGTCTTTTATCACAGCGAATAATTTCTTTCAAATATGCTCAATTCACGTTGTTAGAAACAGTTCTAAAATGTTCGGATATGTTTTGAGCATAGTCCGACATGTGCAAAGTCGACACAACCAAGAAAAAGTGATTGATAGTGATTGAAGAGATGCATTCAGGAGGATCCTCCCCTTTCAATAAAGAGTATGTGTATAGTTACTATGTCCTATACGGCATCGCTGCATGTCAACGTCATCATGACGAGTTAGTCCAGTAAATTCAAATGACATGAACACACAATTCCAGCCATAGACGGATGCAGTTTTAGCTTCAGAATCCGCTTTGGAGATATGTATAGCGGTGAGGTTAAGAAGCCAACAGAACGTGATATTCCTACCAGCCACAGATAAGTCCAGATGATGACTTAAAAATGCATCTAAATAGGCTCGGTTTGTTAACGGTTCTGTGTTGCCTTTAGATCAGGCAAACTATCTGAAAAGTGTGTGCAATATATTTCAGGACCAATAAACCAGCCATAGCCTCAGCAGTAAACATGGAACTTCCATCAGTTAATCTGAGAGAAAATGTGCTATTTTCATAAAAAGCTGCTGCTAATACCTTATCGCTGTGTTCGATTCATTGGTATACAGACCTTTGGTAGAGAGAAATTTATGTTTTGTTTCCAAAAATGCTTATCTGTAAAATAATGTATTTGTAACAGCCTTCGTTGGTTTCGTCAGTTGTAAAATAACGTCAGGCTGTATGAGATTGCGATTGTTGTATTTCTGACAAGTTATATTGAGAAATATTGATTAGATGTCATTGTATGTGTATACAGAGAGTTGGAGTCAATTTGTAAATCATATTGATTCTGATAATCTGGTTTAAGAATAAAGGGACAAGAAGAGCTAGATTGATTTGAGTGAAGATTGCAAATATATTGAAGAGTACGATTTACTCTTCTTCACTTTGAACACGTTGCATAAACGTAACCATTTAAGTTTTCAATGGGAGATGTTTTTTAAAAACCTTACTAATTCTAGATTTCTGATACCACAATTGTACATTTTATCAAGCTCTGGGATATACGACTTGCGAGCTGACCATACACCTAGCCTCGATATGATCAATGATATATAGAGTAGAGGAAGGGGTGTTTCTGGATCTCCAACCTACAGTATTTAGTATTTGACTTAAAAATAGTAAGTGTTTTTTTAATGTGGAATAAAATATATTTTGTCTTCAAATGAGGATTATTAGCAACTTATATTGGAGTCCTTATCCGTTTGCATTTGTTCCAAAATGCAAACAGCATGTTTCAGTTTTGGAAGACTTAAAACTGTTTTTCACTGACCACCTGCATATCTTCCGGAGCTGTAATTTATTTCAATGCTGTTCATGTTGGGACCACGCCATGGGTTAAGAAGATCGTCGCCACAGACTATATTGCAAAATGTTTGTTCTTCATTTTTCACAGTGGACCTATTGCACTTTAATAATGTTCTAAAAGGATGTTGCAATGTTTTTATGTCTATGGTACCAATGTCGTCGAGCAATGAATTTTGGCACCATAATTAGTTTGAAGCGCCATTAAATCAACAAAATCACGAATGTAATTGTTTTTAAATATATAATAAAAATATTAAGAATTAAATATTATTCAACAACCTGTTTTCAGAAAGCAGATAGCCAAGAGTATGGAGACAATAAATTATACCATTAGTGTGGAGGTCAATGTCGCCAGATAGTAAAAGGTTCACTAAAGTGTTTGGTTACAATTTCACATTTTTCGTCACTAAACTTTGTATATAACTTCGTCTTTGAATAGGATAACTTCACATGGGTAATTATGTATGTCAAGATAAGTGGAAAAGAAGTCCTAAACATGCAAACTTTGAAATTAAGAGAGTTCAATTCTCATTCATATGAACACATCTGATAACTTGATTTATAAAGGTTTTCCTCATTTCTTTAATTCTTCAAATACCGTAGGTGAAAAAGGGCCCTAACCATGCCTTGTATAACAACAATGTTATAGGTACGCTTGCACTGTTGCATATTAAAAAATTGTTGAAATTTGATGCATATTTGTCAATACTCAATTCCCAATAATAGTCGAAAAATATAAACATTTCAGTCAGCTGACTGTTTATCTAGGTGAGCTACAGAACTAATTGAATGTCACGCACATGACAACATTGACAAGGACAGTGTTTTGGGGCAAAAAGTTGTCAAATCCTGCAGTAGATCAAAGTACGAATCAAGTTAAATATTCAAATAAACGTTCTAAGGTGCATGGATATTGTGTTGATGCATTTCTGGTATTTCGTGAAACTTACATGGCCTATTGCGAGGCGATAATCTGCCTGGGAGCAAAGTGTGTAGCTGCAAGCGCCATCTGTCTCTCCTGAGAAGTCTCATGTCGTTGACCATGAACAGCAGACAGCCAGTAGGCCGGTAGAATTCGACGATGACACCCTTGTCTACCCACCTCCTCTTATTCGAATGACCAGTTGATCGTGTTAATACACAATGTGTAATGTTTATAAAACATTCTACCGTGATTTTGAAGAATGCTTGATTCTGACTGGTTAAAAAGAGGTTTCGTTCTTGCTGCAGAAACCCCTTTTAGATATATTTATATTTTCACACTAAAAACGTGCGCATGAATACATCGATAGCCCACATATCGATTCATAAAAAATGGCTGCCGATCGATCACCCATAGGAAGTGTAAAACGTATCGATTCTTACTCTATTAAAAACATTCATAGACAGCCTTGCCTGTAATAGAGGAAATACGGTAGTTTGCTATGGGATGTTTTTGGCGATAATATGATGCTCTATCCCTGACTGCTTCGATGATGAGATGACGAAGGAATATCTTTTGCATACAAAGGAAATGTTTATGAAACTGTTACGGACATGTTCGATGGCGGACAGACTCGGAACAGGCTGTTAAAAACAACCGACAATGAAAGTAAATATAAAATTATAAAAATGTGTTTGAAGAAACTTTATTCATGACAACACTTTGTTTGCAAACCCTTTTGTGATCGATATTCATTGCCATGTCCGTCAAACACCACCGTATGGATTTGGCAGAATTGGATTTGAAAGTCAGAAAACACTCCTACCTTCGAAAGGCCACGAAAACAAAATTGATGAAATTCATTTTAAAACAGGCACAATTAAAAACCAATGTTTCTGCGCCACAACTGTCTCACTGATTTCACACGCTGGCTTTGAATTCGTCCAATTTTGAAAATGACGGGTCAAATCAGATTCCTCGTGTCAAAAAAGGGGACTCGTCTGCAGCCTAACAAGCGGCTGTTCATTCATACTCAGTTCCACTGGCAATCACGTGTACATTCAGCCTCATTCACAGTACATCTACAGGTTAATGTTGAACCACCTCATAGATCGGGGTTGTCATCTTGCTTCGAGAATGTAAACGACAACAATGGCAGCCGTTTTGATGGGTGAGTAACCGTGATGTAGGTCAAGTTCTGCTACATCCAAGGAGAGGCATTTATTTTGATTTTTTTGAAATTATTTACTGGGGTCAGCAATTATTGCTGATTTACTAATAAGACGTACACATGTAAAATAAATAGTAGAATGTAAATTCAAAATGTTTGTTGGAAAATTATATTCGTTTAGTATTCTTAAACAATTTTACAACCTGTCAACCCTACAATAGGAAATGGCACATTCGATTTTTAAGAAATGACTTCGCTGATTTCCAAGAAACGCAGGTTGCGATGAAATTAAAACATGTATCTCTGGACTAAGTTTGGAGGGTTATTTGTCAACTTCTTTTTGAACACTTATTATGAATTAGCCAAGGGTATTTTAATGTTGAACTTTATATTTGTTACAAATAAAAGAACTTTTAGGAATGCTCTCAGATGGCGAACCTTTGTACCCTGTGTAGTTACGGGTTGCAAAAGAGCACCGTTTTCAAAGCGCTGTTGCCGTCATGGTAGATTCGCGATAAACCTACTCTGTTTTGATGTAGTCCCACTGTAGAGAGGATACCTCTTATTTATCTAAAGCGCTCGGTACCAAATTAAAATAAGAGGTAACTACTCCACAGTGGGACTACATCAAATTTCCAAACACAGTAGGTCTATCTCCTAAATGGCATCTTCAACAGGTGAGTTACAAAACGAAATTCTTCAACATTTTACACCACGACCGCAAGTTGTAAGAGGTATGTAAGATAGCCAAGACACGAGGAAAGATGAATGCATAAAGTAATACGTACCACGTGAGAAGTAGATTATATAGCTATTTATTATTTATTTACATTTAATAAACCAGAAAACAAATTCAACAAGTTACAAAAGGCAGGAATAGGTTATAAGCTTTATTGTTACCAAAAGTATTTAATAAAGGGAGAGTAAAGGGAACGCACAGCGTGTTTTAATACGCCCAGCATGTAAAATCGTGACCATGCGTTTTTATGTGATACACGAAAGTCGTAGTAATTGTCTGTGTGGGAGTAGAGACTGTGAGACTGTCGTCTCACGGTGGGCAGAGCACTTTGGTATTCATAGCAGCCTTGGGTGGATAAAAAGGATAACCTTTCCCTTTGTAATGTGAGAATCCTGTTTACGACACAAAAAAAACCCACAGTATTACTTTGGGTTGGTCTGCAGTTACCTGATATGCACAAGGGACTGTGATGGTCAACAAGGTTGTCAACAGTATTCAACTAAGACCATCATGTATTCCACACAAAATTCTCCTATTTCTATCAGGTGTATTGAGATATGCTTGAGATATGTAAGATATTATCTTTGACATATTAGCCATGTAAAACTACGAACTTGGCGTATCGCCTAGATGTATCACTTCTGCCTTGTATGTTAAGGTTTTGTATGTTTTATGGCATACAAAAAGAACCAGTTTAATTACACATGACACATACATATAGATATGTAAACACAGATAATATACATACAGTATAATAGTATCAGCGGTAACAATGATATATAATATTGAGCAAAACAGCTTAGAAACAATATTGATGAAAACAATGCCCCAGCCAATTATATGCTACACATATACTATTTCCAGAGTATGACCTTGGGCACACCTGCATATTACGTTGCATACATATTACACACTACTGTTCACATTCGGGTTATTACAGAGCTAGGGTTAAACACCACTTTGAACATTATGTCAGTTACATCACGCTGCTCGTAAACATTTATAAAGAACTACCGCTAATGTTACGCAATGTATAAACGTAATCCTGATGAATAGCAAGCTGTTTATGGCAGGCATAGCTTAATAAAAGTGAATAGTCCGAACAAAACACATTCCGAAAACATCGTCCAAACACGCGAACAACCAACAACTTCTGAAAATAGACTCTACAATGATTATGAAAAGCATGTAACTTAGGCAACCTATCAACACACAGGATTAGACAGAGGAGTACCCTAACAGCGGGGGTATTAGTCCAAGGCTTGCAGATGGGCAGGAGTTACGCGAGAAAGGATGTAAGTTCATCATTGGCAAGTTGAGTGTTGTGAGGGGTGCCTTGATAATGGTCATATCATGAGATTTGGCATGAGTAATTGGACGTAGAGACTAATATCACAGCTGAAACCTAGCAACCTTGCCTTCTGCCTTCATTTCATCGCCTACTAACTTGAAGTACTAGAAGAATGGTCCTGGACGTGTGATATCATTAACAAGTTAAGATCAGACCATATGCTTTGGTTATTATAATAATCGTAATATCCATGGTTAATCATTCGGTTCCAAGTTGGAAAATACAACAAAATAGAATCAGATCAGTAAATGTATCATCGGCGGTACACACGACAGTTTCACTTTAACAAGCAATGAAACATATATAGGCTTTACCCTGTTCATTTGTACATGAATTGTTTTGTTAGGACAAGTAGCAATGAGAACGTGGGTGAATCATATACTCATTGCCAAAAGAAACGCGAACCATAGAAACATGTAGAGAAGTATATGCGTCAAAAATAGATGTTTCCAAAGACAAAACTAACAATAAGTCTAGTGTTACCACAGTGGTATTCTTATCACGATATTCACGTGATTTCCAATCTTTACACACTAATCCTGCACAAGATAAATGGGGCATCTCGAGTCATTGATATTTGACGTCATATGTGATGCGTTCATGACCGTTCGAGTATATTCGTTTGTGAATCGATCCAATCTAATGTCTCTTGAATATGAGTAGTTCTTCATATATTAACCAACATGTATGGTATTTGCGTTTCTTTTGTCGGTGAGAATGTAAGATGAGAGTGAAGGGTCAGTTCCGTGGACGTGTATATAAAAAGTAAGATAATGTAATGAGGAGAGTGAAGGGTCAGTTCCGTGGACGTGTATATAAAAAGTAAGATAATGTAATGAGGAGAGTGAAGGGTCAGTCCCGTGGATGTGTATATAAAAAGTAAGGATAATGTAATGAGGAGAGTGAAGGGTCAGTCCCGTGGATGTGTATAAAAAAGGTAAGATAATGTAATGAGGAGAGTGAAGGGTCACTTCCGTGGATGTGTACATAAAAAGTAAGATAATGTAATGAGGAGAGTGAAGGGTCCGTCCCGTGGATGTGTATATAAAAAGTAAGATAATTTAATTCGGAGAGTGAAGGGTCACTCCCGTGGATGTGTATATAAAATGTAAGATAATGTAATGAGGAGAGTGAAGGGCCAGTCCCGTGGATGTATACATAAAAAATAAGACAATGTAATGAGGAGAATGGAGGGTCAGTCCCGTGGATGTGAGTTTAAAAAGTAAGATAATGTAATGAGGAGAGTGAAGGGTCAGTCCCGTGGATGTGCATATAAAAAGTAAGATAATGTAATGAGGAGAGTGAAGGGTCAGTCCCGTGGATGTGCATATAAAAAGTAAGATAATGTAATGAGGAGAGTGAAGGGTCAGTCCCGTGCATGTGTACATAAAAAGTAAGATAATGTAATGAGGAGAGTGAAGGGTCAGTCCCGTGGATGTGCATATAAAAAGTAAGATAATGTAATGAGGAGAGTGAAGGGTCAGTCCCGTGCATGTGCATATAAAAAGGTAAGATAATGTAATGAGGAGAGTGAAGGGTCAGTCCCGTGCATGTGTACATAAAAAGTAAGATAATGTAATGAGGAGAGTGAAGGGTCCGTCCCGTGGATGTGCATATAAAAAGTAAGATAATGTAATGAGGAGAGTGAAGGGTCACTTCCGTGGATGTGCATATAAAAAGTAAGATAATGTAATGAGGAGAGTGAAGGGTCAGTCCCGTGGAGGTGTATATAAAAAGTAAGATAATGTAATGAGGAGAGTGAAGGGTCAGTCCCGTGGATGTGCATATAAAAAGTAAGATAATGTAATGAGGAGAGTGAAGGGTCAGTCCCGTGGATGTGCATATAAAAAGTAAGATAATGTAATGACGAGAGTGAAGGGTCAGTTCCGTGGACGTGTATATAAAAAGTAAGATAATGTAATGAGGAGAGTGAAGGGTCAGTCCCGTGGACGTGCATATAAAAAGTAAGATAATGTAATGAGGAGAGTGAAGGGTCAGTCCCGTGGACGTGTATATAAAAAGTAAGATAATGTAATGAGGAGAGTGAAGGGTCAGTCCCGTGGATGTGAATATAAAAAGTAAGATAATGTAATGAGGAGAGTGAAGGGTCAGTTCCGTGGACGTGTATATAAAAAGTAAGATAATGTAATGAGGAGAGTGAAGGGTCAGTCCCGTGGATGTGCATATAAAAAGTAAGATAATGTAATGAGGAGAGTGAAGGGTCAGTCCCGTGGACGTGTATATAAAAAGTAAGATAATGTAATGAGGAGAGTGAAGGGTCAGTCCCGTGGATGTGAATATAAAAAGTAAGATAATGTAATGAGGAGAGTGAAGGGTCAGTCCCGTGGATGTGCATATAAAAAGTAAGATCATGTAATGAGGAGAGTGAAGGGTCCGTCCCGTGCATGTGCATATAAAATGCATGTGCATATAAAAAGTAAGATAATTTAATGAGGAAAGTGAAGGGTCCGTCCCGTGGATGTGTACATAAAAAGTAAGATAATGTAATGAGGAGAGTGAAGGGTCAGTCCCGTGGATGTGTACATAAAAAGTAAGATAATTTAATGAGGAGAGTGAAGGGTCAGTCCCGTGGATGTGCATATAAAATGTAAGATAATGTAATGAGGAGAGTGAAGGGTCAGTCCCGTGGACGTGCATATAAAAAGTAAGATAATGTAATGACGTAACATAACGTTTATCTCACAACACAACAAACAAAACCTCAGCCAAGAAGAATGTCTTTGACATTAGATAGATTCTGTCTACCCATCTCCAGATCTGTCTCTGCCGACAGATTACGTATCGTGACGAGCATGGTTAAAAGTTCATGTTAATTTGGCTCGACTAAAAACGAGAAGAAAAATTTCTTCTTCCAGCAAAGCGTCATAAATACCACATGGTAAGAAATGTCGGATGAACGACAATGTGTGCTATTTGCAACCATGGCGATATGTTTAAATTCCAGTAATATTTCGACAGTTTGATATCGACAGGAAATCTTATGGTTCAAATGCAATTGTGACGTTCCAGGAACGCGACAGCCAAGTTAATCAATTTCACACATAGTCGACTTGGCTCACATCACTTTTCACATAGCTATAGTTCGTCACTGTCGTTCGCCTCATGGCATTGCTCAGATCGTTTTTTGAACCACATACAAGGGCTTTTCTGAAAGAATTTCGAAACTTTTGTGAATAGATGTTGTATATGATTGGGTTACCAGCACTGTTGACGTAGATGAGAAGACGAACGAATGCCATAAGGTTTTGATACTGTTCCACCCCCATGCTTCGTACCTTTTCCAGCGGGGTGAAAATCTGCCAGAGTGCTACAATACGAAACGGAAGCAGACACGAGAAGAAGAGAACAATGATTCCAATCAGCATGCTTACAAGTTGCTTCCTTGAGTTGTTGGACTGAACCTTAGCGCTGTCCTTGACATCCCCACTCATCATGGTATCCTTGACAACCTTGTAGATAATGAACGTGTACAGGAACACGAGCAGGGCCATGGGGACGACAAAGAAACAGCAAAATATGATGACCATGTAAACAGTCTTCCAGTTCTGGTTGATAGGAGTGATGCATATCGAGACGTATTCTTGGTAGATGAAATGGTATTCCTCAGTTGTGTGAGCCATGACGAGGAAAGGTGAAGTGACGGCGAGGACCACGATCCAGATGACAACCATGATGAGCATGGCCTTGGACTTGCTGCCAGAAGAGTAAGTGCGGAGTGGGTGAGCAACAGCAAAAAATCGTCCGAGGCTGACGGCCAGAATAATCATTATAGAGGCATGCGTCACGAAGTTTTCAAGGAAGCTCACAAGTCTGCCTGAAAGTAGAAAAGATGCTACAAGTTTAGATAGTCCTAATACAGTACACAATAATCACAACACGGACAAGTAGCGAGCCTTGGCGAGGTAAATACATAGTGTTTCTTCCTAACCAGGATATTTACCATCCCCAGATACACAAACGTGATAACCTTTTTATCATATAATGTCATTCTTCAATTCTGTGCACGAAATGTCTTTCCATCTCTCACAAACATTACCTAAACAATGCAAGTTTTCCTGGAATGTGCGCATTAATATGATATTATTTTAGTGGGTAAGTGATGTGTCAGTCGGACAGTGACAGTAGCCAATTCCAACTGAAACCTGTTTCTTATACAGTGGCGTAACTGCATATATGCAAAACAACCATTGGCTACACAAATTGTTTTAACTTGCCTTTCGCGGCAATCCATCAATCTGTCCGATAGAGTAACCGTCCTTTATCAAAGGGAAGTTACTCTAATCCTAGTCTATGAGACGTTACGGCCACAGTCAAACGTTGTTGATAGTCGGCCTGTCCTGTCATAACTTTCCGAACTGCGTCAGATGTACACACAGCAACAAAACGAAACAACTTAACGATTCGAACATATTTCGGCCAAATCCAACTGTTATATTCGTGTAAAAGGTTCCAAGCCGCAGAGGTGTACAAACCCAGCTTTGGAATCTGATCCCGTTTGGCTAGTGTCCTCGCAAAATTGGTTCGCAATTTATATCTCCAAAGTTGCCAAAACTTGTGAAATGCCTTTGCTACACCCCAATTAGACAATAATTTCAGTATATTAGACTATTCTTTTGATAATGATAGCAGTTGTCCCAGTAGTTTCGATGGTTAAGTCTGGTTCGATCGCCGAATGACAAGCTTTATCCTGCCGAGAAACATACCCATTATATGATACATTTATATATCTTGTACAAGCTGGAAGAAGTTGGGTGCTGCGTTACGCTATCAACAGCTTGACTGGTGATTGCATATCCATCGTTGTTTTCCGTTCATGTCAAGTTGATTATGAAGATTCAGAAACCATGTACTTTTGAACCCGAATTCAGATTGTTGTTTCGACACTTTGACTTAGCTTTTCGCCATAGTAAAATAGAAGTTTAAAGATTAAAAGAAACAGGATACTTTCCATGGCTAACATTAAATAGAGATCACCACTTTCACTAGAAAACTGGGCAGGTGGCATCAGCAGAGGAGGGTCGGTCTACATCAGCTGGTGCTCCGTCACCATCTCAGAACCAGTGTTCTCAATTCTCAATTAGGAATAGACAAGATGTGTGTATTATGATAACCAAAGGATTTATTCCTAAAAAAATAGTTGGTATTTAAGATACGAAAACACGTTCATCTGGCAATTTTACATGAAAGGTTATTGAGTAGATGAGATACACAGATGTACTTTGGCTAAACGGAGACCGCCATTTGCAACTAAAACTATACCCCGATTTATTATGTACATAAGCACGATACATAGAGTTACTCTGTGCAAATATAGGGGGTATTTACACACAATAGCATGATGCAATGACATACACATACATATAGGTAGTATTAATTACAACACATGTACAATCATCTATTATTGAGCTTGGAATAACCTAGCATTTCCAAAATTCATCATGGACAATTTGAGGTTATGATTGTGTTCATGAACCTTTCGCACAAATCGTTCAAGTATGTCCTGATACGAATCGTACCGAAATCGGCGTCTTTGTATTGTACATTGTGACGCACTAGACAATATCAAGTATATTTTAATGGGATTGTCGACTTTATACACCCAGGTTTCCATACACTGCTACAAATTTTAAAAGGCTTCGCTTAAAGATCCTACGATAACGTACACTTTTTGAGTTACGTCATAAAGGGCTGACGTCATAATCAAATCACCCCCATGCCCCATACCCCATGATCTAACGTATTCTTGATAACATTGTCCTGTCAATCAAGATGAAGCATGAATGTCTTACAATGATGCTGAAGTGACCGCGAGAAGTAAAAATAGTCACGCAGGTATCAAACAAAATATTATGCCCCATTAATAGTTAAAAATTCTACATTTGAAACGAAATCAAAATTGATGGTTTCTTTCCGCGCCCCCTTTCGAAACCGAAATCGGTTTGTTAATATTCTCAGCAGCCCATGAGAGTAAACAGTCTTGAAAAGATTGTGTAACGAACACCCGCGCCACGGGATTACCACAAATACAAAAAAAACACCGTGTCAGTGCCACATCATCATGAAAAAGTTATCCGAGGCACTGGTGCCCTTGAAATTATATCTGAGCAATCTTTGAAACATTACATAATCACACTTCTGTTGCTCAGCATGATTCCCTTATCAACATACTGCAGGCAAAGAACAACAGTGGCTAACCTCTCCGCCAGGCTCGTACCACCCCGACGCAATTTTACATCAAGTTACACCGCCACAAGCCATCGATTCATGTCAGTTGTACGTAACCAACCAACTCGGTAACCACTCATATTCATGGCTTGCAGTTGCTGCAGTTGCTACCATTTGCGACGGAAGACTCCCCAACTGACAATAACTAGCGAAACAAAACGCCCGCTGTGGGTTAGCTCGGCGCCATAATGCGCTTGTGGAATATTTGGTGACACGTGATGAAAGATGCCATGACGACCTCAACACAAAACAAAATGACTGCGAAGAGATTATTGTGGTTGCTATATGGCAAGCCAGTGGATTAGTCATAAAACCGACGACCCTTTACATAGTATTATCTCTCTCGTGTCTCAAGGACAGATCTTACTCAACTTCTTATGCATTTGCGCAAACTAATTCGTTTCGCACGAAATCAACATCACAGCGTCCGGTGCGCAACATGTCAAACATAATAATGAGCTCACCTCGCCCTTATATATCAACATATACTATCAACACACTCTTCTTCTTAACCTGATTTGTTTTCTCTTAATGCCATTCAATACACCTTCTGGTGTCCTGCGTCACATGAATGACATTTTGAAGTCTACATATTATGAATGCAGGTGACAATAATGTCATGACCACACATATTCTAATCGTTGATACTATTCTTTGTAGGATATACGTGTCATGTAAAGACACTCTCAAACGCAAAGAATGTTATAATCAATAGATATAGCGTTACCACACTACAGCTATTTAAACTGAAATAATGTGGTGAAAGATTCTTAACTAAGTACCTGTGCTTGATATTAAGTTCAATGAAAACAAGGCAAAATGTGAGCAGGTCTCGCTAATACCCCAAATCTCGACTCCAACAAATATATTTCCTAGTTCAAAACATGAAAAAAATCATATTTTTCAGAAACTACACATATCGAAATCAAACTTTGCACTGCAACTCTCCTATTGGTATAGACACTGAACCCCCAATTTGAAAAGAATCCATGAAGTTGTTTTTTAAGCTATAGGTGACACAAATGTCGAAAAAGCTGAAAAATGGAAACTGTTCTAAATTTGAAAACAATTCTATCTTATAGGTCGCACAAATGTTTAAATAAATTGAAAACTTTAAAGTATAAAAATGAACAAAGCTTTCTTTTTTCAGAAAATCTGAATATTGAAATTAATATTCGCACTGCACCTCTCCTATTGGTATAGAAAGTGTTCACCAAGTTAGAAGAGAATCTGCAGACGTTTTCAAGTTATAGGTCGCAACCAAAAACGTCCTCGGAAGGACGGAATGAAATCCTTGATGCAACTATATACCCCCGCCCTTTTTTTGGTCGGGGTATAATAAACGTATTCTGAAATTAAATAATTTATTCCTCAATACATATTTATAAAGATATCTCCTCGACTTTGAGGTCGTGATTCGCAGTTTGAAGGTGCATGTTATTGCCCGGCGCACAATTTGGATGTTTGCGTTTCTGTTGGGAGCATGATACTCTTACGCGTGTTTGGGTAATGTGAACAGAACACCGATTTTTAGCTACCAGGTCTTCATAAAAACACTTTCGTTTTACGCCTCGTTTTACGTCACCCTTCTTTTAGAGCGTGTCACTCTGTGTCCTGTTACCAAGCACTGATTTTGTCAGTGAATTTGTTATGAAAAAAACCATTGATCAGAATGACCAAATATTATGTTCTTATTTTCAATAACCTAATTTTTACACAACTTTCTATGAAGTACAAATTATTACTTCTTTATGTTACATTCAGCATTAAAGATACGTGTTCAAATCTGATGTTTACTGGGTCAGTTTGAGAAGTCATGTTGCTGGTAAAAACATTACTACTGGAAACCCAGAAACCTATGATTGTGGGTTCGAATCCCGGTTCGCCCCGATTATGTTTCTAGGTTTGTCAGCACCATACCCGTGCTCGTGGGTTTCCCCTAAGTGGTAAACTTCTGAGACCTGCATCACGTCGGACTTTCCTCCCACATTAAGCTGACATGCCGTGATATAACAGGAATACTATTAAAAGCGGCGTTAAACCCAACTCACTCACTCGCTACTACTGGAAACACACAAAACAAAAATTGTCACAATGTCATGCTGGTTAATTTTATTTGGTTATATATACATTCTATTTCATGAGTAATCAACGGAAACAAAAAGTATTTTTAGCTTTTGGATTTTAGAACATTTAAAAAAGGTTTACATTTATCTAGACATATTCTTGTCAAAATTTGAAAGTGTCAAACTGACTTTTGTTACGAAAAGGGAGGTAATTTAGGAGAGATCAAGTTATGCTGTCTATCATCTGGCATACGATCCCGCCAAAACGCCCGGTTTCAAATTGAAATAGGACGTATCAAATTTACAGTTAGACTAGGTCACATTTCAAAACATGTCGGTTAATCTCCTAACTGATCTGTATATTTCAATCAATTACCGCTCATTGCGAGAGAAGCGGAATTTGCGAAAACTGAATTTAGGACAATGTTCAACAAATTTTCTTTTTAACGCCGATTTACTCCCAAATGAGCATGGTCACTCGTCTTTTTGAAATCGCGATCCTCGAAAGGAGTAATTGTAAATAAGACCTAGAAAAATCTAAATATTTTCATTTTAATGTCTGGATGGAATATGTCCTGAAATTTTGCTGTCAAAATTAAAGAAAGAAATTGTTCTATAGACAGTATACATTCACATTTTAAATCCTTCCCTCATTATCGAAAAGCTATGATGTTTTGTACTTCTGTCACCACAGATTCGGATAGAACTTAACTTTTTAGGCTATCAGCTCGATAGTTATGTGGATCGCTAACGCGATTAACAACAGTTCTGACATACAATCTGTGATGCTTTCTCTGTGTTTTCGAAGTGCGGCAATTTGAATCGCACAGATTACAAAATGAACTATCAATATTTGATTCACACAACTTTGAAACGCAAAGTTAACCCAGAAATGGGTACGTACAGAACTAAACTGTGAAATCAATAAATAACCACACAAGAGCAAAGAACAATTAACAAATTATATTGACATACACACGACAAGGTTTACAATCATAAAAGGCAATACAACGGGTCAAAATATGTGTTGCAGCAGTAATATACAATATCAGGTTCACTTATAAAAGTCGGTGCAGCCACGCATGTCCAGCAGTTATCACAACTGGAGGACTTGAATGAGCAACGTGTTCCTTTCTTGAATCCAGGAATGGAAACAGGCAGTCTAAAAATCTGTCTTTTCCTATAGATATCCCGTCCGCACCGGGCAAGTTGATAAGAATCGTCCTCGTCTCGCTCTTATATTGGTATGACCTGCCTTCCAGAGTCTTCTACCTTGAAGCTGGACTGGAATACTGTCGTCCGACGGTTAAGAAGGCAGTAGATGAGCTCCTCACAGATGAGCTCTCCTTGAAGGAGGGTACAGATGTTACCAAGCGCTGGGACGGAGTTTGAGCTATGAACTACCATGGCAGATCACTCTAAATCAAGGTCACTGCCAAATAACACATTATACATGCGCCTCAATCAAATTTCTACGTATTATCATCTGAAATAAAGTTATAATATACTCTGCCACATGTAATTCATTTTCCCCGAGTATATTCAGGGATCCGGACATCAATGCCCTAAGTTGTCTCGGCCAATTGTAAATTATATTTTTAGCTTACAATTAGACGCCGGTCAACTGTGACTGAAATCATTCTTTTGACAAAAATCGGATGTGACATGACGGTCGCTGATTCGAAGGATTACAAAGTCTAAATAAAGGATATCCTGGCGGTGCACTCAATACCAGCAGAAACACTCCAAGTCGTCCAGTGAATCGAGACGACGAGTTTCTCGGAATATTCGCGGTATTCTTATCAATCTATCCTCATCATCATCATCTCCCCCATCTTCATCATTAAATATATCTATGGAAAGCATACTGCTATATTGGATGAAAATGATAAATAATCTTACGCCCGATATGGAGCTATCTTAAGATTAATGAAATTCTTACGATATCTTAGGTTTACGTAGGTTCATGGGCTGGCACTGGTAAATCAGTTTTGATAAGGGAAACACACACTCGCCTAAAAAGTAAAGAGTATCCGTGGTGGCAAATTCTGGCGTTGCTTCAACTCAATTTCCTAATGCAACAAACCTTCAGAAAATGTCACCCCAGAATGCCCAGAATATTAGAGACATCCGAGTGCTCAGAATGGCGGGCCTGAATGTCAAATGCTCATAATTGTGAGCAGGTAATGTTTTCATTATCATTTCGTCGGATGTTGAAAGTTAAGACTTTTCGTTTAGTAAAAGAAAGTTCGTGACATTCTGTTTTCAATAATTACGTTTGTGTAATCATAACCATTATAAAAAATACAAAGTATGTTTACAATCATCAAATGTGTTCATCTGTTCCTGAGTTCGACTGCAGGCTTATTAGACAAATAGGGAAATCATTTGGAAGTGTACGTGGGTGGTTTCAAATCCCACCTCTGCCTAGGATGAAAAAGACACTGGAAAGCTGATGGGAAACATTTTCTGTGGTATTTTCTGATGGATGCCTCTGTTATTGTCCTTCACCTTTATTAACACAGATGGTTTTTCTCCAGTCTTGGAACTCCTCTGTCCCACACTGTCCACAGATGGGAAAGCAACTCAAACATGTCTCCCGAAAGCTGTCAATCGTTAAATGAGTTACTGAAGTTGTAACAATATGATAATAGTTTTATGATGATAGTTGTATTTGGTTCAGTTCTTTGTAATTTTGTAATGAAATGGTCAAGTCACATTAACATTACAATTATGTTTCTGACAGTTCCTTCAAGTAATTGACACGAAAAAGTACCATAATACTTATAGCTATGTTCATTCTTGTATGCATGTACGTATATATGGTATGTCATGTTTCAGACAAATATAATATAAATAAATAGTGAACTTAATGATTGATGAAATAAAATATGTCCGTTGCAATTACGTATTTTGCCGCGTACCACATGTTATCGTGTTCTTCGCAGGTGAACAATTGACTTGCAATTGGTGGGGCAGGATACCCTCGTCTTTTCACGAAGACCTGGTATCATCACTGTGTGATAGTGATTCATAAACTGCTCATGACATAGTCGGAATCTAACAATCGACTCTGCTTTTAGCAGATATTTTCTCATGAATATGGAAAGAGTTTACTCGCTTTTATTAACTTGCAGCCACGTTACCTTCATGTATTGTGACACTCACTACGTGCGTTTGGTATGGTTCGAGCAGCCACCGATCAGAGTGCTCGACGACATTCAGCGCGGAAATTGTGTTTACATCTGTTATCGATAGCTTTGTTTGAGCCAATAACTCAAACGATCACGTTCGAGAGACTTGAATATACTAAATATAGGCAATGAATTGCAAAAAGAAGGTTTGTTAAATACAGTGCCAAGGTGGAGGAAGATGAGGAGGCAGTGTGAACAAGACATACGTAAATTTCAAATAATTTAAACAATGCAGCAGATTCCACTTCACCCAATGTTGCGATATGTATACCACTCCAAAATTGCCGTGGATCACCACTTTAAAAGGTTATACGTCAAATTGTGTGCATCTGTTGAAATAGCCAAAGACAATATTGCGTGAGGACAGGAACAAAAGTCTGTTGTCATGTGCCACGCAATGCCAACAAACAACATGTGACCAATGATTAGTCAGTCCCCCCGTCAAAATGAGAGTATCTGACCAAGGCTAAAATGTAAACAAATCACGGAAATAAATTCATTGTCCTGAAGACAACTGTCAGTAGCGCGTATGTGATCCACGTGATGCGATCACATCCTGGCACCGTTGTCTTATGCCCCCATAACTGTCTGGATGGTTGCAAGGCCCACTCTTCAGTAAGAGCATTGCCGAGTTCCTATAGAGATGCCGCAAGGACAGGGCATCATGACAGGGCGATCTTCAGCTCGTTCCACATGTGATTGATAGGGTTGAGGTCTGGTGACTGGGCTGGACACTTCATGCGGACAATGTTTCCTTTCCAAATATGCATCAACGACCCTGATACGATGAGGTCGTGCACCAGCATACGGTCTCGCGCACACACCCAGCATGTCAGCAGATGTAGCGTAAACCTGTCATCGTTCCCCGCTGTAGTACATTGTGATCTGTTCTTTTAGCTCTGCTGGTCCCACCCCAAATCACGATTGAGCCTCCTCCATAGCGGTCATGTTCGGCTACGTTGAGATCCTGAAATCTTTCCCTTTGTCTATTCACACACGGACACGATGATCTTTTAAATCTAGACATTATCTCGATTCATCAAGTATTGGAACCCAGTCCTGGTCTGTCCAATTGACGTGATCTTCAGCACAATCCAAACATGCCTGCCTGTGATGTCGTGTCAGTAGGATCTGAATGTATGCCCTCCGTGACCGGAGACCAGCCTCACTGAGACGATAACGCACTCTCTGAGTAGAAGCGTTAACGTCACTGACTTTCCGCAGGTCATTTCTTAGTGTGGTAGCAGTCATAAAGTGATGACGTCTTGCTGTAATCAGCAAAAACCTGTCTTCCTGGTGTGTGGTGGAACGTTGTGGACTACATGTATGTCGCTGCATAGGTGATCCTCGGTCATGTCTATGATAATGACCTTTCTCAGATCCCATTTTACACTAGCCACGTTCATGATAAGATCCTCTCTTACATTCCAACGTACACAAGACATTTCCATCCCAATGACATTATTACACCCCAGTGTACACTATGTCCCATTTTCCCGAGGCAAGAGAGTTAACTGACTTGGAAAGTCCAGTTTCCACCCTTGTCGAACTGGTCTGGAATTTCTGGCCTCGATCGCAGCACCACCAGAGGCTATTACGAGTCCACACACCCACACCCTCCCCCCTCTATGTCCCCCTAACGGACCAATTAGATTCCAATTCTTGCCATCAAAGGCGACTAAAGGGATCGGGAAGTCAGGTTTGCTGACTTGGTCGATGCATGTCATCATGTCCCAATTGCGTGGATCGATGCTCATGGATTGTCTGGTCCAGACTCGTTTATTTACAGTCCACCGACATATAGCTCGAATATTGCTGCGTGCGGCGTTAAACAACCAACAAATAAACCAAACCACCTCTCATGTCACTTACATTTGCTTCAAGCAATATGGCGGCTCCCAGTCAAGACGATCTCATCGATGATAACGCTCTTTAACTAATACGGGTTTGATCTCGCGAAATGCATCATATCAGTTGAGCACCTTGATTCAAAACATGAAAAGATTTGCAAAATATATGTCGACGCCGAGTTGACTATACACATGCTCTGCAAATACTGCAGTCGAACGAATACGGCACGGCAGTTGCCTTGTTGTTTGTGAACGGGATGTCGATATCGTTACGGGGTTTTGATTGGACTATGTATAGACTAGTTAGTCGAGCCCAAATATTATTCCATTATTCCAACCTAGTTCGGCAGATGACTATGTCCATGATAATGACCTCTCATAGACCCACTGTACACAAGCCACATCCACGTTAAGTTGCTGTATTTTTTATTTAAATTGACATCCATTGTTCATGTTAACACGAATTCGCTTTATATTGATAATTCGTTATTTCTCCTATCTCTTTACTCTTCACTAAGGCATTTCTTGCTGGAGGACATCTTGTCGTGAAAACAACAGAACCAACACAGTACGCCTATGTCATTCGCACGTACCAAGTCAGCGTGCGAAGGGTCGACTCACAGATGTCTCGAATCTACATTCGTTTGCTAAATACTATCATTAGGAGCCAAAGGGTTAAAAGTCAGTGGCATGAGACAACTTTTTTGTTTCAGGTCGTCAAAAGTAGACACTGACATTTTAGAGTTAGGCCCTTCACTGGCTTCAGCTGGCTTGGATGTTGTCCCTCCAGGCTGACCGACATGGTAATTGCCTGGTGCCGACAACGGGTAATCTATAGTCTGCGACACGTGCTAACGAGGGTGTAGTGAGCGCTGCACTGGCATACGATTCTCTTAAATACTTCCACCCATCAATACATCGATAACCCTGTGAAATCATGACTGACTAATAACACAGTGTACTGAAATGTTACCATGCGTATATAATTGTAAATATTATGCACGATAATTATAGTTTGCGAATCCGTTTACTTTACTAATTATTGATAAAGGGATATCGATTGTCGAGAGACTCTTCTTTCTATGATTTCCGGTTTCCTTGAACGTATATCTTAAAGTTAAGAAAGGTGGAGAAAGTCACCGAAATTAAGTGCCCTGCTATTTATATTAACCGTTTCTCGCTTGTTTACAGATGTCTATTGGCAGTGCCCGTTCCGAGCATGTCGGTATGATCTCTGGAGTGAGCGGTGCGTGATGTTAGGAAGTGGTTAAAGCACTCCATTAAGTTTGAATGAAATTGGGAGTAACGGGACGTGTATATAAACAGATGGTATAAGCAAACACTTCTCAGTGAAAATCAGTATATTTTCTATCCCCATCCCACAGGGGCAACCTTGTGGGTATAGCATTGTTTCGTCACACCAGACCTACATGGTTGCAATGTGTACAGCCTATTGTTCGTGTCCTCCATTGTGTAATGTACTTTAAACCAGGCTGGCTTTTGCATCGGTGCTTGTTTTATATTTGATGATTTCATCTAAGTAAATCCATATAATAAATTATAACTTTATGAATAAACTATTGTAATTAACTATATTAATATAAAAACGTTTATTACAAGAGAGTGTGAACATCATTGTGGTAAAATACAACATGAGAAACTCTTCTTCTGTATCCGAATGTTGATGTTCAGAAAGTCTAGCTGGACACCAATATTGTCCTGTCCAACCTCCGTATACACTACAGCAGCTGCATACAACGTTAAGCGTGTACAGCAAACCTAACAGAAACAGAAACAAACAGAATCACGGGAGTCACCCTGATAACAAATTCTTGCCCAGAAGACACTCTATTTTCGATATTCATGAAATAAGCCAAGAGCAAAATCCTCGCAAGAAAGCCCACTGGTGTGCCCTTTGACGTTTTATCTTGAGGATTCGTAACAAATTGGAAAATACACTCGTCTTTACAGGTTGAGTGAGATAGAGACACGTTGTCCCTGCAGGCGGCCGACGGAGTCCATGATCTAAATGATCCCAGGAGATGATGGGTGACATTAGGGGTGTTCCGCCCTGCTTGTTGTTTGTGCTGTCAATATCCACGCTCTTACAGCTTCATTAACTTTGCTCACAAATAATCTTTGAGACTTTGGTCGTAAACTCCTCCCCATCTATCACATGTTGCGGACACAAATGGGATTAGGATGGGGAAATGTTAGCTTGGTTCCCGCAGCGCTAGTGACTGGAAGAATATTGAATACATGGCATCTTTCAGTCTGTATTGTGCATAGTGTGCAGCATGGAAACTAAAACGGTAGCATGCGATTGCTGGCACGGTAATGCAAGGTTACTGGAAAAAGGAAAGAGTCATAAAAGGATCTACAAGAGTCGTCATTGGTCGGGGTTAACTATACCTGTGAAAACATGATAGATATGTGCATGATTGTAACAGAATGTTTACTGAAAACCACTAAACTGAAACCGCTTACTGGGTAAGAATATCAGTCGGGAGTGCTTCCCATATTGCCTTCCTGGAGCTTCTGATGCCGGGGGTGTATGAGCAGAACCACGAGAGGTGATGTACTCACATCAACACCACAGTGTGTCCATGCATTCACATGCCATTGACACTAACTGGCAATGTAGATACATGTTTGTACTATGCAATTAGTAGTCGTAATAAGAGTGTTGTTAATCGTTGTGCCTGTGTTGAGCTGAAGGTTGTCCTCAGCATATGACTACAAAAGGGTTCTATGATTCTGACAGTTAATTGCGAACAACAGTCAAGAAAAGAACAACATATTATGTTGGCACATCTATTTTTGGCAGTCCATGTATTTATGGCCGAAACAGCTGGACAGGAGCTTGGCAATTAATGTTCTCATACTGGTGAACAAGGCCTCGTTCACTAGTGTGTTTTCGAGCTGACATTGAATGTATATATGAAATGACCTGCGTGCGAGTGTGAGATGCATTTACCGATGTAAACTGGATTACAGAAGCGTACCTGGCTATTAATTCGTCAAACATGTTGCACCTTCAGGTGTTCTTGTAAACAATACAGAACAAGTGAAACACACGTCTTAGGCGCCGCATTTCGCTGTGCAGAGTTGCGTCCCTTGGGCACACAAGAAGTCTGATTGTGGGTTCGAATCAAAGTCTGCGCCGATTAGGTGTTTAGGTTTGTCAGCACCATGCCCGTGCTCGTGGGTTTCATCAAAGTGGCAAACGTCTGAGACTTGCGTCACTTTGCGCTGTCCTGACACGCTGTGATATAACTGGAATACTGTTAAAAGCGGCGTTAAACCCAACTCACTCACTCACCCACCATTAACTTTAGTAACATTTCCACAGTGAATAAATGTCTGCTTGGGGCTTTATTAGTGCCAAGCTTGCAATGGTTAATTGAGTGTCCGACTCAATATTCAACGACTGTATGTGACATATCGGCATTCAGCTCAGGCAGAAAACAGCATTAACCAACTGAAGCAGTAACGAAATAGAGCACCACCGTAATTAACAAAGATCTAGTCTCCGCTACAGTGATTTCTGTATTGGCATGCACGTCACGAGATCAATCAGTGTCTGTGTGTAATCTAGTTGTCCTCCCGTTGTTTGACGAGATATTTATTTACTGACCAGAGTTGTTGAGAGGCCGCACAGTATGACAATAGTCCAGTTACTTGCTCATGACATGACGCGACAGGAGTGTGTACTGAGGGCTTGCCGGCTGCTAATGTAGATGTCCATGTGTAATCTATGCCGATAAACGGTTGGATAGATTTAGTACTCACAATAGCATATTACAATATTGTGATTGTCATCCACAGATCTCACAGGCTGTCTGTAGTCCACTATGCAAAATATTAATCCCCACACCATGCCTGTAAAATGATATTTTTATCATATACGTCGTTATACTCTGTGTGAGGTGTTCTCCGGGGGAGAGGCGACATGTTCGCCTATGTGTAGTATTTGCCAACATGCAATACATTCCAGGAATCGCTACTCAAAAGAACTTTCCTTTGTGGGGTGAGGTGAAATGGGGCTTAACGTCGCCTCCAAGGTTCGTGTTATTCTTTATCTCAGTCTGCTTTCTTCAATAGAAATGGTCGAGGTGAATCAGTTCAGCTTATTAACACAATGAGAACTAATCAGAGAATTGAGCTTCTCTGACATGTCTGACACTGGCAGATATTACACAACATTGACAACCCAGAAGGAGCGAGACTTCAGCTCGAACCTAAAAGTGAATAATTAGTTATGTGATCTGAAGAGAGAGCTTGTTCCAGAGGTAGTGTCCTACTCTTTTAAAAGAGCGATCACCATACTTTTTGTGCGTGTCGATGGCACTTGATCTGAGCCACTGAGATGGTTGGCGACGTTGAAGTAGAGAGGCGCGATACACAGGAGCTTGACATTTAGACATTTGAAGACAAGGACCAGAATTATGTAATGTATCCGGTATTGTGTAGGCAGCCAGGTTCCAGGTGGAACTGGAGTGACATGGCCGTAATATTTCTCTGAGAATTGCTGCTGCTGCGTTCTGGACATTTCGCTTGTTTGTTAAAGAATGCGGCAGGCCGAACCAAAAAACATGCTGTAATCTTTTCGAGATGTTATATAGAACTGAACCAGTGGGGAAGCTGCATGTTCATCTGAGTACGTCCTGATAAGATCTTGATGTCCCGGCGATGATGACGTGATGGTTTACAGATACCGTTGATGTAAATATATATACAACTGACGCCAATGTTTGGACCCTCTCAAATGAAACCAGGACAGACGAATTTTTAAGTGATTTGAGAAAAAAGATCAATATGGTTGTCTTCTGCATAAGATTACATCTTAAGTTATACCATCGGACAATGTCTCCAAGACGTGACGTGTGACCAAAATTAGCCTAAACGTAGATCCTTTGGGAATCTGATATTTTCACATATTCCCGTCAACGCATACAGATTGCTGTCATCGTGACATGTAATATGTTATCACTTCTAATGCTTTTATAAACCTTAATATCTCAATTTACGCATAATCGTTTTATATCTATAAAGGAGAATCTAAAGAGAATATGTATCAGGCTGTCTGACATATGAAATTATATACTTCATGGTGTATAAATGGTGCACTGACAAAATGGCTGGTCAATTTCAGTGACAAATGTTATATTTACTATGCAGACGTATACATATCCACGTGTACAGATGAAGTTGTTTCCATAATGAAGATATATAACACGATTATCTAGTTACATTTGATGAATAGTAATAGTAGACTTGATGAATAGGTGACGTCACATTCGACATAGGCTAAAAATATTGTATTGTCATTTACAATACCTGTCAACAAAATGACAAACGGGAACTCTATGGCCATTTGTCTAAATCTAAATGTAGAGTGAAGTCACGAGGTGAAATTCTCAGGAATATTGGTGACAACACGGTGAGTATCAATCATTGCGATGGTTTTCTATACAATAAAGACGTCCAGACTGCTTCTCCCACAGTGCATCAGAAAGGACTGAGAAAACTTTCAACAGTAATCCACAAGGATTCAAATTCAAAGCCTCCAGTATATATTGATGATTAAACAAGATACTACCAATAATATGTTTTTAGGGAAAGCGTAGAAAGACGTGAGTCTCCGTATCACAAAAAGTAACACCTAGCCGGTCTATCTGTATTTGGAATTGTGGGATAAAATGTTTCTGTGTTGTCATGAACAACAGCTGATTTAATATTAAACCACTGACACAAGCTCATTTGCGTATTACGTGACTAGACTCTTATCTTCATTTAACCAAACACTGTTGAAATCAGAGCAATCCGTAAAAATGGATTACAACTACAACCGGGTATAAGAATGAATCTTTACACATCAAAGTGACCATATCTCTCCTGGGCATTCTATGTTTGTGGTGGAGCCCTGCAACCATTGTAAATGCAATCTAAATACGCAAATGGAAATATTTACACGTTTCATGTCATTTCCCAAGTTCAATAAGCCGTCTCATGACATATGTCATCTTATTGTGTTGTCCTTCAAAAAGTGAAATGGTTGATAAACATGAAATTGAATGTTGAATGTGGAAAAGATCGTGTTACAATTTGACTATCCTGTGGCCTGTGCACCAGACTGACAAAACGGAACAAAGGTGACCAGCGTCAGGCGACACTATCTCCAATATCGCGGGCCCTGTAGAAAATGTGATGTTTATCAATGATTATGAAAATATGTTGTATGCAGGTTCCAGCAATTCCAGAAGGAACACAAACCTTTGTTGTGTAACAGGTCACATCCACAACATGACTAAGCTGCTTAGGTACCTCGAGCATTTTCTCCACCACACACGATGAAAAAATATAGGGGCCTAAATAGGTTGTGCCATTTAGATAGTTACGCTGACTTCATTGGCATTATACGTGTGTCTAAAATCAGAAATATTTAAATTTCTATTCACAAACAAACGTGAAACCTTTTCGTACTTTTTTTTCTATTCTGAAATACAACCATTGTGACATTGTTTTGACAATGTCTTCAAAAGGTCTCAACGTTTAGCACTTAGCACATAACACGATTACATGCCTTTTCACAAAGGTTTGCCCGTTGGTTTTAGATAAACTGTAAAACAGAAACAGTCAATCCTGAAATGCATGAATCATAATCGAATACATGCCAGCGGCGACAGTAAGAGAATTGTCCCTTCCAGCACCTGTCACAGCCCTCTTCCGGTCATGGCTGATCTGAATGTATATAGCTAACGCATTGGTTTCAAGACCTATGTGAATTCATGTCGTCGCAGTGTAGCTGTCCAATCTACCACTCCAATATAGTGACTCTTCTTGGTGACAATGCATCATTGACCGCTGTGTGTGATGATTGGGCCATTAATGTATGTCCACGTGAACATATACCGCAGTTATTCATGTAGGGTAATAACTCGCAACTGTCAGTGAGACAGGTATATTGTATTTATATCACTAGTGTGTTAATGAAGTATTAATGTACAAAAAGACCTGAACTCTGGGTTTCTGCACTGAATTCACATTATTCTGGATCGTGTACCAAATGTTTCAAATGTTGGCGCTATAATTCATATTATATTTGATCCTGTACCACATTTTTCATATTACGGTGTCTAGCAAAGGACCCACGTGGGAGAAGAATTATCACGGAAGAACTGAAGTGTAATGTAAATCACACACATCATGAGTCTGTGACATTGTCAATCTAAACCATGTAACAGCTTTCTCTTGGTTTGGTAACTTTTTCATCTTACGGAATATATACATTCGACACATTATCATGTATTTGGGTCCAAAGGATTTCGTAGATATACCTAGTTATATATATATATATCGACGTCTCTCTTATATAGAGACTAGTCCGGGAGCACATCCCTTATATGGAGACAAGTCTTGGAGCACGTCCCTTATATGGAGACAAGTCTGGGAGCACGTCCCTTATATGGAGACAAGTCTGGGAGCAGCCGCCGACCAAGCTGCAACACAATAGACGTGTTGTAGCAAATAAGATGGCACCATCCTACATATTATTTTGCAATCAATTTGTTCAAAGTGTCAAAGGTTGACATGCATCATGCTCTCATCGCCACGTTAGCATCTCCACCAGACGCCATTCTGCCGGACGATGTGGCACTGCACTCCAATACCGTTCATAAAGTTCAAAGATAATCGTCTATATGCCAATCGACTGTCAACTGGAAGAACATATATTCCGAAATGCACGAATATCAGCGACGATCAAAAACAATCTATCAGTGTACGATGTATGGATGGGAGATGCGTGTGTGTACTCGCCTGCTGTCAGTGTGTGTACTTGCCTGCTGTACAATGTATGGGGGGGGGGGGGGGGGGGGGAGATGCATATGTGTACTCACATGTTATTCGATGTATGGGTGGGAGATGCATGTGTGTTCTCGCCTGCTGTATGATGTATGGGTGGGAGATGCATGTGTGTTCTCGCCTGTTGTTCGATGTATGGGTGGGAGATGCATGTGTGTTCTCGCCTGCTGTTCGATGTATGGGTGGGAGATGCATGTGTGTTCTCGCCTGTTGTTCGATGTATGGGTGGGAGATGCATGTGTGTACTCGCCTACTGTCGTTCGATGTATTGGTGGGAGATGCATGTGTGTTCTCGCCTGCTGTTCGATGTATGGGTGGGAGATGCATGTGTGTTCTCGCCTGTTGTTCGATGTATGGGTGGGAGATGCATGTGTGTACTCGCCTGCTGTTGTTCGATGTATTGGTGGGAGATGCATGTGTGTACTCGCCTGATGTTCGATGTATGGGTGGGAGATGCATGTGTGTTCTCGCCTGCTGTATGATGTATTGGTGGGCGATGCATGTGTGTTCTCGCCTGCTGTATGATGTATTGGTGGGAGATGCATGTGTGTACTCGCCTGCTGTATGATGTATGGGTGGGAGATGCATGTGTGTTCTCGCCTGTTGTTCGATGTATTGGTGGGAGAGGCATGTGTGTACTCGCCTGCTGTTCGATGTATTGGTGGGAGATGCATGTGTGTACTCGCCTGCTGAATCATGTCAGTAAGTGGGCAACACGTTGAGCATAATTTGTATCCGTAAACGTTCGTGTTTTGTGAATATGACAAAAAAAGAACCCTAAAAGATTCCAAAAGTGCCTGTTGATAATTTTCCAAGTAATATGAAAATAGAGCCTGATGGAGTTTATTGTCGAAATTACTGCGGCTGTTATCTATGTAGCCACACAACATGTGAACTACGTGACATTTGTACATTAAACACACGTTCTTTTGTTATACAGATCCAAAAAGATGATCAAGTAATTTTATAAATGAAGCATTTTGAATCACGAGGACGCCCGTCAGTGTTTGGACAGCAGGGTTATGTCAGTACTGTTACTCCCCCCACACACATACACACCATGATAGCGAGCAACACGTGACTAACAGATGGGCGTCGGCTATCTTGTTTTCTCTATCTTGGTGCCCGCCGTTGAAGCAGTGCTACTTTAACCTGTTGGTCGATGGTGTTAGACGATAGGGAGAAATTTGTAAATATGTCCCCAGATAGCAGTCAGGCGTTTGGCCAAAACAACTATTTCAAAATTACTGTTTCAGGCCATTTCCGATTGACAAGATAATTTTGTTTTCTGAATTATTGCTGAATTATTGTCTATAGTCACTTCTACAAATATCAACTCTCCCATGCAGACAAATATGTACGGTTGGGGATTTTTCTTTTCAACACCCCTAAATCTACGCTTAAGTATCTAAAATGATTAATAGATTTTGCGTTTCCTGGACATGAGTTTCCTTAAAGATGACATTTCATGTTTCTCATAGTTATACTGTTTCCTCATATCACGAACAAAAGACAATCGTGGGCGTCATGGCATGGCCATACATTCATAGATTCATGAATGGCAAGATTACAAAAACCGGTCTAGCGCTTACATTGGAGAAGGTGGTTTTAAGAGATAAGTGAGCTGCAATGTCGTGCCAACGCATAGGTGTTGCTCTAACCAGCATCAGATCCAATGTATATAAGGGTCTTGTCTGTGTAATTGTGAAGTATAGTGTGGATGGCATATCTCAATGGGATGTGGAACGCATTGTGTACCAAAGGCTGTCAGTTTCCAGTGATGACTCCTCCATGGTCTGGTGGTAGAGTGTCTGCCCGGAGAGCGGAAGGTCGGGGGTTCGATCCCCGGCAGCGTCATACCTAAAGACGTTAAAAGATTATACTTGTTGTTACCCTGCTTGCATTAAGAGGCTAAAACAAGTGCAACAAGTGCAATAATATTGAACGCGCCGTTAACCCTCATTCCACCTCACTTCACCTGTGATGACACAGACTTCTGTGCGTGGTCTCGCGAGTATGTTTATTGTTGAACACCGCATTATTCCAGCTGTATGACGGCTTCCTGGGTGAACCGGTGTCTACGGCTTGAATCTCTTCCTTATTTTCCCACTCGTCTTTGTCGTGTGCAGAGTTTCGCATTGATCTTTCGCGTGCCAGAAACCTATGATTGTGGTTCGAATCCCAATTCGCTCTAATCTAGTTTCCAAGTTTGTCAGCACCATACCCATGAACATGAGTCTTTCAAAACTCCTAAACGTCTAACACCTGCATCACTTCGGGCTCTCCTCCCACATCTTATATAACTGAAACACTCACTCTTACTTAATTTCAAAACCTCGCCAAAGTAGTTGATCGGGATAAGAGGGTTTTTCTGTGACAAGTAACTAATCTGGCCGAGACAGACAAGTGGTTGCTAGAATGAGCAACAATCAACACCGGCCAACGGTGCAAGGCTATACCTTGCTAAAGCCCTATTACTGAATGCGCATATACGAGTACCAACGCCAGTCGTGAGTTGCTGTGCACGTTAAGTATAACTACCACCAGTCAAATACCTACGTTTCAAGTCGCGGATCTTCCCCAAGAGTTGGCAGTGAAAGTACACTGTGTACGGTCACCTTCAAATACCCCAACCTTTACACCAGGGCTTATTATCTATGTTTTGTCACCAGGCAAGTACGTCTCTGCCAACGAACTTTACAATTATGTGATGCTATCCTTTTCCATGGTTTTGCAGAACATCCTGCCCACCTGGGTGGTAGTAGTTCTTTTGTTCGCTTCAACTGTTCATGTATACGCGATTGAAAATCCCCAACAACGTCTTATACGTACCCCACAGAACTGTGCAGTGTGAATATTGCATGAATGTTATAAGCGGAAACAAAAGCCAACAATCTATCACCAGCCGATATGAATGCTGCTTTGAGGCTTGGAGTAGTCCTGCACCATGACTGTGGAATAAATGCATTTTATAGAAACAAATCCAATGTAGATTTGTATAAAAGCAAGTTTAGCCAGCTCTATTCCACATGAAATCAGCATCATAATAAATTGATTGTCTTAATTTATAGGAAAGAAATGTACTGTGTGAAAAATGATTTCATAGACTATATGTTAGTCTAGCCGATGAGCTGAGCAAGATGACAGATGCATTCCTATAACCTGACATGAGTTCAGATCTATGTTTACGCTAGCATCGTTTCTTGGTTATCCCCAAATCATAGGGAGACTCTTACGAAAACACGAGAACGGATGTAACGATAAGAATAGATAGACTGACCTGATTTGTATAGCATGACTGCGCCAACTGCACGTACACAAAAAATGTGTTCTGCCGCAGTCCAGACATTGAGATTGCCTTCACGTATATATACTTCCTTCCGAGATCTAAAAATGATCCACCTGCGTATGGCTGCCCTTGGAGTTGCCCGCCATTCCGGCTGAAAAGCTACCCTAAGCTGGACCACGTTGGCGGGTGCTGGTCTCTTGCGTACACTCTCCATCCGAGAACATCCCACATATGCTGTGATGGGAGTGTCATGGGACTTAGCGGGCCAGTTCAACGTCCGTATGCCTTCTCATGCACGATGTGGTCTGGCATTACCATCTTACTTTTCAAAATTTCTGCCGATAGTTCTAACGAATGGAACAAGGACAGGATGCAAAATTTCGTCAACATATCGCTGACCAGTCAAATGTCCAATCACAATAACCAAATGAGATCGCCTGTCATGTGTGATACCGCCCCACAACATGACACTACTGATTATGGGCAAGAATTGTTTTTTCCTGGCGCACTGCTAGCGGCCATGTCGCCAACAATGTTTTCTGCCATCTGTGAATCGGAGGCAAAACCTTGATTCTTCTACACCACCCAAATCTGTGTCGACTATGTTAAGATGTTAGGGTCACACCTTCACACGGGCTGGATAGAGTCGGTTTTTAACGTTAGATTTTGAAATTCGCCTTCCTGTTATTCTACGGAATTCTCTATTGATATCAGGAGCAGATTTGAATCTTAGCTCCGTTGCATTAGAGATTGTGAGTTCCCCTATGGGCGGACAAATGTTGGCTTCTGTATGCACGTACATCACGTGTTGTAATTATTTCATTGTGATTAGATTTTGCGATCAGATGCAACGCCACGGTATTGTAAACATACAGCTCCACGATAGCTATATTCAAATAATTAGTTCCCTTGTTTTCTGTCAGTAGTATATATATTTTACATCTTCTCTGTTGAGACATAATCTATAATGTTGTTATGTAATCCCCATAAATATTAGTTGCTTCCGCATACCGTGAAAGGGAGAGCAGGTAGCATTGTGGTTAAGTAAAAGCCTACGCTTGACACATCGAAAAATCAGGATACGATTCAAGAAAACGAAGTGAAATAGATACTGATGGATACTGACAAATTGGACCTTAACGTCAACATTGTCAATGCCATCACTATAAGAGAACATTATTGGTTTTACGATTCAAAACTACGTTCATCAGTGCACCTCCCATGACAGGAGAGACCAAATACCCACAGTTAACTGTGAGGTGACTGACAAATATAGGACAGGAGTTTTAAGCAGGTCTCTGTAAACATCTGAAACAAGTGTCATCAACAGGTCAGCTATACACGGTATGCATGTGCTACTGCGGATGGCCCTACACGAGGTGTGACAGGAGTTATAAGCAGGTCTCTGTAAACATCTGAAACAAGTGCCGTCAACAGGTCAGCTATACACGGTATACATGTGCTACTGCGGATGGCCCTACACGAGGTGTGACAGGAGATATAAGCAGGTCTCTGTAAACATCTGAAACAGGTGCCGTCAACAGGTCAGCTATACACGGTATGCAATTGTGCTACTGCGGATGGCCCTACACGAGGTGTGACAGGAGATATAAGCAGGTCTCTGTAAACATCTGAAACAAGTGCCGTCAACAGGTCAGCTATACACGGTATGCATGTGCTACTGCGGATGGCCCTATACAAGTATTTTGAGTTCACTGAAACAATTTGTTCCCTGAACACTTTCTTCTCCTAAACACACTTTCATGAATCTTCTGTCGTCAAACGTTTGTGTGTGCACTTGATCGATGATCTTTGTTGACACACTATATATACTCGGTGAATGTTATTGTCACACTAATATACTATGAGATCGTTATTGTCACACCATATATACTATGTGATTGTTATTGTCACGCCATAAGTTCGGTGATCGTTATTGTCACACTATAAATACATGTTCTCTGAGATCGCTATTGTCACACTATATATACATGTACTCGGTGATCGTTATTGTCAAACCATATACACTCTGAGATCGTTATTGTCACACCATATGCTCGGTGATCGTTCTTGTCACTCTATATGCACTCTGTGATCATTTTTATTACTCTTAATATACTCTGTGATCGTTATTGTCACACCATATGCTCGGTGATCGTTATTGTCACACAATGTGAGAAGTAATCGTCATTGCCAAACCATCTGATGAGTCACAGGTATCAGTTTAACGCCGAGGTCCGCAGCTATGTATCACGACAGGCCTGTAACTAATTGGCAAGGAAAGCATCGGCTCATGGGGGGCGTCACATTTCCAAAGAGGTTGATCGTTATTGCCACACCATGTGAGAAGAGAGTATTATTGCCACACCATGTGCGAAGGGAGTATTATTGCCACACAGTGTGAGAAGGGAGAGTTTTTGCAACACATTGTGTGAGAAGGGAGTGCTATTGTCACGCTGTGTGAGAAGGGAGTAGTATTGCAACACAGTGTGAGAAGGGAGTAGTATTGCAACACAGTGTGAGAAGGGAGAGTTATTGCAACAAATTGTGTGAGAAGGGAGTGTTATTGCCACATTGTGTGAGAAGGGAGTGTTATTGCCACATTGTGTGAGAAGGGAGTGTTATTGCCACATTGTGTGAGAAGGGAGTGTTATTGCCACACAATGTGAGAAGGGAGTAGTATTGCTACACTGTGTGAGAAGGGAGTAGTATTGCTACACTGCGTGAGAAGGGAGTAGTATTGCTACACTGCGTGAGAAGGGAGTGGTATTGCTACACTGTGTGAGAAGGGAGTGTTATTGCCACACTGTGTGAGAAGGGAGTGTTATTGCCACATTGTATGAGAAGTTAGTGTTATTGCCACATTGTGTGAGAAGGGAGTGTTATTGCCACACAATGTGAGAAGGGAGTAGTATTGCTACACTGCGTGAGAAGGGAGTAGTATTGCTACACTGCTTGAGAAGGGAGTGGTATTGCTACACTGTGTGAGAAGGGAGTGTTATTGCCACATTGTGTGAGAAGGGAGTGTTATTGCTACACTGTGTGACAAGGGAGTGTTATTGTCACGCTGTGTGAAAAGGGAAAGTTATTGCCACACAGTGTGACAAGGGAGAGTTATTGCAACACTGTGTGAGAATGGAGTAGTATTGCCACACTGTGTGAGAAGGGAGTGTTATTGCTACACTTTATGAGAAGGGAGTATCATTGCTATACTGTCTGAGAAGGGAGTATTAATGTCACACTGTGTGAGAATGGAGTGTTATTGCTACACTGTGTGAGAAGGGAGTATCATTGCTACACTGTGTGAGAAGGGCGTGTTATTGCTTCACTATGTGAGAAGGAAATGTTATTGCTACGCTGTGTGAGAAGGGAGTATTATTGCCACATTGTGTGAGAAGGGAGTATTATTGACACACTGTATGAGAAGGGAGTATTTTTGCCACACACTGTGAGAATGTGCCACCCAGTCAGACCATCCAGCCCGATTCATTTAGTCGCCTCCTACTACAAACAAAGGTTTCTTGGGATCAATTCTAACCAGGTATCCCCAAGGAATATTGCTTGTGTAGATACCAGTATCTGAGATATTTATATGGATACAGAGGTGACTAAAAATAGCTGAGATAAATAAGAATAATCGGTTAGGATATTTGCTGGAGACATTGTCCTTTTGCATGGTGCTGCTCCAGTGGAGACAAGGTTGTACAATGATTACCAAAGTTATCCGTCGGGTGATTTTGTCTGGTATATTCTCATTCATTGGGAACCCGAGATAACGTTATTCTTAATTGGTTAAGCTGGTACCAGCAAGTTTAGCGTGTTCAGCCAATAGGCGGCGGCAAAATATGTGGTTCGAATCTGTACCATGATTGATGATATGTAAAACGTATAACAAGATGCTTTGCTGTTAAATTTGGGGAGAGCATTTTTACTTCACAAACAGATTTCGCATTGTTCGCAATTCGCATTGTTTGTTGCAGTGAGTGCTGATTGAGTTCAGAGTCATCGAATAGCAGCATGTGATAAAGCAACCACCGCCTGTCTTCTCGCTTAGGTTGACAGGATTCCAGCCAATTACAGTGCTTACAGTCCTTAACAGTTACTATTGAGTGGTTAGTACAATGACGCTTTCAGAAGCATAGAGTGTATCGTCGTGACGTCGTTGTCAAATCCATTCTACTGCCCCAGTCGGCCAGGTATATCTACACATCCCACCTGCCGAGTTGGTACACAGCATGACCAGACTCAGCATCAAGAACTACACAAAACATCCTCTCGGTAACTTGCAATAAGTTTCAAATAGTTTGGTACAGGGGCACTTGAACAATGCAAGCAATGTTGATGTCTGTACGGTATTCAAGTGATCTGGAAGCGATGGCAGTAAAACTCCTGCTTCAGAGGTTCCTATCACACGTTCATGCTACGAGTCATTTTAACTGGCGAGTCTGTAAATATTTCTGTCAAGCAAACAGGCACTGCCTTCATGTACAGGGTGTGCAGTGTGTGTTGGTCACCGTCAATCATGGGCCCTCACACAGCAACGCACTTCACTCAATGAACATTACACGGCCCTCCGACATAGCATGGTAGGTTTCCAGTAATTGCTCATTTGTACATCAATACTGTAGGGAGTGTAGACAAGTAGGGGTTGGATCAAGCGAATGATCATGGTAATACGTCTACTTTCTGTGGATCCACTTTGACGGCCACAACAGCGGAAACAACGATGCACCGCGGGAAGTAGTTGTCCATGTCAGATTTAAATGCTCTATCGCTATTTCGACACATCTTTCTCCTGATGTATCTGTGACTTAGACTTTGACTTGGTAATCGCCGTGTACAGCCATCGTGCATTGACCAAACCGCCCGGATCTGATGGCCGTGACACAGCGTGTTTTGTCAATATGTGCTGATGTTAGAGCGCAGTCCATATATATATGAAATTGTGGGCACGTGACAAATGCACGTTGGTCTTAATTTATTAGTATAAACTGACCACAATAACCACGCAATATAGCTTTAAATTCATTTCTTAATTTCACCTAAAAAGAACTTATATTACAAGGTTTTACGCGTCGACAAATGTTGGAGATTATCCAAGTTGAGGGAGGTTGTGGAGTCTTGACCAACACAGATTTTAGAGATTCTATTTCCCCATAAGGATAACTGAAAGCTTGCAGGAGTGGAGCTGCTGGCGATTAGAGCGCTAATAAGCACAATGTATAGTGTGATTGACGTTCAATTAGGACACTATTATAATACATCATGTATTTTATTTCAAGCTTAATGTTTTTGCATGTAAATTCGTTTTATAATTACCCAAACTCATTACTTAGATAATATGTGGTGTTAGAGTGCATACTGAATAGGAAGTCTAGCTTGCAAGTTGCTATCTTCAGCGACTTTAAATCTCCTGCTTGTCTCTGTCGAAAATAGCTTACGCCTTTCATCCGGCTTTATCAAAGCATATTCTTAAGTAGAGGACGTTTTTTTCCCGTTGATAAGAATATAGTTATGGCCACATATGACGAGCATGTGACGGACAGACTACCATCTTCTCCGGAACTTTATAAACTTAAAACGTGATATGAAAGAAATATCTCATTTGGAAGTACCTGTAAGAATATACACTGCAAAGAAATGAATCAGGAGAGAAATGGTAATTAACAAGTGAAGTTGGCACCAGGAGGATCATACATCCCATTATTTCTATATTTACGAGTTATCTCGTTCATTGTCAATATTGTAGGAAAGGCGTGTAACCATAATGTATTACGAAGCGTAGTGGAACAGTGTGTTGAGGTGAACAACTATTCCGAACCACAACACCCTATGTGTTTGTACACTGAAGACCAGTAAATAAGGGACATTCTTACCAAAAAAACTCTGGAAACATTCACAGTCCCATCATATTTCAGATAAGGTTTCCTATAGTCTTAGACAAATTAACATAATACATGAATGTCAATTTTTGAAATCAGCTAGAAACGAAATGATGTAATTGTGTAAGATACTTGTAATGTAAATATTGACTTGATGCTGGTTCTCAATACAGTTCTACCCAATCATGTGAACGAAAAGTTGTATACGTATTAGCAAAAAGGTTTCGTTGAGCAATGAGTATGAGTACATACGTTTCTCCGTTTCTCTTCTTCCCTCTCTTTCTTTAAATGTATTTATTCTTAATAAGCATAAGTTGTAAATATGTAGAAGAGGGCGTTCTAAGCTTGTGCTCAATCCTGAGAATATACATATGTATATACATATACTAAAACAAGCTCTTTCAAGACATGGAATGACTGACTCACAAGAAATACAGGGAACATAGCATTGTAATTTTCTTAATCTCGTTTCCTGATAATACTGTACATGTTTCTACGGTAGAATACCACACCAGTGTATCCTGTTATGAAATACAATTTACACGATTATGCACGAATTGTTGCTGGACATTAACACCGTTCTATTTCAAAGATTAAGGCACATATTTTGAAATAGTGCACTTGGTGAATGGGCCTACCTGTATTGTGTCAGATATGGATATGTGTGCTGTTCCAGATGTGTGACACACACATGTACACAGACAATAGTTATTGTTTATATATGTAATATAATTATTGCGCCGCATCCATATTTTTGTCGGAAATGTGTCGCCAGTAATCTATATACAAAAGTTTCATGATAATGTGGAACAATCATATTACTCGTATATATAATATATTCTTATATGTGACTATTCATACAAATACCACCGACCAGATTGTACGATACAAATACCACCCACCAGATTGTACGATACAAATACCACCTGCCAGATTGTACGATACAAATACCACCTGCCAGATTGTACGATACAAATAACACCTGCCAGATTGTACGATAAAAATACCAACGACCAGAGTGTACGATACTTTTTCCACCTGCCAGATTGTACGATACAAATACCACATGCCAGATTGTACGATACAAATACCACCTACCAGATTGTACGATACTAATACCACCTGCCAGATTGATCGATACAAGTACCACATGCCAGATAGTTTGATACAAATACCACCTGCCAGATTGTACGATACAAATACCACCGACCAGATTGTACGATACAAATACCACCTATCAGATTGTACGATACAAATACCACCGACCAGATTGTACGATACAAATACCACATGCCAGATTGTACGATACAAATACCACCTACCAGATTGTATGATACAAATACCACATGCCAGATTGTACGATACAAATACCACCGACCAGATTGTACGATACAAATACCACATGCCAGATTGTATGATACAAATACCACCTGCCAGATTGTACGATACAAATACCACCGACCAGATTGTACGATACAAATACCACATGCCAGATTGTACGATACAAATACCACCTGCCAGATTGTACGATACAAATACCACCGACCAGATTGTACGATACAAATACCACATGCCAGATTGTAAGATACAAATACCACATGCCAGATTGTACGAAACAAATACCACCTACCAGATTGTACGATACTAATACCACCCGCCAGATTGTACGATACAAATACCACCTGCCAGATTGTACGATACAAATACCACCTGCCAGATTGTACGATACAAATACCACCAGCCAGATTGTACGATACAAATACCACCTGCCAGATTGTACGATACAAATACCACCTGCCAGATTGTACGATACAAATACCACCTGCCAGATTGTACGATACAAATACCACCAACCAGATTGTACGATACTAATACCACCTGCCAGATTGATCGATACAAATACCACATGCCAGATAGTTTGATACAAATACCACCTGCCAGATTGTACGATACAAATACCACCGACCAGATTGTACGATACAAATACCACCTGCCAGATTGTACGATACAAATACCACCTACCAGATTGTACGATACAAATACCACCAGCCAGATTGTACGATACAAATGCCACCTATCAGATTGTACGATGCAAATACCAGATTGTACGATACAAATACCACCTGCCAGATTGTACGATACAAATACCACCAGCCAGATTGTACGATACAAATACCACCTGTCAGATTGTACGATACAAATACCAGATTGTACGATACAAATACATGTACCATCTGCCAGATTGTACGATACAAATACCACCTACCAGATTGTACGATACAAATACCACCTACCAGATTGTACGATACAAATACAACCTGCTAGATTGTACGTTGGTACGTGTGTGCGTGTACGATAAATTGTATTACCATAGCGCAATAAAATCTGGCCACATGTTGGTATGTTGACGATACAGATAAACTTCGCAAGACGTTATCCAATTCACAATAGTTTTGCAAATTAGATAAACGTAAACATTTTTTTTATCATAGGAACTATGCATGATATATAGGATTAAAAGTTTTCCACAAAACGAAAGGAGTGGCTTATCAGGTTTTATATTTTGATTTGATGTAGTTTTGAAGAACCGATGAGGTGAGGCGTTAATAAAATAACTGTCTGCCTGTAGAGTCTGAAGCGAAACATTATCGAGCATGGCACAACTGTGTGATTAAGGTTACAGCGTACATAGAAGGCTTTTGATAGCTTCTTTAAAACTTCACTATAATTTACAAACTGTTATATACAGTTACAGAAGTGTATTCACGCCGATAAAAGAGACTGGCCTTGATTTGAATATCATACATACACACTGAACACGCGATAACATAATCTGATTGATGGACTATTCAAAGGTTTGCTATTCCAAATCACAGTATAGTCATCATACCAAAAACATTCATGTGAGCTTAAAACCAAACACAAGTCTCACAGCGCATTCGACATTTTATAAATATTTTGCATGTCTTTAACGTTCGTAGTCACCACCCGTGTTTGCTGCTGAGTATGTACTTATTGAAAACAAATTATAACAACTGTCTTTTCACTTTTCATCTGTAAACATTTTCTGCTGTGTCAATTATGATTATTTTATATTTTGAGTTTAAATACTGATTTTTGTTAAGCTTGTGTTAATGACTTCGAAAGACTTAAACACTTATTATACTTACACATGAAGTCTCCCAGCATCCACTTCTCATAGCAAAAAAACTCGAGCAACGCGGCGGGTTGGCAGATTAACAAAACTAATAGGTCTGCAATACTGAGGTTCATGAGACAGAAGTTGGTGGCAGTCTTCATCTCCCGCACCCTGGAAACTACGATGATAACCAGGGTATTCCCGAACACACCCGTAATAAACACCAGCACATTAGCCACAGTCACCCAGGCCAGGAGATATTCTGGACTACTTTGAACAGGAGATGGGCCTGTACGATTGTCCGATTCATTTCCCCCTAAGACGGCGTAACTGTCATTTGTTGGCATCTCTGTGCCCATCAGGAGAGTGAGACTCGTGACTGTCACATTCCCGTTCATGATGCTGCCGTAGCCAAAGTTAGTCAGCCGAGTGGAAGTTCGAGCATCTGGTTTTAAAAGCTCCTCTTTATTGATTTTTTTCCAATTATCCAAACCACGAATCAGCTGCCGCCCAGTGCTGTGTGAGAACGGTATGCAGCCAGAAATCAAGCCTGCTTCCTCTCGCTCAGGAGCCATACGCGCCGACTGCGTTTCAACGGCTGTGGGTTCTCATCGTTTCGGTTTGACTACTGTATAGAAGCGAGTCCCCATGTTGGTAATGCCCAGCCAATAGACTGATTTCGATTGCCGAACGCGCTGTGAATACATGAATTCCGGCCTGCAAGTCGTCGTGATTGCTGTACATTCATGTCGTAAAGTGATGTTTCAAAAATCCTCAGATTGAGTTCGGAAATTTGTCACATTACTTGATCAACAAATTGGCTTAAAAGCCTAGAAGAGTTTGATATTCGACAATCAAAAGTTATTAGAAGTGAATATTTCCCCAAAGGACAAAAAGTAGGACTAATATCCATATTCAAGTGCTGGTCGGTGATAGAAAGTGTTTATAGCCCACATATTATGATAACATTTGGAGTTTCATTATTTTTCGGAAACGGCTGAAAGATTAATTTATCGATAGTTCTCTACTTGCAAATATTGGTTTGAGTGCCGGCCGTAATACAACCCACATATTCGTAGATGGTGATAAAATGAATATGAATAAAGGAGTTGGCAATTTCCCAGTCAGGCAAGCTATTAGTCTCAGTGTATTATATCCAGTTATTAAACATTTATTAGTGTAGCCTTTACTGACTTTACACGTCAACTTGATTTTGGATTTCCCATTTAACATCAAATAATGATTAAAACTTCTTATCGCTGAAATACTTTGGGCTACGTCGTGCTATGGCATTGAGCAGCAAACCAAAATGTCCCAAGAGGGTGTGAACAGAAATGATGTGTTCTTCCAGTTTAAAATTGGTGTATTTTCGAGAGAAGGCAATCGCTTGAAACAATCTATAAATGTGACCCACAACTGATATTAGTGCGATAGAATAAGAAGTGGTACACGATGTTTTGGTTCATATCTTAATCATTTAGGGTCGACGGATTCATATAACTATATGTATGTCTTTTTTCAAGCAAATCGATTTAGTTCACCTAAAGGTATTGAGCAACCAGTCTTTTGTTAAACATCGCTGTTGAATATTACGTTTTTTCTTAGAAATGTAATCTCTAACATTAAGTGCCAGCGACTACGGTACCTAGGGATGACGGATCAGCTGGCACAAACGACAACAGATGCTAGTATTGCTGCTGGTAATACTCTTCGAAACGAACCTGATACGGACGCTGTCAATTGGCTGACGGTAACGTGAAGCGGGTATTGTTACGATCCCGTCGCCTTGCGTCGGATGACAGAAGCCGCACTCTGATTCTACGGACGGCAGTAAGTGTTGCCAGCAATCAAATGGGAGGTGGAGTGGTATTGCTGTGACACAGTGTGATATTGGTGTGACAACAGCGAGTGTAATATTGGTGTGAAAGAGTAACATTTGTCAGACAGAAAGTTATACTGTTATAACATAGATATGTTGATATTATGAAATTATGTTATATTGGTGTGACGGAGATATTGTGTGACACAGAGATGTAAAAATGGGGTTTAACGTTGCATCCAAGATTATTGCACTTATATAGCGTGTGTGTGTGTGTGGCTGCTTGTACTGGTCCGGACTGATGCCGATGTGTAGTGCTAGCCCTCTAAAATACCATGCCGCTGTATAACATGAATACCCAATCAGACACAGTATACTGACTCCGATGCGACCAGTCCTTGTTTAGCCCCTAAATGACGAGCACCAGTCAGGGCAACAACAAGTATCATCTTTTAAGACTTTTGATATGACGCAGCCTGGGATCGAACCCCGGACCTTCCGCTCTCCGGGCGGACGCTCTACCACTAGACCAAAGATAAGGATGTATGTGTGTGACAGTGATATATTGGCATGACAAAAATGGTGATATTGATGTGACAGAGAAATATTGTGTAATATAGAGAGTGTAATAATAATGTGCATGTATACTTAAAGTGCTACAATATTACCACTAGATTAGTGTGCACGCGATTGTCATTCAACACTCCCTAAGGAGAATACAGCCCAAGCTGCTCGTGAGGCTCTAAACAGTTAACAGCCACATAACGATATTATCCTACCGGGTACCCTTTCACTACTGGCTTATTAACAACAAAGTCATTTAACTAAGGAGGCTTCCAACGGTGCTTTACATCATCTGATTTCTGACCAGAGAGAGAGAGAGAGAGAGAGTAGAGAGAGAGCGAGAGAGAGAGAGAGAGAGAGAGAGAGAGAGAGAGAGAGAGAGAGAGAGAGAGAGAGAGAGAGAGAGAGAAATAAATTCCCCCAAAGTAGCGTTCAAGGAGGTAAAATGAGTTTCTCACACACACAAAACAAGTACAACCAGACAGCACATAGTGGCCTCTTAACTTAAGTAGATAAGGTGTGGCTTTATAAGCCTGTTCCTGGCCGGGGACAGTGCTAAGAATTACATAAATGGTGAGAAGGCACGCAGGAAGTGCCATCGTAGGTGTGAAACGTCCTGTACTGGATTCAACATCTACAACAGAAAAAAGGATATTATTGGTTCACAGGAATAAGTTGAAACACCTTACTGGAACACCTGCACAGGTACCAGACATACAGAAGCAATATCCCAGGGAACTAAACATGAAAATACAAAGTAATCTGACGGCTCAGAGATCACTGGTAAGTGGTCCAACAGTTATCTGTGATGATTCCTGTGATGATGACATTAACAGCGATAAGTGCATTACATATTAGGAGATTACGGTGCAGTCGGTCACAGGTGGCAGTTTTAACAGTACATGTCAATATGCGAGGTAGAAAAGTCACCTATGACGTCAAATAGGCGACCTGTTGGAGACAGGCATCCTCCAGCCTGGCTGAATCACTATGCCTGTAAATTGTGATATCATGGTTAAATTGTGTATGCATCGTATCGGCTGTTGACAATATTAGCTTTGTTAAAGTTTGAAGAAGACGAGACATAACGCTACATAAGCTTTAACAAATTGGAATTGGAATAATTTGTCATGTGTCCCAGAACTTGACTCCGGGAGCCTTCTCTTTTTTCATACTCTGAACTATAGGACTTTGACCCCAACAACGTATCCGTCTTATCTATCTGTTTCTATTGTAACTGTCACCTGTAGTGACTGACAGGAAAAATCAACAACCGCTACAACACCCCTACCGCCCTCTCTTTGATCAGTTTTTTTTTTCTAGAACAATCCTTGAAGCTTTATCCACAATATCGGACTAGCTATGACTAACAGCCATTCTCAGTTGACCTGGTCCTAATCCCCTAATGAATTAGTCAGTAGCATTCCATCGGACTCATTTTAGGATAAACTTGCATGGAAAGCTTCCATCAGTTCCATACACCACCAATGATTCAGTTTCTTACCTTGTCTCAAACTGAATTGCAATTTGTAACTTCTCTTCTTCCTTTCGCCATCAATACATAACTTCAGCTCATTAATTAGCAATATGAAATCGGCTTTCTGTTCTAATGAACAATTGTAGACATTAAATTGGGAACACAGGATACAATAACCTGTACACAAAAATTAGGGCCTATAGTGTAATAAACAGATCCAACTGACAAAAAGATATACAGATAGACACAACTGGCTCAGAAAGACCTCACATGCAATCTCTTTTTCACACAAAAACTTACTTTCCCACTACGTCACATACGTACACCACAATCCCATAAAATGTGTAAACAAACACAACATAGAATGTAAAGAAACCAAGGATATAAACAAATCTCGAGCGTCAAAAGAAACCGGAAGTAATAGCATGTGGAATGCAAGATAACTCCATAAAGGCATATGAGGCCACAGGAAAGTATGGTAAAACTATAACTTAACAGTGAAAGGTGGGATAACGGTTGAACTGAGTTCACTATATATGCTGAAGAGTGATCTTGGTGTGACAGAAATAGTGATATAAGTGTGACAGAGAGAGTGATATTGGTATGACAGAGAGTGATATTGGTGTGACAGGGAAAATGGTATTGTGCGACAGAGAGATATTGATGTGGCCGAGAGAGTGGTACTGGAGTGAGAGACTGTAACATAGGCTAATTAAATGAAATATCATTACTAATATAGGGATGCCTTACATTATCGTTGTGTACCAGACATCACAATGTGTCTGACAGATGTGTATCAGGCGTTGTTTATAGTTTGAAAGATGCGTATCAGGCGTTGTTATGTGTCTGGCAGATGTGTATCAGGCGTTATGTGTCTGAGTAGTATAAGTAATGACAGTTCTGCCGCAACTCCACTGGAGCCAGATTTATACCCAATACTGCTACTGGAGAGGGAATTTTTTATGCAAAAATGATGATGCGATTCAACGATCGTCATGAGACTAAACTTAATTATAATGAAAATATTCTCTATTATTTTTACTCAAATGCATACCATTATTTTGAACAAAGTCATATTCAACATTTTTACTATGTTCTTCGTTCATTTTACTAGGAGACCAGACTATATACTCTTTTTCGAAATTGGAAAGAAACAATTGATGACCGTATTTGGTTGGTTTGACATCACTGATATAATATATACCTTGTGGTAATTCTCGCCATTTTATAATTTTGTCCCTGAGCATAAATGTTTTTGTTGACATTATTATATACTTATGTAAGCATTCGTTTAAATTTGATCAAACAATCTATTTTCAATCTCCAACCAGTTGTTTGGTTTTGGCACGGAATAATTGACGCGCTTGTTGACTCACCTGTTCTATGACCTTTTTTCTCCTCTTCGTTAATACCACTGGTCTTACAAGAATTGGATCGAATCTCCTGCCTCATTGCATTGTATTTAGTTAGTTCTGACAACACTAAACGAAACTAGTCCTCAGATATCTTACAATCAGCCATTGCTGTTGAAATAATATCCTCAATGCTGTTCAACTTTGCTTCGGCGAGTATCCAAATATTATCATGTTTTAATGCTTTCTTTTGCAACTTACGAGAAATTAATTTTATCGCTATACCTGCCAGTCCTGAGACTCCAGCTGCTATTTCCATACCAAGTATGATAAGGGCGGCGATTATAGTTGATAATAGACTAACACCAGCTACACCGATTCCCATGCCAGCTGTTACAAGTGCAGTGTAAACTCCGCCGAGAACATTCACAGTTCTGCGATACTTTTCATACAATCCAAGACTCAACTCCATCTCCTTCTCTATTTGATGTTTTATATCACTTATTTGATGTAATCGAAATCCGTCAATAGTATCCATCTTTTCAGATCGGGCACCGGATATAAACCCATGATGTATATTATTTTATCATACAATAGTCTTTAATTGATCTTGCTTAAATGTTTTGAGAGTATACATCAACCTTAATAAATGTATTTTATGTGGCATAAATATCTTAGTAAATGATACTGCAACATTGACGCTCGGGTTTCTTGAGCCATTTAATTGATAGACCTGGCAATATTTCGAAGGCATCTTCTGGTGCATCTCCAAACAAGACTTCAATAATGATTATAAAAAGATCAGGTATAGCATTCAAGTTCCGTTTTATATCATTGAATTCAGTAACCAAATTTAAACTAACATTTTTTTATGCTGGACGCCTCAATAGCATATGACCTGGGTTTTCTGGCAGGGGAGCGACTAACACACTTTTCCGTTTTGATGGGATATAAGCCCCGAGTATGATCCCACTATTCATTATCTTTGTTAAATGATGTCCCTTACCCGTCGTCACATATGGTGGAGCAATGACAATATTCAATAACCATTCGATTTTTGCTTCTACCATAGTCCATTTATTATCATCATTATAATTTGCCATTGGTACCAGGTTTACCGAATCCTTCTGTGTCTCCAAGATCGGAAAGTGCAATTGTATTACATTGCCTAAGGTTATGCGTTCCAGGGCCTGATGAATCAACCATTATTTATAATATGGAGCATTACACTCAAGTATCCTACAAGTGTACAGGTTGATGTTTTACATCTAATACAGAAATTTTGAGGTCTGAAATAATACCCCGTTTAATTTATTATATTGTAATGATGAAAAGGATTCCGTTCTACCGCTATTGTATTTTACATCTTTGACTGGAATAGCTCTTAGCAGAGTTGAATGACTTTCGAGTTGAATATTATCTGTTGTACCGATCTGATGAAGATGTATGCACATCTCTTTATAGGGAACTAAATCAGGTAATTTAACTCCCTGCAATGTTTCATCAGGTAATATATATTTTCTCGGTAATCCGAGTGTATTTCTTCCTCAGTTAATGTGAAGATTTATATCCATTTCTCCAGTGCTTAAAATCAGCATCACATTCGATTTATTCTCGCAGCACTTATATTGGTGAGTATAGTTTTACGCTGCTTTTAGCAATATTCCAGGAATATCACGATGGGGGACACCAGAAATGGGCTTCACACATTGTACCCATGTCGGGAATCGAACCCGGGTCTTCGGCATGATGAGCGAACGCTTTAACCACTAGGCTACCCGACCGCCCCTTGAAGCAGTTGAATAGACTGGCCATTTGGTATTCCTGGGAGTGTAACATACATATCAAATATACAAAGGTACTATATAATAACTTAAATATGAAATCAACTTACATTAAAAATAAGTCGATTTTAGTAAGTGCCTCTGGTGCTTAGTTTTTTGTTCAATTCCCTAATATCTTTATGATGAAAAAATGAAAAATACAGGGTCACGGCAACTAATGATAAAATGGTGCATGATTGGTTCCACAATCCAAAGCAATTTTGGCAAAACCAGTTAAACTTTGCCATATGGTACGCCACAACAGGATGTGGTCCCTGAACAATGTTTTAATTTTATCGGCCAGTGTAGTATTATTGTTGAGGACTTGATTGATAGTTTCTCTAATTCGACTGATTTGTGAATGAAGTGCCTCTCTATTAGTGGAAGCTGATTTGGGCCTAGTGGAGGCAGCACGATCTTTCATCTTCTAAGTAACGCAATCTTTCCAAAAAAGCGGCGTCTTTTGAATTCATCGCCTGCCTGTTCAAGTTTTGTTTTTTCATAAGCTATATGCTTGTTGAGTTCAAATAGCTTGTATATCTTATTGATGAGTTCTCCCTGCATTGTTTGCATTGACTTGTCAAGGTCTCGTAATTCCCTTGCATTGTACTCAAAGGATGGTACCTGTAACGTGGAATTATCGTAGTAGGTATCCAAGGTATCCCTGAGTCCGTCCGAGGCCAGCTTCCAGCTTTCTTCCAAATTATCTTTATCTATGGCACCGAGTTCAGTAAGCACAGTCTGAAGAACCTTAGTAGTCTTCGCAGAATGTTTTTCTTGTGAGTAGTCTACAAAACAATGTTGCTGCCGTGTTTACTGGCTATTGTAGACAAGGCTAGGGGCTTACGAGTACGAGAATTCATAAGATCAATATCAGGAGAGCCACGCGTCGCAATATTCCTTTACTATCTATCGTAAACTTTGAATAGTCATGACCAATAGGAGTTTCTTGTAAGGCATCATAATAATCATTAACGGCTGCTTTCAAAAGTTCATGTAAAGATTCATAAAGCTGGTTTCATCAGTACCCTCAGTGCGATTGTTAAGAAAATTGCGATTAAAATTAGCGGTAATGAAGTTTTGAGTATAGATGATAGCGATGTATACTTCTGTTACATGGATCTCTGGAGAATGGATAAAGAATGGGAAAACTTACAGTACCAAGGTATTTGTAATCGGAACACATTGAGACTGTGTGTGGGTGCTGATAGTGGCGATAATACCATTGTAGAAGTTAAGGCTGTTGCTGATGCATTAGGTAACCGATTCTATATTCTGCTCGATTTTGAATTACTAGATAGTCACATGCCCTTTTATCAAGCATCCCTAGGTGAAAGGTTAGAATACAAACTCACTTTTAATTACTACGGCAGAGTAATGAAACTTGCTGAGGGTGAACTGGATAGCTATTCTCTCACTGGAGTATGATATGGTAACAGATCCTGAATTAGCCAGATTAGTGTACAAAGTTGATCTAGGTGATCGTTTACAAGACTGTTTACGAGTATGTCATGAAAAATACAAAGGAGAATCAACCCTTTTTAACCCGACTGCAGTGCAAGTAAAGAACTTACCAAAATGAAAGATATGCTTTCATATTTAGCATTCTCCCGACAGCATATGGAGAATAGAGTTTCAGTGCTTACTCAAAAATACAACTCTGTTCTGAAAGATCTCAGAGAGCAGACCAAATGGGTAGCCCTGTTGCAAAGACAGAGTTTCATTTGAGGAATGTCTATGTAAAAATGACGTAATATCTTCCAAGCTCGAGCGAGATAAAGTCAGAAAACTGTTAGCAGAAACGAAGCACTGTAAATTCATATTAAAAACCGATCAAGCAGCTGCTTATGCAATTGCTTAGCAAATAGAGCAAAATATAGCAACTACTGCGCAAAATATAGCAAAATTTATCAAAATTTAGCAAAAATAGCAAAAATATAGCAAAAATATAGCAAAAATATAGCAAAAATGCGATAAATTGAACATTAGCAGTGATCATGTAATAATGTGGTTTGAAATCCTCATTCTGTTGCAACAGTTTATTATTTCAGCCTGTATTGGATATGCAATATTTCATTATGTTAGACTTAAATATCTCCTTAGATATTACATAATGGAATGTGATGAACTTATCAAACAACTGCTCAAAGATGAGACTGTAGTTACAGATCAACATAGAGATCAACGTAGAGAAGGACTCGCGTCTTTGATAGCAGGTTGAAAATGTTCCCAATATTTTGGGGAAAATTATACCACTGAAAAAATTGATAACATGACCGTTGAAGAAATCAAAAAACTGTACGTACGTTACGAGTCTAGACGTGAAGCTACAATGACTAAAACAATAGGTCTGGCTATGTTACAACTATACACAGTTGTAGCTAGTACGTTTCTTCCTATCCCCACAGAATCTCTCGAGAAAGACCTCGAGTTTTATCATAGATACGGAATGTTCCTAGTGCCACTTACCACTGCTTTAATAACGGCTAGGTATTGTCAATTTAAACATGCGTGCCCACTTACTAATAATGATGACGGAAATACAACAAGTGAATGAGGAACCACAATCCCCTATTCCACCAAAAAACCCAAGCGATTGCCCAATCTCTACAAGCCACTGCACCACAAGTCAGAGTGACTAAGAATCCTCGAAAAGTTGCAGCTGGTAGGAAGGGTGCAGTAGCGAGGGAGGCAAAGGCCTACAATACTGAACATAGCCCGATTAAAACTTGGGCTCCCTATGTACTAGGGGTTGTTGCTATAGCAGCGTTATAAGACCGGTTTTATAAGACCAGAGAAGAGAAAACACAACAAGTTCAAAAATTAGATCAGGTTCAATTAGAGTTAAGCCCTCATGTAATGTCATAAAGCTATGACTACTCCAGTACAGGCGGCCAATTGTTTGTAAACGCAATGTATCATTCAACGTAGGTCAGCGGCTTGGCCATTGGCTATGCTCATACAGCTAAAGTGATTACTAAAGCCACACCACCCAAGCTAGATTTTAATGGTTATGATATCGGGATGATGGTCATAGATGTAGGCCTAGCTATGGCCACTAAGGATATGATAATCAAACAAAAGCTTATCCCAGGAGGCATAATGAAGTCATAAAACATTTGAATATTTTTTATATATAGTATGGCATCAATTGCGATGATGGTCGATGGAGCTATAGTTAATGCTCTAGCTTTTTCTGGGAGTTATTATTGATTTTCTAGTATGAGGGAATCAAATGCTAAAAAAATTGAAGAGGAACGTAAATGACATAATAAAGCATTAGAACAACTAGAAACAGCCCAGTCACAATGGGCCAGGTGCCGAATGGAGAGATTACATTTTATTAATGATGAACTGCATAAACAAGGACATTCAATTCAAACAAGGATGTTGAATCTGCCATGCACGAATACTTCCTTGTTTATGGAAAGACACCTGACCCATTACCAAGGCCAACACCCTCTCAGATTTATACACTGTCAGAGGCTCAGAAAGACCTTGAGATAGAGTTTATAGTTTTTGGGTTGACTTGTGTATCCATATTTACCTACATTATTATGCATAAGCTATGATCTATTACACACTATGTCAGGCTGAGTCTTATCAGCCATGACTGGTGTGTCTATTTTTAGCTTCACAATTACGCAGAAGCTATCAGCTGAGCAATGATATGATAGGTGTGTAACCATGAATCTGTGAAGATTTACACTCATGGGTAAACCAATTCAATGTAACGGACGTTGCGTCGATATATATTGTGGAATTCATGCTTTTTACATCAGACAAGGAAATGTTTATTATACATGTTCTGTATGTGGGATGGGGGTCAAAAGTCATTATTGTTTATGTAAGAAACACGGCACTGATAGTGTCAGGAATTATTTACGCTATAGAGATTACATCAACGAGAGGAATAGGTTGGGGAGAATACCTATTTAGATATACAAAAATATAACCATTTAGACATTTGACTCATTTTGCATATATACCATTAAATCACAATTTTTTTTGTCAGAGAGTTGAAGGCTTTGGCAAAACAATGTGGTCTATGTGGTAATTCTCGAATGAGAAAAGCTGAATTGATTGATTTACTCAGTTTGGAATACAACAAACCCCAGACTGTAAGAGAACTCAAAGCTCAAGTGAAAAAAAGTGGGCTGAGAGGTTATTCTCGAATGAGAAAAGCTGAATTGATTGATTTACTGAATTTTGATGTTGATAAACCCGATGTTGTTGATAATAATCAATCTGTTGTTGAGTTAAGATTTGTACCCACAGCTGGCGTTGGTAAATATCTAAGAGGTTTGAAGATGGATATTAATTCCAATATGGATGTCAATGATGTTAACCCCATCATATCCAGCAAAATTAACGAGGAGTTAGATGATTTAAATGATATAAAATACTAGGTAACGGTTAAAATGTCACTGAGTAAAAATGACGCCGAATATACAGAACCTTTTTTCCAAAGTAACCAAGAAGTTATAACCGAATCTGAGTCTATAAGTACATTATGAGATGCTTCAATTCAGTGGATACAAGAAACTTTAGAACGCTGGACTAATAGAGGTTCGGGTTGGGTGTCAATAGAATCGATAGTTTATATTTAGATGTAGCAAATTATAAGCCTTTTAAAGGTGGATCTTATATAGATTTATCCTCGTATTATAAGAAGAAAAAAGCCATAATTAATGTAAAAAATAAAGGCAATGACTGTTTCAGAATGATGATAAGATCTGCTTTGTTTCCCCTAGATTCTAAAATTGCAAATAGACCTTCTTGCTATCCCCAAAACGATGGACTCAACTTTGTTTGCATTGACGAGCCTACACCAATCTCGCAAATTGATAAGGCAGAAAAGCAAATACTCCCAAAGGAGTTGTTTTACTCAGGATAAGCTCCGCCCCAGAACATATTCCCAGAATCAATTCATTTCTGATCGAGACTGCCTCCGTAAGTCCAGTGGTAGAGCATCTGCCAGTAGACCGGAAAGTCCGGGATTTGATTTCTGGCCACGTCATACCAAAAGACGTTAAAAGATGGTACTTGTTGTTACCCTGTCTGGCGCTCGGCATTAAGGGGCTAAAACAAGGACTGGTCGGCTCGGAGTCAGTATACTGTGTTTGAGTGGGATATTCATGTTAAACTGCGGCATGGTACCTCAGTGAGCTAGCACTATAAATCGGCATCAGTCCGGACTAGTACAAGCAGCCACACAAATGCACACACGTACATGCACGTCGTTATATAAGTGCAATAATCTTGGAGGCGACGTTAAACCCCATTTCACCTCACCTCACCTCATTTCTGATCAAAAAAGATTGTAAATATCATTATACGCGGATAAAGAGTTTAAGCAGGCTCGAAAGCGATCAAACAAAACATGATGGAAAAAAATATTTCTGCGAAAGATGCCTGCATGCGTACAGCAGACAAGATCTATAAGAAGCGCATAAAGAAGACTGCAGAGGTGTTGGACAGGCTGCTATCAGGATAGAAATGCCTTCAGAGGGGGAAAATACGTTAAAATTTGAACATTATTGTAATCAAATGCCAGTACCACACATAATTTACGCTGGATCGAAGCACTTATCAAACCTATAGAAAATACCAAACACAGTACGACATACAAAATTCAAGAACATATTCCTTGTGGGTTTGGACATATAGTTGTAAGGTATGATGGGAAAACAAACCCACACGTGATTTTCAGAGATGCGGATGCAGCGGAAAAGTTCCTAGAATATCTACAAAACAAAGAGAGAATAATCAGGGAAAATATATTGTGTAAGAAACCCATGTGTATGATGAGGGATGATTGGAGGTCTTATAAGAAGTCAATGATTTCTCATGTTTGTAATTTACCCATGAATGGGGATTCCGTAATAGATCATTGTCACGTCACGGGTAATTATTGGGGACTTGAACTTGAAACTAAAAATGAATTCTCAAACAATACCCATCCCCGTTGTGTTTCATAACCTTAGAGGATATGATTCTCATCTCATTATGCAAGCTATCTGAAAGACAGATGGTGGCTTAATGTGCATTCCTAATAATATGGAAAAATATATCTCATTCTGGTTGATTAAAACTATACATTATACATACAAGGATGGGAAAGCCAGAACAAAACAAAGTAAGGGGCTTAGATTCATAGAAAAGGTGTATATCCTTACAAATAAATGGATGATTGGTCTAGATTTGACGAAACTAAATTACCTCCCCTTGAATCATTCTATAGTAACTTAACAAAATTTAAAATAACAGACGCCGATTATGAACATGCTCTGACGGCTTGGGATAAATTAGGTTGTAAGAATTTAGGTGATTATCTCAATCTGTAATCTGTACTTAAAAACGGGTGTACTGTTTCTTGTCGACATGGGGGCGGTCGGGTAGCCTGGTGGTTAAAGCGTTCGCTCGTCACGCTGAAGACCCGGGTTCGATTCCCGACATGGGTACAATGTGTGAAGCCCATTTCTGGTGTCCCCCGCCATGGTGTTGCTGGAATATTGCTAAAAGCGGCGTAAAAACCATATTCACTCACTAACTCACTCTTGCCGATATATTCGAGATATTTAGAAAGACATGTTTAAAAACAATACAGCTTGGACCCTGCATGGTACTATTCCAGCCTCAAACTATCGTGGGATGCATTGTTGAGGAAGACCAGTGTAGATGTAAAATTACTCACTGATTATGATATGCACTTGTTTGTTGAGAAAGGATTTAGAGGTGGTATATCGATGGCAGTGAAAAGGTATTCTAAGGCTAATAATAAATTTGTGGAAGGATACGATTCGAGTAAACCCCATACGCATATATTATATCTCGACGCCAACAATTTGTACGGATGGGTCATGAGTCAACCTTTACCCACAGGTGGTTTTGAGTGGGTCGATGTGATTCCAGATTCTGCTAGCTCCCAAAAGATTAATGGTAAATAAAGATTGGATGTCGGAATATCAACACTCCTTGATGGGCAATACTAGGTTAGCTAACGTAGAAAAACTCGTACCAAATTTGATGGATAAGACAAAATATATAGTTCACTACAGAAATCTCCAGTTATATCCATCGTTAGGCATGAAACTAAAGAAAATACCCAGAGTTCTAAAGTTTGATCAAAGCCCGTGGATGGAGCCCTATATAAAACTGAACACAGATTTAAGAAAGATGGCTAACAGCCATTTCGAAAAGAATCTATAAAAGCTCATGAATAACTCAGACTCAGGAAACTTTTGCCAGTCCGGCTTTTAACAGAAGCAAGATATTCGATAACGACTTAGCTGCACTACATATGCAGAAAAGTAATATAAAATTCGACAGACCGGTGTACGTTGGTATGAGTATTCTTGACTTGTCAAAAAACGTAATGTATGACTTTTGTTACCACGAACTTAAGAAGCAATACAGTGAAAGGTGCGAGGTGTTATATACTGATACAGATTCTTTGTTGATGGAAATACAAACCGAGGATGTATATAAAGGTATAGCAGAAAAAATAGTTATGGACGACACAAGCGATTACCCAAAAGATAATCCACTGCACAGCATAGTAAATAAAAAGGTATTATGAAAGATGAAGGATGAATGTGCGGGGACCCCTATTGCGGAGTATGACGAATTAAGACCTAAGATGTATTCTATTAAGAAGTCCGATAATGGAGAGATAAGAAAAGCTAAAGGCATTAGGAAATATGTGGTAAAAAAGCATATCAAACACGGACAGCAAAAGGAAGCATTATTCAATGGTAGAACATTCAAACACGAGATGAACACTTTAAGAAGTGTCAATCTCTGGATATATGGATTAAGAATGAACAAGACATGATTATCCCCCTTAGATACAAAGAGATGGATTGATACTGATGGTGTAACTACCTATGCGTATGGTTATGGTGGTAATACTGTATCGTTAGGAACTATGAGCAACTCTTCTTGTACAAATCCCCTGCCCGGTCCATCTTTAAGAAAATAAAGAATAGGCTCTCCTTCTTTCATAACCAACCGACTAATGGTATAAATCTTAAGATACCAAATCGGATCGGCTTCCTTCGAGTTCACAGGGCTGGTATAAATATTTTACGCTTACTCTAAACCGGAATTTTTGTTCTTTGCCTCTCCTCGGTGCTGAAGATTCGGAAGTCACAGATTTCATTTTAATCGCATCGGATGGTTTCTTCCCGATTAATCTCATTACTTCATTATTCACCACTGATACAACAGCTGATAATCGTGTCACCCATTCGGTTGATCTTAATCGATCGGATTTCGTTTCAATCCTCCCATGCTGATATCCAAACAAACGTTCTGCTAATGTCCGGTTAAATCTTTCAACGATAGCTTGACTACGGTGAGCCTCCTTGTAGCGACTAGCCACATCCACTATGGTTAAAGCGTATTTGTATGTTTTGCGTTTTACCTTATCATGGGAAAGAAACAAGAGGTCAGCCTGATGAACTTTATTCATTGTAAAAATATCAAACTTCTTCCTCGGGATATAACGCTGTGCCAGTAAGTATATTTGCCACATCGCTTGTTTCTTTAGGCAATCCTTGGCCACATCTTTAGATACCTAAGCCACAGTGGCTAATTTTTGCATTGCTACTATACCTTTCCAATAACCTCGTGGGCTATAGTAAATTTAATCCAATATTAATTAATATTGATGATTCATTTAATACGAATCATGACGATCGTTGTATCGTATCATCATTTTTGCATAAAAAATTCCCTCTGTAGTGGCAGTATTGGGTATAAATCTGGCTCCTGTGGACTTGTGACAGAATTGTCATTACTTATACTTCTGTCTGAGAGATGTCCATCAGGCGTTGTTTTGTGTCTGACAGATGTTTATGGGGCGGTCGGGTAGCCTAGTGGTTAAAGCATTCGCTCATCCCCCCGAAGACCCGGGTTCGATTCCCGACATGGGTACAATGTGTGAAGCGCATTTCCGGTGTCCCCCGCCCTGATATTGCTGGAATATTGCTAAAAGCGGCATAAAGCCATACTCATTCACTCACTCACTGAAACATGTGTATAGGCCGTCGTTATGTAGCTGGAAGATGTGTATAGTCCGTTGTTATGCGTCTGATAGATGTGCACAAGACGTTGTTCCGTGTCTGAAAAATGTGTATCAGGTGTTGTTTTGTGTTTGAAAGATGTGTATTAGGGGTTGATATGTGGCTAACAGATGTGTATCAGGCGTTGTTATGCGTCTGAAGGATGTGCATCAGATGTTGTTATGTGTCTTGCTGATGTGTATCAGCCGTTGACATGTGTCTGAAAGATGTGTATCACCGTTGTTATGTGTCTGAAAGATGTGTATCAGCCGTTCCTATGTGCCTGACAGATGTGTATCAGCCGTTGTTATGTGTCTGAAAGATGTGCATCATGCGTTGTTATGTGTCTAACAGATATGAATCAGCCATTGTTATCTGTCTGAAAAATATGTTTCAGTCGTTGTTATGCGTCTGACAGATGTCTATTAGGTGTTGTTGTGTGCCTGAAAGATGTGTATCAGCCGTTGTTATGTGTCTGAAAGATGTGTTTAAGTCGTTGTTATGCGTCTGACAGATGTTCATCAGGCATTGTTATGTGTTTGAAAGATATATATCAGGTGTTGTTATGTGTCTGAAAGATGTGTGTCAGCGGTTGTTATGTGTCTGAAAGATATTCATCAGCTGTTGTTATGTGTCTGAAACATGTGTATCAGTCGCTGTTATGTGTCTGAAGATTGTGTATCACCCGTTGTCATATGTCTGAAAGATGTGTATCAGGTGTTGTTATGTACCTGAAAAATGTGTATCAACATTTGTTATGTGTCTGAAAGATATGTATCTGCCGTTGCCATGTGTCTGAAAGATGTATCACCCGTTTTTATGTGTCTTACAGATGTATATCAGGCGTTGTTATGTGTCTGAAAGATATGCGTTTAGCGTTGTTATGATTCTGCCGGATGTCTCACAGCCGATGTTATGCGTCTGAAGGATGTGCATCAGACGTTGTTACGTGTCTGAATGATCAGTACCAGCCGCTTTTATGTGTCTGAAAGATAGGTATCAGGCATTGTTGTGTTTCTGAAAGATGTGTATTAGCCGATGTTATGTGTCTGAAAGATGTGTATCAGGCGTTATTATGTGTCTAGCTGATGTGTATCAGCCGTTGATATGTGTCTGAAAGATGTGTTTCAGCCGTTGTTATGTGTTTGAAAGATGTAAATAAACCGTTGTTATGTGTCTGAAAGATGTGTATCAGCCGTTGTTATGTGCCTGACAGATGTGTGTATCAGACGGTGTTATGTGTCTGAAAGATGTGCATCATGCGTTGTTATGCGTCTGACAGATGTTCATCAGGCATTGTTATGTGTTTAAAAAATGTATATTAGTCTGTGTTATGTGTCAGAAAGATGTGTATCAGCTGTTGTTATATGTCTGAAAGATATGTATCACACGTTGCTTTGTGTCTGAAAGATGTGTATCAGCCGTTGTTATGTGCCTAACATATATGCGTCAGGCATGCTTATGTGCCTGACAGATATGTTTCAGTCGTTGTTATGAGTCTGACTGATGTGTATCAGCCGTTGATATGTGTCTGAAAGATGTGTTTCAGCCGTTGTTATGTGTTTGAAAGATGTAAATAAACCGTTGTTATGTGTTTGAAAGATGTAAATAAACCGTTGTTATGTGTCTGAAAGATGTGTATCTGCCGTTGTTATGTGCCTGACAGATGTGTTTAAGTCGTTGTTATGCGTCTGACAGATGTTCATCATGCGTTGTTATATGCCTAACAGATATGCACCAGGCATGGTTATGTGTCTGAAAGATGTGTATCAGCTGTTGTTATATGTCTGAAAGATATGTATCACACGTTGCTATGTGTCTGAAAGATGTGTATCAGCCGTTATGTGCCTAACAGATGTGCACCAGGCATGCTTATGTGTCTGAAAGATATGTTTCAGTCGTTGTTATGAGTCTGAAAGATGTCTATCAGGTGTTGTTATGTGCCTGAAAGATGTGTATCACCCGTTGATATGTGTCTGAAAGATGTGTATCACCCGTTGTTATGTGTCTGAAAAATGTGTTTCACCCGTTGTTATGTGTCTGAAAGATGTGTATCAGCCGTTGATTTTGTGCCTGAAAGATGTGTATCACTCGTTGTTATGTGTCTGAAAGATGTGTATCACCCGTTGTTATATGTCTGAAAGATGAGTATCAGCCGTTGTTATGTGCCTAACAGATATGCATCAGGCATGCTTATGTGTCTGAAAGATGTGTTTCAGTCGTTATGCGTCTGAAAGATGTGTATCAGCCGTTGTTTTGTGCCTGAAAGATGTGTATCACTCGTTGTTATGTGTCTGAAAGATGTGTACCACCCGTTGTTATGTGTCTGAAAGATGTGTATAAGCCGTTGTTATGTGTCGGACAGATGTGTATCAGCCGTTGTTATGCATCTGAAAGATGTGCATCATGCAATGTTATGTGTCTAACAGATATGAATCAGGCATTGTTTTCTTTCTGAAAGATATGTTTCAGTCGTTGTTATGCGTCTGACAGATGTTCATCAGGTATTGTTATGTGTCTAACAGATATGAATCAGGCATGGTTATGTGTCTGAAAGATGTCTATCAGGTGTTGTTATGTGTCTGGAACATATGTATCAGCCGCTGTTTTGTGTCTCCAAGATATATTTCAGCCGCTGTCTAAAAGATATGTATCACCCGTTGCTATGTGTCTGAAAGATGTATATCACCCGTTGTCATCTATCTGAAAGATGTGTATCAGGTGTTGTTATGTGTTTGAAAGATATGTATCACCCGTTGCTATTTGTCTGATAGATGTGTATCAGCCGTTGTTATTTGTCTGAAAGATGTGTATCAGCCGTTGTTATGTGTCTGAAAGATGTGTATCAGCTGTTGTTATGTGTCTGAAAGATGTGTAACACCCGTTGTTATGTGTCTGAAAAATGTGTGTCAGCGGTTGTTATGTGTCTGAAAGATATGTATCAGCCGCTGTTGTTATGTTTCTGAATGATGTGTATTAGCCGCTGTTATGTGTTTGAAGGATGTATATCACCCGTTGTCATCTGTCTGAAAGATGTGTATCAGCTGTTGTTATGTGTTTGAAAGATATGTATCACCAATTGTTATGTGTCTGAAAGATACGTATCAGCCGTTGTTATGTGTCTGAAAAATATGTATCAGCCGCTGTTTTGTGCCTTAAAGATATATTTCAGCCGCTGTTATATGTCTAAAAGATATGTATCACCCGTTGCTATGTGTCTGAAAGATGTGTATCAGCCGTTGTTATGTGTCTGAAAAATGTGTGTCAGCGGTTGTTATGTGTCTGAAAGATGTGCATCTGTCGCTGTTATTTGCATGAATGATATAAATCAGCCTCTGTTATGTGTCTGAAAGATATGTATCAGGTAATGTTATGTGTCTGAAAGATATCTATCAGCCGTTGTTATGTATCTGAAAGATGTGTATCAGCCGCTGTTATGTGTCTGAAAGATGTGTATTAGCCGTTGTTATGTGTCTTACTGTATCTTTTTCTGTTGGAGGGTGCGTTGTTATGATTCCATTTCCCACTATTAACTGTTTTAATTCCACAGTCCATCATTAACAATGTTGAGCAGAATTTAATGAATTCATAATTTGAAGGAAATGAAAGGTTTTCGGTTCTGTGTTTACGTATAATTATGATAACATATGGAAGTCAAATTAAGGTCAAAGAAAACCAATTTTTGGTTATATGATCAGATCAGGTTTTAGAGCGTAGTTTCTGACAACGCAGCCAAAGGTACACGTAAATTACTACTGTACTTAGTTTGAGCCGGATACTGCATGATGTCACCAACTCTCAAAATCTGTGCGCCGAATACTATATGCAGCGCCAGAGTTGAAGCACGAAATCATGTGTTAATTAAAATACCTTAAGTCTGTGTTAGAGACATCATAGACGAAGATAAGGCAACTTGCATAGGATGTCATCAAGAAGAGGTTACGCAATCATATTGCCTTTCCAGGTCCACACATGAGTGGGCGAGCACGGACTAATACACGAACTATTAAATCGTTATCACAAAAGATGATTTATATAGTACCGAAGTTGTTCCAACTTGTGTGGCGTGTACGTGTGTAGGCTCTTGCGAAGCGATTAAGCACGATCAGCTGTCGATATTCAACACTTATCTCATTATCAAAGCGGATTTAATGCAATGGCATGACACAAAGCAAAATAGAAATTGGACTGTTTTGGATAATAATATTGAGCATACTGATAACCACCGCCCTGTGTTTACTTGCAGATTTCCACAGTTTAAATATCGCTTTGGGTGAGCTTAAGTCTCAGCCTGTATAAACATTTCATATTTAAAAGGTTACTGATCCTCAAATAGATTTACTCTGTAATTAAAGTTCTACTATACAGGTCAAACAACGTCATATCGAACAGCCTCTGCTTGATTACTAATCCGCTGGCTTTAATTACATGGGCACGAAGGTAAATGTTTCTCTACATACACTGTACGGTGTCACTCTCTTTATACTCAACATATCTACATATCTACCTCTCTACCTATCAAGTCCAACGGAGCATAACTGAACAGATCTCGTTTTACACTCTGGTCGTGAACCACGGCATACGAGGGTTACAATACATATACTTATTGTGTGTAAATACAAGATAGACATTGGGTAGAATAGTTACAGAACTACAGTGAAATTGAACTAATCAGGAGGACTAAAATTGTTTTATAATTCAACTGCAAAATTTACTAAGATGTTTAATTAAAATAGCCTTTTACGGAACTTCAGTTCATTTGGCTGATGAGTGAAGGATGCAGGTAGATATCTAGTGCGTACGTTACTGAAAAAATTCCAAACAAAATATATTGGAACTATCTCCAATATCCGTTTGACTACAGAATGTACAGCTGCTTCAGACAATAGTACTTTGTTCGATCTGCCGGGTTCCACTGGCAGCCGATGATAATCTTAATGAATAATCTGAAGTGCAGTTTGACATAAATAACTTAATTACGTTTACAGATACCACAATTCACATATTTAGTAATGATGTTTACTTTATATGTGACAAATTCGCAGATTATTATTGTACTAACTTTAAACAATAACAAAAACACTAAATCTAATATATACACATACTGGGGAAGTTCCAGTTGCCTCTTATAACATAATAAGTCGTGTGCATTTAGACCTTTATGCGACATTTTTAAGAAGCTTGATTGCAGATTTTCAAGTTTTGCACTGTTGCCATCGTTTCATATTTCCGAGCCGCAAAGTAATACTGGTTTTAACCATAAAATCAAATCATCTTATTTCACATTGAAACGATAAATTAAGTAAGCCATTGTATTTCAGTTATCAATGTTTTGTAGCTTGATCAACCAGATTATACCAGAGTATTATTTCTAAATATACTAGCCACAAAAAGAAACTGTGCATTGTTAACATTCTTTCTAAATTTGATAATATAACAACGATCAAAAGTTTCCATGTAAACTTTGATAGATGGATATTGAGGTCATAAGAAGACAGCAGAACAGCATGTTTAATGTCCATGACATTGACGTTACGAGTCCAAATGTGGGGCAGGGGTCAAGCAGCAATGTCACAAACTCAATAACGGATATGCCAACCGTGAGCAGCGATAACAACAGTGCATCGCCGACGCATAAGGTCGATCATAATCGGCATGGAAGGCTTGTTGAATGGCTTGCCATATTCTCTGCAACTCTGCTGCCAGATCACGGCGTAGACGTCGCTCCATTTCATCCCACACATGCTCTATAGGGATCCGATGAATTTGCAGCCAATGCAGCACATGATCATTGTACTATTGAAGAAAAGCCATAGCAACCCTAGCCGTGTGAGGATGGGCATTATCCTGTTGGAATGTCCATACTTGGCCATGACGTTGACCAAACGGAATTGCCACTGGTCTGAGAATCTGATCTCTGTAGCCCACATCTGTCAAATTGCCCTGAACAACAACAACAACAACTAATGGGGTTCTCTGACATGTATCCCATCCCAAATCATCACGGAACCACCCCCAAAGTAATTCCTCTCCGTGACACAGGCTTGAGCATAACGCTGACGGACGTGATTTGGCACCATCTTTGACGATTTTGTTGATGACGTTGCTTCAGTATAGGCTGTATGGCGGGACGACGTGGTCGTATTCCATAATGACGTAAGCAGTCCTGGAATGTTCTGAGCAGTGGCCACTGCCGTCTGGAACCTGTGCCGGAGATGGGTCACCCGTATCCATCTGTCCTGTCTTGGCGTTGTGGGCGATCGAATTTCAGTATTGTTCTGGTAACGTCTCAACAGTGTTGAAATTGTATTTCGGTGGCAATGGAAATGCGCAAACACCTGATGTTGAGAGAATCCCCCATGGACCATCCCAATAGCCTAATGACGTTAGGAGACGAGAAAAAGGAAAAAGGAAATATATAGTTTAAGTGCGCCTCCACCAAAACGGCTTGTTCACACTCGCGACGTTATTAACTACGTCAAGCGTTGTGGAGATCACCCGGAATCAATGAAGTCCAATAGTGTTTTTTACGTACCTTTCATTTATATCAAGTTTAACGCTAAGTTTATCCTGAAATAAAGCTTTCCTAAGATAACTAAAGAAATCTTTAGATTTGTTTACAACCTTAGTCTTTGGACTCTTGAGATATTATTTGGTAAATAAATTTCCTGCGATACTTAAACATGACGCACATATTGACAACCATGCTTATCTCTACAGCCACAGTGGAAGTTCACAGTCTATCGACAGATCAGAACCCAGCGGTGTTTTGTAACATCCCGCCTAGCCGGTGTATCCATCTCCGGCCCTGATCTTGTAATCCTGAATGCAATCCTTCAAGTTAATGTAGGTAGAGATGGGAAGTGAATGAGAGTAGGTGAGTGGCCGAAGTGTGTTGTAGGAAATCAGACAACCCAATGTACATAAACAATCAACGCAGCACATTGACGCCATGCCTTAAGTAATCTCAGATAACTCAGCGTAACAACGCATTGCTCCGAAAAGATTGTGTGGGGTTAGGTAAACATGCTTTTGCGCGTTAGATTCGTTTTGAATACGCTCATTGTAATAAAAACGGTATCCTACGGTGACTCGTTTAATCATCTATATATATGTATCATTGTTTTGTGCAGCATGCATAGTGAAACTAACATTTGAAGCCAAAGACAGTCGGTTTAGTGCTTCAAGGAAGATAAACCGTTTTGTTGAATTCTTAAAAAATTAACGGCTTCTCAAAATAATTTTAAACTTTTCAATATCAGTTGACAAATGTTGTTAGAACTTTGTTTTTAGCTTCATGTATTGTATTTGCAGCCATGTTGGATTGAAGTATTTAGTCGGGTTTTGGACTATGTCTGTCGATATCTTATCCTGACAATCATTTCAAGAAACATTCTAGAAATGTCATCTGCTTAACCGCATTCATGGCCACTACTTTCGATCACTTATCTAACTATTTTTCTTATTGACGATAGAGGAAAGAAGGGTTCTGTTGTGCTTTTGTTAAAGGGAAATTTATTATCTATTATCTAAATCACCTAAAGAAGGAGTAAGCGAATATTCCGAAACGTTGTGTTCGTCATAATAAAGAAGTTGATATCCATACATTTTCTTCCTTTCACCATGTGGTCATTTACACGAGTATTAATACAGTTGGACCGTCCTCACAGAGAATTGTAGTGACATAATACATGTATGGTAGCTTGAGCAAGACATGGGAATATCTGAGTCAAAGCATGCACCTAGGGATTCCACTTATTGCGAAGTTGTTGTTTTTAAATTTTGAATACGTCATTGTCAGTTTTGCCAAAAAGTCAAAGCAAAAAGGACTATGTTTCTTGATGCATTTCAATAAAAACAAGAAATAGACTTTCTCGTTCACATCCTCATTTACAAGTTTCATTTTCAACAGTTCCCTTTTAGTATAAACAAATGTATTAATGGCTCTGTACTGAAAGTCTATCAACTTAACATCTTTAGTACATTTTCTAAATGTGATTAATCCATCTTTCCAGGAGTTATTGATATGAAGTATATTTACACATATTTTACCTAACCCAGGGGACTTGCTGCAGTGATATGTTAAACAGTAGAATAATCTAGATCCTTTTGTTGATGACAGCAAATCCGACCGGGTTGTGTTTATGGTTTGGTAAATGATATTCAACTTGGTATTGGTAATTGTTACTTTCCCTTGTTTTGAAATATTCAGTGGCATCTGATTATATTCAAGTATTGTTCCTTTAATGTGGTAAAATTCCTTTAATTCACTGAATGATCTATATCCTCCATTGGCTTTACAGATATCCTTTACAGTATTATTCCATTCATAAACGACTTTTTGATTTTTAAATTAGGGTTTCTGAATTGACGATTAAGCCAAATAAGTTCCGATATCCATTTGGCCCTTTCAATGATGAGCAGTATTCGGAACCCTTTGTCGCTTTCAGCTACTTTACAACAACGTACTTCTTAAAGGATGTCGTCTTCCCCAGCATTACAGCCATATTCAATTTGCGCAAAGTCGACACAGGCACAGACACACAGACACACACACACGACCAGATGGACACACACATACTCACATAGACACACACATACACACGCGCACGCACGCATACACACAAACGCACGCATGCACGCACACACACACACACGCACCCACGCGTGCGCACTGGTGTATTTAAAATGTATATTTTTTTCATTTAGTTTGAAGACAATTGCATCTATGATATTGAGAGCAGGCAACCAGTCTCGTTCCTTTCTTGAAAAGGAGTAACTATACAGAGTAAATCAACCAGATCTGCTATCCAAATGTTGATTATAACAAGTAATATGACAAGTGACGGTGAACTATAGTTATAGAATCAACATCAGTATTTACTCTGTCAGCAAGATTTAGTAAACGCATAATGAAATTGAGATAATGATGATTGTAATCGACATGTTTTACACAAATTATTCAAGGTTCACACATAGCATGGTTCCAATCTCACAGGAGTCAATCGATACGCAAGGAAACCATCAAAACACTACACGTTTCGTGTGTTACGAGGAGATTCCCAAGTTGAAACACAGAGGTTAACTCAGAAATTGGTTCGTAAAGAACTAAACTGTGAAGACAGTAAATGGCTACACAAGACTAATAAATATGTAACAAACTATACTGAAAAATACATTCTGAGGTTTACAATCACAAATAGCAAAACATGTACAACGGGTCAAAATAGGTGGCAACAAAGATATACATAAGGGCTAATAACGAATGTCGGTGAATTAAGTCACTGTCTCCAAACAGGCGCGGGCTCTGTTCCTGAATTCCGGAAACAATGTTGGAAGTCAGTGTTTTCAGATGGGTATCCAGTCCCACACACGACAGACGACCAGATGAGACGCAAGTCAGGTCGTTGAAGGCCTCGAACCGCCCTCGTCGAGCAACAACGAAGGGAACGTAACTATAATTAACACTTCCGGGGAAGTTAGATATAATGTTACGAGAGCCTCAATTACTTTGCTGCCACTACGAATCAACACTACATACAACAATACAAACTGCCACATAACAAATACAATTCGACTGACTGCTGGTTATATGATACACATACGTTATATTCAAAGATTCACTCCTATGTCAAAACAGTACCGTCTTGACACCCGATTTTCTATGCATTGTGTCATATCTGTAATACGAAATAACGACCACTCACACACACCCTCACCTGGCTGTACCGTGATTTTCATAAGATATAACACACAACGGGATATCAAGGACGGATATTAATAACGCCTGGTATGGCGCTGAATTTCATTTAGTCAGGCTATAATTTGAGGAATCGATCCAACAATCACACTAAAGTGGTATGTGACATAACGGAACATTGACAACACGTCATGCCGCCTTTGATCAACCATGTTGCAAGTGTTGTTAATCGCACAATATTGGCTTTGAGTTGAGGTGTGAATAGTATAGGAGGGTGTGTAGGCGGGTTAGGTGAATGAAACCACCCGTGAATGGAACCATTCCATATAACTCAGTATCATGGACAGAAAAAAAAGAGAATATTGTGTTCATATATAAGATAATAAAACTCTCATTCCAAGCACAAGTTGAACGGATTGAGATAGCAAATAGAGACCATTCCGCAATTGGCCTAACTACATCTGTAGCATACAGATCAGGTAAGATGGCATCATAGACAGCACACTAACAGTTAATACTGTGGACACTGATCGGGGTACTATGACACACGATCAGCTTGATCATAGACAGCACACTAAAACTTAATACTTAAGACACTGATCGGGGTACCATGACACATAGCTAGATCATAGACAGCACACTAACAATTAATACTGTGGACACTTGTCGGGGTACCATGACACAAAATCACCTAGATTATAGACAGCTGCATCACGCTAAACAGTGGACACTAAATGGATCCTATATTTATCACAATTATCGAACATCAGGAAACAATATCCACATGCACCAGTAACCAAACAACAACCAAGCTATAAAGACGCATGTGTATTGAGGCAGAAGTACCGGACCTGGCAGTGCTGTTGAGTGGAGCCTGAAGAGGACAAATTTGGTCGATTGGAGGAATAACACTCGATCAAATCCAGCCAAATGTCCACAACACCAAATATTTCGGGGTGAATGTCAGGTTGATAGTCCTTCACAAATATTGTTTTATTTCCACATGATAGTGATCCATTGTACACTAACCCCGTGACTGCGTCTACCTACATACACTTTTTCAAATCTAATTGACGTTTGGTTGTAATAGCAAACGGTCACCAGACTAGGCTAACACATATCAATAGATTTATATATACGCAAAGGACGTGATTCATTGTAAGCCAAATTGGCTGATATCATACAGACTATAGATCACATGATCTGAGAAAAATAGCAGAATACAATCCTTCATAAATTTCCATTTTCACAAATTAAATTTGTGGAGAGTAAATGTTAAAGCAGAAGTTATGTTCTTTTGCCAGTTATTACATAGATCAATAAACAGAAGTTCAATTTCATTAAATTGGAGTCTGATCTGACAAAAGATCCTTTTGAGAAACATGCATCACTTGCGTGCATGACCATCGAGAACACCAGATCGTAATACAGACATGAGTCTTTTCATATGATCTTTGGATAAAGAGTAGGAGTATAAAAGACGTATTGCTTAGAAATATCAACAGTGTTTTAATTTGAAGGATACGTACACTGAATGAATACCAAATTGCAAGAACCTAGTCCGTGAGCCAGACCCTTGATTTTTATGTTTGACTACCAAATGGAGGGACAATTTCAATTGTTGTTTTCAGATATCGTATACTACATATACATGAAATCTTGTGATGAACATCCCACGTGTCCAGGTCAATGTCATTTTGACCGCCATTTTCAATGTGGTCGCCATTTTGTTTTCCAATTTGCTCCAAATTTCAGAAATAAGCATGAAAAACAGAGTCTACAATTCCTAGACAACGTTTGTGTAATGAAATGTGTCATGCACTAAATTTGATATGCAATTTGATACACATTCTAATTTGTATGTTTTTGTGTAATAAATGTTTCTCTGTAATCAAATTATGTGAAATATCTATTGTTTTTTTTATTTGTCATTATTCAAAGAAATTAAGAAATTTCTACTTCAATGTTATGACTTTACATATCATTACAATTTTGTTATTGATGACAGTTTTTTGTTGTATTTGTAATAAATGGCGATCACAGAAATTACATTGTTTTCCTGCACTGCAAAGCCTGTTTTCCTTGCTCAAAATGTTCTCAAAATGTACACACAAATTTCCGAGTGATATCCCCATGTGTGATGAAATCTCTGCATTTAAGTTTGATACAAAATTTAATTAAATTTTGCAGATATTACCATAGCTAAAGAAATCAAAACTCTGACAGGTAATGTTGAGTTGATAAAAACTTTAAATCGCTTCGGACACTCTTGTTCATACTCAACATTGAAGGAGGTTGACACTGTGCTGTCTATTGACAAGATGGAACATGTTTATATTGATGAAGTACCTCTTCCAGCAAGCAACCATCAGTCTGTTGAAACTGTACTTTGACAACATTGACAGACAAGAGGAAGTACTAAGTGGATCAGGGACATCACATCGTGTCAATGGCATAATAAACTGACGGCCAAAATAAACGTTACCAACGATATTTCTAGGATAAAATATGACCAACACAATTTGGAGCAGCAATAACAATTGTATTGTAGAAATGCATAATTCAGAACAGTAAAATGCGAATTTACTAATTCAACAACAAAGTCCTGGACCTCCAACAGTAACATTTCTTGACAAGGGGTCATTCGTCCAGTATTCGATCAACAACATTGGTTACAACTTTAAGGTGACGACGGCCCAGACCGTTCAATACGGGATATGACCTCCATGAGCGGCAATGCTTCTGCGAAAGCGGCGTCAAACTGAGTAGACAAGCGTCCTCACATCGACTGCAGGTATCCGATTCCATTCCTCACGGAGGGCAACGATCAACGCTTGTCTCGTGAAGGGAGGCTGTTGACGTTTCCGAAGACGATGCCCCAGCTGGTCCCAGAGATGTTCCATGGGTGACAGATCTGGTGATCGAGCTGGCCACGGCAGGACAGTCACGTTGTTGGCATTAAGGAAGTCTCTAGTAATACGGGTTTTATGGGGTGTGGCCATATCTTGTTGGAACACCGTCCGTTGTTGACGCTGGATGAAAGGAAGAACCACTGGCCGTAAAATATTGTCAATTTAGCGTTGTGCTGTCAGATTGCCTTCGACGATGACAAGTTCCGTCTTCTCGTCCCCGCAAATGCCGCCCCAGACCATCACACTTCCGCCCCCGTAAGGTTCCACCTCCTGTACACAACAAGGAGCCGTACGTTCACCACGTCGTCGATAAACTCGCGTCCGCCCATCAGGTTTGATGAGTTGGAACCTGCTCTCGTCACTAAACAGCACTCGCCGCCATTCCCTTTGTTGCCATCGATGAGTTTGCCTGCACGGCGTCAATCTGGCACGTCGATGTTGACGGGTCAGGGTCATGCCCTTGAAAGGGCGATAAGCCCGGAGACCATACTGTCGTAGTCGTCTGGTCACTGTTTGTCTGCTGACCGGATGTCTTAAGCTGTTGGCAGCTGATGACGTCACAGTAAGAAATCTGTTCCTCAGATGAAGTACCCGTAAAAAGCGGTCATCCTCAGGGGTCGTGACCTCTGGTCTGCCACTTCGTGGTCTGTCTGCGGTTCTGCCAGTCTGTCGGAGACGTGCGACCAGTCTGGTAATGGTCATCTTGGAGCTGTTCATGTTAATGGCAACCGCTCTCTGTGTCGCTCCCATCTGCAGCATACCTATGGCTCTCTCCCTCTGGACAGCGGTCAGTCTTGGCATTTTCGTTGGTGTTAATCATCACAACCAATGATAGGGAACAGATCCGTGCGTAATTTATACTCGGAAATTGGCCGATAATTTGGGAAAGAATGTTTTAAAAAATTGCTGACTAACACCAATATCTCCCAAAAACCGCAAAGCACATGCAAAGAACGACAGATAACATGAAGGCTGTATTCGTGAGATGTGTTCTTAACTGTTTTTGAACAGGTTGGCATCTTTGTTTCAAAGTGGAAAATCAGTTAATGTTGGTAACGTTTCTTTTGGCCCTCAGTTTAGTTCAGCCAACTTCACCGACATGTGTGTCACCCAGATCAAAAACCAATGTGGACAAGAAAGAGAAGCGGCGAACAACTGAGCCTTCTGATCAACTACTTCCTATCTACACTGTGGAGAAAAGGGAAGGTCCACCCCCATTTGTGCCAGCTGACCTCTCTACTGATTTTGAAGTCGCAAAAACAAGTGCACACCAGTAGAACTTACTATGGATTCTTATCAGAATGCATGATCCAAGAAATCAGACAATAAGTTCTTGGGCCGGATATAACATACTGACAAGAGAAGACATGGAGGTATTCACTGATACAGTTGGTTACGTGTCCACTGTTAATGCTCTAGCAACAGAAATGGCAACTGTGCAAGACATTCTGTATCAATCTCTTGTTGTGTAATCATCTCTACAGCTTCAGAATATTGTTGTTGTTTTCCACCAAAGCTACAGAAATCGCGTGGAAAAACCCTGACAAGTTTAAAGGCATTGTATTGATGGCGGGAAACTTTCACACAATTTGCAATTTCATGTCAGCTATTGGTAAGAGGTTTGGTGATGCAGGACTTTCTGACCTTGCAGTAGAATCCGGAGTCATTGCTGAAGGGTCTATCAGTAAGGTACTGGAGCGAAAACGTTTCTGCCGATCTTTTGACATCAAGATAAAACGAGAGAAGAAGCTTATCAGGCGTTCCAAACAGAATGGCTACAGAAAGTTTGAAATCATTTACTGACATTAACAAGAAAACAAGCAAGTGTGCAAACACAGATATCATCCCAAAAGCTGACAGAAGCATGTTGCGGTTCTCACTGCCCAGAACAGAAAGTTAGACATGCGCGATGTGCTTGGTCCACTACCCTGGTCTCTTGCAAACGGTGATGGCAACAATGAAAAAGACAAATATATCTGCTCTGGCAAAACACTTGAAGACTAAAGTGTCGTTTGCAGATGGTACCCCCACCCAAAGTGATGCTCTTCTTGGTGCTATGGCCATCATTCAGACAATCAACGGAGAAAATCACACATTTGATGAGCTGTCTGATCGAGTGTCGGCCAAGATGTTGCATGTTGGTCAGGGATGTAACAGAATTGATGTGGTATTTGACGTTTACAGGGAACAGTCAATCAAGTCGGCTGAGCGTTTGAATCGGGGTTCATCTGAATGCATTATCTTCACGCAGATAAGAGCAGGACACAAACTGAAAAACTAGAGATGACGTTTTGCATGTACTGCGAGTTAGATTTCTGGCACAGAGTTTGAAAGAGCTGAGACGACGTTAACAGCTCGCTTACAAAACTATGTTTGTTACACATGGAAATATGTGCATTCAGTTAACTAGTGAGGGATGGCAAAATGTAACACGCCAGGAGTCATGCCACGAAGAAGCTGATTCTCGTTTACTGTTGCATGCTAAGCATGCCTCAGAAGAGTATCAAGACCTGGTCCTTGTCACAGATGACTTGTTACTAGATTTTTCGAGGTAGAGGCGGAGATGCTGAATCTGGACAGCTCCCACCATGTGAAGATGCGCCTTTCCAGCACACCCTCCGTACCAATTATCAGTCAGCAGTTTGGAGGAGAAGCCATGAGAATTCCAGATCCCTCTTCAGGCTATCAAATGGATGACTGGCTCGCCAGCTCCAGAAGTGGTCCTCAGCTTGACGTCATGCAGATGTTATCGTACTTGTCGACCACGTGAGTGCACATGGATATTAAATGGTCTTAAATGTACCTCTGAATGCAATGTTGTCACACTGCTCCAACGTAGTGAAGAGATACATCAAGATGCAGAAGGAATAAGACATCCTCATTGTTGAAATGTATATTATTTATAGACATTTTCTTGAAAATGTTACAGGTACTGGCTATATTGATGCTAAATTGCGTTACAATGCTAATGTCAACGGCATGAAACTCTAGCAAACAGTCTCCTGTTTAATATGGTGAGTAGATATTACAAGATGCTGATTTTTAAGGAGTAGAAGATTTGTGACTTTTGAATTATGAACAAGTTATATTTGTCTGCAAATGATATTTTTTTATTTGAAAATATAACGTTAAGTTAGTATCGGTCATTGATCTATATTTCTTAGAGATCCATTTAATTGCAGAAGGGTTACGTGGGAATGAAAGTGGAATTTTGTTTGTATGTATACTTTTGATGTTATTATTAAACACATAAAAATGTAATATCAAAATGTGTATATTTTAACTTTAAACACTTTAGATTAGAAATTTGGCCAGTAAACATAAAACAAATTTTGGTAGCAATAAAACCATGAAGTTATGACGCAGAGTGAAAAACACTCAAGTCTGCCGTCATTATATTCCTTCCTTGCCGCTCATTCAGTTTGAATACAGTCGTCGTCAATGGAGGGTTGTTTGGATTTCTTTGTACATGGGGGATCTGCCTTGTGCCATGTAAACATAAAGTTTCAATGCAAGCCAGTCTAGATTCTTCTGCCGAAACAGATTGCACTGGACGTAAAGGACAAAAAGCTGTGAAAATTATATGAATGGACCATTGAAAATCAGCCTTGACACCAGGTGTTCGCTGAAAGGGTTTTGGAGAAGGGTATCCAAGTTAAACTGTGGCATGATATCTAAGTGAGCTAGCACAATGAAGCGGCTAAGTGCGGACTAGTACAAGCAGCGCGCGTGTGCATGCACTTCGCTATGTCATCTTGAACGACAGGTTGAACACCATTTCACCTTACCTCCGTTGTATGTATGAAAGAAAATGAGTGAATTATAGAACGTGTAAGCATTTCAAAACAGCATGTTTCCTCCCATGTGCATTAACGATCAACAGTTAGGGGGTTATATCACACCATAACTAGATATGTATTCAATTCTGAAGCCTTTTCTAGTTTTATTTTATCTTAGAATTATGATGAGCTGCAAACGCCAATGTTCTTTTATGGCATGAAAAATGGTTTAAGCTGAATTTTGGAGTAAAACCTACCAAAAACTTAAAAGAAAGCTTACTGATTTCGACTAACATATTCCAGCATTCTATATGCGTGTCTGAGCACAGATGTCCACCACCTTCCTTTCGAAAAGCATGTACATGTAGCACTACTTTGAAGTTTGTGTCAGAAGTTTATAACCAGGGGGACATGTTTGTGTACATACAGATTAATATACTTTAACCTGTATCAAAGGAAGGTTTCAATCCAAAGGACAGCAACCACAGTAAAACCGCAGTTATGTTCCCCCTCTACATGTACATGTATGTGGCAATAAGGAATAACAAACCTACCTTTACCATTGGCATTTGACCGGGCAATGGCCGAAAAAAATGTTTCTCCTCTATTCGTCCTTGAATATAATGAGATTCTAACACGACCCTATTGATGACGACAAAATATAGATGTGGACTCAGTTTAAGGTTAATTTTGCACTTTAAGTTAGCATGCCGGACTATGTGTAATCACCAGACTGTCCCCTAACAAGATACTGTGCACGAGAAGTGATTCCTGAAGCTACTAAAGTACATATGATACACGTTTTTGTGGCGAGAAAATTGTCGAACAGACTGCTAGATACTGAATTCCGCTAATTTTCATACGAGTATCCAAGTAGTATCCCGTGTTACGAGGCGTGCTAGGCTCTCCTACTATCAATGAACCTTGCGATCGTTAAGAACCTCATGACCATCATCTAAATTTTGACGCAGAATTCTAATTAAATAATCAATATTGATCATTAACATTGGTCAAAGTAGCATTGATCAAGTGAGAACTGAAGTGTGAAGATAGCGATGGTGATGAAGATGTTATCAACACGTCAGTAGTATATGGACGCTGTTAACTCGCTTATATTTCTCGTTTCCTATGCAAAATTAAGAACATTAAGAAGTGAATATTTTGTCCAAAATATAGAAGAAATAATATATTACTGAACAACTCTACCATAAGTGAATAGTTTTAAGCAATCGAATATGAAAATCTGTGAAATGTCTCAATTTTCGTGTAGCATCATATTCATCGGATTAGAATCTTACTTAAGACTCCAAGCAGCCTGATATAGCTACTGTTGTGAAAAACAACAAACAAACATAACCTGAATAAAGCTAAATTATTATTGTATGCAAAAGGAACAAACATGATGGCTATATCATGCTATTTAAGGAAATAGGTATTTGCCTTGTGTGAAAACTTTGACAGTAATATCTACTGAATAAATTGACGCTATACGTCATTAGACATTTGTATGTATTTGGTAGCATTTCATCGTTTATGTGCAGCCCACTATGTTCGGGTTCTACCGATGCTGTTGGTAAGAGAGCGCACTTTTGGTAGTGATCCTTTGACCATTTGAGGTGATTGACTCTCAATACTTCTGAGGCCTTAAAAATGTTTCAGAGGCCCCTCAGATAAGGAGTTTCAAATATGCAAACAAGAGACTTGGTCAAATGTTATGGACGCTACCATTTATACTATACTTCTGAGGAACGAAGAAGTGTGTTTAAAAGATCTGAGTTATCGCCAAAACTTTGTTCAAGGACATTTGTGTGCTAGCATTTGCTAAAATATAACATCATTACCAACTTTTAAACAAACGACTCCTAATCAGATATCACTTGGGAACAAAACGCAGACCACAAGAGAGGTGATCAGTCACAACCAACACCACATTGTCACGCCAGACGCATACAGCAATACAGATACAACATTTCCCAGAAGCTCTCTCAATCTTTAGCATGTTTGCCACGCTACATTAACATGAGCCAAAAAAATGGAATTTGAAGTCTAAATTTGACTTATTGTAAGCTTTCTCGTAAACGCGGTACTCTTCGTCCATTTCATTTCATTCGGGCGCCGTCACATTTAATTAGATGTAAATATCAACTGATGCAACGTTTTACTTTTTAGTAGGGCTATTTAGATAGTTTTCGTGAAGTTTCAGAATCCTAAACATCAGTAAAAAACTTTCGAAATGATCGAAAATAAGTTATCAACAGTTCATGCTGGTGCTCCTGTACAAAGTAGGTAAACCAGTAAGGACCAATTGATGTTATTACAATCAGGGTGATCATCCATTTATATATTTGTATTAGTCTCATGAGAACCGGATATGACGTTTGGAGTTATGCACAAATGGTCGGAAAGTCAAAAGCAAAACACAAAATCTTTATGACAATTTCAAAATACTGCAATACCCCAAAATATGTTGACAATCATGGTGATTGTTTCTTTATGTTTGTCACAGGCGAACATTCGTGGAAGTTGAGCAGGTGACATGAGTCATGAATATATGTTCATGTTATGAGAAGCATGAATGCCGAAAAAAAGGTCTTTTGTAACCAGTATCCGTTTATTCCTATGCATATATACATACTAAACGAGCTCCCGTTTAATACCAATTTTATAAAACGAGTGAATAGTTCTGGTATCTGACGAGCGAAAGGGAGTCAGATACCACAACTATTCACGAGTTTTAAAAACATTCGTTTTACACGGGGGCGAGTTTAGTATTTTATTTATTACTTGTCATTTATAACATTTTTAGAATTATACTGTTGAGTTTGAATAGACTGACACCTCCACGATCCACGGCACAATCTAATTGAGTTTAACTTCAAACACGTCAAAGGTTGAAACGTATGAATTTAATACCATACAACAGTCCACCTTTAGAATTCAGGCGTCAGTTCCACAAAATTATCGTAGCGCTAAGGTTATCGCAACTCACATACTTTAACTTAGACTGTCGTTGCGCCACATACGATCCGCTTGTGGAACGGGGCCTTGCGCCTCAAAGTTTACAATTACGTCACAATACCCTATGACGTAATTTGTGGAATTTTGTTGCAAGATCCAACGGCGAAACAATGCCATGTGACGTCAGCCTAGCATCAAGGTTCCTAGGGTCATCGAGTGTGCATAAGCTCCTCTCAGTGATTTATTATCTCCACACGCAATGTCGTTGAATAAGCCAAGGGATGTTGAGAGCTTTCAACATTTGTTTGTGAAACGTGTTCCGGGAGTACATAAGCACGCGTTTTGGTATTACACAATGTGTAATACAGCTGTATGTTTATTAAACGGGTGATCTCTTCACGGGCAAGTCATAAATAAGGTTAATTTGCGTTAATATTAGAAAGGTATATTAATCTTAATAAAACAAAGTGGTGGTAACAGTTGTAGTTTTTCCTAGATACACAGGATCTTCTAAAATACTTTGGTTCTACTTTCTGAAATTATAAAGTATGAACATATTTCGGAAAGAAGATGACAAGATGGGTGACTTCAACTTTCTAATAGTCAATTTCTCCTTTATGTCCACCAATATTCCAACAGCTCCAGCCCTTGGTGTCTACATTTCACAACTTTTGAGGTCCAACCGAGCATCATGATCTTTCAATGAGCGTCATGTGGCTCTCCCTCAAAAGTTGTTTGATATGGGCCACAATAATTTAGGGCAGCATCAAAAGTTCCAAAACGTTTTATGGTAGAGGACATTTCCAACTGTGGAGGTGTTCTGTTACTCCGTAACAAGTTATTTTTAGTGGTATTCACTCACTCCTTTTTAGCGGTATGCATGTGCACTCTTCTGCGTGGAGTTATCTTTTCTTACGTTCAATTGCTAAATGGTCTCAGAGCAGGCCATGTGTTTGGGTTCTCACCCGGATTCGTAAGGCCATAAACCTCGCAACCCATAGGCAATCATAGTGTGAGTAATTTCATTAATGTACTACCATTATGCATATGCTCTTGTCAAATCTGACTTCTCATTCACTCATTCACTTGTCTATTATCGTCATGTTGTTCGGTAATATATGTATAGACTCTCACGTCTCGACATTACGTTTCACGTGCATACCCTAATGGAATATAGACGTTATAGTTATTGGCTGTTTTGTTTGTTTCAGCCATTTACCCTGTACAAGAGTCGAGAACACGTAATACAACCAAAGTTAAGCCAGTAACTAGAGTTTATCGTTTCTTTAGGCTCCCGACCCGGGGTTATCTAAACCGCCTGATCCCCTTCAGGGGTGAGACGGAATAGGAGGACATTTCCAACTTTGACGTATAGGTAGCAGTGACCAACATGATGGTCAATGATTATTAATTATTATACACCCACATGTTTTAAGAGGCTTAATCTGGTTGATGTCATTGCTATATATACTATTCAAAAGAAATTAAAGAACAAAGAACTTTTTTACCTTACTAAAGTAATTGTTTCAGGTGTTTTGTAACTTCTATTGAATTCTATATTATGTATATTTGAATGTTTTAACATTATTTCGATAAGCGTGGAAGGTTCTTTTTTCAATAATTGTTGGAATCATTTTGTTAAAGAAATATTGATGACATACTAACTATTTAGTATCATTCGTGATCCCTACACATCGCCCCGTCTTCTACCCCTTGTACGATAAGGAAACGTTTTGAGACTGAAGGCAAAACATGAGCACGTTGTATTGAGATGGGCATGTACTTACTACTGACAATCCCTACCCCTTCCGAAACGTTTAATGCATCCGGTGCGATGAGATGTTGTTGTACCAAATCCCAATTCAACGAATTAAGTCTAATTGTAGGAATTATTTTGGGTGACCAGAGATCAAAGTGATAATCTGAAGATTGAAATTCCATGAACCGGATAGTCCTACCATATCAAAACATCAAGGGGTCATTTTTTTACTTGAATCGATTCATAACATGCTTAACGTTATGAGTTAGAATAAATTTACATCTTTCAGACTAAAGAAAACAAGAAGATGTTAAAGTCGTTCCATTTAGAATGAATCGTTAACACTATTTACAGAAACTGTCTTTGAATAGTAGGAACGCTCAGATCTGTTTTGAGTGTCCTATGTCAGCGGTGGTCTGTCGCCTTGCAGTACAGGATGCCAAACATAGTATGGCAACATCCTTAAAAATCATCGATAAATCTAATCAGTGAGTTGAAACAAGTTTAACCTGTACATATGTAGTGGGAGGCAGTTAATGCTGACTTTCCACATCAGAAGATCCATTTGAATGATGCATTTCATATTCTCCTTGGTCTCTGACCCCTCGGTCTGAAAATAGACAATTACCCTATTAGGCAGTGCGTCATTGGTGATAAGCGTGCTTATAGGCGATCGCTCAATTACTGTTCTTGATTGCGTGTCAAAGGAAGGTACGGGTCATGATTTTCACAATAGGTACAGGAAACGTACCAGGTTCTGTTGATCGTTGTCATTAAACTTTGCATTAACACGTAGGGTACATCATTTTCCTTCAGATGCCATGTTCAGTATGATGCTGTGCACAATGGACCACCTAACCATACTGCTGCATTGGCTGGTACACATGACGATTGGCTATGCGTTCCAGCAGGAACATTCCTCGACGGTTTAGCGCCCGCACACAAACACTTACATGAAGGGGGCGATTTACAATACACACAAAGGGATAATGCAAAAATCACATCGGATTTGAATTATGAACTGGTATTTGACATGGTTGTCAGTGCGAAAGATGTAGATTTCATAATTCAGTATATCCTATTCTAAATATCAGCTCTGTGCCATGTGCTATGCTATGAGGAGGCAGTTTATACTTAGTCTCGTTTTAGACAAAACTATGGTCGAAGCCTCGATGTAGGCTTAGCCACATCAATGTTAATCTCGAGTAATACTATGACATACAACCCCTCTTTAAGCTGACAACGTGTTTGGAAACATGGAAATGGTGAGACGTCCATATTTACTAAACTATTGTCATGGAGTTGAGGAGTGGGTAAGTACAAACGAGAGTATTTCGCTCATTTCTCACTCTCTCTACAGAAACAGACAAAATCAAACTTTCTATATATATGACTAGTGTATGAATAAATTGTATTGCCAGTTGTGAAACCAGCTCATTTAAGGATACACACACATGAACTTGGTTGAAGGATAAAGCTGATGGCTTATCTTGAGATTCCATTTAAGGCGCATCAATCAGTTTGGCATAATGGCCCTTTCAGCTTCCTTCAGTAAAATACTGTGCTGCGAGTTAGCAACAAGTACGGTTTCCAGGCCCTCTCTGTGTCGGGTTAGAAACAGTCTCTGCTATCTCACGGACGTCTGTAATGTGAGGAAGAAGGAAACATTGAACGCCTTCAGTATCAGGAGCTCGAAATCATCTACCTAAGCAATTTTATCAAAGAAATCTCGAGATATCCTTGACACGTTATGCGCCATATAATAACTGCAGTTTATGTAACTGCTGGCGAGAAATAGGAGGTTCTGTGTATCGTCAGGGGGAAGCAAACCACAACTGATATTCCACTATCCTTTCAATATGAATGATCTTATCATTAATAACAAAACATGGTTGAGAGAACGGCTGCACACCGGAAAGTCATTGTCTAATTTCAAATTGTTATACATATTGAAATGGAGACGTCGGTTCTCAGCATATATAGAAGTGAGATGTTTTTAGATCTCTACTCACAGGCAGTCACCTAACTACTGTATCAGAATCAAAGTACGAGATGTGGCTGAAAAGGTCTGAGTCTTCCTACGATTAAGGGGCACGGGCGGCCCAGTCGTCAGCTGTGCAGATTTGCGGTTCGCCCCGATTATGTTTCTAGGTTTGTCAGAACCATACCAGTGCTTGTGGGTTTCACCGAAGTGGCAAACGTCTGAGACCTGCATCACTTCAGGCTTTCTTCCCACATTAAGCTGACACGCCATGATATAACAGGAATAATGTAGAAAGGTAGCGTTAAACCCAACTCACTCACTCACTCCTACGATTGACTGTGATAGTGGCTAATTATATTTCAACATAATCCCCTCCGAGGTACACTCACATCTACCATCAATTCTAGATCCTAATGTAAATTCCTGGATCCCACTGGCGTACAAGTCTTCCTTTGCTGGTGGGACGGTTGGTAGCCTAGTGGTTATAGCGTTAGCTCGTCGAAGACCCGGGTTCGATTCCCGATATGGGTACAATGTGTGAAGCTCATTTCTGGTGTCCCCCGCCGTGATATTGGTGGAACATTGCTAAAAGCCGCGCCAAACCATACTAACTCACTCCTTTGGTGGCGTACAAAGTCATCTACAGTAGAAATAATGTCATTTGCATAATGCTTTCCAGATATATGCACTCCCGGTTTATTAGTGTTTACCAGCTGTTTCGCTTAATCTCTTGATTTAGTATTTCTTGTTGACAAAATGGGTATGAATTCTTACAAACACAGGGATCGGTTAATACAAAATGAGGGGCGGTCGGGTAGCTTGTGGTTAAAGCGTTCGATCCTCACGATGAAGACCCGGGTTCGATTCCCGATATGGGTACAATGTGTGAAGCTCATTTCTGGTGTCCCCCGTCAAAGACCCGGGTTCGATTCCTGACAGGGGTACAATGTGTGAAGCCCATTTGTGGTGTCCTCCGCCGTGATATTGCTGGAATATTGCTAAAAGCGACGTAAAACCATACTCACTCACTCACTCTGGTGTCCACTGCCGTGATATTGCTAGAATATTGCTGAAAGCGGCGTAAACCCATTCTCACCCACTCAATACAAAACGAAGCAGAACAACCCTAGAATTACCCTTCCAGTGAACTACACTTTCCGTTTATATCCAACCCTAAAGATGATATGCACCAAATGTCATCTTCTACACTGAACATTTCTTGAGTTACTGTGAACATATCATAGTTTTGAACGTGTGGCCTTGAGAGTAAATGTAACCTTGAATATCAGTTTTCAAGAACATTCCAAGGGACTGATCAGCACATAAATCAAATGTCATTTTTGTAGGTAGAATTGAATTCAATAATGAAAATTTGTTATGGGACGTAGGTCACTTTTACCTGCCATCATCATTTGTCATACTTAATAATGTATTCAAACAATATAGCAATTACATTCATAAGGCATTATATATCTTAAGAAATAGTGATTTTAGTTAAAATTGCAACCATATTTTACTAGGGCCTTTCTTTGTGACCTTGACCTCATATCATTCTCGTATAACCTTGACCCTTGACGTGGCATATATCAAATCATATAGCAACAACATGCATACAACGAAAACAGATAAGTTTTATTGAAAATGGAAAACCTACTTTACGACAGTGTACGTTGATTCTTCGCGACTGTTTCTGATCACCCTGTTTAATTGACCTACAGAAATCTACTTGCAAAGCTTGCAATCGCATGGACAAGGTGCATTTCAGGTGCATTTAAAGAAAACAGAAGCGCCTGAAGCCTTACACGATGCACTCCAAAATCTGTCTTTCAAAATACGCCAGGCTGAAATAGAGTTCATTCTGCCATTAAAGGGGTCAAGTTCATGATTGTTGATCCACCAGTTGTTTTAGAGACCGCCTCCGCAGTCTACTGGATAGGTAATCTGCTCAAAGATCGGAATGTCGATGGAATAACACCAGATTATTATCTGCGCCAATATCACCGTTTACAAGACCCCATTCTATCGGGGTTTTTATTCATTTGGAAATGTTTTGTGTTGTTAACCGAGCTATCACATCACTTTCCCACAGAGCCTGGTAGCCGAGCTATCACATCACATTCCCACAGAGCTTTGTAGCCGAGCTATCACATCACTTTCCCACAGAGCTTGGTACCCGAGCTGAGGTAGGTGGCCCAGCTTCTTCATCACTTTTTCCGCAGAGCTAGGTGGCCCGGAGCTATCACATCGCGTTAACGTTTCTACTCAGAGAGTGCGTAATCATCTCACGGACGGCATACATTCGCATCCCACTGACCCGACATATAGAAAGCAAACACGTTTGGATCTGGCTGAAGATCACGTCAATTGGACAGACCAGGAATGAATGGGCTCCAGTACTTTTCAATAATGAATCGCGATACTGCCTAGACTTCTCAGATCGTCTTGCCTTAGTGTGGTGTAGTCAGGAATTCAACGTAGCCGAGCATGACCGCTATGGAGGGGGTCTCAATCATGATTTGGGGTTGGATCAGTAGAGCTAGAACAGATCTCCATGTCCTACAGCGGGGCACGATGTCAGGTGTGCGCTACAGGGATGACATTCTGGATGTGGTTACGTGAGGCCGTGCAGTGGTGCAATCTGACCGGTGGTGGTGCAATAACGCACGACCTCATTGTGCCAGGGTTGTTTGGTCTGCCGGTCCGGATTCCTGCAGCACATAGACATATTGACACTGTGTGCCTGCTGATACGGCGTCCCAGTCCCGGCAACGCCGATGACGTAACGCGTAACGTGTTCAGATGGCGGTCCTTGTTTGGGGTGGTCACTCGTGGTCTTCCACTTCGTGACCCATCCCTTGTGCGCCCAGTCTGGTGGTATCTCTGAAGTAGTCTGGTTTTGGTTTCTCGGTTGAACTCGTGTGCTCTTCTAATATAGACCTACGTAGAGCCCATCAGCGCCATTCCTAGACCCATTTCGCTTTACTCTGTTCATAACCTTCGCATATTTCTCTTTGCGACTTTGTGTGCTGGCGATTAGGTGCCTCACTCTGGTAGTGTGGGATTGAATTCCGGTCGGGACTCAACCCCCCAAAAAGTACTTTTCTCAGACAGTATTATCCCAACTATCTGAATTCAGTTTCCTTTAACATAAGTATTAACCTATCCGACAATATTTGTTTTTAATTGGCAGTTTAATAATGATATTTTACAGCTTATGTAAACGTCCATCTAGCCATGATGTGTCGAATAATATACTAGAGTTTGCTATTACAGAGAAAAGACAGAATGAACAAACGCATGATATTCCTTGAACGTGTCCCCAGCCCATACCCACACACAGGTCATCCACTGAAATCGGAAAATGTGGTGCAAATGCAAGAATTCTCAATTTCTAATTATGAACCGTCATAGTTTTTACAAAAGGTTTTACTTGTACAGAGTCTTTTCAAGTCAAAACACTCGAGGTAGAAAACCTGACTGAGCAGGAACCCTAATAGGACAGTATTCCCTGTGCGCACATGTCTCTGACAAACTAAAGGTTTGACAAGATGCCACTGTAACGTGATAATAATTCGTTGATATGCAGGCTGAGGGGAATAGCAAATAACTGCAGTCTTCATTTCTTCTGAAGGCAGGTGTTTGTGGCAGTTTCACTCATTCCATGGAAACAAGGAATCTTCATTACTTATCGCACAGCTGATTTGACATTATCGTTCATATTCATATTATTTTTATTAATATTATCATTGTTATTATTTACAGATTAAAATAAAAAAATAAACAAAGAGGGTTTGGGTGATCCTGGCACAGGACTTCTCCCTGGAAGCGCTGGCCTAGTCAATCCCACCCAGAACTTTTCGGAGAATGTGAAGACTCCCCAACACTGCAGCCCTCTGCATTACCCACATTGTCAGAAGGGCTGTATTCCTGGTAGCAAACCCGGGTACTCTCCCAATGTCAGTCAACTGATTGGGAGGTACCAAACCCAAAGCACCGAGAACAATAGGGAGTCGGACAACTTTGTACTTTCGAAATCGAGGTCTGCCATGTTTTTTCCTCAGTCTTGTCAATCACATTAGTGTCAAAAAGGACAAAACATTCAATGATATAAATGATTTCATTGGATTTATCAAAAAGGGCAGGTTTGTTGGCCTGGATACGTCTGAGGCTGTAAATGGGCCTATTCCACTGAATTTTGTATTTTTCATTTTCCATGACGCCCCCCACATATTCCGTGTCGTACCATGGATGGACCTCTGTGTCAAAACCACAATCATGGCGAAGATGGGAATAAAATGATCGAGCGACCCCATCATGAGATACTGTGATTAAGATACTGTGTCTGTGCCAAAACTGGGCATCCACTCGTAAATGTGTTGGACAGACTCATTAAATTAATTGCATAATCTACATTTCATATTCACATTTTTATTCAAAAATCATACATTGACGGTTTCGAGTGGGAAGTGACTGGTCCTGAGTAGCAAACAGAAAGCCTTCCGTTCACTTTTCAGGCCAGACGACTTCATGCAGTGGTCGTTCAGAAAGCCTCTCCTTGAGTTTGGGCCGATTTGATATGGCACTTCGCTTGGTTGACACTCATTTCTGTACCGTCCAGCAGTACGGAATCATTAACAAAATCAACACCGACATTGAGGTTATGTCTCAAATCCTTGGTTCGTTTTAGAAAACTGTGGAATGCCTTGTTTTCATCATGAGTCTTGACATGCTTAACAAGAGGATCATCAGACAAATAAATGTGTGCAAAAGTAGCAAAACAATTCTATCATGAAGAGCCTCCACATTAATCAACCACGCCCTCCCATCATAATTGCTAAATATAAGCGATTGGGGATTATTATTATTATTATTATTATTATTATTACCCAAGGATAGAACACATCGGGGTGCACATATTTCAGTCATTCGGGGCATTTCGTTGACTGACTGCGAACCCTGACCTTGATAGGACTATTTTCACTTCATCTTTTCGTTCATCTGTGGGTGTTTTTGTTAACGCTTGAAATGGAACCAAACCTGTCACAGTGTTAAAGTAATATTTCACTTCGACATTTTATCATCAAATGTGGAAATACTTTAGCAGGTTTATTTAAGTTATTACAGTTTCTGACCACATACATATGCAGCTGATAATCTATTTCGTTGGATGAAAGATTAAGAGAAATGGATTAACCATATATATGGGATATAAACATACAGTTAGCCCATTTCTCCTCAACTGACATACCACAAGTTACAAATCACTTACTGGAAAATTCGGAAAAGGGTTTCATTAAAGGGTTTCGTAGAGCATTTGACGATAGGGAATACTATAAGTTGTAGCAGGATCACTCGGTGTACCGTTTTCTAGTGGTAGAACGTCCGCCCGAAGAGCGCACGGTCCGAGGTTTGATCCCCGGCTGCGTCATACCAAAAGACGTTAAAAGATGGTACTCGGTATTAAGGGGCTAAAACAAGGACTGCATGGTCGGCTTGTAGTCAGTGTACTGTGGCTGAGTGGGATAGTCATGTATCTCAGTGTGCTAGCACTTTAAATCGGCATCAGCCCGGACTAGTGCAAGCAGCCACGCACACACGTTAGGTTTTATACCACGAGACGTACATGTTTGAATATGACAGTGTAAAAGAACTCAAACAAATTCAAAATTGATAGAAAACAGGTGTTCGATTGAGCTGAGGTTAGCTAGAGCTTGTGCTTCGAATTACTCGGAAAAATCGTGCGTCCATTTGCTTTGAAGCGGTTTACAAGGGATTGATTCTGTCTCTCAGACGTCCACGTGCAGCCTGATTTGCTCGTGGAGGGGTATAAGAGATTTATTTCCCCGCTGTAAAATTTATTACCTCCCAAGGCGGGTTACACAGTATTTTATCAAGATCACGTGGACCAATCAGATCTCATCATTCTAACATGGAGGTATGATAATATAAGTTGTCCGCCGGTCTCGAGGGGGACACTAACATTGGTGTACCCTATGTTAGTTTATGTTCCCCGAGCCCGCTGATAAGTATTGTACTTTATTCGTTAACATGGTACATTGAAAATAAAAGAATGGGTCTCAGCCAATCAGAATCCGACATTCATGTGTAAGGTAAGATAAAACGTATTGTTTCTGTACTGGATTGCTCCGTGCTAGTCCCCACTGGTATGGTACCTTGTGCTATTTGTAATTCTTACTGTACATCTGTCTTCAGCCAATCATATGTGTTCTACTTGCTATCCATTACGTTTATTCACTGCACAAAACTCTGTTTATTTTTTAATTGCTTTTATTAGTTACGGGTGTTTTGGTTGTAGAAGAAGTAGCGTACGTTTGATGTATGATTCAGGGTCTCTCGTAATACGTAATGTATAACAGCTAATAGGAAAGACACGAAACAGTCATTTTTAAACAAGATTATTTATTGCCATAAAAGAATCGGGTTAGAGAAAGTGTCTCGCTGACGACTGTTTGTGTACGACGTCATGCTTTTCAGGGACAAGCACTGGCGGCTTTACTCGCTGAGTGGGAGGTCCTACCTTGGTACATACCGGGACTCCTAAATGGTTTATCAGAGGAGACAGTCTTGCAATTTTGAGAGAAGCAATTTCAACGGAATTAAGTTCTGAGACTGGTTTAAACCCACTTTCCTTGAGGTGACAGTGATACTGGATAGTGATTAGTAATTCGATTGATTCAATCTTCAGTAGGCAGGCGTCCTCACCATGTATAACAACGTGTTGGCACACTAACCACGCACGGTACATTTCTTTAACGACTTCCAACATTGAAAATAATCAGATGGTACTTGGAAAGCAGGCGCGTCCACTGTACCTCAAAAGCATTTGGAAACTTCTCTGAAGCAGCCAACTTTTCCCATTTTGTAATTCTGGGGGCAAGAATATCATGAGGGATAAGCGTTTCCAACCGTGGAATACTTCAAGTTTTCGAAAGGCATTTGAAAGTGATACACATAAGAAGAGAATTTATGGATGTCAACTTCTTTATTATGAGGAACACAACGTTTTGGAGTATATGCTTACTCATTCATCAGGTAAATGCTATGAGGCAGAGGGCACATACATACATACATACATACTTACATACATACATACATACATACATACATACATACATACATACATACATACATGTAAGAACAACAAAAGTAAGATAACCAAAGGTTCAAACTTAACAAGGGAAGCCAACAGATAATTGGCGCTGATAGATGGTTAGCAATAGACAAGTATAAAACCGTATTTTTAAATATGTTACGTCAACGGTTAAAAGACAAGTTTTCTCAGGTTTGGCATAGTGATTTATCTGAAAGCCCCAAAATGGCTTATCGAGCACAGTTTTATTGAGAACTATTTGAGTAGTATCACTGAAAATAAATTCAGAACCACACTGACTCTTTTTTTGGCTTAGTTCTCACAAGTTAGAAATTGAACGTGGACGACATTATGATATTCCTCGTGAATTTAGAAAATGTAAAGTTTGTAACTTAAACCATATCGAAATTGTATATCACCTTTTGTTGATTTGTCCAGCTTATATTCATCTTAGGCAAAGTTACATAGAATCTAAATTTTTCAGCTTTCCAAATATTCTGAAGTTTAATACACCACTGTCATCGCAAGACCCTATTATCAATATGAATACACCAAAGTACTTGTTTTATGCCAATGCTGTAAGATTCACGGTTCGTGGCTTGCTGGTGTCTCCTGATGTCAATGGCTATTTGTAGTTTTCTTTGTCGCCAGTTGTTGTTGGGAGACAGGACTTTGGTGGTTTCCCACATGACATCATGGTTTTGGTTCTTGAGGATGTGATATTTGTGCGTGGTGGTGAATATTTAAGAGTGTGTCGTACAGTTGTGAGTTGATACCTTTGTGATAGTGTTTAAGGATGTGTCGTACAGTCATGAGTAGATACCTTTGTGGTTGAGCGTGTATCGTACAGTTTTGAGTGGATACCTTGGTGTTGAGTGTAGAAGGGTGTGTCGTACAGTTTTGAGTGGATACTTGGCGGTTAATATATAAGAGTGTGACGTACAGTTTTTAGTTGATAACGTGGTGGTGAGTGTTTAAGGATGTGCTGTACAGTTTTGAGTGGATGCTTTGATGGTGAGTGTTTGAGAGTGTCGTACAGGTTTGATTAGATAACTTGGTGTTGGGTGTCTAAGGGTGTGTGTGTTGGAATATCTGTGTTCTGACAGTGTTGGCAGTATTGTGTATAGCCTGAGCACCACTATATGCAAGTGAATGGTCGTTCCAGTAGATCCGTTTTGATAAACACTGTTAAAATTATTTCCAAATAAGGTATTATAACAGTCTTAGACATTCACTAAGAATGTCATAAAGGCCAACTGATGTAACGTGCATGGGAGTGTATGGAGGTTTTCCATGTGTTTACGTGTTGATACAACGTACGTGGGAGTACAGTAACCACGTAAGTATAACACGTATAGTATCCATGTAGGTATAACATGTATAGTATCCATGTAGGTATAACATGTAAAGTATCCATGTAGGTATGACATGAATAGTATCCATGTAGTCTTAACATGTACAGTAACCAATTAGGTATAACATGTATAGTATCCATGTAGGTATAACATTTATAGTATCCATGTAGGTATAACACGTATAGTATCCATGTAGGTATAACATGTATAGTATCCATGTAGGTATAACATGTATAGTATCCATATAGGTACAACATGTATAGTATCCATATAGGTATAACACGTAGAGTATCCATGTAGGTATAACACGTATAGTATCCATATAGGTACAAGATGTATAGTATCCATGTAGGTATAATATGTGTAGTATCCATGTAGGTATAACATGTATAGTATCCATGTAGATATAACATGTATAGTATCCATATAGGTACAACATATATAGCATACATGTAGGTATAACATGTATAGTATCCATGTAGGTATAACATATATAGTATCCATGTAGGTATAACATGTATAGTATCCATGTAGGTATAACATATATAGTATCCATGTAGGTATAACATGTATAATATCCATGTAGTTTTAACAAGTATAGTATCCATGTAGGTATAACACGTATACTATCCATGTAAGTATAACATGTTTTGTATCCATGTAGATTTAACACGTATAGTATCCATGTAGGTATAACATGTATAGTATCCATGTAGGTATATCATGTATAGTATCCATGTAGGTATAACACGTATAGTATCCATGTAGGTATAACATGTTTTGTATCCATATAGGTATAACATGTATAGTATCCATGTAGGTATAATATGTGTAGTATCCATTTAGGTATAACATGTATCGTATCCATGTAGGTATAACATTTTTGTATCCATGTAGGTATAACATATATAGTATCCATGTAGGTATAACATGTAAAGTATCCATGTAGGTATAACATGTATAGTATCCATGTAGGTATAACATATATAGTATCCATGTAGGTATAACATGTATAATATCCATGTAGTTTTAACAAGTATAGTATCCATGTCGGTATAACACGTATACTATCCATGTAAGTATAACATGTTTTGTATCCATGTAGATTTAACACGTATAGTATCCATGTAGGTATAACATGTATAGTATCCATGTAGGTATAACATGTATAGTATCCATGTAGGTATATCATGTATAGTATTCATGTAGGTGTAACACGTATAGTATCCATGTAGGTATAACACGTATAGTATCTATGTAGGTATAACATGTTTTGTATCCATATAGGTATAACATGTATAGTATCCATGTAGGTATAATATGTGTAGTATCCATTTAGGTATAACATGTATCGTATCCATGTAGGTATAACATTTTTTGTATCCATGTAGGTATAACATGTATAGTATCCATGTAGGTATAACATGTAAAGTATCCATGTAGGTATGACAAGAATAGTGTCCATGTACTCTTAACATATACGGTAACCACGTAGGTATACGTGTATAGTATCCATGTAGGTATAACATGTATCGTACCCATGTAGGTATAACATGTATAGTATCCATGTAGGTATAACATGTATAGTATCCTTGTAGGTATAACATGTATAGTATCCACGTAGGTATAACACGTATAGTATCCATGTAGTCTTAACACGTATAGTATCCATGTAGGTATAACATGTATAGTATCCATGTAGGTATAGCATGTATAGTATCCTTGTAGGTATAACATGTTTTGTATCCATGTAGGTATAACATGTATAGTATCCATGTAGGTATAGCATGTATAGTATCCATTTAGGTGTAACATGTATCGTATCCATGTACACTACTGCCTAAAAGTTCATTCCCCTAACACGCGTTGAGAACGCGTGTAACACGCATGTGACACGGGTGCTCAACGGGTTGCACACGGGATGAGCACCCGTTGCACACGGGTGTGCAACGGGTGTGCATCGCGTGTGCAACCCGTTGCACACGCGTGTGCCACGCGTGTAACACGGGACTGGGTTCCAGTTGAAGTTGACAAAATTATCAAATGAATAGTGAGATAAAACAAAACAGTGAGATGTGAAATTTGAGTTAATGAGCGGCCATTGAGCTGTGCTCGCCAGACCGTAAATACAAGGTCGGCCCGTCTTAATTAGTGTTCGGTTGCTAGATTTTTATGACATGAACCATTCCACTAGGGTTCCGTCTAGCCATTGTGGCTAGCCGACAGTAGAACAGTAGTGAATTTAGATGCGAGTTTATTGCTAGGGGAACCCCCGTGTTGACACAATTGTCGCGGGTTGGTAAATGTTCGCCATTAATATAATGATTGTTTGTGGATTGCGAACATATTCATTTGCCCACACGAGTCATTCCATTTGATTGCAAATATAACGTTTTTCGTTCGCCAAATTTATGCTTTAGACAGTACAATTATTATATAGCCGTCACCACTACTAATGTCTCATTATTTCACGTAGGAATATGTCCCATTTCCCCACACCCCACTTTCTGTTTTGTATTTTGAAAGAATAAATAAAAGAAGGTTTTGTGTGGGACACTTTTATACTAATTATAAGAGGATGTTGTAAATGAATATGAACAGCCATGCTGTCTGACTGTTGATAGAATTTGAGATCTTCACAATCACCGGGTGTGACCATGTAGACAGAATCTCGTTAGGGTTTGTGATTTTTACATTTGCCCAATGACCATAGTGAGTATTGCTGGGGATACCAAACGTAACAGTTTATTATTAGAGGTTGTGAGTACCTATACCGCGTAGATAGGATATATTTAGGATTTTAATCCTTCTTTGAGAGGCATTTAGAAGTTGGAGTACTACGTTCGGATAAGATTGATGGGTGACTTTAATCCTTTCTTTCTCTGTGGGTAATCCTTTCACGTTGATTGGAGGAAATCACTCAACCACGTCATGACAGGTCGTGAGTTAACTCACTAACTACTGTGAGCGTTTTTGGCATAACATCTTTTCTTGTATAAACATAGAAACGATGCTCACTCACTGTTAATCTTCTGCAGTTTGCTGGCAAAGTGGGGATAAACCTCAGTGTCAAAGACGATCAAATTTAGTTCGAATCCTTGTTTATATGTGACATCTCCCAAATGGGGACATGTTCATAAACTTGGCAAGTAATGATGAATTTTAATATTAATATTATTATAGTTTATGAAATTGTTAATAAAACTTTAATAAAATTGTGCTTCACTCTCAAGAAAAATATATTGCCTGTTAGTAAATTTATATGTCACGTTTCATCGGCATTTTTCAGTGATATTGGGACTACATGAAACATGGCTGGTTTTACATTTCTGATAAAGGTGCTTGACTGACTGAGTAGTTCATGATCCTTTAGATATGTTTAAATCAGTCAAGTTTGCAACAGTAGATGAATACGTTGATACATTTGGACCGCAGTTACCGATTAACAACTTAACACATAGAGACAGGGAGGAGATATATAACCAAACCTATGGTCATGTTGAGACAGTTGACAGTTAGAACGTTGGATTAAATGACAGTAACTAATTTGAACATTCCCCAGTAATATTATAAAATACATCATAACTCATAACAGTCCGAGAAACAGCTTCCAGCCATATACTAGTATTGAAGGGACAATCGCTTTTGACAGTTTAAAAATAAACTCACCTTAAGGTGCTTGGCAAGTCAAAACTGATCTCCCTGAATATGTTTTTTGGGGTTTGACAGCAACTATGCTTGTGGATTTCAGAGATAGACATGATGTGTTAGCTAGATGTTATTACAATAAGCGAAAATGTCTTAAAAGTCCACAGTTTGTTTAATAGTAAAAAAAGTATGTTATAGATCTATCAACGTTTTCTTTTATTGAACATAATATTTGCACTATATTGCTGTTAGCTGTAAATAATCTAGCCTCTCCATGTACGTAACTTACATATATTTATGTATGACCAGAACAGCAAATAAAGTTCTGGTAGATAGGTACCTCGGAGATTTAACGTTCGCTTTCCGACTTAAGCCCATCTCGCACACGGGGAAGCACTTATACTATTAGGGTAAAAAAGCGTAATGATTAAATAAAGAAGTGCACTCCCCAAAAAAATATAAGTTTACAGCCTATTCTAATAATAAAGTTAAAGGGGTTGGGGTTTGGCTGGGTGGGAGTGGGAGATAAAAGAATATTCAATAATATGGAAAAGTTTGGGCCGGGGGGGGGGGGGGGGGGGGGGGGCATGGGGGCAAGCGTGGGAAGGCACGGCGTCGGTTGGCGAGCATGTGTGGCTAGAAGTCTAGCGGACGGTATCCTAGTAGTCTCTTGGTCAGCCTCTCATCCCGGGGGTTGGGATTCTGGTAGAGACTCTTGGCAAGGAGGGCGGCGGTATTGGCGACGAAGTGGTTTGAGGTCGGTACGCCACTACTCTGGAAGAAGTGGTACAAGTCTGTGTAGTTTGTGATGTCGTACTCGATGTCCTGTCCCCTCGTCTTGTGCACCATGACGAAAGGGCGTAGAGATGTTCCTTTGGGGTGTTGATCTGGTCAGCCTTGAGATCCGACCGGGCCTTGTAGTGGTTGATCGGAATGTCTGACTTTTCCACTAGTAATTAAAGTTCTTTGGTATGACCTCTTTTATCCCTGCTGAAGTTATCCTAATGTTCAATTTCAGTCTGCCTCACCAAGCGTAAGAAAGCGTTGTACATGTTCTGATAAACGACAGTGATGCAATTAAGCAAATGAATATTTGCTGTGGGCAAATATCTATTTTCTATATATATATTTGTGGATATGAAGCATTCTAGTTAATTGTGGATACACTGGGCAGACAGAATTGTGTTTATTTCCAGTCCATCCTGATCGTCGTTTACTACTATAAGGTGTATATTTTGAGGCAAGATCACAGGCGCCGCACAGCATTTATTAGATAACAGACGGGGTCGTCCGTTTCGCTTTAAACAACCACCCCACCCTGTCTGTAGGAGTTATATAATCGGTGCGCAAATAACTGTGTCAAGTCCACTGCCGGGCTGATGCGGTGTCAGTGTCAGCGATGAACATGAATGCTCAAATTATAGACCTGTAGCACTCACAAGTTGCTCAGCCAAAATATTTGAAAATTGTATATTCAATTCTTCGATAACAGCAAATATAACCTTAGAAATAGATTCAACATACAAACAATCAAATGTAGAACACAGACCTATGCTTAATAATAATTTCTTCTGGATGTGATCAACCTGCGGAACCCTCTATCCGATGATGTAACTAATGCTCGCTCATTAAAAGAAATCAAATCATTAATTAATCGTTCTGATACAATTACTAATAATTTTGACTTCAAATATTTTCATAGATCATGCCAAATTGTCCACTGTCGCCTTAGGCTCGGATGCAGTGACTTAAACGCTGATAAGTTCAGACGACATGTATCAGACATACCAGACTGCACTTGTGGATATCACCTTGAAGATGAAATTCACTTTTTCTATAACTGTCAAAAAATACGATAATATCAGAAACACTGTGTATTTCTACACACATGGGTATGGTCTAAAAATGATATTACGTGGCAGTAGTTAAGCAGTTCTACAAACATGGCTCTTCTTAAATCAGTTCACGACATCATTGTCAAAAACAAAAGGTTTGAGTAGCTTAATTTCATGCATGTAGTAAAGGAAAACTGCATTACCTTATTTCACAGACACCACTTGCTTCAGTGTATTGGCTTCGTGTATTTCATTTGTGCATTTTGTATGTTTATGTTCATCACTCTCTTATATATATCCAGCTGTTGTTAAGTTGTTACCTGGAGAGGTATTACATAAGCAAGTTTTGCTTGTTTACCGATCCAGATTTCTTTTGAAATAAAAATACGTTTAAGCCAACACAGCTAACCCTAAAACACATGATTGTAAACTATTCAAAAAGGGGCACTAATCTCTGGCTTCTTCTCGGGTGTCGGACTCAAACTCAAACTCATTTATTCTTAGAATAACATGACATACAATTATCTACAATTTACAATGTACAATTTAACAAAAATAATAAAAATAGGATACGTGGATTCTAATACAATTTACCAATTGTATTGTACACATTGTTAAGGAATTTAGATAGGCCTTTTAGATTTCTTACACTGTTAGTGGTCATAATTTTCTTAAATGTTTGGAAACTTAAGATATTGCTTATTTAAGAGTTCACATCACCGTTGGTAAATAGCTTCACATTTGAATAAATAATGCAATTCATCTCCCACAGCGATAGATTCACAGAGTGGACACTGGCTGTCTTCCCTGTGAATGTTCAGCCATCGACCTGTTTCAACTGGTAATCCTTGGTTAGAAAAATCTGACTTTAATTTTGAGAGCAGTAGATATTTCGCAAATGAAGGTTGATTCTTCAGGTAATACGACCTTTGGATTTCCGCTTGGGCTTTCTAGCTGCAGTGAGTCAATTTGCTCGTTAACGCAACCGAGCGTGACAAGAGACTGGGCTACCAGTCTGCAAGGACAGCTAAATAAGCTTACGTATATTTGAAAACTGATTGGTTACCCGTGATCTATGAAGATTTCAACAAAGGGCGCATGATAATTAATTTCTTCAGCCTAAACAAACAGACAAATAACGGCGAAAGCTCATCGGATGTCGTTATTTGGAAATACCCCTGATGGTTACAGTTTAATAATAAAAAAAGTATCCCTGAGTGAAAGCATTTGCGGATTTCGGATTGCGTGGATGATACAATTACTACTCCCTTGTTGTCATCCACATTTTCTGGTATAACCCTACACTTGTGTATTTGTCGTAATTCACTTGCTGCTCAGTTAATGAATTTATAACATGTATACTTAGTTGTAGCACCACTCAGATATCCCGATAAAGGTTCAAATTTGGTCTTTCTTGTACCTGGGGTAATTATTCAATCTAAATCCAAGTTTGAAGTGAGGTGGAATGTGAGTTATGTGATATGCACGCGGCGGCCCAGCAAGAGATGTATGGTCAGTGGCTTTACTTTTTTTGTAAATCAACTGATCATTCCCAGACATCAAAGGATCAACAGGAAATACGTTGATTGATTAATTACTGTTATCCTCCACAGTGGATATGTCACAATGTATCGGAGAAGAAAATATATAAAACAATAAACTGGGTAGTTGTGTGCGTGTGATAATTCTTATCATCTATCATGTTTTGCTGTGTTGTAGGGTTGATGTGTGGGGGTGCTGTGGGTTGTGATGGGTGGCTGGCCCGAGGGGTTGTGATGGGTGGCTGGCCCGAGGGGTTGTGATGGGTGCTTGTTTCATGTTGTCGCGGGTGTGGGTGTGGGTGGGTGTGTGTGTGTGTGTGTGTGGGGGGGGGGGGGGGGGGTCGTTGGGAGGGAGTGTGTGTATGCGGCGGTAGATTGTTACTTTGTTGGTGTCTTTGTGCGTGGTTGGTGCTTCTTTTTTGTGGAGACGGGGAGGGATGTGGATGCGAGTGAGGACGTGGTTGATGGGTGCGGATGAGGGAGTTGGTGTGGATGCGGGAACGGATACAGGTGAGGGTGTGTTTAAGAAATAGGGTGTGTGTGAGAGTGATGTGTGACGGTGAGGGTTCGAGCGAGGGTTCGGATGTGATTGAAGTGATGTCAATGAGGGTTTGGGTGTGTCTGAATGTGCGGGTGTGTTTGCGTGGTTTGCGTAAGCTGCTGTGAGTGAAGACCTGGATGTGGGAATGGATGTGGTTGTGTGTATATAGGATGTTTGTATGGGGGATAATATTATGAATGTTATTTTCATAACTGCTATTAAATGTGGTGTGTACATATATAAAATAGTGTTTTTATGAGTCTTTTAGTGTCTCGTAGGCCATTTTGGCCGGCCGCTGAATTTTTACATTCTTGCCTTGTCATTTTATACGTACAGCGGGTGACACTATAATAAAATATTCTTCTTCTTCTTCTTCTTCTCTGTCAAAAGTAAGTGTTTACATGTGAAGGTAGGTTTAATAAACCTAGGCAATACACTCATATCATGGCGGGAAGTACAGATGTAAAAACAACATACTTTGTTCAAAGGGTAACCGATAATACACTGACTGGTTGTTCATTGTTATCTAACTCAATGTATGTTTTTAAGAACCGAGGACATTATAAAAATAGTTGTCACGTGGGCTTTCTCAGCTAACTTGGCACCTATGTGAAACAATTGAAACAAACTAAGTGATCAGTTAAGAAACGAACACGGGTTATAATATTCGATACATTTAAACATTTGGAACGTTTAAAAACGATATATTTAAATATTTTAATATATTTCATATATATTCCAAATATTGTTTCCAAATAATTATTATTAAAGTATTTGATTCTCACATAGACATTTGACATCGAATAAGTATTTTTGTACAGCTGCAGACGCACTGGATATTGTTCCTTTATGTTGATATTCCCGGACACATTATAACTTTGGTAGGTTGTAATAATTATATTTGCATTTTGTTTTCATTCATTCGCTGCAGCTTTGAACAGAATCATTCTTGTTCCTTTCCGTTTGGTTGGGAAGTTTTTCGATGCGCGATAGACGTTGTTTTCACAAGTATTTTCTTTTGTAAGCGTGTATATGTTACAGTCAATGTGTAAAATATGATTCACTCAGGCAATTTATTAAATATCTAAATATTTCAGTCATTTTACAAATTGACTGAATAATCCATTCATTTATTTAACCGACTGACTAAAAATGATAAAGACGATCAAAAGAGCTTAAACACATCACAATATATTAATTATGCTAAGAAAAGAAGCCAAACAATACAGAACTGTACTTGGTGATGATATTAAACAGAAACAAATATTTGGAATTCGTTATCATATTAATAAAGATGGACATATTTTTCAGTTAATTTGTAAAATAAACTGAATATTTAGGCGTTTAATAAATTTCCTTAGTGAAATATGTTTACATTTTGAATGTAAACATATACACACGGTAAAATAAGCAATATTCAGATGAAATATTTACTTTGTGTTGCAAGTCAAAATAGTGTACACAAAGATCGCACAATTACCAAGCAAGTGACCTACCAAAACTGCATCACCATTACCGGTACTCCCCACAAATATACCTACATTTCCAAAACTGTATTTTATTTTTGTTGATCAATGTGACCATACGTCCTTCTACTTTCAATAAAAATGCGCTTACGAATGGCGAGCACAGGTCGCGAACAAGTCTAGATTTCTGCTATATCATCCGGGTACTCACTGGGAAAATACAGTAATGCACAGGTAACAACTACTCCCGCGGAATTGCTTTAGATCAGTGCTCCTTTGTACGTTGAAATACTATATATTGTGAATGCCAAAATGATGTATCAAGGATCAAGTAGAAGATACATTGACCGTAGCGCTGGGAGTTTATTCAACAGACCCGTGAAAATAACACTGCTGTATCTTACTATTTATTTTAGATGACGCAGTCAAAGCTCACTTCTCCTGACGGCCATTATCGAACGGCCAGCTAAAACACAACCCTGCGCTTACGTCTACAGGTCTCTTCCTGTAGTACGGTAATTAGTATTCTCTCCCTCAAGTGTATCCTCAATGATATAACCCACCCTCATTAATTACATGCTGCTCTTTTCCAGCCTCACGGCTATGGAGCTGAGATAAAGAGTCCAAGTCATCATAAATTAATTAGGGTCCAATAAAAACAATGCGCCGCCAAACCTCATACATATTATCACTGAAAGTCGTACTACAGACGGTCAAATCACAATAAAAGCATTTCAATTGCAATAACATGTTCCAGGACCATGTATTCTTTTAACACCATCGGATTTAGAAGCAATGGTCGTATAAAACAAGACAGATCTATTTAAACACAAAAGTATTCATGTTATTCCCACAAAATCACACAAAGAAAGGAGACATTAGCAAATACATGTGTATTATCATTTTTCGTCAGGATAACAACATTTTCTCTCCTTGTTACCACCTCCAGGTTCAGCTTAAGACGGGTCCTCCTTTGGTCAAAAGTTTGTTCCCCCTCTAATGAGTGTGTCACGCGTTGCACACGAGTGGCGGACGGGGTGCACACCCGTGTGCAACGCGTTGCACACGGGTATCACACGCGTGACCAACCCGATGCACACTGGTTGCGTAACGCGTTGCCCATGCGTGTAAGGGGAATGAACTTCTAGGCAGTAGTGTAGGTATTAACATGTATCGTATCCATGTAGGTATAATATGTGTAGTATCCATGTAGGTATAACATGTATCGTATCCATGTAGGTATAACATGTATAGTATCCATGTAGGTATAATATGTTTTGTATCCATATTGGTATAACATGTATAGTATCCATGTAGGTGTAATATGTGTCGTATCCATGTAGGTATAACATATTTTGTATCCATGTAGGTATAACATGTATCGTATCCATGTAGGTATAACATATTTTGTATCCATGTAGGTATAACATGTATCGTATCCATGTAGGTATAACATGTATAGTATCCATGTAGGTATAATATGTTTTGTATCCATATTGGTATAACACGTATAGTATCCATGTAGGTATAATATGTGTCGTATCCATGTAGGTATAACATGTTTTGTATCCATGTAGGTATAACATGTATCGTATCCATGTCGGTATAACATGTACAGTATCCCAAGACATTCTCCAATTTTTGCGGAATTGATTCGACCAATATCAATGTGCAGCCAGATAGTGTGTGAACGAGAATAATTGGTTATCTTAAAACATATAATCAACAAAGCAAAAACGTTCGGAATCTTGTTATAAGTTGTTGGGTTTGAACCAAATGTAATATCTGCTCAGTTCTATTAAAAACAAAATTATGTTTTAGCGCCACTCAAACGGTTATAAAAGGTAGCAGGTCCTAGATCATATAACCATTAGCAAAACAGAGGATCCTAGACGACCATTGACTGAGTCTGTAGGAATTCGGACAAACGTACCTCTCACCTACTAAACATGTACCGATCTACGTGCTCCCTACTAAACATGTACCGACCTATGTGCTCCTTACTAAAGATGTACCGCTCAATGTGTTCTCAACTAAACATGTACTGACCTACGTGCTCCCCACTAAACATGTACCGCCCTAAGTGCTACCAGCTAAAGATGTCCCGCTCAAAGTGCTCTCTATTAAAGATGTACCGCCCACCATGCTCCAAACTAAATATGTACCACTCAGTGTGCTCCCCACTAAAATGTCCCTCCCTTACATGTTTCTTACTAAAGATGTACCGCTCAATGTGCTCCCAACTAAACATGTACTGCCCAACGTGCTCCCTACTAAATATGTACCGCCGAACGTGCTCCCAACTAAAGATGTAACGCTCAAAGTGCTCTCTACTAAAGATTTACCGCAAACTGTGCTCCCTACAAAATATATACCACTCAGTGTTCTCCCAACTAAATATGTACCACTCAGTGTGCTCCCTACTAAATATGTCCCTCCCTTACATGTTCCCTACTAAAGATGTACCGCTCAATGTGCTCCCAACTAAACATGTACCGATCTACGTGCTCCCTTCTAAACATGTACCTCCCAACGTGCTCCCACCTAAAGATGTACCGCTCAAAATGCTCTCTACTAAAGATGTCCCTTCCTACATGTTCCCTACTAATTATGTACCGCTCAAAGTGCTCCCTACTAAAGATGTACCACTCAATGTGCTCCTTACTAAATATGTACCTCTCAATGTGCTCCTTACTAAACATGTACCGGCCTTTGTGCTCCCTTTTCAATGTGTACCACTCAGTGCTGTCCCTTCCTACATGTTCCGTACTAAATATGTACCGCTCAATATGCTCCCTACTAAAGATATACCACCTAACGTGCTCCCTTCTAAACATGTACCGCCCAACGTGGTCTCTACCGCTCACCTTGTTCCGTTCTAAGGATGTACCGCCTCATGTGCTCCCTACTAAATATGTACCGCTCAATGTGCTCCTTACTAAATATGTACCGGCCTTTGTGCTCCCTACTCAATGTCTTCCACCCTAAATGCTCCCTACTTAATATGAACCGCTCAATGTGCTCCCTACTAAAGATATACCGCTCAGTGTGATCCCTACTAAATATGTACCGGCCTTTGTGCTCCCTACTCAATGTGTACCACCCTAAATACTCCCTACTAAATATGAACCGCTCAATGAGCTCCCTACTAAAGATGTATCACCCAACGTGCTCCCTACTAAACATGACCACCCTACATGCTCCCTACACCAAATATGTACTGCCCTTCATGCTCCCTACTAAAGATATACTGCTCAATGTGCTCCCCACCAAAGATGTACCGCTTAATGTGCTCCCCACTAAAGATGTACCGCTTAATGTGCTCCCCACTAAAGATGTACCGCTCAATGTGCTCCCCACTAAAGATGTACAGCTTAATGTGCTCCCCACTAAAGATGTACCGCTCAATGTGCTCCGTACTAAAGATGTACCGCTCAATGTGCTCCGTACTAAAGATGTACCGCTTAATGTGCTCCCTACAAAAGATGTACCGCTCAATGTGCTCGGTACTAAAGATGTACCGCTCAATGTGCTCCCCATTAAAGATGTACCGCTTAATGTGCTCCCCACTAAAGATGTACCGCTCAATGTGCTCCCCATTAAAGATGTACCGCTTAATGTGCTCCCCACTAAAGATGTACCGCTCAATGTGCTCCCCACTAAAGATGTACCGCTTAATGTACTCCCTACAAAAGATGTACCGCTCAATGTGCTCCGTACTAAAGATGTACCGCTCAATGTGCTCGGTACTAAAGATGTACCGCTCAATGTGCTCGGTACTAAAGATGTCCCGCTCAATGTGCTCCCCACTAAAGATGTACCGCTCAATGTGCTCCCCACTGAAGATGTACCGCTCAATGTGCTCCCCACTAAAGATGTACAGCTTAATGTGCTCCCCACTAAAGATGTACCGCTCAATGTGCTCCGTACTAAAGATGTACCGCTCAATGTGCTCCGTACTAAAGATGTACCGCTTAATGTGCCCCCTACAAAAGATGTACCGCTCAATGTGCTCGGTACTAAAGATGTACCGCTCAATGTGCTCCCCATTAAAGATGTACCGCTTAATGTGCTCCCCACTAAAGATGTACCGCTTAATGTGCTCCCCACTAAAGATGTACCGCTCAATGTGCTCCCCACTAAAGATGTACCGCTTAATGTACTCCCTACAAAAGATGTACCGCTCAATTTGCTCCGTACTAAAGATGTACCGCTCAATGTGCTCCGTACTAAAGATGTACCGCTCAATGTGCTCGGTACTAAAGATGTACCGCTCAATGTGCTCCGTACTAAATATGTACCGCTCAATGTGCTCCGTACTAAAGATGTCCCGCTCAATGTGCTCCCCACTAAAGATGTACCGCTCAATGTGCTCCCCACTAAAGATGTACCGCTTAATGTGCTCCCTACAAAAGATGTACCGCTCAATGTGCTCCGTACTAAAGATTAATCGCTCAACGTGCTCACTGTTTACCGAAATCACAACACGAGTTGAATATACTGATGGTTTGTACAAAAATTCATTACATTCAGCGCCATAAAGCTTAGAAAAGTGCTTCATTTCATAATACGAGGGCTGGTCGAAAAGTTCTGAGCCTGACTAACTTTCAACTATGGGTCATAACAAAGTGAACTAGGCAATGTAGTACATTGTTTGATTAGTTCTTTGCAAGTGTATTTGGTCTGTTGAAGCTGTTTGAATATCAGTGACAGCCAGTTGAACTGATAGGGGTCCAAACTGACACAGAAATGGAAAAGAATGAGTACCGAGCAGTCAGCAAGTTTTTGACTCCAGAGAAAAGTACTTTCCAACTGCTTGTCACAAGTGTATTGGCATAAGTGCCCTAGATATTCACTGTTAAACGTCGGGCTTGGAGATCAAGCCTTGATGATGACCCTAGGTCTGGACGTCCCTCAATTTTCATCAATGTAGATACAATCAATGAGGTAGAAAAGCTTCCTATGTCAGATAGACGTATTACCATGGATGAACTTGAGGAAGACACGAGTCTAAGCCATATATCCATTGAAACTGTTATTCATGAACATTTACAGATAAATAAGAAACTCGTTGGGTGCTAAAGTTTCTAAATTCTGATCCAAGTGAAAAAGGAACTGACATTGTCAGAGAAAATGTAGAGCTAATTTAGGATTTCGTCAAATTCTATAAGAGATTAGTAAAGGGTGATGAAACATGGGTCTACCATTATGATCCCAAGTCACGACGTCAATCCATGGAATGGCACCATTCCACTTCTGGCATCAAAGAAATACAATTTTCTAAGATCAGTGAAGAAAGTTATGGCAACCGTATTCTGTGATGAAAAGGGTGTGATCCGTGTTGATTACTTAGGGAGTCAAAGGACGATTACCGGTGATTACTATGCTGATTTGCTTCATCGCCTGAGATATTCTGTCAAAAGAAATGCGGAGAGGAATGATGACTGCTGGAGTTCTATTATTTCACGACATGCCTCTTCTCACACCTCTCAACTTGCAAAGGCGAGAGTGTGGGTTTGAAGAGCTTCATCACCTTCCATACTCGTCAGAAAACTTGTTGCTGACTGAAATTGAAAAGCTACAGTATCGATATGAGAAGTGCATTGAAAAACAGGGAGATTATGCTGTAAAATATAATCAAAAACACTTTCACAAACGTTGGTTTTGTTTGTTAGGCTTAGAACTTTTTGATCAGAAGTCGTATCTGATCTATTGTGATAAGTGAAGAACCTTTGGTGAAAATATTAGTGTCATATTTTAACGTCGGTACGACAGGGCGCTATACAATATTTCATAATGCTAATGAACTTTGAAGCAGGCTTTTAAAGAAGTCCAAAGAAAATATATTTTTATGTGACAGTTGATTAAACGTTTTGGAGCAGCAACTAGCTTCAGGGAATCAATTTTGTATTAAATGAAATTAGATTAAATTTGAAGATATACCATTAGTTAGCGAAACCTATGAAATTGAGAATATATTTTTAGAATTTAATTTCGTTAAACGGCTTCTGTAATGGGACACCGAAGTCACATACATGCAGGTACTCGGTACTCGTGGTGTTGGAGCACTTATATTAAGACATAATTGACTCATTACTTTTCGATATAGTGTAAACAGTTGGCAGATAATTTGTCTGTGAATAATCGTCATATTATACTTGCAATAATGCATATGTTCGCAAAAACGTTAAACCAACGCTGCTGCTGTAATGACCAATTACAACGTTATACATCCCGAAGAAAACTATGAGTCAAGGCATCATTGTGGGTTGTGTTGCCATTGCTTCTATCTCTATCTTCACAAGGTTCAGGACAACTTGACAAAAATAAAATGAATGTCAGCTGAAGTTTACTGAGAAACCAGTATGTGAAATGCTGGATAAGATAGATAACATCTATTTAACGATGGACACAACTTTTTAATGAAAACGTTTTCTTTAGCTTTACCTGGATTGGCATCAGCAGTATTCACTTAAAAAAAGGGAATATTTTAAATGTTATGTCCTTCCTGCTGCGCAGTTGTATATATGACCGCTTAAGGAGATGCACCTTGTTTTGATGTATTTTATCTGTTGTTTATGGACGCGCATTCTATCCCTTAAGCACTCTGTTTGTCCAATGTTTTCCCTATGACACCCTTGGCACACTATGACATAAATAATATTGTTTTGCGGAGCAGCCAAGGTTAGAACGTACATGAAATGGACCCGTGAAGATCCGGGGTAGAATAGGTCTTCAGCATCCCCTGCTTGCCGTAAAAGGCGATTATGCTTGTCGTATGAGGCGACTAACGTGACTTGGCTCGCTGACATGTCATCCCAATTGCGTGGATCGATGCTCATGATGTCAATCAGTGGATTGTCTGGTCCAGACTCGATTATTTACAGACCGCCGTCATATAGCTGGAATATTGCTGAGTGCGGCGTCAAACAACAAACAAACAAACCTGAAATATATACATATATACATATATATTTACAAGTTCCACAATTTCCCCGTTTACATTTTGAGATACTGAATTGCGTAAACATTTATATATTTTCTTGTTTACAAGGGTGAGCCGTCGAACTAACCCGCGATGTGGTGTGTGCATACTAGCAGTGATGCGCACTGGATATTCCAGTGGATGTCGACTGTTCACTAACCGTTGTCACTGCGTGTACTGGAGTGATGACATAGTCGGTGGTACACAATCCTTACTACATCTCACTTCAATGTATTGTATGCAGTCACATATTTTATCGAAAGAAAAGCTGGCTAAAGTCAGTTGGAACGTTTCGGTTCTGCCACCCCCAGCCCAAAACAAAATTACTCTTCAGATTTGTGGCTAATATTACTGAATTTGAATTTTTATGTAACATCAGACGATGTAAACCCCCCTTGAATGTACACAATAATACCTTTGATTTTTGCAATGATTTAAATGTAAAAAACAAGTGTTAATTGACAGTGTGTATTCTATTTTAAATAACAATGTGAACATTCATAATTCTGAAATTCCATTTTAAAAGGTATACACTTTAAACACATTTCAAATTTAATAGAAAACTCTTACTGAACTTCTCAATATTAAACAAATTGTCAAATTTATATAAGAAGTAGAAGAAGACGTTATTGTGTTATGATAAATAGCAGATGTTGTCTTACATAGTAATCTCAGTGAAGTCAATCAATGCTCGCCAGGACAAGCGGCTGTAACAAATTGGAGCATCTCTGCCCTGTGTATCACACATCACTACCCGACTGGGAACAACTACAACATCCGATGACTTAATAATTAATTCTCTTCGTGGTCAACTATCTTACCTAAGAAGTTTCGCAAAAAGATCAAAGGTGCCGACAGTACTTTTTCCTTCGAAAGAGTACACCTTTTGAGTTACGTCAAATGGATTTCGGTCCGGGGTTCGATCCCCGGCCGCGTCATACCAAAAGACGTTAAAAGATGGTACTTGTTGTTACCCTGTCTGGCGCTCGGCATTAAGGGGCTAAAACAAGGACTGGTCGGCTCGGAGTCAGTATACTGTGTCTGAGTGGGGTATTCATGTTAAACTGCGGCATGGTATCTCAGTGAGCTAGCACTATAAATCGGCATCAGTCCGGACTAGTACAAGCAGCCACACAAACACATACACGTACATGCACGTCGCTATATAAGTGCAATAATCTTGGAGGCGACGTTAAACCCAATTTCACCTCACCTCACCTCAAATGGATTTCATCAGTCAAGATGTGCATCCACACTAATTATCGATCGATGAAATAGTTTCTTTAAACTTATCGACGATTCGAATGTTCTTCCCTGGAGGTATGGCAATATGATGCAAACCATCTCCCATGCCAAGGAGCTATACCAAACACGTGGTATCCGTGTCATAGCAGACTCGTCGGTGTCAGAGATGGGCGTTGGTGCCTTATGAATTATATCAATGAGACAACGAAGGTTTCCATTTTGGCGTAAACTACTTCAGTGAAGACTAATAATGATCATTCTACCCGCGCCTTTTAGTGAAAATTCCCTTTTGTCAAATATTGAACCTCGCTGATATAGATATATCATTTTAATAAAATGTGTATATGGTAAGCAAGTCAACTCTTTCCTTCTCAGCTGCTCCGCTTTTTGTTTGGAAATAATTAATTTTCAGATAAGATTTCAAAAATTAGAGGTAACACAATTTACAACACGAAGGAGGTTGTCGGTTAAAAATAATTTCAACAATGAATTCTTCAGGAATACGCAGTTAAGAGTCACAATTTTGATTTTGTCTTTCCTTGCTTGAAATGGAAAATTAAAACGTATATATTTTTAAAAATGTTAGTCTTATTCTAAATATACAATGACAACATCAAATTACCATTTTAACATCCATACCCGGTGGAAATTGGATGGTCAGGCTCGGTGACATGGCTGAATGCGTGCCATCGACTGAGTTGGATTGCGCTTACAATGTCAATTTCTGGTTTGCCGTTCAAATCTCGATTATGCACAAGCCGCCGTGACAAGGGTGGAATATAGTTTAGTGTGACGTTAAACAATAAATAAACATACTTTAATGTGCAAAGCTCGTTGAAAGTTAAGGTGTTACGAAGAAAATGAATGTCATCAGCTGAGGTAATGACGTGTCGATGAGTACAAACAGTGTGCTGGATATAATGCACCCGCCCTGGTATAGATGGTACAATGTATCTTACTGAATATATTGTGTGGGAGTAACAAAGTCCCTCATAAGTCTATTAGCCAGAATAGAAGCTTCCGTGTAAAAGAAACTATACACCAATGTTTCATTACCAGTTAGTAAGTGAAAATAGACGTCGCAGCACAATTGACACACTCATATATATCTCACCTGAAAAGCCGAAACCTCAAACTGACAAAAAGACATATAATAATCATTGAGGAAATGTCATGATGATACCATATCTCACGGATTAAATATAGTAATGATCAACATTATTGATTGTTGCATGGGTCACCCTGTATGCCGCTGTCACCTCTCCCGACCACTGCAAGACAACGCCATGCTTGGGAACGATACCCTTATTGCATTGTAGTTGTAGAAATCCATGTGTGTTATTTAGTATGTTTTCAATAGAATTATTTAAATTAGAACGTGAGAGATAATCGATTTGTACAGTATTTCGGTTATATCAGGTTGGTGTGGGAGGATAGCTCGTGATGCTGTATTGAGTTGTTTGCCACCACTTTTGTGAAACCAACATAATCACAGCGAATTTGAGTTCGATCCACCATCACAGGTTTCAGGCATGCCTAAAGAAAACAAGCCTGCACAGCGAATTACCGCTGTGTAGACTTCTGTGTTACCCCTGCCCCTTCGATATGCATTACTTTCGTCATGCAAACTAAATGAACCCAAAAATATTCTAAAATGAAATGTGTGTACATTTCCATTATGAATGACCAAACTCTTTTAATGACACTTTGTGAGTTTCCAGGTGCTCAATAAGTATTAAGTCGATTTCACTTCTATTTGATAACATAGTTATATTCTTGACATTAATATTCACACTGAATAACTATTGCAGTTTATACACACCAACAGAAGCGTATGTTTCCCCACTTAATACCAATGGGATACTGCGACTCCAAGTAGTCGCAGAATGTTAAAATACTTGATATAATGTACACATCTAAACTATGTAACATGGTAAGAGCCTTGGGTAACGTAATTATCTTCAGTCATATCAATCAATTTCGGCATCACATGGGACAATGTATTATTTTCTGAAGAGACACTATCTATAAACAATATCATAAGCTATTCCGTACGTGGGTAGTTTCAACAAGTAATTGGATACGAATGTGAACTACTTTTCATGTAATTTGGAAAGGAAAAAGACACGAGGCAGATTATTTAATATTCAACTTAACAACATCAATTTTTCAATAGTTCTGTTCATGTTTCCTTATGTTGTCGTTTTGGGGCATGTTCTGGACATTTTCATATGACTGACAGGTAGCATTTATTATTTACATCACTTGCAAATTCTAGACCTTTTGGAATTTAAAGCACTTGAACTGTCTTTTACCTACATCTCTAACATTTCATGATTAAGACTTTCCCGTATTTGTATGCATTTGCCTTAGTAATTTAGAATAAAATTGAATACGTCAAATTCTCATGCATATGGACACATCTGTAAAAAGTCGTACTTTGGGGTACTTTTGTTATCCTATCTCTCCTCATTTCTTAAATTATGAGTATGCAGCAGTCCGTGAATTGGGTTTACGATTGACGAGACATACATTCAGTATGTTTCTTTGTCAGGCACCTGTATAGATGACGCACTCATGACACATGGGAAATTAGTTACACGTTATTGTTATCTTCATTATACAGTCACTGGGGCAAAAAAAAGCAAATAGAATAATTAGTTACGGTTTTTTTCTCATTTTGTCAGCATCATACCCATGCTCGTGGGTTTCACCAAAGGGTAAATGTCTAAGACCCGCATCACTTAGGGTTTTACTCGCGTTGTGAAAAAACTCAAATACCGTCCAAAGCATCGTTGAACCAAACTCACTCACTCGATCCTTGTCTGAAACAATTCTACGACCCCTTGAACCTGACATTGAGAAATTAAATGTAGAGAGTATGAATTTGGGAGAAAATATGGTTTTGGTAGTTCTAAATAGTGAGTGAGTGAATAGTTTTGTGTTGCTTTTAACGGCCTCTCACAACCACTTGTCACTGATGGCCATTGTAAACTGTGAGCATCAAGAAAACAATGATTGATAGCAACGACCCTTTACAACTCCAGGGTCAGAGGCGTCAAATGAAACCGAGATGTTGACACTCCAGTCCAACAGGGGTATCGCTTCATCTATGGCTATTGTGATTTTAAATGTCATGTGTGCGAGCTATTGTAGTAAGCAAAAGGCAGATAAGGTTATCATCGTGCTTACATCTCAGTTCATGGGCTAAGTCACATGTTGTGCACACGGTAACATATCAAACAGGTACATATAAACGTGTTTGTGGGATTCATGCGTGAATCAATGTATCGACATTTGTATAATGGATCATAGCCAAAGCATCTGTCATATTCAGACTCCCACCTGACAACAACGAAAACGCCAGACATACCCAGGCATAATCAGCCATACCGTAAAATCATCAGACATGCCCAGACATTATCTGACATACCCAGACATCATCAGACATGCCCAGACATTATCTGACATACCCAGACATCATCAGACATGCCCAGACATTATCTGACATACCCAGGCATCATCAGACATGTCAAGGTATAACCAGACATAACCAGATATGACCCGGTACCTTCTGACATATCCAGGCACAATCAGCCATACCCTGACATCATCAGACATGCCCAGACATTATCTGACATACCCAGACATTATCAGACATGTCAAGGTTAACCAGACATACCCTGATATGACCCGGTACCATCCGGCATACCCAGGCATCATCAGACATACCCTGACATCATCAGACATGCCCAGACATTATCTGACATACCCAGACATCATCAGACATGCCCAGACTTTATCTGACACACCCAGACATTATCAGACATACGCACATATCATTAGACATACCCAGGAATCGTCAGACATACGTAGATATCATTAGGAATTCCCAGATATAACCAAACATGCTCAAATATAATCATGCATAACCAGACATTAAAAGATAAAACCACCCATCATCGAAAGTCAGGCATACCCGGACATCATCAGACATACGTAGATATCATTAGACATGCCCAGATATAACCAGACATTCTCAGACATCGTCAGACATACCCAGACATAATCAGACATACACAAACATAATCATGCATAACCAGACATCGTCAGACATGCCCGGGTATTATCAGACATACCCTGAATCACCTGACATACCCAGACATAATCATGCATAACCAGACATCATCAGACAAACCCAAACATACCCAGATACAATCAGTTATGATCAGATATACTCATTAGTCACACAGCCGACTAAAACGATTTATGGCCAGGTTTTAAGATACTTTCAGAAAATACAATGATTCAATTTTGGGAAAGCAATGCGTACATCATGCTCTGTGATTGTGATACTCACAGTGCTACAGATCTCGTGACAACACCTTCGCGGCTAAGTGTTCCTGCGTTACCGATTCATAGTATTCTATATTCAACCTCCTATAATGTATCACTCAACACTGTATGTCAACATAAATGTATGCCAGAGAACAATTATACCATATTGATCGACGCGCAAATACCCTTAAGTATAGATACTACTTAATGGTGCACTATGTAATGGGAAGTTGTGCTTGAAATCAACTTTTTTAGAAAATTCTAAATGTTAATTTTCAGTGATAATTGTTGTTGACTCAATTAGGACACTTCAGCCATTCATCCGTGTATATATTTGAATACCAATTTGCAATAAATGTATATTGATTGAGTGGAAAACATGTTTGAGTCTTTCCAGCCTGTGCTTATTTCGGCTTTCTATAACTATATCATAGGAATAGGAGAAACTGGTTACCTAAAGGAAGAGAATATGTGGATGTCAACTTCTATATTATGAGGCACACAACGTTTCAGAGTATATGCTTGCTCCTTCATCAGATGAATGAAGCCAACACTTTACAGTAATTAGCGCTGAAGGTATGGCAGCCAGTACTTAAGTTATCATAGATAAGTAATAGGTAATGGACACTGGGCAAAGGGGAGGCGGGGGTAATTAGCACTGCTAGATGAATGAATGGACATAGCAAAGGGCAAATTGAAGCCAGCTAGGTAATTAGCCCATGATGAAGGAGTAAGCATATGCTCCGAAACGTTGTGTTCCTCATAATGAAGAAGTTGACATCCATATATTCTATTCCTTATGTGTATCACTTCTAAATGCCTTTCACAGACCTGGTTACCTGAAGCTGTTAAATTACCATGTTAACCTAGCGGATTCTTACACAATTTTGCACATTGGTTTTTCTATTCATACCTTAATGAACCGAAAACAATACACAGTCAAAAAGTCAGAATTAGTTTATTTGTGTGTAGGCCTTTGGCCCATATGCAAGAAATGCAGTGCCAATAATACAATGTGAAGCACATTACATACATTTTACAACTTCATGTCTTTGTTTATACGCATAATATACATAATATTGCAAATGTTTTAATAACTGATCCTGAGTTGTACACAATAATTTTTTGAATTTATATATAGTTGGAAACTTCCAATACAATTCTGGCAAATAAACTTTACGCAGCTCAGTATAATGTTAACAGGTCAATATCTTCAACAGACATATTGCATACAGGACACATACGTAAACATGATTCAATTGATTGCCATCTACCCTCGTTCTGTCGTAAAGGTAAAACGTTAATTTGATAAAAACACTGCGTACATGTTTGCCACTGTAAATGCTCAAATATCTTTCAGGTTCAAACAGTGTTTTATATTCTTTATACATCATATATCGTGTACTACTGTTGAGTGTTGACATCCAGTTTTGACGAAATTCATCTACAAGACACGTTTTAAGCACCCAAATGAAAGCTATATTGTCCCCAACAGACTGGTTTAACCATACAAATCCCAAACCATGCGAAAATAAAATGTTACGAACAGATGCTACCCATGTATTACGACCAGTGTTGTCGAAATACATCAACATGTTATATACTTTTCTTGGGATACGCCCTTCATGCATTCGGGTTAATTTTAACCAAGACTTTATAATGTGGATCTGCGCACTGACATAAAGCGGGTAGCGACAACATTCACCACAGACAATGACATTTGGCGTTTGTTTTCCCACCTTTAAAAAACTTTTACATGCCGAAAGATGAACTCGTTCTAATTGATCATACCGCTGGCAACCCCATACTTCAATCCTTATGATTTAATTCGACAACGAAAACATGTGTTATCTAGATCATTGCTAAACAGTCCAGGTGTAGGAATACATTATAGTGCCGTGACATGAATCAGATGATTGTATAATCTATGCACAAAAATTGACACGTCCACAAAGTCTGTAGCCAATCAACGGAGGGTAGGATCCAAGCAAAGTTCCAATCCAATCAAGGCTAGAGGCGAGAAGAACTGTAACAGTCATACTGTAACAAACCGGAACAAATATGTCCGGGAGAAGAAGGCTGGGCAATTACTGTCATTAGTTCCATGAGAATAGGAAGACATAGTTGGAAAAAGGATGGTTAGAAATGAAACCCGAAGACATGGAATTTGTGGAACCCAGACGCGCGGGAATAAAACAGGCGAGCGAGCCTGCACGTTTGCTGTTTCATTCCTTCTTGGCTTTCGGTCTCAAGGGTAGTTTGGACAATGGATATGCATGAATGTCGCTAAATGTCTTGTGCATTAGATACACGTGAACAGAAAGGGAATTCCCTCGAACAACTATTATATTGGGATTCACCGACATTTGTAGCAATACAAGTAGTACGCTTTGATGGGCGTGGCCTAATTTTTTTAATTTATTAAGAAATGAATGCAATAACACGTGACCAATTCAGCTAATCAGCGAATGCAGGAATTATAATGAACACAACAAAAATTTGATTATATAATAATGAAACCATGCCCATATATACGTACATCTTTATCAAGACAATAGTATGTGTCAATACCTACAAATGATAATAAATACAATGATACAAACCATTTAAACACAAAAAAAATATTATTTAAAGCGAACTATATTAATGTATAGTATGCTTTTGTCGTGACGTCATCCTTCCCAAAACATCCACTGGGAGCTACGTCCCTTGGTCTTACTAAATTCATACAATGGCGGCTACGACAATATCATTCTCTTGAAATAAAAGTTGCACCCATTCAAGTTGGAATTGGGAGGAAGTCGTAAATGCTAAAAATGAACTAATATGAACGTTATGTGAACTTTGCGACGAGATGGTTGGATTTTCCTGTGCAATACACGACTGCGTGGAGCCTATTGATTTCATCTGGTAAGTAGAGCATTCCCTGTTGTAATTCGAGTGGACGCTTCAAGTCGATGACCTGACATGCACATGATAATTGTATGCACATAAATGTGCACATTCTAAAAGAAATTATCGTATTATGGTACCGTCCCAATTTGACGTTAAGTTTTGACATTAAGGATTCCCCTAAAGTAGGTTTGTATCTCTTCGTTTGTTTGACACCTAATCACACAACATACTGACATTCATCGGGAAATGAAGAGTGTAGGCTTAGTAGTATTCATCTGGTCGATGTCATGACCTACTGTCATATATAGCTTAATGCACGCCTGAACGAATCGCTGCGCGATAACAATGGCGTACCTCATATTGATAGGGATTTCAGATATTGGGCTGAAATGGGGTTCTTTTTAAAGATACGGTTCGAACTATAGAGAGACGTCACTAGAAATATTTCGAAACGCGTAAACACACATTGACAAACATAGCTTCCATATTTGGCTTATTTTTTTTATAATTTTAAACTAAGCTGGCCTAAGAGGGAAACCAAATGTTTATGAAACGTCGTTTATGTCAACAAATGTTGTTATTCTGTAACTATCGTCTAAACTAACTTGATGTAGCATTACCAGTACTAAGTACAGTCACAGCATTTTCAGCTGCACTTAGCTGGTTCACTAAAAACATGTTAAACATGTTAACAGTGTTAATTTGACGCTTACCTCTTCACTTCCCAGTGTGGATAGTCTGGAGAGAATGTACAGGAGGGACACACTGGAAGTCATTTACTTGCTCTTCCCATGCTACATGTTAGTTCCAAAGGATATTGTCAACTTATGAAATACATAACGAGCCAAATTTATCAATGTCAGCACCACTTGCAGCCCCACTAACGGGCAAAAGAGACGCCACCAAACAATTTTCTGGTCTAAAACAAAACAGACGCAAAATAGTCACAGTTGATGCTTTATTATAAAAAAACTCAATTATTCAAAAACGGTTTTTGAAAATGACAAAATAAAGAAACATGTTCTGCAGACACGTTTATCATGCTGGGTGCACTGTTCATTTTTCGATCACACCCGCAGAATCGACATCAATCTCTTTTAATGTCCCGTGCTACACACATGACTGACTCAGTATCGGATGTGACCCCCCACAGCAACGATGCAGTACACGAGTCTCCTGACATCCTGATTAGGGATCCTACGCCATTCTTCCTGCAGGGCAATTGCCAAGGCATCCCTCGTCAATGGCGGCTGTTGACGTTTCCGAATTCTGCGTCCAAGTCGATCCCAGATGTGCTCCATGGGCGACAGGTCCGGTGATCTGGCTGGCCACTGTGATACGGTCACGTTGTTGGCGTGCAGAAAGTCGCGAGTGACTCGAGCTGTGTAATGGGTGGCGTTGTCCTGCTGAAACAGCGTCCTTGGGTGTCGTTGCAGGAAAGCCAGTACCACAGGCCGCAAAACCTCATGACGACGTGCAGTGAGATTTCCGTCGATGATGACCAGATCTGTCTTCTGGGTTAAGAGGTGGTATATCGATGGTAGCGGAAAGATATTCTAAGGCTAATAATAAATTAGTGGAAGGATATGATCCGAGTAAACCTGACACGCATATATTATATCTCGATGCCAACAATTTGTACGAATGGGCTATGAGTCAACCTTTACCCACGAGTGGTTTTGAGTGGGTCGATGATATCGAAGTGAATGATATCCATAATATCAATGCGAATAAAGGGTACATACTAGAAGTTGACTTGGAATATCCAAATTCGTTACATAAAGACCATAACAGTTATCCCCTAGCTCCCGAAAGATTAATGGTGAATAAAGATTGGATGTCGGAATATCAACACTCCTTGATGGGTAATACAAGGTTAGCTAACGTAGAAATTTGATGGATAAGACAAAATATATAGTTCACTACAGAAATCTCCAGTTATATCTATTGTTAGGTATGAAACTAAAGAAAATACACAGAGTTCTAAAGTTTGATCAAAGCCCTTGGATGGAGCCCTATATAAGACTGAACACAGATTTAAGAAAGATGGCTACCAGTGATTTTGAAAAGAATCTATATAAGCTCATGAATAACTCAGTATTTGGTAAAACTATGGAGAATCTAAGGAAGCGTGTCGATGTTAAATTGGTCAGATCTAATGAGGAAGAAAGACTCAGGAAACTTATAGCCAGTCCGGCTTTTAACAGAAGCAAGATATTCGATAACGACTTAGCCGCGTTGCATATGCAGAAAATTAATATAAAATTCAACAGACCGGTGTGAGTTGGTATGAGTATTCTTGACTTGTGAAAACACTTAATGTATGACTTTTATTACAACGAACTTAAGAAGCAATTCAGTGATAGATGTGAGGTGTTATATACCGACACAGATTCTTTGTTGATGGAAATACAAACCGAGGATGTGTAAAAAGATATGGCAGAAAAAATAGATATGTACGACACGAGCGATTAGCCAAAAGATAATCCACTGATCGGTTGATAATTCGGTTGATCTCAATCGTTCACATTTCATTTCGATCCCATACTGATAGCCAAACAAACGTTCCGCTAATGTCCGGTTAAATCTGTCAACGATAGCTTGACTAAGGTGGGCCTCTTTTTCACCATGCCTGATTTCGACATCATGCTTTGTTAACAGTTTAGTTACTGATCCCATAAACTCGCGACCAGGATGTACTTGAAATAGCTTAGGCCATTTTAGTGGTCCGCGTTTATATATGCGACTCAGTGCATTAGCTACTAATGTTGAATCTTTCGAGGTTAATGGCTCATCCTCTCTGTATCGACTAGCCACATCCACTACTGTTAAAGCGTATTTATATGTTTTGCGTTTTACCTTATCGTGGGGAAGAAACAAGAGGTCAGCTTGATGAACTTCATTCGTTGTAAAAATATCAAACTTCTCCTTGGTATATAACGCGGTGCCGGTAAGTATATTTGCCACATCGCTTGTTTCTTTAACCAATCCTTGGCCACATCTTTAGATACCGTAGCCGCAGTGGCTAATTTTTGTATTGCTCCTATACCTTTCCAATATCCTCGTGTACTATAGTAAATTTTATCCATTATTAATGAATATTGATGTTTCTTTTAATACGACTCATGACGATCGTTGAATCGCATCAGCGTTTACACATAAAAAAATCCCCCAGTAGTGGTAGTATAGGTATATAAATCTGGCTCCAGTGGAGGTGGTCCAGAATCACCATTACCTATACTACTCTCACATCAATGAAGTCACAGGAGGGGCACTTGATCACAACAGCTTATCAAACATATGAAATTCATTTCAGAACACGCACAATTAAGCAACACATGCTGGCATGAATGCCTTGAAATCTTTAAACTGCAAGGTCACAAACATGCAATCCCTCGGTTCGTAAGATCTGTCTGTTCAGATATATCCTCGTTCCATTGGCAATTACGTTGTGCCAGCTGGCTCATTCCCAGTAAATCTACAGGTTAATGTTGAACCACATCATAGATCGGGGTTGTCATCTTGCTTCGTGTAACTTGTCAGAGGCACCGAGACTTTAAACAACAATTTGCAGCCACTGACAGTTGGGTTGAGTAATTGCGATGTTGGTCAAGTTCCGCCACATGTATTTGTATTATTTACATTGGTAATCAGTAACTAACTAATAAGACTTACACATTTAAAATATATATAAGAGTGTTAATTATTTAAGTTTGTTAGAGAAATAAATTCGTTTTTTGCATTTTTTAATCTATTTCTACAACATATCACCCCTACAATGGGAGATGGCATATTCGACTTCCAAGAAATGACTTGTCGCGCCGATTTGCAAGAAATGACACGATGAGTACAAACAGTGCACAATAGGTTGCGATTAAATGATAACACATTATAGACTAAGTTTGGGTGGTGATTGGTCATCAGTATGCGGGATTTTACGAGGGGACTTTCCTTGATTCAGGGACCGTACATACATAAATGTGACATAAAAGTAATCAGAAAGATCAGGCAATGTTCTTGTTGTTATTTGTGTATATGTTTTTCATTGTAACCAAGAGAAATACTAGTATTCAGAAATGATGATAAATACCGTTGTCGTTTTGCTAGATATTTCGTCATTGCGTCACACAAGGACCGAAATTGTGACAATTTACCAAATCTTTGTAATGTATCTATTTTTAATTCCCAAATTCTTGCTACGATACTCTTCCCTTGCATGTTATAAAAATATTGAGTCATTGTATGCAACGAATAGACGAATGGAAAGCTCAAAATACGAGAAAATGCTACACAGTGTAAAATCTGATTTTTGCTTTGTTTACATTTCAAACAAGTGCAGTTGTTCAAGCACATCGTTCGTTTTCTCACCTAATCTATTTTGCTTGAGTTCATCTAGACAATTTACAGGCCATTTTTCATGTGATTCTAAAATGTAGAGGAATTCGGGAATGTATGTATCGCAGCTTTGAAATATACGTGGTTTAAAAGTGTCTCAATATCCAATATAGCTCAAAGTTCACTTCGACGTTCGTGTTTGCGTATCTTCCCCCAACCAGTCTAATCGATTCTAGGGTTATCGGCGACGTATCCAAATGATCACCCCAAAAAACACATATCCGTGATCAGTACACTAATCACTATCATGCTATATTTAAAAGGCAATTCACCGAGTAAATATGCGACATTATTATTTCAAAACGTACTCTAAATAATGCCGTGATGGTGATTTAGTAATATGTCAACAATGGCGAGCATTATGAAGTTCCAAATTTTCAGAGGTCATTTTCAATCATTTTGCTTTGCTAAAATGACAGTGGATGATATCCGTATTTGTTTTCTGAATTATATTCGACTTCAACGTGAGGCTTTAACAGGAGAAACACATATGTCCATCTGGCATCCGTGGGTTAATGCGAATATGTAAATAAGCTTTTTCATGAAATATTGTGTGAACAGTGAATGGTAATATATTTGTATTTATTGTCACCACTGTCAATGTGAAGCCGATAATGTAACGTCTTGAAACGCCTTGTCACTGTCTTTGTGCAGCTGCATTATGTCGTCATGATATATAGTGACGTCATAATATAATCAGTAATTGTAATCACTTCATTTCTCCCTGAAAGATAAACCTGAAACTATATATATATATATATATATATATATATACATACATACATATATATATATATATATATATATATATATATATATATATATATATATATACTCAACAACAAACGTTCCTGTGACACCAATATTTTAGTGTATTTTTCAAACAAGTAAAGTTTGGTTTTCAATATTGTAGTACATGTATGTAATCAAGTCACAAAAACGCAACTGCTTCGGAAAAACATGCATTCCATGCAAAAGTTGACTTTTATGCGAGCCCCATGCATTTCACTACCCAAGAATGGGTATAAAAACATGTGCGTTAACGGGATTCCATATGCATTGTTTAGCATCGTGCTGACAACAACCATTCAGAAAAACAACAAAATTACGCAATTATTCAACATTACGAAATGCCACGCCTGTCCGAAAATGAGCGTCTGCGAGCCATTGGTATGCTTGAAGCAGGATCGAGTCAACATGATGTTGCAAGACAATTTAACGTCCACAGAAACACCATTTGGTTGGCAACAACGAATGCAGTCAGAGGCCATCCTCGGAGTGGCAGGCCACGCGCAACCATTAATCGACAAGACACTTGTATTCGAACAACACACCAACGAAATCGATTCCAGCCAGCAACAGTGACTGCAAAAAGCATCCCTGGCCATCGACTAATACCTTCACAAACAGTACGCCGTCGCCGATCTTATTCAATGTCACAGGAACTTTTGTTGTTCAGTATAGTTGATGTACCAAGTAAGCTGAATGTTTTAACATTTTGATCAAAAGGTTTCTCTCCAGCATTTGGACTGTTGCCTCCGACATGTATGTAAAAATAACATCCCATTTGTTTAAAGAGGAACTCTGCTGTGATGAAGGAAAGCAAAACCTGTATGTTGAGCTAGAGAGTCTAGCTTTGACTGATTAGATCACACCTCAATATGTATGGGCAAGTGCTAAAACTTGCACCAGCCCAAAAACAGTTGCTGTTGTCTGCGATGTGCCTCAAGCTGATGAATTATATAAAATTATCAATCGATGTGTCGGAAACAAAAACGTTAAGACTAGCAATGTAGGCGCCGAGTAGGATAAGGACCCACTGATTCCAATCACGCATCCCCCGTATTGTAAGCCTGGACAAGGCACCTATTTCAGTTTAAGCTGTGTGCAATCTGGCCTAGCACCCCACGGAAGAAGCATACAGTCAGTACTCGTCATCCAGGAGATTCAGGATAGCTGTGTAGCTGTATCTAGCTTATGTGATGTGTTAATAGTATTTAATCAATAGTTCTAGAATACGAATCTGTTTATTCCTGTGTTACTTTGTTGCGAACGTTACATGTCACTGACGGTAATCCCCCAACAAATAGCAGTATACCGATGTAAAACGCATTTGGAGTCTAGAACATAGAATGTCCCAATGTCAAAAAGATCTGCTCGTGTTCCTGCAATGAGGTTTAAAGTTGCAGAGAGCTAACGTAATATAATGTGCTAAAAATACTATGTGATTCTATACAGATGCATATCCCCCACAACTATGTGTATTTGTACAGGTACACATCCCACTCTTCTATATCCGAAATACACACTTATGTACAGATACACATCCCACTCTTCTATATCTGAAATACACACTCATGTACAGGTACACATCCCACTCTTCTATATCCGAAATACACACTTATGTACAGATACACATCCCACTCTTCTATATCTGAAATACACACTCATGTACAGATACACAGCCCACTCTTCTATATCCGAAATACACACTCATGTACAGATACACATCCCACTCTTCTATATCCGAAATACACATTCATGTACAGATACACACCCCACTCTTCTATATCCGAAATACACACTCATGTACAGATACCCAGCCCACTCTTCTATATCCGAAATACACACTCATGTACAGATACACAGCCCACTCTTCTCTATCCGAAATACACACTCATGTACAGATACACATCCCACTCTTCTATATCCGAAATACACACTCATTTACAGATACACATCCCACTCTTCTATATCCGAAATACACACTCATGTACAGATACACATCCCACTCTTCTATATCCGAAATACACACTCATGTACAGATACACAGCCCACTCTTCTATATCCGAAATACACACTCATGTACAGATACACACCCCACTCTTCTATATCCGAAATACAAACTCATGTACAGATACACACCCCACTCTTCTATATCCGAAATACACACTCATGTACAGATACACATCCCACTCTTCTATATCCGAAATACACACTCATGTACAGATACACATCCCACTCTTCTATATCCGAAATACAAACTCATGTACAGATACACAGCCCACTCTTCTATATCCGAAATACACACTCATGTACAGATACACAGCCCACTCTTCTCTATCCGAAATACACACTCATGTACAGATACACATCCCACTCTTCTATATCCGAAATACACACTCATGTACAGATACACACCCCACTCTTCTATATCCGAAATACACACTCTTGTACAGATACACAGCCCACTCTTCTATATCTGAAATACACACTCATGTACAGATACACATCCCACTCTTCTATATCCGAAATACACACTCATGTACAGATACACAGCCCACTCTTCTATATCCGAAATACACACTCATGTACAGATATACATTCCCCCACTACTATATGTGTACAGATTTCAGTGTAGAGGTAGGACCGAAGCCTAGAAGCTCTCAGGAACCAAGCTGCCGAACACGGTCACCCATCCATGGACTCTCCTCGACTAACGTTGCTTATACTTCAAGTATTGACCGAGTGCCACCACTTCAGATGTTCCGCGCACGTTTGTTGAATTAAGTAAGATACTCTTACGTTGTAGTGTATGCAACCGTTGGCCAGAAACATCTTTTACTGATAAGGGCATGGCTTAAGCATCTTTGTGGTATGCTGACCCAGTTTTTTTTACAGTCGATGTGGGAAATACTAAATAGTACGTCATGGAACCATGTCACTTTCACGACAGGCTACTGTTTTGGATGTATCTTAGACACACCATTGCTGGGATCAACCATCCAAATATGCATGTTTACGACGAATGTATGGGCGGACAGAGAGACAACTGAAAAGGTCAAACGATCTAAGCTTGATCTTTAAGATTGCTTTGTCTAGGTTTATATGTTGAGCCTGCCTCGCCCTCCGACAGTGTTCAAGTTTTGTGACATCTGAGCACCGTTGTCAACGAGCTCAAAAAGAGGAGTAAGTACAATCACCATGGCGCATTTGTATTTTCTTCTGTTATTCCCCCTGCTATGCACTATCTATTTTTCATTTTTGTACTAAATCACATACTTACTCATAGAGAACAAAGTCAGATTTGACTTTCCCTTAGGTTTACGACATAGTTTCGTAAATGGGGATCTGGACAGTTCATGTAACATTCGCGTTACATTACCTCTTTACTGCATCTTGATGAACATTAAGGGACATTCATAGGATGTACTTAGTCGGTACAACTTGTTGGATACAGTTAGTTGTACGAACCTAAGTTGTATACTACACGGCGGCGAGATATCTCTTACAATTAGCTTGTGATTTCTCTACATTGCCGCTGGAATCCTGGTTGCAGAGTTAATTCTCAGACCGACGGTTTTGAAAAATTGAATTGCGGTCGGGGTACTTGGACAATCTCTGACTTTGCAATATAAGGGACTTGTATATAATTGAAATTTTATCCCCATGGTGGAAAATTAAAGACTGGTTTGAAAAGCAAAAAGTGCTAAAAAAGGCCTCTAAGATATGTAGCCACATTTGATCGGTCATAGATAAAGTACAGTGCGACGAATTGTTTTATTTGACAGCTTAATGTAAACTGTGGGCGAACACAATACTGTCTTATGACAGATATATTAGAATTCTACGGTTATGTATAACCTGACACATTTGATACGAAAACGTACTTTTTGTTGCAAAAATCAAGTTTCTGCCATGACATCAAAACTGCACGAGGTTGGTTGGTTGGTTTGTTGTTTAACGCCGCACTCAGCAATATTCCAGCTATATGACGGCGGTCTGTAAATAATCGAGTCTGGACCAGACAATCCAGTGATTAATATTATGAGCATCGATCCACGCAATTGGAATCGATGAGATGCATCAACCAAGTCAGCGAGCCTGACCACCCGATCCCGTTAGTCGCCTTTTACGACAAGCATTTTACGGCAAGCATGGGTTGCTGAAGACCTATTCTACACGAGGGAGAGGTCAACATGTACAAAGAAAAAGGAGCATTACTCCGCAATGTTTAACCGAAAAGCAATTGTAGTCCAGTTTCCGTCAGGTCCGTAGCGAGCCATTCCTATGGCTCAGGACAATACATTCCAGTTTATTTTTGTTTATGTGAACCTCCAAAGTTCCCACACAGCTATCGATTTTGAAAACTACATCGGTTCCTTTTCTAGGACACTAAAGTATTGTCATCCAAACGGTCCAGAAAACATATTTCAAGTTTTGTAATAATATAGAAGAAGTTTTATCCAAAATAATAAGAAATTTTGAAATCGGAACCACCAAAAAGTAATAGTATATATTACGGCGAATATTCGTTCAAAGTACAGAAAATTTCTATTAAAAGAACAGACTTTTAGGCTTTGTCAATGCAACAGCTCTGATAGCAATCGCGGAAATGCTCAGAGTAGTTTTTTTCCGTGAGGCAGGGATCGCATATTCATAAATGAGTCATGTAATTTAAGCAATCAGAATGAAGCTGAAATCATCATGTTCTATTTGTTTCTACGTTTCCTTTCGATCCTTGATACTACGTGGAAAAGCAGACCTATACTGTCGTCAGCGTGCGTGATTTTGCATCAGTCCTGGCTTCACGTTGAACAATTTCGGTTGACTTTTCCAAATAAGTATCTGATTGTTAACTTATCAATTCTTGCAACGATTATCGACACATATATATTCGCATTAATCAGAGCTAATGTATGCTATAAATTGACGACTGAATCTCTCGGAATAGTAGAAAACGTTGTCAAGATCACAGATAATCTTGTATATTTTAATTATATGTTAGTACTTCAGATAGATGTATTACGGTATGGTTACATTAGTATATTAAGCTTAGCGAGTTGTTTTTAGATATTGTCAGGTAATACTATGGGAACGGGTTAGGTTCAGGGAAGCGTGACTGGGTACGGCTGATAGCTGGGGAGTTAATTGGTGTAACAATAGGGAGGTCAGGGGTAGCTTGGGCTTTGGGGTCAGTTTAAATAGCGGGGCAGGGTAATAATTTGTACAGTCAGCCAGAATCAGCATGGTCATGTAAGGCATGGACTAATATTGTGGGAGACTTCTACTCTGGTTGGCGTAAGTTTTTACATTTATTGTTTCATGTTGAATTGTATTTTAGAGGATAGAATTTTGAGTTATGTATTTTTTCCAAACGTAATTATATACACATATTGATGGTAATAGCGTAAAGCCACTGTAACAAATAACCACAACATGATCAAAGTATAAACAGTTCAACTCAGTAATATGTAAATCGGAGTATTGGTGCATGGCTGTATGTATTGTGAGGTAGTGACACATACCTCAGTGACTGTAATTGCTTATATTACATTGTAGTGTCCCGGAACTGGCCGGTTAACCTTAGAGTGCGTAGGAGGGAAGAACCTCCGATATTACGTAGGAGGAAGTAACAACCTCCAACTCCAACTCCAAGGAGAGAAGTTCTCCAACCCAACGTAAGGAGAGAAGTATCTTCGTTTCCGTGGGCACATCGTAGGATGAACACAGCCGTGGCATCCATGTAAACAGGCACCCCTAACTCCGTGGGGACAACATCGCCTGGGTGGAAAGATCACCATTCGTTATTACGAGGAAGAATTCTCGTATGAACTGCTCAATAACATCAGAGATTCTAAAGTTCTGTATAGAACTGTTGTGACAGTGACAGTGGAGTGGCTTTGTATCTTTTGGTTGTTTTTTTTTGTGGTTGTGTGTTGTTGTTGTATATATATACACACACAAAGTTTTACTGTGTATTAGTTGTGTTATTCTTAGAACATCTGTATTAGTGTTAGTATTTTTAGAAGGAGACTATTAGTATTAGGATAGTGTATCGTGATAGTTGTATTGTTAGTAGGAGATAGTTGTATTATTAGTAGTAGACATTTGTACTGTTAGTATTAAGATATTAGTATTAGTAGTAGGTGGTAGTATTGTTATTGGTAGGAGAAGCTAGTTTAGTTAGTTGTGTTAGTTAATTTGGTATTAGTTTGAATTTAGATATTGTTATTGGGATTTAAAATTACTTTAAGGGAGGGAATAAATCTGTATTACAACTTCATTTGTGTTTGTGGTTGATTCAATACGTGACAAACGTTAACATGTAAATCTAGAAGTTTGCCTTGTTTACATTTTCAAATGAGAAGGCCCACTGGTAGGTTTCAGAGCACAGGGTTTGGTTTCACACTTGAATATTTCGGTTGATTTCATTTGGACCGTGTGTATTAGTGACTTAGACAATGTGTCAGTTGATTGCTATTGGTTTGATGAATTCAAGGATGTGTGTCTTAAAATTGTAGCTGAGTGTGAAATACATGTGATGGAATAGGCATCTCGACAGACGGGAAAAGAACCCTGATAATACAACACTGTCAAACCTGGAGAATTACCGTTTCGAAAACGAATATACGGTTATTGTAGTCTTTTCGGAATGATCATTGGTGTTTCATACAAAAAACAGACACACAATAGTTTTGTAATGGAACTTCTCATGCAGCTATCTGCTATTTCATTAAACAATTACATTTAGAATGGGGAATTGGTAAATTGCGAAAAATGGCGATATTTTCGGAATACACTATTTTCAGATGTTTATCGTGCGTATGCTTTGTCTAAAATAGTTGTTAATGGCATGACACAATAAATACTTCCCCACAGATCCAAACCTGTGACGTGTATTTGTATTTTAAGTTTTAGAAACGTATTACCAGATCTAATCTCATTAAGGTCTACAACCCCTAAAGGTCCTTGGTTGATGCATGTCATCGTATCACGATTGCGTAGATCGACGGTCATGATGTCAATCACTGGATATTCTGGGCCAGACCCGATTAATTACAGACTGCCGTCATATAGCTGGAACATTGTTGAGTGCGGCCTTAAACAACATACAAACAAAACTTCGGTGTACAGTCACATAGCCAGTAGTTTCAAATAACACTATGCGCCAGTGTGGTTGGCGACCGTTGTTTATGTTTAGCGGCAGACTGCCTAGGTAGTGGGAGAGTTACCTCCCTTGGTTTGTTTCGCTCTCTCTTCACATGTTGTTTGGCCATTACTGAGGAGTAAAGCTACAAGTATATTGGAATACCTGTGTTGGGTTGTGAATTGCGAGGGTCCAAGCTGGCGTGGTGGCAGCGGAGACGATCATCCGCATCTCTGAACACGGCAATTAACCTGACTTTCGCAGTTACTACACGAATAAGTGTGCCTGGTCTACCTGGTCGACATCGCCACGATAGCGCGGGTATTTCAAGTAGGCCTACTAGCATAACATCATGGCAAACACTCACAGAGCTCCGAAACAGTGGTCTCTCACGAAACATGACACTGTTAATTCGTTTGAGAATTGGAAACAAAACCTACTATATACATTATCACTGGACACGAATTTTGCAACATTTCTTGCTGACGGCGCCACGTGGGGAAAACGTACACGTGCAACCCCGTTACGAGGATTTGAAAATGATGGGGAAGACGTTGCTAGAGCTCAACGCAAGACAGCAGCGCAAAAGGTAACATCACTCGAGTTAATGTTGGGCCAAATCGCCAATTATTGTCCTGTAATTGCCAGGAACACCATTGTGAAAAGTTCAGTATCCATTTCAAGTATCTGGCAGACTATCAGACTACACTACGGCTTCCAGTCATCTGGTGCACATTTTCTTGATTTGTGTGACATACATCTCCAACCTGAGGAGCGACCAGAGGATCTTTACCAGCGCCTGTCTGCATTTGTGGAAGATAATCTGCTCAAACAAAATGGTGGAATCACTCATCATGGAGAGGCGATTGGCGAGGATGAGGAATTAACACCTACGTTAGAGAACATTATTATCCTGACTTGGTTGCGCCTTATCCATCCTGATTTGCCCAAGCTGGTGAAGCAACGATATGGAACGGAACTGAGATCCCGTACTCTAGCGTCAATTAAACCTGAGATATCACAGGCACTCAATTCCCTGTTAGATGAAATACATTCATCTGAGGATGCCAAGGTCATGAGGACTGCTACCTCTAGAGCAAACAACTTCACTCAAAGATCTAATTTTGGACCTCGCATACAGCAGACATCCAATAAACGTCGTTACCAGTCAACCTCAAAAACGTGTCCCCTCTGTCACACAGCTGGTCGTCCCAGTGACAATCACTTTCTCAGTGAATGTTCATACTTACCTGATCAAGACAGAAAATACATGGCTAAGGCACGTCAAATAGCTAGCATCCTGGATGAGTCAGAGGATGAAGATGGACAGTCCCCTCATACAGACACAGTATCAACACCTCCCGTTACTGCCTCAAGTGTAAACAATGCTTCAGTCAATAGAGTCAGTGTACGTCAGTCTCCATATATGAACGCATTTTATGGTCATAATGTCATATGTCTTACCCTCGACAGTGGAGCTACAGGTAATATGATCAGTCAGACTACTGCCAGGAGACTCGGCATTGCAGTCACCAAAAGTTCACAATCTGCCCATCAGGCTGATGGTTCATCCCCACTCCATATTGTTGGTGAAACACGAGTAACTCTCAGCCGTGACAATAAGGATTTTATTTTCGAGGGCCTTGTTGTGGAGAACCTTGATGTCGAATTGCTTGCAGGAACACCGTTCATGGAAGTAAATGATGTTGCCGTTCGCCCAGCTAAGCGCCAAATTACACTTGGAGATGGAACCACCTTCCAGTACGGCAACCAAGAAACCCACTCGTCACACCATACAGTAAGACGCGCACATGTCTTACGAGCGCCTAAGTCCCCTACAACAATCTGGCCTGGCGATTTCATAGAGTTATCACTCCCGGATGACCTGATCCACTCAGATGACACATTCGCAGTGGAACCACGTCTAACAGGTGATTTATTCAAAGACCACAAAGTATGGCCAGCACCAGATATAGTGTCCAGCGTTTCAGGGAAGATTAGAATTCCTAATGACACCAAAGAGCCTCTTGTCCTCAAGAAGCATGAGCACTTTTGCCAAGTTCAACAAGTATTCACCATCCCAAACTCTGAGACCGAGATGGTCGATAGTCAATCAGAAAGCATTCCTCTCAGACAGTCCACTACTACATGCAAGGTCAATTGTTCAGAACAGGTACGCATTGACCCAGATAACCAGTTCTCACCAGACACTCGCAACAGTTTCCACGCCCTCATAAAGGAGTACGATGATGTGTTTAATCCACATGTCCATGGATATAATGGCAAATCTGGCCCGTTCAAGGCAGTTGTCAACATGGGTCCTGTCCAACCCCCTCAACGCAAGGGACGAGTCCCACAATACTCACGTGACAAACTTGTAGAGCTGCAAGACAAATTCGATGAGCTTGAGAACATTGGTGTCTTCGTCAAGCCTGAAGATGTGGGGATATCAGTGGAATATTTAAATCCATCCTTCCTTGTCAAGAAGTCAAATGGTGGATTTCGTCTGGTTACAGCATTCACAGATGTGGGGCGGTATAGTAAACCACAACCATCACTCATGCCTGATGTTGATTCTACATTACGCCAGATAGCTGCATGGAAGTACATCATAACCACAGATTTGACAAATGCTTTTTACCAAATACCCCTGTCACGTGGATCAATGAAATATTGTGGTGTGGCCACTCCCTTCCGTGGAGTCCGTGTTTATGTCCGATCAGCCATGGGCATGCCGGGCTCTGAAACTGCGTTAGAAGAATTGATGTGTCGTGTGCTTGGGCACTTGCTCAAGGAAGGATCAGTGGCCAAGTTGGCAGATGACTTATATTGTGGAGGTAATACCGTAGACGAGCTTCTGAACAACTGGCGACGTGTTCTGCAGGCCTTGCAATTTAATGGATTAAAGCTTTCAGCTGCCAAGACTACTGTCGGCCCTTCTAGTGTGACCATCTTAGGATGGATTTGGAAAAATGGCTCAATTCAAGCAAGTCCTCACAGAATTTCCACCCTCTCTAGTTGCACCCGTCCATCTACAGTCAAGGGTTTGAGGTCGTTTATTGGAGCCTACAAAGTGTTAGCCCGGGTAATACCAGGTTGTGCTGGACTATTGGGTCCATTGGACACTCTTCAAGCTGGACGTCCTTCAGCAGAAAGAAAAGTTTGGTCAGAGGTACTTATCTGTGCCTTTGGAAATGCTCAATCTGCACTATCCTCACATAAAACCATTGTTCTTCCTCGGAGGGATGACCAGCTATGGATCGTTACAGATGGAGCAGTGAAAAACCATGGCATAGGTGCTACTCTCTACATTACAAGGAACAACAGTACTCTTCTCGCTGGTTTCTTCAGTGCCAAACTGCGCCAGCGTCAAATGACATGGCTACCGTGTGGAATAGAAGCACTATCTATAGCTGTTGCCACCAAGCACTTTAGTCCTTACCTAGTACAGTCAAGCCTACAAGCATGTATCCTGACTGACAGTAAACCATGCGTTCAAGCATATGAAAAGTTGTGTCGTGGAGAGTTTTCAGCAAGCCCAAGAGTGTCTACCTTTTTGTCGACAGTGAGTAGATACCAGGCCTCTGTTCGCCATCTCAGTGGTTCTGCAAATATTCCATCTGATTTTGCCAGTAGAAATGCATCCAAGTGTGACGAGCCCCTGTGTCAGATTTGCTCATTCATTCGTCAAACTGAGGACTGTACGGTACGTGGTACTTCTGTTCAGGACATCATGTCAGGGAAATCTAAACTTCCATACACCAACAGGAATGCATGGCTCGCCATCCAGTCAGAGTGTTCTGATCTCAGACGCACACATGCTCATCTCATACAGGGCACTCGCCCATCCAAGAAACAAACTGATGTTAAAGACGTAAAACGTTATCTACAGTCTGTGACCATCGCCAAAGATGGTGTGTTGGTGATTCAAAGAAATGAGCCTCTTGTTACCATCAGAGAGTGCATCGTCATTCCACAACAAGTCTTGGATGGATTACTGACTGCAATGCACATCCAGTTAAATCATCCTTCTGCCCACCAGTTGAAACTCGTTGTGAACCGCTACTTCTATGCTTTGGACATGGATCAAGCAATAACTAAAGTTTCAAGCGGATGTTATCACTGTACATCTCTTCAACAGGTCCCCCACACAGTTGTGGCTCAGTCATCTACTGATCCCCCAGAGATCATTGGAGCCGCGTTTGCTGCAGATGTAATAAAAAGAGAACGGCAACTCATACTTGTGTTGAGAGAATGTATCACATCTTTCACCTGTACATGTGCCATTGAAAATGAGCAAAAGGGAACCCTACGTGAGGCTTTGATTCGCCTAAGTGTTGAGATGAGACCATTAGATGGACCCCCGGCGGTCATCAGAACTGACCCAGCTCCAGGGTTTAAGGCCTTAGTTCAAGATGACCTTCTCCGAAGTCAACGACTTTGCATTGAAATTGGTCGAATAAAGAACAAGAACAAGAATCCCGTAGCCGAGCGAGCTATTCAAGAGCTGGAGCTGGAGTTGTTAAAAATTGATCCTTTGGGGGGGTCGGTCACACCTATAACCCTAGCTATAGCCACTGCTCAACTAAATTCTCGCATCAGATCCAGAGGGTTATCCGCCAGGGAAATGTGGACACAAAGAGATCAATTTAACAACCACCAGATACCCGTTGGAGACAGAAAATTGATCCTAGACCAACATCACCAGCGAACTACCAATCATCTACACAGTGAGATGTCTAAAGCCCATATCCCTAGCCTGCCCACCCCTAACATCAGCATTGGCGACCTTGTATATCTACATGCAGATCGTAATAAATCACGGTCACGAGATCGATACCTTGTGGTTGTTAACGATGGTGAATGGTGCAACATTCAGAAGTTTGTGGGTTCCCAACTTCGAAGCACGTCATATAGAGTAAAAAAATCAGAGTGCTTCAGAGTTCCATGTCAACATGAACAGTCAAGTGGACTTCCTCAGCAATATGTGTGCGATGAGTCTTCGGATGGTGAGATAGATACTGTTCCCCAAAGGACTGAACCACCTACCCTTCCCATCGTTCCCCCAGTGCTAAATGAACCATACCATGACCAAGACATTTTAGTCAACCCACCAGAACATCCTCCTCTGGATAATCAGGACTCCTTGCTTGAAAATGTTAGTGACAATGACATTGTGAATACAGATGACACTGGTGATACCGTGTATTCAACTCCAGTCAATGCACAAAGGAGGTCAATCCGAGCACGGCGACCACCTCAACACCTCAATGACTATGTTACCGATTTCTAACATGTTTATGTTGCTCTGTCCATCAACTGTGTCTGGATACCTTTTCGCATTTAGGCTATAGTTATGGTGTCGTATCAGCTTATATCACGTGATGTCAAGGATATCTACATCAGGTTTTAAGTTTTATTGTGACCAGTTCTTTTGGGTATTGTTTATGACAGTATGAGACTTTAATAGTAACCCATATCAGGTAATGTTTTACAAAGAAAAAAGGAGGTTGCGCCAGTGTGGTTGGCGACCGTTGTTTATGTTTAGCGGCAGACTGCCTAGGTAGTGGGAGAGTTACCTCCCTTGGTTTGTTTCGCTCTCTCTTCACATGTTGTTTGGCCATTACTGAGGAGTAAAGCTACAAGTATATTGGAATACCTGTGTTGGGTTGTGAATTGCGAGGGTCCAAGCTGGCGATGGACAGTTTAACCTTGAGAATCAGACCGAAGCAAATGTCAAAACATATATTTTGTTACATGGTTATTCTACGTACGTATTTTTCAGACACTTAGGAAACCGAAAAGCAGAAGTTGCCGACGTGAATTGGAGACGCTATTTTTGTATACAAATTTACGTGTATATATCACGTGATTTCCATACGCGTTTTGATTGGCTGCGTTCAATCAATTTTGTCGCATGAAAATAAAGCATGTCATAATTCGTACAACTCACGTCCAACAAGTTGCGTTCGCCAAACGTTGTCCCGACTTGCCCGTTCACATAATGCAATATGTTGCATGCAACAAATTGTATACAACTAGTTGTACCGTGTGAATGCTCCTTTACTGGTATCAAAGAATAAGCTACATTATGAAAATACATTGAAAGACTAGAGGCACAAAGGGTATGGATTCAGCGTATTATTCTACCATTATCATCTCTGGTTGAAATAGCCGATTTGACGGTCTCATCACCGCGAAAAGAAATACTTCTAGAAAAGCATTTATTTTTCAGTCATTCTCGGGAGGTATTTTTTAAATAATTGTACAATAACAGGTGACTAAACATAGAGTTGAGGTTACAACAACACTCAATGTGTGACAAAACTCTTTGGGCAGACAACACGATACCAGTCGAAGAGAGTGTGGCAATTTTCTGAAGCCGACTGTGATGTCATATCTTTTGTGTCATAGTGAGTGGCGTGACATCGTAATAGTGACCCTTGGTGTGGAGTGAGTGAGTTGGGTTTAACGCCGCATTTAACAGATTCCAGCTATATCACAGCGTGTCAGCTTAATGTGGGAGGAAAGCCCAACGTGATGCAGGTCTCAGACTTCATTGAAACCCACGAGCACTGGTATGGTGCTGACAAACCTATAAACATAATCGGGGCGAACCGGGATTCGAACCCACAATCAAAGGTGGCGTGCCAAAGGGACGCAACTCCGCACAGCGAATCGCGGCGCCTTAGACGACTGGGCCACCCGCGCCCCAGCTCGGTGTAGAAATAAACCTTGCGAGGCTTGCTTCATTTCTTTTGGGGTGCCCACTTCATGATGCTACACACTTTCAATGCCTGCCATGATGAGGAGAAAAAAATAGGTTTAGCAAATCATTGGTATAAAAGGCTGTTATCGGTGTTTCATTACTTTAGGTCGAAAACCCACTAAAAAAATTACTGAACTCCTGCCGTTTGACTTAATATCTTCGCTAACACCGCAGAGTTCAGTTAAGTCATGGTAGTATGGAAATTCTCTCATAACCCAACTACTGCAAAAGTTTCGGGAAATATATAGGGCATATTGAGGCATACCTACTTCATTGATCGACAGTGAGTACACAATGCATACAACAGTACAGTGGTATATGTCGTGGACGTTGAACACTTCTACTGTTACAAGTCTGTGAACGAATGATTACCTAACGCTTTGCACTCCTCACACGGGTCCCCCATTCCTTGACACTTCCGACCCATCTCCTAGATCACGATTAATGGCTGCTTCCTACTTCCGTGGGGTGCCAGGCTAGATTAATCACCGTACACCAAGGAGATGCTTACTACTGAATCAAACAGAGAAGGTAACATTAGTTATCTCAGCACGAATGAAGACCGGCTTTATGAGCGCACGACCTCGTTGCATGATTCCATCGTCAGCATTTATTATGCCCCTTTGCCATTTCTATCACAGTCAGGAAGCACATTGGCGATGCATGACATATTTGAGAAAATATTCATCTTGCAAACTGTTTCTGTGGGAAACTGGTCCAAAGGAGAATTGTAAAGGTTCACATATAAAGGTTCTTGCCTTAACGAGGAGCACTACCTTGATTCTTTTTCGCAAAAACAGTATTTTAGACAGGTTTGCTGTTGCTGATTCTTGTCCTGTACTGCAGTAAATGTTTTGGTATACACTACTCAAAGTTTACCAAGGATGGCCACTTTAAAAGCTAATGTGTCAAATTGTGTGCTTCTGTTAAAAGAGCCTAAGACAATATTGCTTGGAGACATATTTAATTAACAAAAATCTGTTGTCATATGACAATACATTGCCTATAAAAGACAAATGACCAATAATCAGTCTGATTATCAGTCAAATTTGATTATCTGACTCAACCTAAAACGTAAAAACTATTACGAAAACAATTTCATAGTCCAAAACAACAACTCGCAGTAGAGAGTATATGTTCCACATACTGCGATCACAGCCTGGCAACATCGTCTCTCCTCCTCATGCTCCCAATAAGAGTCGGGAAGGGAAGATTGTCTCAGTCTTCAGAAAGAGAATTACTGCTTTTCTGTAGAGTTGCCAGAAGGACGAGGCGTCGGGAGAGGTCGATCTTCAACTCGTTCCATATATGTTCGATTAGTTGAGGTCTACAGGGTGACCGGGCTGGTCACTCCATGTGGACAATGATCTCCTGCTCTAAGTGGAAATGTTCCTCAGGTAATTTCTGAGTGTGGTGGCAGTCACGAAGTGCTGACGTCTTGCTACAATCAGGAGAAACCTGTCTTCGATATGTATGGTGGAACGCTGTCGACCACCCGCTTGTCACTAGGTAGCTGATCCAAACGTCTTTTGTCGATTCCATGCCCTCCTGTTCACGCTTCGGCTGACTCCAAAGTCAGTTGCAACGTGATGTTGTGTTGACCCAATTTCAAGCATGCCTATGCATCTGCCTAATTCTTCGGTCGTCAAACGATGCTGCTGAGAAGACATACATAACTCTATTCAGTTGTTGCAAATCTTCAGTAGCAAATGTTGTATTCTCTTATAATGATGCCCCACGATTCTGTCACGATACATCCAAACATCGTGTTCATCATGCCCATTCCTGCATGCATACATGGGCTACCCAGTCATTGTGTTCCGGGGTATTTCAATCTGTCTGTGTTAGGGGATATTTAATATCATCAAACTTTGCGTAGTCTTACTACAAAATACACATTCGCACACAAAAATAAAAACTGACGGCAAAACGGGTACATTTAAAGTTTCTTTGTGTTTGTTGTTTAACGCCGCACCCAGCAATATTCCAGCTATGTTATCGCGGTCTGTAAATAATCGAGTCTGGACCAGACAATCCAGTGATTGATATCATGAGCATCGATCCACGCAATTGGCATACAATGACATGCTTGTGGACGGCCAGCACCTTCCATGGAAGGTGCCCTATGAATATTCATGAGCATATGCTAATTGACATGCATGACGTCACAATGAGAACGGCGTCATTATGCATGAATGTTAAGAATGTGAAGAATGCTGCCTTTGTTAAAATTCTTTAGGAATGCCAGCTATGTGGAATGTAGTCGGTGTAGAATCCTTCAGATATATACTACAATGATCGTCATCTAAAGGAATGTCAGTACATTGTGTGAAGCCCATTTCTGGTGTCCCCCGCCGTGATATTGTTGGAATATTGCTAAAAGCGGCGTGAAACTATACTCACTCACTCTAATGGAATGTCACCCTTTCGTGAAAGAATGTGGACATGCGTTAACACCCTTCTCTGCTTAGCGTAGCCTATCTCTCTTCAACGTAATAAACCAGAACCAATCATTTTAATTGTTAATTATAGACATGATGCCAAAAGGTTATCTAACCAATCAGCTCACTTTTCCCTTTCAACAACCAATGAATTTAAAACTTATTTCTAGGTATAATGCATGTGTACATTCGTTTGTCCTTCCAATTTCCACTGTCGAGTTGAGTTGGGAAAACGTCTCTGTGTGTGTGTGTGGTTGTGGTGGTGGTGGTGTGTGTGTGTGTGTGTGTGTGTGTGTGTGTGTGTGTGTGTGTGTGTGTGTGTGTGTGTGTGTGTGTGTGTGTGTGTGTGTGTGTGTGGTGTTTGTGTGTGTGTGTGTGTGTGTCTTGTGTAAAAGGTGCTCTTTTACAGTATGGCACTTACCAATCATTGTTGGTGAGCCTTTAGTGAAACCAAGAGCAACTTCCCTCTTGTCTCTGTGATCAACAGAATAAACAGACAGGTTGCTTCTTGCAAGTTTCATTTACATTCAAGTATTGCTGCTGGTCGGACATTACTGTAAGAAAACATGGAGACGAATAGGAAAAATCAGAGACGTTCACTGGATATCTTGTATCAAGGGTAAAGAGATGCCAAATGGCATCTCACTAATTAACTAAATTGCTGCCCTTACTAATGCACTGGTCAGTGGAGAACCGTAGTCCCCTTTGTCCCCCAGTCACAGCCACAGATGGGCCGACAGCGTTGTCGCGTGGCGGACAGTCGCCACGCCAAGACAATAATTGAAATAACCCGTTATGATGAGGGTTGACCGGTGGTCATGAGTCGGAGGGATATTGCCAGGCTATTAAGAGCCACCTCCAAAAAGGGACTGACCGGGGCCCCCTGGGTAAAAAAATCAATATGAAGCGGGAAATACCCGAGTTGGAGATTAATAATAATTATCGTATGAAGAACAAAGCCACTGACCAGATGCAGGGAGTTTTGAAACAAAGGATTTTAGCTGACGACCTTGGGTATATAAGTGACCAGACAAGAGGTATGGGGGAAGAGTTTAGACCTGGCCTACGATTCTGACACTACAGGCGTTGTCTAAATAAACAGTTTTGGACCCTCAGGCGGACTTGTGTTGTTCATGCCGAAGTCATCACTTAGAGCATCCAACACTAAGTGTGATACTGGTGGGAGAATCCAAACTCCGGTTCCTCAAGCTCAAGCTTTCAAGATTAAGACAAAGGTTAGTGTTGAACTTTATGTCTTCGTCTGGGGTCCACAACGGAAGTGTTCTTTATCTACATGTGGGCGACATCAAGACGTCAATCATCACTTGTGACTTTCTATCATTGCGGTTGCCTCCAATTCATACCAACGTTGTCGTCACCTCCACGTGCCAGCGTTCCAACCCTTGTTAACTGTAGCTCTCGGGCCCAGCCTCAATTCACCTGCTGGACCCACCTCTACGAGACTCCACCAGGACCCTGATTCAATCCCCCCGCTGGACCCACCTCCGCCACACCCCACTAGGAAACTGATTCAATCAACGGCCGGACCCACCTCAGTGACACGACCCGAACATGAGCAAGAACAAGAAAATTGTGACATTGATCTAGAACTGTGTTTTTGTGTGACTCAAACCCTATTTTATTCAAAGGCTGACTGTGCATTTTAGGTAAAAAATCATTTCCTTTCTGTGTTCACATATGCAAAACAGCATGGCTGACCATTCTGACAGATGGGGCATACCATACAGTCTGAAGCAGCCACAGCAGTATCGCAAACCGAATCCCATACTGAGTCATTATCAAGCATGGTTGCCATAAGATACAAGATCTTATTGTGCAAACGTTCCATATAGAATAGTGACAATATTCTATACACTATCTAAACAGATACATGATAAGTCAGGATAACAACACAAAGTATTGGCCTTGTTCTTCTACCTAGTTAATTTTTTTCACCTGGGATCACTCAACCGTAGCTTGGTGAAGTGGGTACGTTTATTTTTAATCTTCCAGTGTTCTTTATAGGGTTCAAGTTTCATTTCTGACTTAAATTTTCTATATGTTCAAAGTTAGTTCTTGAATTTATTTTATTCGGTTTACCTTGAAACGATAAGTGGAACATGTCTGTAAACTTTGATTGTAGGTCCTTCATAATGATGGAAGAAATTAGATCACTTTCTTAATGTCAAATTTATCTAGGAGGCAAATGAATTTATATAAGTACCATCCAATTTATAATTGGCCATAGTTACTGATGCATTAAAAGCATGTTTTAAAACAATATTGGGATATTGTAAAATATGTCTGTAGAATTGTTTAATAAAATTAATTACCTTAAACAGAAGGGAGATAAACCAAGCTCTGCCCTGCATGCCCAGGTGTATTTGTTGAGAAATTCCCAGAACACGTTTGCAAAATTTATTCGTAATAGGTATAGGTCCCAAAGTGTGAAAGTTAGGACCGAGAGCGTGAAAACCAAATGGTTAAACACTCATACTATGAAATCCGAGTGCGTGACGAGTTAAGAATGAATGAAATATAAGGGCTATGCTTGAGAATGGGTTATGAGTGAGGAGGTGTCAGCTGTCGGAACCAGGTACAGACAACCAACAGACAAAAGAGCCATCACGCCATTGTCAGGGGGCCCTGGAGAGACACCAGTAGGTGTAGTGAGAAGGATTCAGTGGTAGTAGTTTAGTGAGAGAGAGAGAGAGAGAGAGGGTGGTGTCAGCTGTGAAGAAACAGGTACAGGACAACTGCAGACAAAAGAGCCATCACGCCATTGTCTGTGGCCCTGGAGAGACACTAGGTGTCATGTCGCTCTGCGGCAGGGTTAGCTGATGGATTCCACGGTCTACCTGTCTCTTGATCACGGACAGGTCCACAGGCGTGCTCGATACCCATTGGAGAGTGTTTAGAGCGATCTTTCACTCTCCTATAAGTCCCGGTAGTATAGGGCCAGCTAACCTAAGGAAAATTTGTGTAGTTGAAGACGTCGGATACAGGTAATGTGCGTAGGAGAGTAGTTAACACAAGGGATGTGTTTAGTAGTGTAGTGACTTGAGGATGAATGAGTGCATTGAGAACACCATAAAGAGCGCCTGTGACCAACAACCTATAATGGACCTATACCCAGTGTTACACATTAAATATAGTCAGTTGTTTATTTGGACTCGTCCATTACTTTGAAATATCTACATTTAGATATAAAATGCAATTTGTCAGCATATGTCCGGACTATTACAAAAATGCATTTCCTACCCATTATTAAGATTGTATTGTTCCACCTTGCACATTCGATGAGTAAATAATGATCCCGACACCCGACCGCCCCATTCACCCCTAATTACCAAAATGGCCGGCCAATCCCGCAAACACAAATACACACCAATGATGGCCTGTCGCACATACATCATTGGACTCAACACACAGTTTAGTCACCACCGATTATTGCACATTGTATCAACATTATCAAAAACACTAATGATGGTTTGTCGTATATACATCATTGCACTCCATACACAGTTTAAATACTTGATGTACCACTTCTGTCTTAGGAAGAATGTATGATTTTTGTACAAATGTTATTAGATTATAATTGACAAATACAGGTCCACATCATGTTGCACATGATACCGTTTAATAAAGGATTATGTCTATCATATATAAAACTGTCAATCATCACAGATACCATGTATTGCTATACATAAAGAACGACCTGTATCATGTCCATTCCGACATCAAGACGCTGTACTTTGTATTCCTATACATAAAGAACGACCTGTATCATGTCCATTTCGTCATTAAGACGCTGTACTATGTATTCCTATACATAAAGAACGACCTGTATCATGTCCATTCCGACATCAAGACGCTGTACTTTGTATTCCTATACATAAAGAACGACCTGTATCATGTCCATTTCGTCATTAAGACGCTGTACTATGTATTCCTATACATAAAGAACGACCTGTATCATATCCATTTCGTCATTAAGACGCTGTACTATGTATTCCTATACATAAAGAACGAACTGTATCATTGTCCATTCAACCATTTACATACGGTTCCATGTATAAGTATTTATGCAAACTCGTGGTCGTCACGCTCAATTGATTACGACCCCTCATAAGGACGTATTGAAACGTCCTTACGTCACAGCGTTCACTGGATATCTTGTATCAAGGGTAAAGAAATGCCAAATGGCATCTCACTAATTAACTAAATTGCTGCCCTTACTAATGCACTGGTCAGTGGAAAACCGTAGTCCCCTTTGTCCCCTAGTCACAGCCACAGATGGGCCGACAGCGTTGTCGCGTGGCGGACAGTCGCCACGCCAAGACAATAATTGAAATAACCCGTTATGATGAGGGTTGACCAGTGGTCATGAGTCGGAGGGATATTACCAGGCTATTAAGAGCCACCTCCAAAAAGGGACTGACCGGGGCCCCCTGGGTTAAAATCAATATGAAGCGGGAAATACCCGAGTTGGAGATTAATAATGATTATCGTATGAAGGGCAAAGCCACTGACCAGATGCAGGGAGTTTTGAAACAAAGGATTTTAGCTGACGACCTTGGGTATATAAGTGACCAGACAAGAGGTATGGAGGAAGAGTTCAGACCTGGCCTACGATTCTGACACTACAGGCGTTGTCTAAATAAACAGTTTTGGACCCTCAGACGGACTTGTGTTGTTCATGCCGAAGTCATCACTTAGAGCATCCAACACTAAGTGTGATACTTGAGTCGGGTGACCTATTCACAGGAAGGGCCGTTCCTCCACTGGTAAAGAAAGGAAAACGCACCAAATCCAAATCAATCAAAAAGATGAATGTCAAGACAAAAGCCTCTCGACAGGCTAAACCCAAGCTACAAACAAAAATACTGTCTCAGATGGAAGCTACAATCAAATGAGAAAAGGCAAGAGTAAAGTCTGAACGTAACAGGAAGAACCCAAACCACCACCGGAAGAAATGGAGACAACTCTAATGAACTGCTGTAGTGCTCTGTTGTTGTAATACATCTTCAGTTACACATAGTGTTGGAACATGACTCTTTTGACACTGTTTTTTCACAGCAGCAAGCTGACGACATCAACGCCTGTATGAAGGAGTGTGTATAAAATAAGTGTTGCAGCTGTTTCATAGGACAGATGACAATTCTTACTCATGATGATTGGGAGGGTATCTTGCAGGGAATATGGTAAAACATTGTCCAGAAAGGATGCTCTGTTCAGACACAAGAGGCTTATTCACGGCAGGAAAGATGTGAATAGTCTACCCATAAGGCAGATAACACTATCAGAATCTCGTATGACATCATCTACACCGTCCCTGCCGCCGGCACCGCCACCATCGTCTTCATCCCTTCCAGAGTCATCGACCCTGGTACTTCAACAAAAGCCAACACTTCTGACACAAAAGCCAACACGTCACTCGTAACACCATCACCACCTTTCACATTCAACATTCCTTCAAATTCAGTGACAGTATGTCCGTCCGGCTGCGTTAAGTCTATGTTTGTTTATAACACACTTCAGAGAGGACGGATCAATCCACGACCCAACAATATCATATGGTGTTACACTGTGTGGCAACCCCTTTACGATACCATTCTTAAAACTCTACCCCAAGTACAGTTTGTGAAAGGGATACCTTACAATCTCGAAGAGGACGACTACTTTGATGCCAGTAACCAGAACATGATGGTGTTGGATGATTTTTATCTGAGGCCAGGAATGACAAGCGGATTTCCCGCTTTTTTACTCAAACCTCATACCACAAAAATGTCATTATCTTCTTGTTATTGCAAAACCTGTTCCCGAGAGGCAAGGAATCTCATGACATTGCTTGGAATGCCCATTACGTGACACTTTTCAATTCACCCATTGATAGACAGGGGGTGAAATGTTTTGGCAGAAGAATTTTTCCCGAAGACATCGGTAAATTTAGGACTCTCCGTGAAAAGGCTGTTGAAACGCCTTTTGGACATTTGACAGTAGATCTTAAACCTGGCACGAGTGAGAAGAACAGATTGCATGCCAATATATTGACAACGGTCGAATAATGACTCTGAGTGTGGTTCACATCAGCAGGAGTTAAAAAGGGAGTTCTCCATCAACAGAGCAGCAAATGGTCCAAGAACTTCCATCCAAGCAGTACACACCGGAAGAAAGCTCTTCTGCAGGAGAAACATCTTACGATCTTGACGAGGAGACAGCAACCACTTCCAGTGAGGACTCGGGACCTGTCACCATGGCCACTGCTATCGCTCACTGTGGCATCTTGATAGATAACATGCATGATTTACAGAAACATATCAAAACATGGTGCCCCGAAAACGAGTTTAAGCCTAAGAGAAAAAGTGTACGATACGATGATGATGATAGTGACGAAGAGCTGTTAAGTAGAGTATGTTAATTCTAAATCTAAATGGCATGACCTCGAGGCCAACGAGTGGCAAAACGTGGGTTTACAGCGTATATGGAATAGGGTGTATTACAGGAGCCTACACGACATTAAGCTTAAGAAGAAAAACTACAGGCAACAAGGAAAATCGGAGGAATGGGTCGAAAGAAAACTTCATACTGTGTGGAAAAATGATTTGGCAACTTATTACATCAGGCAGGGAAACATTAACTAAACAAGTTCTGTTTGCGGGATAGGGGTCAAAGGTCGTAATTGTTTATGTAAGAAACACGGTGCTGATAGGGTCAGGAACCAGATTATTTATGCTAGGAAGAGAGATTACATCAACGAGAGGAATAAGTTGGGAATAATACATATTTAGATATATGAAAAACAACCATTTAGAGATTTGACTCATTTTGCATATACCATTAAATCACAATGGTTTTTGTCAGAGAGTTGAAGGCCTTGGCAAAGCAACGTGGTCTACATGGCTATTCTCGAATGAGAAAAGCTGAATTGATTGATTTACTTGGTTTGGAATACAACAAACCCCAGACAGTTAGAGAACTCAAAGCTCAAGCAAAAAACAGTGGTCTGAGAGGTTATTCTCGAATGAGAAAAGCTGAATTGATCGCTTTACTAGATAATAAATCAAACCGATGATAAACATCCGATGATGTTGAAAAAAATAATGAGTTAAAATTTGTACCCACAGCGGCTTTGGTAAATATCTAGGAGGTTGGAAGGTGGATATTAATTCCAACATGGATGTTAATGATGTTTGTATCGAGGAAAATTAACGAGGAATTAGATGATTTAAATAGGATAAAATACCAGCTGACGATTACAATGTCATTGAGTAAAAGTAACGCAGACGATAGCACCGAATATACCGAACCATATTTTCAAAGCAATCAAGAAGCTATAACCAAATCCGATACTATAAGCACATTATTAGGTACATCAATTCAGAGGATACAAGAAACTTTAGAACGCTGGACTAATAGAGGTTCGGGTTGGGGTGTGGATAAAATCGATAGTTTATATTAAGATATAGCAAATTATATGCCTTTCAAAGGTGGATCTTATATGGATTTACCACCGTATTATAAAAAGAAAAAAGCCATAATTAATGTAAAAAATAAAGGCTATGACTGTTTAAGAATTATGATATGTTCCCCGTAGATTCTAAAATTGCAAAAAGACCTTCTAGCTATCCTCAAAATGATGGACTCAAATTTGATGGCATAGACGAACCTACACCAATATCACAAATTGATAAGGTGGAAAAGCAAAATAATTGTATAATGCTATAAATGTTTTCGGACATTCTAAAGGAATTGTTGTACACAGAATAAGCTCCGCTCCAGAACATATTCCCATAATCAATTCATTTCTGATCGAAAAAGAAGGAAAATATCATTATACATGGATAAAGAGTTTAAACAGGCTATTATATGATCAAACAAAATATAAGGGAAAGAAATATTTCTGCAAAAGATGCCTGCATGGGTACTGCAGACAAGAGCTATTAGAAGCGCATAAAGAAGACTGCAGGGGTGTTGGACAGAATGCTATCAGGATTGATTTGCCTAAAGAGGGGGAAAATACGTTAAAATTTGAACATTATTGTAATCAAATGCCAGTACTGTATGTAATTTACGCTGACTTCGAAGCACTTATCAAACCTATAGAAAATACTGAACACAGCAATCAAGATAGTTTTACGTACAAAACTCAAGAACATATTCCTTTTGGGTTTGGATATATAGTTGTAAGGTATGATGAGAAAACAAACCCGCCAGTGATTTACAGAGGTCCCGATGCAGCGGGAAAGTTCTTAGAATATCTACAAAATGAAGGGAATAATCAGGGAAAATTTATCGTATAAGAAACCCATGTGTATGACGAGGGATGAATGGAGGGCCTATAAGAAGTCAACGAGTTGTCATGTTTGTAATAAACCCCTGAATGGGGATTCCGTAAGAGATCATTGCCATGTCACAGGTAATTATTGGGGAGCCGCGCATAATGAGTGTAACTTGAAACCAAAAATGAATTCTCAAACAATACCCATCCCTGTTGTGTTTCATCACCTTAGAGGATACGATTCTCATCTCATTATGCAAGCTATCTCAAAGACTGACGGCGGCTTAACGTGCATTCCTAAAAATATGGAAAAATATATATAATTCTCGTTGACTAAAACTATAAATTATACAGACAAGGATGGGAAAGCTAGAATAAAGCAAAGTAATGGACTTCGATTCATAGACTCCATACAGTTCCTGTTATCTTCCCTGGACAATTTAGCTAATGCGAACAATCCCGATGACTTTGCAATAACAAATCAATATACCGATAGGTTAACTCATCATTTGTTGCTGAGAAAAGGTGTATATCCTTACGAATATATGGATGATTGGTCTAGATTCAACGAAACTAAATTACCATCTCTTGAATCATTCTATAGTAACTTAACAGAATCTAAAATAATCGATGCCGATTATGTACAAGCTCTGACGGTCTGGGATAAATTAGGTTGTAAGAATTTAGGCGATTATCACGATCTGTACTTAAAAACTGATGAATTGTTACTCGCCGATATATTCGAGATATTTAGAAAGACATGTTTAAAACAATACGGCTTGGACCCGGCATGGTACTATTCCAGTCCCGGACTATCTTAAGATGCATTGTTGAAGAAGACCGGTGTAGAACTAAAATTACTCACCAATTATGATATGCACTTGTTTATTGAGAACGGATTAAGAGGTAGTATATCGATGGTAGCGAAAAGGTATTCTGAGGCTAATAATAAATTAGTGGAAGGATATGATCTGAGTAAACCCGACACGCATATATTATATCTCAACGCCAACAATTTGTACGGTTGGGCTATGAGTCAAGCTTTACCCACGGGTGGTTTTGAGTGGGTCGATGTGAATGATATCGAAGTGAATGATATCCCCTCAGATTCTGATAAAGGGTACATACTAGAAGTTGACAGGGAATATCCAAATTCGTTACATAAAGATCATAACAGTTATCCTCTAGCTCCCAAAAGATTAATGGTTAATAAAGATTGGATGTCGAAATATCAACACTCCTTGATGGGTTAGCTAACGTAGAAAAACTCGTACCAAATTTGATGGATCAGACAAAATATATAGTTCACTACAGAAATCTCCAGTTATACCTATCATTAGGTATGAAACTAAAGAGTTCTAAAGATTGATCAAAGCCCTTGGATGGAGCCCTATATAAGACTGAACACAGACTGAAGACGATAGCTACCAGCGATTTTGAAAAGAATCTATATAAGCTCATGAATAACTCAGTATTTGGTTAAACTATGGAGAATCTAAGGAACCGTGTTGATGTTAAATTAATCAGATGTAATGAGGAAGAAAGACTCAGGAAACTTATAGCCAGTCCGACTTTTAACAGAAGCAAGATATTTGAAAACGACTTAGCGGCTCTGCATATGCAGAAGAGTAATATAAAATTCAACAGACTGGTGTACGTTGGTATGAGTATTTTCGACTTGTCAAAACACTTAATGTATGACTTTTATTACCACGAACTTAAGAAGCAATACAGTGAAAGGTGCGAGGTGTTATATACCGATACAGATTCTTTGTTGATGGAAATACAAACCGAGGATGTGTATAAAGATATGGCAGAAAAAATAGATATGTACGACACGACCGATTATCCCAAAGATAATCCACTGCACAGCGTAGTAAATAAAAAGATATTAGGTAAGATGAAGGATGAATGTGCTGGGACCCCTATAGCGGAGTATGTCGGATTAAGACCTAAGATGTATTCTATAAAGGAGTCCGATAATGGAGAGATAAGAAAAGCTAAGGGTGTTAAGAAGTATGTGGTAAAAAAGCTTATCAAACACGAACAGTATAAAGAAGCATTATTCAACGGTAGAACATTCAAACACGAGATGAAGAAGTTACAATCATAGGATATATGGATTAAGAATGAACAAGACATCATTATCCCCCTTAGATACAAAGAGATGGATTGATAAGGATGGTGTAACTACCTATGCTTATGGTTATGGTAGTAATACTGTATCGTTGGGAACTATAAGCAACTCTTCTCGTACAAATGCCCTGCCCGGTCAATCTTAAAGATAATAAAGAATAGGCTCTCCTTCTTTCATAACCAATCGACTAATGTTATTTGTCTTGAGGGACCAAATTGGATCGGTTACGCGACGTAGGCCTCCTTCGAGTTCACCGGGCTGGTATAAATATTTTACGCTTACTCTATCCGGAAGTTTTTGTTCTTTGCCTCTCCTCGGTGCTGAAGATTTGGAAGTCAAGGATTTCATTTTAATCGCATCGGATGGTTTCTTCCCGATTTATCCCGTTACTTCATTATTCAGCGCTCATTATACAGCTGATGATCGTGTCACCCATTCGGTTCATCTCAATCGTTCACATTTCATTTCTATCCCATACTGATAGCCAAACAAACGTTCCGTTAATATCTGGTTAAATCTTACAATGATAGCTTGACTACAGTGGGCCTCTTTTTCACCATGCCTTATTTCATCATCATGCTTTGTTAACAATTTAGTCACCGATCCCATAAACTCGCGACCAGGATGTACTTGAAATAGCTTAGGCCATTTTAGTGGTCCGCGTTTATATATGCGACTCAGTGCATTAGCTACTTCTGTTGAATCTTTCGAGGTTAATGGCTCAGCCTAGGCCTCTTTGTATCGACTAGCCACATCCACTACGGTTAAAGCGTATTTATACGTTTTGCGTCTTACCTTATCATGGGGAAGAAACAAGAGGTCAGCCTGATGATATGAAACTTCTTCCTCGGTATATAACGCAGTGCCGGTAAGTATATTTGCCACATCGCTTGTTTCTTTAACAAATCCTTGGCCACATCTTTAGATACCTTAGCGGCAGTGGCTATTTTTTTTATTGCTCCTATACCTTTCCAATATCCCCGTAGGCTATAGTAAATTTTATTCATTATTAATTGATATTGATGTTTCTTTTAATACGACTTATAACGATAGTTAAATCGTACAACGTTTTGGCATAAAAAATTCCCCCTGTAGTAGTTGGTATAGGTATATAAATCTGGCTCCAGTGTGGTTGCGGCAGAACCCCTATTACCTATACTACTAATGGACATAATCCTTCGTTTTTTCTGAAATCAGATATATGTAGCCGTAGCTTTGAATCCACATTACTTTATTTGAATCTAAACACGCCCGAGTTCACGTCACACGACCAGTAGCTATACATCCCGAAAGCTATCGAAGAAACGGAATTCTTAAAGCAGCATCAATTTGAACTTGGGACAAGAAATGCGTTTTCAATATCATAATGTTAATTTTGCTTCGTTTGAGCTACGTCATTCGGTTTGCTAAAGCACAAAACCTTCACTTTCAAGATTCTGATGCGTGGTGAAGCAAAATCGTTATTGGGCAAATCCACACGTCTTTGGCTTTTTTGACGATGTGTTCAATGTTGGCGACGTTAATACCTTAGTTATATTTTTGTCCGTTAACTCCAGCTGCAACTGCGGTTTTTTACATGTTCTCTTGGTATCAAATATAAAGATGGATAGATGTACATTATACAAGCATTAGAGTAGCCTCGGGTGTAACAAGAAACTTAGCTGATCCTCTTATCGAAATTACACTGACTTTTTCACATATGAGTGATACTGGCATTATTTTAAACCATAATGGAATAAAATATTTTCCCTTTGCAATGTTCATTAACAGAATAAAGTCATATGCAAGATATGCATCTTGTATCATTTTAAAGTTAGAAAAATGGTGAATGGCAACCACTGGGCCTCTTCATGGGGTGGTCGGGTAGCCTAGTGGGTAAAGCGTTCGCTTGTCACGCCGAAGATCCGGGCTCGATTCCCGACATGGGTACAATGTGTGAGGCCCATTTCTGGTGTTCCCCGCCGTGATTTTTTTGTAATATTGCTAAAAGCGGCGTTAAACAATACTCCCTCTTCCTGGTCATTATCTAGAGACGTTAATACAAAGCTAAATATATTAGAAACCAAGTTAAGAACCCGTTATAAGTACAATTGTGAAGCCAAGTTGGAAATTGCTGCCTTAATTCAGAAAATGAAACTCCGTCTGTCAGGACTCGGAACTTTCTTAAAGGAAGAGTTTCCCGTCACCGGAAATGAAATAGCTTGACGGAAAAAGCCCTAAACATGTGTGTCGCTTGTATATTCTTGTATAAAGCCCCCTGTTCGTAAGATGTTGGTAGACTTCCTTGTCTACATTCTTTGGTAAACGTGATGTCTCTCGGTAGTAGTCCTGATCAATAACACCAATGTCGGCTGTTGACGTAGTGTTGAACATCCATTAGGGCTTATCCTCTTACATGCGTTGTTAGTTCAAGTTATGCTTATCACTGCCGATCGAAGTACGATGCATGCTGGTTTTACAAATGAGGACATGCCAAAACGCGACGTTAAGGGTTTAAAAAACAATGGGGGAGCCAGGAGATGGTTGACAAGCGATACTATGAACGACACGAGACATGGAGCGGATTAATGCACTGATTACATGGCACATCCTTGTATACGTAGTGTTTGCAACAAGTACTTCTCAAACATTTGATTGTATCACTGCCCTCGTCCAGACTCATAGCCTTCAGAAAATATGTATTCACAACCTGATGGGATAAAGCAGTTTGATCGTTCATGTACTTTATCGTGAATACTCGTTTTCCCCAGACGTCATATTAACTGTAACACAATACTACACACTGGTGATGTAGGAAGTATCTCTGACTAATATTCTGTCATCTAGAGACTCCAACATCAGCCCGATGTTGCCGGATATGGACACAAACTGTATCAGAAAATAGGGTGTCGAAAGGATACTTATCAAAGAATTACTTCCAAGGATTGAATGGAAATGGGTAAACACTAATCATCCTGATATTGTGTAAATATTAACACTGGCTATTAGTTTCATAAGAAACCTTTTATTTGATGCAGTGATTGGTCCAAGATTGAATGACGCCATGGCCAGACATTATTCTTCAATGTACCGAATGATATTCAGGCAGCCAGCAAGAAAGGTTCGGGGAGGAATTCAGGTCAAGCCTGTAACGCGCACTCAATATTTCTCCCTTCACACTGCTATTGGAACTGATTGTTCAACACGATGAAATACCAGGCTTCTAAACAACTTTGTTAAATAAACAACACATGTAAAACAACGGGTTTGATATGAGAAATTTGTAATTAGTTGTCTTTATAATCACATGTATGGTGCTTGCTATGCATAGTTGAGCACAGTATTGTTTCACTGTATGTAATGTGTGATTCACACAGTTTCATGCGGCAGTTTACGGTTCTGCATGGTTTATTATTTTGACAGTTTTGAGAATGAGAAAAACTATGGTAATGTTGTACATACAAGGAATGTTTTTATAATTGTAGATATGATAACAGATCTTGGAAATACTGTCTGGATAACTGTTGGTAAAAATTATTAACAGTTGTTCCTTTTAACTGAGAGTACCAAATTCTTTATCATGATTGAGGATTATTTGTGGTTCTCTTTCTTGTTTGTATTGTATAGTGGCCGCATTGTTTGTCAAACATTCGTTTATTCGGCGTGACATTGTCCGAATCATTCTTCCAACGACACTTTGAGGGTGTCCACTTGACACTTGTCCACTCCAGTTCGGCTAGTTCGGTTGGAGTGCACGTCTCCCAATCATGTCCTGGACGTGATCTATGGGAGAAAGGGAAGGACTCATGGCTGGCCATTGTATTCCGGTAATGCTTTGCTGCTGGAAGTTGTCAGTTAGGATGCCGTCCCCAAATCTGTCACATGGCCGGCCTTACATTGACGTTCGCTGGAAGTTTGTACGACGCCTCCGGACACTCCCGGTCTATCTAGAAAGTCCTGAGTGAATGTGGACTCACGTGAAATCATTACACGATACCATAGCCGATTCCACCCAGTTTCTAGCATTGACGTCTGGCCGTCTGGTGCATTTGTTAATGTTGGAACAACTTTCAGTAACTTATGTATCTGATACTCATAGAATATGTGGATTTGCATCTACAAATACATTCGACATCAAGGCATATCAGATACAAGTAGTTGTAGGGCGATTATATTTGAAGTAGATACACAACGCAGTTGGTGATTTGTATCTGGTGATTTGTATCTGTATAGATACAAATTAGTGAGGGAATGGTATCTGAGCAGATACGCTCAATCAGGTTTTTTATGAGTCCGTTATTGAGTGAGGTGGGTTGTAACTAGGACTTTGACGAGCGAACGCTTTAGTCACTGGGTTATTGTGATCAATTTACAATTTCATGGTACAATTTTTATTCTCAAATAATTCTAACTGCTTCACAACAGCATTTAAATCTGGTATCGTGTGTAAATACATCGAGTTGCTGCTGTGTCTCTCAAAGAATTATTTGTTGACGTGTCGGCGATTCTACTTGACTGGCAAGGATTTTTTTTATGGAAGTCTGAATTCTGTTATGCCATTCCAGCTTTTGAGTGAAACATTTATCAGGTCTACTCTTTATACACAACTAAAATTGAAGTAGCATGTGTCTTTCCCTGCCGCACTATAAACAAATAAAATGTAAGCAGCACATGCGGTTCATTGAAATGCTAACAAGTGTAGCTCTGACTAACGAAGTTGAAAATGAGCTTTAACGTTTTACCCAGCTGCATTCAACAAGCTAGTTATTTACCGAGCACCATCAAACAATATATTCCTTTGTTACTATTAAAACGAATACGTCCTGCCTGTGAATGAGTAGCAAAGCATTTCGAGCATACAAATAGCCGTCAGCAAATAAATGAAGAGAAATAATAATAATCGTTTCATCAAACCATCGTTCAGGAACACTTACTTACTAATTTTCTCCACAACTATCTCTGATTTTCCACACAACTAAGTCTGAGTTAACTTTCGCAAATACACATTTCAACGCCAGTGAAACCTAGGTTATATAAATGTATTTGAGTGATATGGAGATCGATTCGCTGGAAGAAATCAAGCAAAATTAGCGGTAAACTTCTGCGAGAATCATGTATATGAGTTGAATACACATGGACGTAATTTGCGTGAAGCTGATTCATTTTTGCTCCGTTTTTTTGTGCATAGATGATCTTCGGGGAAAATGTTTCAATATGTGAGTACATGGGTATTTCGATTGTCCAGAGAAGTGAAGCAAGTTCATTGTGTGCTTTTTCTCAGCAATTTCGGTAAATAAATGTGATCATGTAGATTTCCTGATCCATGTCACATTGTTAAATATCGTTTTCAACAAATAGTGCCCGAGGTTTCCATACATCTAAGTTTTGGATAAGGATCTTCGTGTGCTTGATGGGCACCGCAAGGGTATTTACAACTTACCGAATTGAAAGAATATCGACGTAATAAAAAAACCACATCGCGTCCTCAAATGGCAGTTGATAAACGATAGATTAAATTAGCATTATAGAAGAGTGTGTCACACTATGTAACAGTGCATAAACGTCCCGATACTAACGTTCATATATACTACCTACAAAAGCATAGGGGAACTAATGATTTAAATGCACCGTTTAGCTACGAAAGAGAACCGTGAATTGCAAAATAACTTAAAATCGGAAATAGTCTATTAAATAGCAAGACGGTACACGGCAATATGTACCCTACACCCAACAATTTCTGCTGCCGTTATGTTATATTCACTGGAAAAAGTTGTTTTAGAAGTTGTTTTGTTATGTGCACAAGTTGACATCTTGTACGGAGGGGGGCTCAACGGTAGAATGAAAGGCGATTTGAGGGGAGTCTGTCTGTACTACTCCTCATGCAGCACCTGGCCTAGTTCTGTGGTCTTATGTTCATTTCGACGTCACGTTTATAAAGGAAGTGCCAAGTGAATCGTGACCAGCGACGATTACCCCAATTTCGACGTTGTGGGTAATGTCACCATTGGCTCTCAAGAACCATTCTCAGCTTCCTGAGAAGTATACAACCAAAGCTGCCTGTTAGGCGCTAGAAGGTTAACAGCCGTATTTACCATCTCATCCTCCCTGGTACCCAGGTGAACAGAAGTGCATTCAGAACAAAGTTACTTGCCCAAGGAAACACCATGTTACATATGCTTTAGTGTGGGGCAGGACCGAAGCCCAAGAAACTCTCTGGCTGCCTCAGGGGGGCACGGGTGGTGAAATAATTGTGGGTTCGAATCCTGGTTCGCCCCGATTATGTTTCTAGGTTTGTCAGCAAAGTGGTAAACGTCTGAGACCTGCATCACTTCAGGCTTTCCTCACACATTAAGCTGACACGCCGCGATATCACTGGAATACTGTTAAAAGCGGCGTTCAACCTAACTCACTCATTCACTCACTCACTCAAGGGCCTCAAGCTGCCGAAAACGCGGTCACCCATCCGAGGACTCCGCGACCGACGTTGCTTAATTTTTCAACTGAATTGCGACCTGTGCGCTGTGCACAGGACCACGTGACATCACATATATATCTATGTCACCATTACTCATTCCTGCAACAGTTCGTAAAAAGTAAAATAGAATGGTGCAATGAAGACTCGGATATGAAGTGAATTTGCAACCACACGCCCCCCTTCCATATTGAAAATGCCGAAAAAAGCAAATTATTGATTTTCAAAGATACGATGTCTATTAAGACCTATTATGTGCGATGTGAGACCTATTAACCATATTTTTTAAAGTTTAAAATCAAATTATATATTACATAAAAAGAAGTAAAAGAAGTATTCTTTGACTGCTAGGTCATTTTGGGAGATAATTTCGCTGACTAGATATCTTCAAATGAAAATCAAACATTGATAAGTTTCTTTTGCACCTCCGTTTATGATAGATTTATGCATAAATTTGAAAATAATGATTTCGATTTTTCCATCGTACATTTCCCTTTCATGTCGAGCAATATACAATAAATAACCTTCATCTGATGGAGTTATGAAGCTTCCCAGTTTCCAAGGTACTTAAGTACTTAGAGCATGTTGATGTTATTCGAATTGTATGGAAACAAACATCAAGGTTTCACAAAGTTTCACAAGGTTTCAGAAAAGCCTGGTCAAGTCATGCAGTCATTTTTATGGTTTTATGTTTTTTACGATTGCCAAAGGTCGGCCTCCTGTTCTTAGTAGTCATCAACGACCCTGGCATGACGAGGTCGTGAGTTATCATCCATCAAGTCTGGTCCGATTGCACCCGTATACGTGTGCAATCCCGAATGTCATCCCGATAATGCACTCCTGTCATCGTGCCTTGCTGTAGGACATTGGGATCGGTTCTTCCAGTTCTATTGATGCCACCGCAAACCATGGTTGAGCCTTCTCCATAGAGGCCATGTTCGGCTGCATTGGAATTCTGAAACCACCTTGTCTACGCCCCACACTCCGGCACGACGATCGTGATGTTTAGGAAGTATCTCGATTCATCAGTGAAAAGTACTGTAGCCCAGTCATTCAGGAGAAACCTACCTTGATCCTTAGCAAATTTTGAGCAGTATTGTGATGACCCTTAATATGTACTTTTACACGTAAAATGATGATAAACATAGAGAATAATCGTGTGTTGTCATGCATGTATGAAATGGCTAATAACCGGAGGTAATTACCTAACACCTGTTTCGAGGTGATGACCTCACACCGTCCCATACATTCTCCCAGGTGCAAATGTCATCGGGTGGGGGTGGGGGTGGTCTAACAATATTGCTGTTATTGTACTTAATTGACATGCGTTGATGGGGTAGCAATTTAGGATATGTACTGCATTATATTTGCTTGGAAACATGATGGCCTAGTTAAGAGCTATGAAACAGGATGAGTGTTGGAAGGTTGCGGTTTTGGAATCCAGAAGTATTTGTTGTTCTACAGATGGTTTCATGAGGTAGCATTTATCTCCGCTGATGACGTATATGAATCTGTACTTTTAAATGTTGTGTTATATCTTGCTACGAACCAGTTACGCTTAGCCAAGTTGGGCACAACAGGGTTGAGCTCACAATGTCTGACTGGCGTTCGTAAGACAACGTAACCGTGTTGTGCTGCCAGCACGTATGTCTTGTGTTTTACTGGTTTTATATTCAGCCGAAAAGTCTCCATGAGTTGAACGTTCGTTTCATATGGTCTGAAGTCGACAATGTCATATATTCCTGTATGGTCGCCTTCAGACTACTCATGGTTTAAGCGACAGTATCGTATTCCCGGACGTTATATTAACTGGCGTTATCCATGACAATAACATTGACGTTGTTTAAGATGGGCAATGAAACATGAAGTTCCAACCAGTCTATGAACACAAGACCTCCTATAATTCCTTATGAAAATCACCAGTTTTCTTTTTCGCCTCGAAAACTAGCACACATTCATCAATAAGCCCCATATCATGAGTTTGCGTTCAAAACAATGACACGAATACCATTACGTGATGGTACTATGGGTGCTTTTTGTTTCATCTGCCGATAGCCACATGTAGTTAGTGGAATGATTCAACAAGGTAAATTATCTGGACGCCCTGACTGTGATGGTTCGGAGATAATGTGACCTCATAGACAGGATGGAATATTTTCCCCTGAAAAGTGTTCGGTCATCGCCACGCACAGTGTATCGAAATCCCATCTCTTGGAGAGCAATAGTTAGTGTAGTCCGGGTAACATTAATTGTATCTTTAATTTCCTACCAAATGCTACTACAAGTCAGGGTTGCCTTCTGCTCATACAATTTGTACACTATATGTCTAATCAACCTGTGTCAAAGCTGTCTGATATCCTTTTACTTTCCAGTTTTGTTTTTGAGACCACCCCTATACCTGTTTTGTTTTCTTATCATTCCGTAGACTTGATGGTATGAATTGCATACCCTATAGATTGGGCAGTTCGGTAATGAATCTAAATTAATAAATGGTTTCCTTCTTTCTCTCTTAAAATGTAAAGAACTTGTATACATTTCCCAGTGCAGACTCCATATCGTGTACCGTGGTTATGGTTATGCAAGTGTCATGTAGCTTGCATCATTGGAGCAATGTTAACAACAACAAAAACTCTGCGTTATTTTGATATTTAAGAAGATGCACATCTAGAATTTTCTCAAAATGATTTTTGTGAGTGGATTAGATGTTTTATGAAGACTATATTATTATCATGATAACGGACTCACCGGAACTTATTTTTATAGTCCGTTACACACTGTCATCATTGGACTTAGAATAAATGTGAACTTCCTGTTTTCGTTCGAATTTGTCGATAGGACACCTTGTGACTGAAATACTTCAAACCACAGGAAGAGCGGTCGGTAGTTTCTCGAAATTTCAATAACAACAGTCTGTGAAAAATTATATCCTTTTTTAACATGCAAAAAGCAGTCTTCTAGCATTTCCGACAGTACTTAAGTTGAGATATTCAATTTAATATCAAAGATCCAAATATGACATTTTGCAGCTCGATAGTCACATGTCGTTGCACAGAGGCATTGAAAAATGTTTATTGTCATGTTGCATAAGGCCACAAGGTTGGGCTGAACTCAGTATCTCATGTGACCGCACCCGGCAGCAAATACGGCTCTGCATCTCCTTTGCCCTGACAGGATAAGTGTTCTGTCCTGCGGAATTCTGCGCGGTTCTGCGTGTAACGCGTTGGCCAGTTGTGGGAGTGTCTGGGGCGTGCTCTGACGTTGACGTACATGTTGATCGAGTCGTCTACCAAGAGGCGTTCGGTTAGGTTGAGATCTGGAGATCTGACGTTGATGTTGGTATGAAGGTAGTTTACCGTGACAAGAGCTGTGTGTGGTGGAGCGTCCTGGCGGTCGATTGGAATAAGGTTAGGTTGAAGAATTGAATTTGATCCATGTAGCGATTTGCTGTCAAAATTCCCTGAACCACAACCAAGTCAGATCTTGTAGTGTACGAGTGTTGGTTCCTGACAGACTGGTCCAATATCCTCCTTAAACCAGGGATGAGTCTTGCAGTATCCGTATCTACGATGACGTAGGTGGAGCAGTCGAATGTAGAGATCCCGTGCAGGGTGGTAACTCTTGGTCGCCCGGTTCTCGGACGGTCTGCAATGACACTGAGCTGTATGTATCGGTCACAAAGGTGGCAAATGGTGCTGTGGTGGACGTTGAAGTGGTGTGCAGCAGAAGAATGCGATTCCACACTTTGGATACGTCCCATGGCGATGTTTCCGATCGGCAGCGCTGAGTCTCGGCATTTTCGAACTTGAAAAATGTTGACAATTGAATGATAAATTATTGCTTTATGCTTGCCTTTTTATAGCCGCTACCACGAGTTACGAATGCCATAACTTGCTCGTGCATTTTGTTTTACTGTTTTCCTCCATGACATTTTTGAAAAAGTTTGAAAACAATGCGGATGAAGACATTGCATATTGACAATGGCTGCTTTTAACACACCGTTTGTCGAATGTCAGGCCGCCAACATTTTTGAGTAACAAATATCCAAATTATATACCGGATTTTTTTGTGTAGTCAGGTTCAGTGGACAACATACTTCCTGTGCGTTTCTTTGTTTTGAAGAATGTATTTCAACAAAAAGCAGGTAACACGACCGTTTGTGAAAATGTTAATAAATCATAATAATATATTGTATATTTTTTATAGCACATCTTATCCAGATACACCTTGCTCAAGAACGCTCAGTCATAATGATCTTTTGAAGATGCATGGCTATAACACTGCCTAGAGTGAAATGCCTGAAGGCGGTGGCTCATGGACCAATCTGACATAATTGACCTCTGGGTTCTATATGTCTAGAGATAATTGTCATGGGCCAAACCAGGCTTACTATAATTCTGTTTGACATACACATGTAACTGTGTCCTTGCTGGAGTACAGCATCCCTGTAGCCCTGGTGTTTGTAGTCGGCTTCCACTACAGCATCGTCCTTGTTGACACTGCATGGTGGGTGGGGAGCAGGGATGTTGAATCACCTTTCTAAACTAATGTCCAAAAGAAGCGATACCACACATTTTTCTAAATATTTTATTATGAAGAGTTAATTTTCGTCTGAAAATGTACTTTTGCGTATCGTACGTTTCAAACCAAACGTATTCGGTTGATCAACTGAGAAAAAAGCGTGCAATTTGCCCAAATGACATTCCGTCCTGTAACACGGAATGCACGTGCATATCTTCTGTATAAAACTGCTGACCCGACACGTTGGGATCACAGCAACAAAATGCACACAAAAGAAATGCCACGTTTGACAGCGATTGAGAGAGAGAGCCGTAGGAATGCTCCAACAGGGAGCTGCGACGTCGCCAGAAGGTTAGGATGCGCGCGCATAACCGTCACCAGGTTAATGAGCGGTGGCGTCAAACAGGTCGGACAGCAGACAGGCCGAGAACCGGGAGACCACGGGTGACCACGCCTATTGAAGACCGCCACATCCGGGCACTTCACCTACGGAACCGCTTCGTAACGGCGACGTTAACGGCACGGACGATACTGGGGCACGTGATAAGTCGACAAACCGTGTACAGGAGACTGCGGGCACATGGTATCCCCCCCCACGTCATCAGATCATCAGACGTCTGACGTCATCAGCCCGTAGACGTGTAATAGCGTGTATTAGCGTGAATTGACGCTCATGGTGGACATACCCGGTACTAACGTGACTTTTGTGACATTTTCCACACTTGACTCACCATCTGTTCAAATGAAATTTTCGTTTTGGACCCCCAGCGTCTTTACATGTCCGTCCTCATGATTGTAAAGGATTAATTACAATGAATTTTTTTACACATACTGTGAAAACATTACTCACAAGTCATATACCATTTTGAAATGTCTGTATCGTTTAGTTTTTTTAATGTCTTTTCAACCACGTGGTATCATTTCTTTTGGACGTTAGTTATATCATGGCTACTCAACAATACACTGGTTGTCGTTAAAAAAATAAGAGAAGACATTTAGATATAGACACTATTTCATCCGCTAAAGATGAGAGTACATCGGAAACAAAAGTTGACTACTGGACCTGCTTTCTGGTGGTCGATGGAGTTGATGGAGTGCCACTTAAAATCAACCCTTTTTGTTGTGTCAAAAGCTCTCGAAGGCATTTGTGGAGACGTCAAGAATGTAACTCGTCTCCGGAACGGATCCCTGCTTGTCGAATGTTCAAAACGACAACAGTCCATTAATCTACTTAAGGCTTATCATTTTGGACCAAATGAAGCTGCTGTCTCTGCTCACAAGTCTCTGAACTCATTTTGCTGTATCATTCGTGATCGTAACAGATGTGTTTCTGACAAGTACGAAGAGGAAACTGCTGAAGAACTTCAATCTCAAGGAGTCACCTGTGTGAAAAGATTCACCAGGAAAGATCATGACAGAGTTGTGCACACTAACACCTATCTTTTTACATTTGCTCTTCCTAACGTGCCTTCTTCACTCAACGCCGGTTACTTCAACATTGGAGTGGATGTTCATATACCTAATCCACTCCGTTGTTTCGCATGGGGCCAGGTCTTGTGACAAATCACCTGTGTGCTTCCATTGCAGTAAACATCATGACAGTACTGACTGTTCAGAAGACATCAGTTCCACTTCCACGGTGAGCACTTCTCATCTTCAAAATCCTGTCCAATATATCAGAAATAATCAAAGATTCTCAAAATAAAATATACCAATAACATTTCTTTTACTGATGCCAATAAATTCTGCCAAGTCAAACTTATACAACTTCTTCCCCATTCTCCAACTCTGCTGCAGTTTCCACGTAATCCTGAAAAGTAGACAGTGCATGTCAGACAGACATCTGCTGGGTTTCAGACAATCAGACACTCTTTCCATTCCATTTCTGGAGACAGCAACGAATCTTCCACGTCTGCCTTGCAGATTGAGATTCAGCCCGAGCAGCAGACTCTGCCTTAGACTGTGAACCTGAACCTGAACCTGAGCCCGAGACAGTACAGAAATTACACAAAACTGAACATCTTCCAGAAAAAAAGAAAGGAAACAATTTAAGAAAATAGAACTAAGGGCCCTACAACACATATAGGTGCCGTCCCCGTTGACAATCCCTGTAGAGGTTCATAACAGCTTTGAACATCTAGATATGGAAGTCACTCCATCTCCGCCAATTCCACGGACAGGACCTTCCCTCGATCTCCAATTGAACCTCTATGAGTTGTTCTACTAACTTTCTACAATGGAACTGTAGAGGCCTTCGGAATAATTATAATGACCTTCAGCTATTAATTCAAGATTTAAAACCATTTTGTCTTCAAGAGTGAGTGAGTGAGTGAGTGAGTGAAGTTTTACATCACATTGGCAATGGTTCAGCCATATCGTGACGAGAAGTTATTATATATTATTCATACATATACGAAATAAAATCGATGGACAGTAAAGTAACTAATATATCACAGATTAATCGTTAAAACTAGCATACAACCATAAAAAAATATCACTATATGTCACAATACAATATAAAAATGAGATATAGATCCAGCAACCACATTGAGGCAAGCATACTAGGGACAATGGGGACTTACGGTACTTCTGGTACCTACATGGTACCCCAGTAGGATTCACACTATCTCTCTGGCTACTGTCGATGATGAGAAAGATTAGCCAAACAGTTAAAATTAACAAAAATACTACGATTAAATTCACATAGAAATGACAATTGTTTTACGATACTTCAACCCCCTGTGAAGATACAGCAACTAACAATCTCAGTTATGAATTCGTTCTACCAAATTACAAAGTTACTTACTTCATACTATATATATATTATAATTAAAATTTATCTATTAATTATATTTTTTTTAAAAACGATGATTAAAGGTGCACTTATTTGACTAAAAGATCCTTTATGGATAAAATTTTGAAATACTTATCCCTTGTGATGGAAAAATCAATGCAGTCAAGCAGGACATGCTTGACCGTGATTCGTTCATCACAAGGGATGCATAATGAAGGATCCTCACCTTCGTGGGTATATCTGCTGTGGCCAAAATGACATCATCGCATAATGACCTTCAAATCTGGACTGACAGCCCAAGTACGTGCAGCCGATAGTTGGTTTAATTTCATGTAATTTATTGATACCTGCTTGAGTGTCCCACTTCATTTACATCAGATCTCGAATGTAACATTTAATATCAGGCTTTTAATCACTATATGGGATAAGAAGTGGTGTCACAGATTTGTTGAGAGCTGCTTTTGCAAGCAGGATCAGCCATTGTGCTACCAATGATTCCATCATGGCTCGGTAACCAACAAAAAACGATGTAGTATTGGCCAGTAGCAAGATCATTAAACAATTCAATCATTTTGATTAAAATCGGATGTGTACAAGATAGATTTTTAACAGCTCAAAGATTTATAGAATAACCCACGAGATACGAGTGATTACGGAAAATATGTCACGAGTGACATATTTTACGTAATCACTCGTACCGAGTGGGTTATTCTATTTATTACCCATAATCATATTAAGGACGTTTCAAGGGAAAAAACCTGTCCCCGATCAAGAATCAGCTGTTTTGTATCAATCCGCGTGGGAAAAAACACTGTCCATTCACTCCAATCGCATTACTCAATAAACGTGTTATTACACGTGAAAAATATAGTTATGTTAAAAAACTATAAAGATCACATTAATGCAGTTAGATTTCTGTCCCATTTACACATCGTACACTATCTAGCATTGAGAAGACATGTTTCTAAAAAGGTTCATCAGGTTGTTTTAATCAAGGCTTGTTTTGACAAGATCTCGTCACTGACAGACAGCCCCCGTTGTGTATCGGCAGAGACATGCATTTCACACTGAGAAGAGGAAACACGGAAAACCTGTCAATTTTGTTATGTGTCATTTGAAAAAAATGCCAAAACCTATAACAACAACATAGACGGAATGTACAGAACCGGCGTTACAGTTTAATCCGGACAACACGTTTAATTAACATATCGTGTGTGATTTGAGACAAGTGTGACTGATTGAAAACATGTGCATGTGGGATTTTAGGCAGACTTGTCAATCACGCTTGTGGAGTAGACACAGTCAGATGACGGTCGTTTGTTGATATTTTGATGTGATTCATAATGGTCGAATACCTGTTGATAGACTAACACGGTATCTGGAGACTTAGTGACAAGCTGTCCGCATTCACGGAGTTCATTTAGTACAATATCGGACACAGGATCAGCTCGCTGGGGAAAGTTTTCTTTTCCTTGTATTTTTTATTATTTTTGGTTTGATTTCAAAACCTATCCGAGTTCAGCAAAGTGCATCGATTTCGCAACCAAATGTTGGTAATCGTGTCGCTAAGGTAACACTCTATGCTACCCTTGATCTCCTTCAAAGTAGACATTTCGAATTCTGAACCGTCTGATGTGCATGCCGAAATGATAAATTTGCAAAGGATAATGTTTAGCTGCACCTTTCCTGTGTCATTAACTCTCATATGGTGCCCGGACATCAGTCGGCCTACATACCGCTCAGCGCCGTAGATCTACTGTGCTGACTTTGCGGTTACAAAAACGTATACATTGTATAAAAAAAGTGTCATGTTCTTATTTCTTCACACGACGTTACAAAATTCTACGAAATAGTGTATCTTTATCATGTCTTTCGGAATGTAAATGTTGTTGCAAAATTAACTTGTTTTTATTCTCATGCCACCATTGAAAGTGTGAGTAGTCTTATTTTTATTTTTTTTCTTACCTGTATAAATTTGAACTAAGTTCATGTCAACTTGTCAAATTTAGTATTTTTCATTGTGTTTTCATTTTCATTGGCAGTTATCGATGTCATCATCGTTCACAAAGGCAAACCTGTCTGTACTAAGTCCGGTTTTGGGATTCGAGTGGTCGAAAAATTCGCCAAACAACAAGTCCTCTAACACAGAAGCAAACCGGACTTGGTGGTGTTGATCTTGGCGTACGAGAAACAGTTTCTCGCAACACTCGCAATCTGAATCTTGGAACTTCTATCTGGCCATATGCAGTTTTGACAACAAATACATTAAATGTGCTCAGAGGTTGAATTATACGAATAACTCTTCATGTCAGTCAGATCTCCGTCCGCTTTAACGAGGTCATTTACTTTGACAGGTGTCAAATGTTTGTTTACAAACCCAGACGGAGTTTTGGTTTTTACTGTAAAACGAATATCATGTGAAATAAATGAAAAAATAAATAATGTGGAATCATGTTGTTATGAAACTATGAAATTTCTTGTCTTAAAAATCTCGAATCAGAGAGATTGTAGCACGTAAAACATCTGAAGGGAAAGGCGTGGATTTACGAATGAATGGGATGAGAAAAAATAGTTCCGTTGTCCAATGAAAATTGATCTTCGTTCAACTGACCAATCAGCTTCGATAATCACTATTTGCACACTGTGCAAATTTCAAAAAGTTTTTACACTGCATATTTGAGCCCTTATGGATAATAAATAATAAAAATATAAATATGTATATAAAAATATAATAAATCGTTTATGTTTTGATTGGTTATTGATATATTCTAGGTCTGTGAACAGTGGCGCTGGCAACAGCGTCACCATCCTTGGATCCATCTGTAAATACAGATTTGTAGGTTTTGTATGAGGATCGTTATTGATTATGTTCTTGCAGATAAATAAGTTGATTTGTTTCAGATTTTTAAAAATTTGTGAGAGATACGTCTACTTCAGATCTGACTAATTGCCAAGGAGGAGTAGACAAAAGCCGGGAGGGAGATATCAAATCTTAGTCAGTATTAGCGTCTGCAATCTGAGTCTTGATCCAAATGCCAAGCGACAAGTTTTGGCTTGTTGTGAAACAGTTCCGCATTAAGAGGATGAAAGACACAGTTATAACCTTGATTTGATGGGTTTGCACATTATCTAGGGATAATTTTGAGCGGCTTTGTGCAAGCGAAGGCTCACCCGCCTTCGCATACAAACTATCTACAGGAGAGGTTCTTAATGCTCCTAGACAGAGCATCAGTCCTTGATGATGTATGCTATCTAATTTCTCTAAATTACCCCTAGCAGTTCCAACATTCACAACTGAACCATAATCTAGTTTAGATCTAATAAGGGATCTATACAGGTGAAGGAAGGTTGTCTGATCCCCATCCAACTTAGTATTTGCAACAACGTTTAGTAGATCAATAGCCTTCAAGCATTTAGTTTTAAAATATTTTTATGAGAGAAAAATGTCAAGTGGCGATAAAAAATAAGACCCAAGAACTTGGTCTCCTCGACAACCTTGATGGGAGCACCTTTTAACAATAGTTCTGGGTCTTCATGCGTCTATTATTAGTACAAAAATGGATACAATATTTGTTTTTGCTTTAGAAAATCTATAACTATTCTCAAGCGATCACTTTTGGATTTTATTTAGGCAAGGCTGCAGTTGCCTTTTTGCATGTGCGTGTTTTTGTCACGACAAGATATGCTGAAGTCATCTACAAATAGTGACCCATCAATTGAGTCATTCAATACCTTGGAGAGACTGTTATTTTTAATGCTGAATAATATTGACAGACAAGATACTGCCTTGTGGGATACCCTGATCCTGACTGTAATGGTCAGACAGGATGGAACACACGCGGACTTGAAATTGTCTGTCGGTTAAAAAACTGGATATTAAACTGAGGCAAACGACCTCGCAATCCAAAATCATGAACATCTCTTAAATGCCATGCTTCCAAGTTGTACCATAAGCTTTTCTAAATCGAAAAAGATTGATACAGCAACATTCTAAATGTAACAGATGGTCAAGGTACTTCTATTTTTCGGGAAACCTCATTGTAATGAGATGATTGGTCTCCAAAAACCAAACTAATCGATTGTTCACCATACGCTCCATAGTTTTGCAAACGCAGCTAGTGAGAGATATAGGACGGTAATAAGATGGATCTGTATGATCCCATCCAGGTATTGGTATAAGGACTACAATCGCATTTTGCCACTTTGGAGGAAAAATCCCCGATGTCCAAATATCATTAGATGTAGTTGAAAGTGTCTGAAGACATAATTTGATAAAGGTTTTTTTAAAACTGATAATGCATATTATTAGCCCAAGTTGCAGTAACTTCACTATGCCCAAGGGCGGTATTGAGCTCATATAGTAAAACTACTTCATTGTAATCTTCACCATTATCAGAATAAACCTTTTTCTTTTCCTGTTGTTGCGGAAATTTCTGAAATTTAGGATCATAGTTTGATGATGAGGAATGCTTGGCTAAAATTTAACCTAATCTATTTGCTATGTCAGATTTATCTGTTAATATATCATAACCATCTTTGAGATGTTTTATGCTGGATTTAGAATCCTTACCTTTCATTCTAAGAATCATGTTCAACACTTTTGATATAGGTGTGGGTAAATTGATTCTGGATACATAATTTCTCCAAGACTGATGTTTATTCTGTTTAAATGTTTTTCTAGCCTTTAGACTATTTATTTAATATTTAAATTATTGACTGTTGGGTGTCGGCGGAAGAAAACGTTTTCGCCTTTTTCCTACACTTTCTAGCATGTTTGCAAAACAATGGTTTGCGAATGTACGGGTTCACAGATGACTTAGGAATGGTTTCATCAGCTATGTGTTTCAGATGTTCTCAGAACAACTGAATAGGGTCTCGAATGTTTTGGAAAGTTTCAGGTTTCAGTGTTTTAGCTGCATGTAAATATGTGTTAGCGCCATCATTAAATATCCATAAATTATTGTTTGTAATAAAATCTTCAAGGACCATGCCCTTGGCGTTTGTATCAACACTTCCCCCAGAGAGGGTTATTTCCATTTAGGTCACCCATGATGACACGCGGTTGTGGGAGTTGGTCAAATAAAGACTGAAGATCAACCTGCCGAAGAGGGGAAGATGATGGAATATACAAAGAACAAAGTGTGAAGGCGATGTGAAATGTTAGCCAGACTGAAATCGCTTGAAGATTGGTGGTAAGAGGAATAACTCTATGAATTATGTCCTGTCCAACTAAGATAGAAGAAACTCCAGGGGCGTTTGCTCCTTGATGTGAGAAGAGATTATACATATTATACTTCCTGATGTCGCATTTATCTGTGATTTTAAGATATGTTTCTTGCAAACACGTTGCTGATGGTTATAAATCTTGAATTAAAAGCTGTAAATCATTAAAATTATTCATAAGTCTTCTACAATTCCATTTAGTTATGGTGGACGATTGAGTCGTGGATAGTCAATAGGTTATCGCTCACGTACACGTGAGGATAAAGGACTCCTACTACTGCTCTGCGACGATGGGGATTTCCTGGTTTTTTGTTTTCTATTTAGTGGACTGGGGACATACACCCCCACTCAGGTGTTGAGATGACCAGCTTTCAATGACTTAGGAAGGGCTCAAAGTGTAAAAGTAAGCAAGATTTCATGGTAAAACGCTTAACTGTTGTTACGCCTTGAGATTGTAATTCATCTGTAATTTCTTGCTCTAACGTGTCAGACAGGTAACAAGCTCTGTCTCATACAAAGCCTTGGCAAGAATTCAAGGTTTTGTTCAAGGACACAGCAACCACAATATTTGCAAATATGGCTTATGGGAAAAGATTGAGATATTGCTGTCTCCGTGAACACTCAACAAGAAGAGAGCCGCTTCGGAGACGTGTCACATTCTTCACTTCCCCACAAATTCCAGAAACAGTTTTGGAAATGGTGAATGAATTAAGACTAAAAGGTTGTCTATCAGCATTTTGAATCAAGTATGGTATGCAATGAAGATCAATAAATGTTGGAAGCGGCGAAAAGCTGTGCTTCTTCCCTGAGGACAATGCACCAGTGTACAAATCAGTCATTGCCATCCACACCCAGGACACACCTTATTTCCTAATAAGGCACCTAATGAAAAAAAAACTCGAGCCGGCTCTCATTTCGACTTGAGCGATGACTGACGCCATAGCAACTGGGGAGAAGATTTTGGACAGCCAAGACCAGGACTGGTGTAAAATCCCTCCAACATCGTTAGCAAAAGTGTATCAATGGGGAAGGGGATTATGTAAAAGAAATATCATTTTAATTAATGTCTTTCGGTGAAGTCTTGCTGTGTGAGGTTCAGAACTTATCAATCGCTCCTGGTATCCCAAAATTCCTGGAATCTCAGATGAATTCAAACCTGATGCGCCGTGTTGATGCCCGTGTCCACAAGTATGCTTTCATTTATTGATATTGGGTTTTATAGTGACGATTCAGTGCTGTTTAGTATATATACTACTCAAAATTTGATAAGGATCACTAGGTGATATGTGTGTAAGTTACCACAAACATAACAAAAGACATGACTCTGACTCAGAAACGTGTTTAATCATGTTATGAATGAAAATTCATGAACGGCATGAACTTATGGAATGTTTGAAATCTGCAAACACCAAAAGGCATTTCATTAAAAAATGTTAATAGCAAACAAGAGAAAGAATTACACAGTTATGAGGGATAGTCCATCATTACACTTAGTCGATGAAGTGTCAATATCGAGTATGACCTCCCCTTGCATCAATGACGGCCTGACAACGTCGAGATATGCTGTCAATAAGCACCCGGATGTTCCCAATGGGAAGGTTGTTCCACTCTTCCACGAGGGCATGTCCGAGCTCTACCAAAGTCGTGGGTTGTGCTCTACGGCGTGAAAGGGCAACCTGCAGCATGTTCCAGACATGCTCAATCGGGTTCAAGTCCGGCGAGCGCGCTGGCCAATCCATGCGGACAATTGTCTCCTGCTCAAGGTACTGCTCAACCACCCTGGCGCGATGAGGACGGGCGTTATCATCCATCAGGATGAACTCAGGGCCAACAGCACCAGCGTAGGGTCTGACGTACACATCGAGGATCTCATCCCGGTACCTCACCCCCGTCATTGTTCCTCTCTCCAGGACATGAAGATCTGTCCTTCCATCTCTGTTGATTCCACCCCAGACCATGATGGAACCACCACCATAACGGTCATGTTCACTGATGTTGGCATCATGGAAACGTTCACGTTGTCGTCGCCACACCCGCTGCCTCCTGTCTGTAAAGTCCAAACAATACCTGGACTCATCGATGAACAGAACTGGAACCCAATCGTTCCGTGTCCAAGTGACATGATCTTCAGCCCATTCCAATCGCTCCCGCCGGTGTCGAACACTCAGGGGGATTCGGACACATGCCCTTCTCGAGTAGAGACCTGCATTGTGAAGACGATTCCGTATCGTCTGAGTGGACACATTCACCCCCGAGGCGTTCAGGAGGTCGTTACGTAGGCCGGTTGCTGTCCAGAAGGGATGACGTCGTGCCTGAAGAGCCACAAAATGATCTTGGCGTTGGGTTGTCGACCTCTGACGACCACCCCCATGTCGGTGTGCTGCTGTACCAAAATTTTGCTGTCGGGACCAGGCCCTGCTTACAACGCTCTGGATGACGTTTAGTGCATTGGCAACGTCACGTTCTGAATAGCCAGCATCAAGCATTCCAATACATCTGCCCAGTTGTTCTGTCGTCAGGCGACGCCTTACACGTTGAGGGGGCATTGCGTAGATAAACGTAGTGTAAACACTCAATTGACTTTACAGTTTCACAATGAATCAGACACCGTTGCCTGATTGGAAATTGTGCAATGGTAGCAAAAGCATGAACTGTGATGTGAAACGCATTTCCCATGGCATGAAATGCACGTGCACGTGTGTTGGAGACGTTTTTGATTTCACTTGAACACAATATTGCCAGTTATGCAGTTATTTTGTTTTTTTATTAAGAAAAATATCTACGATCCTTATCAAATTTTGAGTAGTATATATTCAAGTCGCAATTACCAACTAAGATACCGAAATTTCGCGGGAGGTCGTCTTTTCATATGTCTTTCCATGTGTTAAACCGATGACCGAACATAAACCATGCTGGAATTGTTTTTTGTTTTTTTGTCAGTGTGGGTACAAGTACTGATATTATTTAACACCAATGGATTCTTCTTATGCTATTTCCGTTTCATGACAAGTTAATTTAAAACTCACCTCCTTTTCAATTTACGAACTAAAGAATAAAGTCATTTCACACCTTTCTGTCGTTTCCGCTCTAGCACAAGTGAACCATTGATTTCGGTTTCACATTTTTCATATACATTCTTGAATGAAGAATCTCACAAGATTTCATGTAATGGGGTTCAGTTCTAATCAATATCATAGCCTCTTAGTTAAGTTTTTTGACGTGCGGGTCAGATCTGACAGCTCTTCTTGATGAAGTTGGAGCGTCTTCTCCTGTTAACATCATTATTTTCTTTAACTTTCTTAAGCTTGTTGCTTCTAGTGGAATCAGAATTGACAGTCTATTGGGACTTACATTAAGTATCTCTGAATTGTGAATTACATATAACATTTCGCTTTGATGTCAAACAAGAATATCGTTTCGTTTGAACATCAAAATGTTATTTACTTTTGACTTGAAATTGATGGGGTTTTTTAATGGATATCATTTATCATAATGTTTTTTAACTTGAGTTCCTTGTCTCTGAATTCCTTATCACATCTGACAGTGGCCTTTGATTTTAAAGCACAAATCCTTTTTGCTTTTGGAACTTCGTGGTTTTTTCAAGCTTTCAATTTGAGTAGGGATTTTCATCTGTGCTTTAACACATTTGTAGTCTATTATAGTTTGGTCGTAGATTATCTGTTTCTGCCCAGTTTCATCACGTTTTATTATGTTATTTCTGTGCTATTATCGCATTGTTTCATGTTGCATGTGATTGCACTGGAAATCAACGCTGTTGTTTATGAGAGATATAATATAAATTATTGCTTCTAACCAAACTTGAATTTACACTGGCTGTATATTACTAATGTTATTACCCTCGTGGTACCACATAAACGGGTAAAATAACTTTTATCGAATTTGACTGATTTGATCTTGTATGAATCTCAGACTTACATAATTATATGGGTGGAGTGGTGGGTGGGGTGGGGTGGGGGGATGGGGGTGGGTGGTGGGTGGTCAGAGCTGCATACCTTCGGGCTTTCCTCCCACATTATGCTGACACGCCGCGATATAACTTGAATACTGTTAAAAACGGCGTTAAACCCAACTCACTCACTCACTCGTAATTATATGGAAATTGAGATGCTTTTCAAAAGTCTATCTTTGTCTCTAAAATCATGCTTTCCGACACATTTAAGCCTTTCTTTACTTTTAGTGTCGTGATAAACACAAAACATGAAAATGTTAAAATATGTGAGGTGACCTGAAATGGCGTTTAACGTCGCGATCAAATGTGAAAATAAATATTGAAGCTCAGTTCATATACACAAAACAGAAACGATGCTTATTTTTCAGGCAAATACATTCCTCATGCCACAGCATTATTCTACTCCAGACAATAAAATGGCATCTATACCTGTGACAGAATGATTGTACTCCATGACAATACTATGACGTCTACACATAACTGTAACAAATGTATTAATGACAATATGATGACGTCTACATGTGACTCAAACGACATACCAGACAATACCATGACGTCTGTGATCTGTACATTTATTTGATCACAGTTCAAAAGTGCGATGTTGGATATAAATAGATAGTCCGTAGACTTGGGGGTATGTGCGTTAAGAATTCTGAAAGTGTTAAGAGTTCTTAAAATCAGGGCAATACATAAAAACTCAAGTCGGTATATTTCTGTTGCTGCTCTCTGATTGAATGGTACATGCATCGTAGGAAAAACGCATTGAAAGTGCGATCGGTGTATAAGAACCTTTTCGGGTGTGTTGGTATTTGTGTCAGAATACCCAGACAACACTAAACTCTCCGGAAACGCAGGACATCCAGACAACACTAAACTCTCCGGAAACGCAGGACACCCAGACAACACTAAACTCTCCGGAAACGCAGGACAACCGGACAATACATAATTCTGAAGCATCAAGAAAAGTAGACAGCAACTGAACTCTTTCACTTATATAGGAACAGCGATAAACTGGTCGTTGATTCGATATGCAAATGACACCTGATCACATTGCAAGTATCAAAATTACATCTGAAACTTCGCGATCGTGTGTTTTTTTCTTAAATATTGAGCACCAAACAAGTTATACAATGATCCAATTATCATTCCTCTATAATTAAGCGTGTATTTACATGCTAGTCTCCGAATACATACGTGTTTTTCGTGAAGCTAAGGGCATGTATTTTCGGCTTGATATTATAGGGATCGTATAAATATGTTATTATATACACAAAGAAAAAAGTTAAGCACACCCTAATATATATTTCATTATTGTTATTGGTCCCAATATTTGTAACAGTCATAAAAGATATGATTACGGAAAGAATTATGTTTTTGTCGAGATGATGTAATCAATCATGCGTGACGAAAGCTCACGTGCCATGCATGGTATGCCCGTGCAACATGCTGCCCTCGAGTATGTCTAAAAGCAGTATATCCAAACGTTAAAATTGCTTTCTGAAGCACGGTTTTAAACAGTTATTCCATGACATTGTGTGACCATGGCACGAAGGCGATTATCAAACGCCACAAGATGGCAAATAATCGGCATGAATAACGCAGGAATGTCTTGTAAAGCCATTGGTCGGAATTTGGGGTATCATCACACTGTCGTAAGCCGTTTAGTCCAGAAACATGCTCAGACCTGTGATGAACAGGACCGTCCCAGATCCGGAAGACCTCCTGTGACGACACATCGCGAAGACAAGGACCATCTTCGTCTCATACGCCGAGAACTCCTTTTACACAAAGACTGAAACAGCTGTTGTTGCCCAATCGTCGTTTCAGCAGCAGAATCGGCTGAAAGCAGCAGGACTGAGGGCTAGACGAGTCATAAAGCGTCCCTTGTTGAAAGATCACCACAAAGCTGCTCGTTTAGCATAGTGTATTGCGCGACAGAACTGGAATCTGAGAACTTGGAGGCGGATCCATTGGTCAGACGAAAGTCGCTTTTTGCTTCACGTCACTGATAGAAGAACGAGAATTTGGAGGCACTGGAACACGCCTACACCCCCCGGAACATTAAACAGACTGTTGCATACGGCGGGGGCTCGGTAATGGTTTGGTGGTGTATCTCACATGATTGCAGGTTGGATTTGGTCATCATAAGGGGCAACTTAACAGGGGCTCAGTAGATCCGGGACGTTTTTAGGCCAGTCGTCGTTCCTCATTTGGACAACCACCCCCTTGCTACTCGACCTCAGTACATGGGATGACAATGCACGGCCTCATCGTTCGCATGCAGTCATGGATTACATGAGGGACAATGCAATAACGACTCTACCCTGGCCAGCAATGAGCCCAGATTTGAACCCCCTTGAACATGTTTGGGATATTCTGGGGCGGCGCATACAAGCATGAGATCCTCCTGTACAAGATTTACGCCCAAAGGAAGCAGCATTGCATCAGGAGTGGTTGTTTGTGACCCATCAACAGATCTAACGTCTGACTGGAGGCATGAGACGTAGGGTGGAATGCGTCATCCGGGTACATGGCGGTTATACCCGCTACTGATCTGTTTCACGTGTCATGTGAAGTAGAGACTTTAAGGAACATTTTCACATGAAACATCAAATGTAATTCGTTTGCTTAATCCTGCAGCTCCATACTCTTTTTATAGGTATTGTCTAAGGTCAAAAACAGTAAATTTACAGTCAGCAAATTGCAATCACAACACACCAATATATTTTTTATTTGTTGTCAAATGTTTGCTCTATTCGATTACATTGGTATCGCCGAGTTCCTGTGGTCAATCATCACATGCCATATTTTTTTGCCATTTGTCATAGCTCAGAAAAAAGGGTATGCTTAACATTTTTCTTAGTGTATATCAATATTTTCCGATCCAGGCAATTTATACATACACCCATAATTATGAAAGGGAGAGAGAATACGTCCCTGTGAACACGTATTAACCATACATGTGTCTATTATGTACATATTTTTACGTGCCGATGATTCAAGACTTAGGACTGAGAGGCCTAATAGTAACACACAATAATGCCGTTTAAGTTCATAGATAAACTTTCTGGGTTGACTTGACTGATCTCCCAGATATGGTTATTTACGTGACTTGTGGAGCGAGTTCTGGGACGTCGCAGGGTTGATCGCTGGGATGTGGTTACTTCTCCGACTTTTCAGCTCAGGGTGAGAGATCAGCACGGTTAAGTACACTAGCACCGTTACTGATCAGGTTAGCGCTGTCTACATTATCCTTATATCCTGAAATTCTCTTGAGCCAGAGCTGTTGACAATTTCTTCAGAAGCTCCCGTCGTCGCTGGTCTTGTCAGTTTAGTTACAGCTCTTGATCCTGTTTGTTAGAGTGACCTCAGTCCACTCATCCTGCCCAATTAGAATAGGTTCTAGTCTCAACTTAAGTGGTCTTCCGGCAGATTTCCTGTGCCTTTTATCACAAGCATCTTTTATCCCATCTGTTCCTTCTCGTCACTATAGATGAAGGTCGGAGCATGTTGCGAGGACCTGGGCCTTGGGCTCTCGTCCAAACAGACGTTTTGCAGGAGTTGATAAATGATCTTCACTCTGAGTGTTTCCAATGTTCAAAGACCTGTGTAAAGGTAGTATTTTGCAGCACTGCACTTCTTCATCATTAGCTTAGCCACCTTGGCTGTAGCTTCAGCAGCGTCATGATACTTTTCATAACTGAAACCGAAGGACTTGCTGAAACTCTCTCTCTGTATATTGTGATATCTCATCGCTGATCACGATGGAGGGGATGTCATGGTACAATGGTCACAATGCAGCATTTGACGTCACCCAACAACGGACATAATATTAGATACCTGTCAGGACAAAGACAAGAATTGATTCACATGTAGATTACATCTTGTTTCTGTTTCCTCTCCTCTATCACTCATCGATGCTTGAATTGTCCCCGTAAATGCTTGAAAAAAATAATTATACTTTATACTGCAGGAACAAAAAGAAATTGTCTTCCATAAAAATTATATTGAAGCGAGGTGTTTACTTTAGAAAAGAATAATCAGGCTCATATTTTTAATTTAACAATATCCTAATTGAAGCTGTAGCAGAGAAAATATCTATTCTCCATGAAATATTCCAGGCCCCCACTAGCAGGATATCAAATATTCCTCCAATGGAAGATCATATAGTTATTTTGTGAGGGAACTCTCTCCGCTTGTGGATTTAATAGACTTACCTTCTTGTAAACCAGATAGAAGTTGTACTTCTCAGTTCGCAAAAGAAACCATTGCTGTTAGGGGCCTATGGGAGTGGATTCCTTAAGATTGCTAATACGGGATTGTGATCCATTACCGCAGTGACGAAACGTTCAAACGTATGGTGATGGAACTTTTGAAGTCTGAAAGTAGCTGGCACCATTTCCATTTCAATCTGAGCATATCTCCTTTCTGTGTCGCTAAGATACCAACTTGTATGGGCAATAGGCTTGCCTTCCTTAAGTAACATCCACCCATGGTCATGCTCACATGATTCATTTCACAAAGTTCATTTCGGAAAGTTCGGAAAGTACACATCAATTTCATCACCTGGTTGTAGCATTCCTGTTGGGTCTTGAACCACACATTAGAAACGTCATTCTTGCTGAGGCTGTGCACAGGCACAGTAGCTTCTGTCAAATTTGGCGGGGACTCTGACATGTCGTTCACGAGTCCCAAGTAAAGCCAGAACTCTTCAGCATGTCATGGCATGTCATGTCGTTCACCAGTCCCAAGTAACGCCAGAACTCTTCAGCATATCATGGCATGTATTGTAATTGACTGTAATCTATGTCCGATGAACGTAATTTGTGATTTCAGCTTATTTCTATTTATGTCTCTCATAATATCTTGCCAGAAAATCATGGATATGCTTATCGTGATGCTTTATTCCTTTCTCATGTGTGAGCAGCACACAACGGCCTTGGAAAACACTCTTTAGCCACTGAGTTCATGAAAAGTATTTTCGAGTACTGGTAGAGTATTCATGAATACTCTCAAAGGTGACTCCTTCTTTTTGTATGAAGACTTAGCAGCATTACAAATGAAAAAGCAGAATAAAATGTTACAAATCAATGTTTGCAATGTACAACTTACAATAGGCCTAAGAGGTTATGCCGTGATAGATGTAGTGTGTTATGCACTGACACAGTTTCTTTGTTAATGGAATCATATTTATAAAGACAGAAGCAAAATAGACCTACACGACACTAGTGACTACTCAATAGATAATCCGATATACAGTGTATTGAATAAAAAGGTTTTAGGTAAGGTCCTGGCACTCCTATTTCTGAGTATGTCGGATTATGACCGAAGATGTGCATTCTACAAGAAGTGTGATCTCGGTGAGATTAGAAAAGTGAAAGTAGTTAAGAAATATGAAGTACAAAAGTACATTAAACACAGGCAGTATAAACATGCTTCATTACACAGCAGGGTATTAAATCATGAGATATATACCTTAAGAAATGGATGGATTGCCGATTACAGTATAACTACATATGTGTATTGTAATGAAGGTAAAATTGTATCATGAGGGTCAACAAGTGGATCTTCGCGGGAAGATGTAATGTTCTGCATAGTCGTCTGAAACTACCTGGGAAGATGTAGTTTTCTGAATAGCGATCTGAACACCCATTCTACTTAATTACTTCTACTCACCTGCTGTTTCACTAACCCTCACACCTACCGGTGAACTCCGCATTCACTTGTCTACCAACTTACTTATTCACATCATTAACTGAACTGTCGTTTAATGTGAAAGTAAAGACCGTTTGGCTAGGATAAGAGTTTTATATAACTCTCTTGCTCGTCAACTCAGTTCATTCACTCACTCATCCATCCATCATCCAGCCATCCACCCCAAGCTGATGTAACTAGTATGTGTTTAGATGATCCAATAATGGCACATATGAAGACATGTTCATTATTAGTCTCCGTTTAGAAAGTCAATACATGGCATATTTGAAAACAAGTGCTTATTGTTAGTCTCTGAATTTGTTCAAGTTCATCTAGTTTTTGTTGTATATCCCAAGGCGTTGTTAAATGCCAGATCCGTAGGCATTACTGTCGCATGTCACACATACGTGTGTGTCCCGTTGGGGTATGTGGTTTAGACGGTTTGTAAAGAGTAAAACGTTCGTCTGTGTGATCTTCTAGATGTGTCATCGACAAACTGACATGTATATTTGAAACCGTATTTGATATGAAGTCCGTGTCCGACAAATTTTGAGCGTGCTGCGGCCGGAATTTTATGACTAATGTTTTGAGATGCCCTCTTTTGAACCCATCTGTTCTCTCAGTTGTCATGATCCCTACCTCTGTAGAGACGTTTGACGTGTATAGAAACATTTATACGATTATTAATACCTTTCTCATGCTGATATGTCCACCAATCATATTATGTCGAAGTTGGTTATTTATTTACTTTTTTACGCGAAGATCCGGGGTAGGATAGGTCTTCAGCAACCCATGCTTGCCGTAAAAGGCGACTATACTTGTCGTAAGAGGCGTCTAACGGGATCGGGTGGTAAGGCTCGCGGACTTGGTTGATGCATGCCATCGTATCCGAATTGTGTGGATCGATGCTCATGATGTCAGTCACTGGATTGTCTGATCCAGACTCGATTATTTACAGACCGCCGTCATATAGCTGTAATACTGCTGAGTGCAACGTTAAACAACAAACAAATAAATACTTTTTCCGCGTCATTATTCAAAGATCACTACTACTTTCTGTGGATACTTAAGAGTCGTCCTTGCTGCAAACTGACTGTACCTGATGTCCAGGAAGATCTATAGCATCATTCAATTCATTGAAACGGCTCCGTGGTCGCCATGGTACAAACTGGCGGAAAAATTAGGTCATGTTGTAAATAAGAAATCGAGGAAATACTATTGTACAAGGTGTTCGCTGTTTATTTTCGTGTCCATCATATCGTCCTTTGATAATCCAATAACAGGTATAGTTAAGGGGGAATATGGATTGTCTCTTTATATTCGAAATTACTTCAATGATTAATTTGTATACTGAACAGTGAAGATGTTATGACGATATACGTCTGTAAAAGTAATTTCAGGCGAGTAAGTCATACAGCATAGCGTGTCCACTATGTTGGGCGATACATGCACGACACCTTGATGGCATACTGTTGATTAACTTACGTATGGTTGTCCTTCAGAAAGGGGGATTCTACCAGTGATCACATTTTCGATTTTTATGACCTCATGGAATTAGTAAAAGCTAGAAATAAGAAAATTGTTTTGTGCGTTTTCCAAAAGCATTTGCTATGTTTGGCCATATGATATCTTGAAACTTTTTTAACGTTATTTATAATATGTACCAGAATATCGAATCATGTGTTTCCTGTTATAGTAATTTAACAAGATTTTTTCATGTAAATCTGGAGTAAGACAGGAAGAATACCTGGCGCATCTCTTGTTTTAAATATTTTTTTATGACTCCGAAGCGGCACTTGTACAGGATTCATGTAAATATGTCCAATTGAAACCAGATGAATTGTACAATCGAATCGAAATTTACTATCACAATATTTGTATTACTGTACGCAGATTATGCAGTGTTATTGGCACACTTGCTTATGATCTAAAACATATGTCAGACTCATTTCATAGCTGTTGTATACATTGGAGGCTTTAGATTAATACTACTCAAGCTAAAGTATTATAAATTGTTGGACCAAAATATGATTATGAACATAATTTCAAAATTGGTCATCATGTTTTGGAAAAAGTTTTTTTCTTATAATGGTGTTACCATTCAAAACAAATCAAAATTCACTTTTAACAAAGACAAAAAAATTAATAGAACATGCAACAAAAGCTATGTTCTATGTTTTATGCCAAGGACGGAAATTAAATGTATAACTTAAATGTCAACTGGGGCTTTTTGACATTATGGTTATGCCAGTTCTTCTCTACGGATGTGAAGTATTTGGATTTGAAAACATCTCAACTCTAGAAGGTGTCCATTTACGTTTTCTAAAATATATTTTATCATGATGAAAAAGTACTCCAAATTTCATGGTACATGGGAAGAAATCATATATCAAACATCGCTAAAATGAGAATGATGTGTTTGTGGGCAAAATTACTCTCCGTGAAATTATCTAAATTATCCTTACTTGTATACAAGTTATTATATAATGACGACCTATTTGGAAAATGTAAACATAAATGGAATGCATATATCAAAAGAACTTTTGACTAACTTGGGCTTAGGTACATCTAGTTTTCACAAAGTTTAAAAAATCCTACTTATTTATAACATTTAGTCAATGAAAAATTAAATGACATTAATCTACCTTGTTGGACAAGTGCAAGAGATAAGTTTTCAAAAGATACTTTGTATCGTATCATTAGAAATGATTACCTTACTGCGAATCTTACTTAAATTTAGAACTTGTAACCATAATAGGGGGAAAATAGCTTTGACAGAAAGAAAACATCCACTTTGTAAACTATCTGAAATACATCATGTAGGTAATTAATTTCTATTATTTGTATATTTATCCAGCTGAAGAAAACGAAAGAAAACAATTGTTTACACAGATTCTACTACATCGAACCTAATATGTATAAAATGAATGAGACAGTGAAAGCACTATGTCTGAAACTGATATAAAGTAACATTGCATGAAAAGTTGTCATTTAAATATCTGGATAATTTTTTGTCAAAGTTTTAACATTTCCTTGTCCGGAAAAATGTAATTTGATTGACGATAAAACCGGTCGCCCAAACGCATCACGGCAACGGCCATGGTAACCCGGTGCATGTGAGTTCCGTGCAAACTGAAATGCACTTGCGTTCCCCCATTTCTTGCCCTATACAACTCCACCCAGATCGGATAACATTCATTTGTTATTGAATTGCTACCACATGCCAGGATGATCAAGAAATCAGCGAACAAGCCCTTGGATGATTGCAAGCTGGACAAACCGTCCGGCAAGTAGCCAATACATTTCAAGTCGAAGTAAGGACCACATACAGGCTCCAGCAACGGTACCAGACCACCAACACTACAGATGACCGACCCCGTAGTGGAAGACCAAGGGTCACCAGGACGTCCGACAAAAGGGTCCGACGTCAGGATCGTCAGATTGTGCGACAGCATCTTCAAGATCGCTTTGTTACTGCTGCGGAAACTGCTCGACAGACTATGGGGACACACCAGCGACACATTAGTGCGGACAACGTGCGTCGACGATTGACGAGCAGATACCTCCACTGTCACAGGCCACAACGAGGACCCATTCTGACACGACGTCATCGCCGGGGCCGTCTTCAGTGGGCAACACAGCACCAGCATTGGCGCCACCAGCAGTGGAGAAGAGTCCTCTTCTCAGACGAGAGCCGTTACTGTATCTCAACAGCAGATGGCAGAGAGAGAGAGAGAGAGAGAGAGAGAGAGAGAGAGAGAGAAAGAGGGAGAGAGAGAGAGAGAGAGAGAGAGAGAGAGAGAGAGAGAGAGAGAGATTCTGTCGACGCCGTGGGAATGTTATTCGGATGCTTGTGTTGTTGAGAGAGACTCGTGGGGCCGTCCGAGCATCATGGTGTGGGGTTGAATTGGTCTTGCACAGAGGGTCGGCCCTGAGGTCTTTCAGAACATCGGTCCAGGGAGAGGCAATACAGCAGCTTGGTACATTGATCAAGTCTTGAGACCACACGCCATACCTCATTTAGCACGTCGCCGCAACTAGTTTCAGCATGATAACGCCCGTGCCCACACTGCGAGAGCGTCAAGAGACTTCCTCCACAGGATGGCATCTGAACCATGCAGTGGCCTGCCCTCCGTCCCGATTAAAAACCCACTGAACACCTGTTGGTCGAGATTCAAAGACGGCTGAATGACGTCCGACCAAGGCCGACAACTGTAGCTGAACTGCGTCAGACGATCCTCAGAGTGTGGGCTCAAGTGCCTATGGCCTTCATCAACCGCCTCATCCATCCCATGCATCGACGTTGCACGGTAGTCATCAATGCACACACGAGATACTGACTTGTGATGCCATTTTCTCTGAGACTAGTGTTGTGTTTCACTTTTGACATTTGAACATTTGACACTTTAATTACAACTCCTTATCATAAAGATAAATTGATAAATAAATACATTGGATAAGTCGAAAAAGGAGTTTTGACAAGCACGATCATAGATCTATCTGAGGGATATGGGTCTGAGGGTCCTGAGGGCCCTGACTTGCTGTTGCATGGTATCCCAGTGAGATTACAATAGTCTGGTTTGCACGTCGCTATATAAGTGCAATAATCTTGAACCCAACCTTTAACCTCATTTCACCTTTCCTCACGTCAAATACACGTCAATAGAGATAGCAAAACGCTTTTGGAATAACCATAGAGTACAAGTTTCTTTCTACTTTCCAAGTCTACACATAGGAAGCCTCGTTAGATTTACCGTGTCGTTCGTCTTATTTCAAATCTTCAAAAACAACTTCAAAGAAATGTCATGTCTGCAAAAATACCCAAGCAATGTTTCCTTAATAGTCCGTGGAATAAATTGCGATGATGTGTGATGGTACGTAGCCTTGACCAGACCACGCAAAGTCTCTCTCTTATTCAGCTCATCATGATAGTCCACGTAATGTATGTGATGGATATTGGTCCATACATCTTATTTGATACATCACAACATGACATATTGTGTGTGGCTGTAGCGATGTGTTCAGCTGTGCTATTTCCATGCAGCATTTTATTACACTAACGTAATGTAAAGACATTATCTGTTTTACAGACACTGAGATATTGGTTATTATTTTCGTTGACATTATAAGAAACATTGTAAACATAAGCCTGTCATATCTTTCTGTCTAGTTATCGTAATGCCGCGTGCAGAAATAGGTATATAGGCAATTAGTGATACATATACTGGCAATGAAATAAACGCAAATCAAACTGTACATTTACTTCATCATTGAATATTCTCTAGAAAGAAATCGAAACCTTCCCAATATTAAGTCTTTGTCTAGAGCGCCAGGTTTTATATCAAATTATGGCCAAGTATACACTTATATGATTCAAAGTCGTTCACAAACGTGCAATTACCGTCATTTTGATACTGCAGGTGCATTTCCTATCTCTACAATATTGAGCTGTCCTGATATAGGGAAACTGTTTGGAATAGCAACAGTTTAATGTGAGAAAACACAACTTTATCACGCTTTTCATCACAATCTTCAAACGTCAGGTAACACAATGGGGATACCGTTCTGGGTTTGTTGAGAATGAATCCATACAAATATCGTAGTCATCCAAAGAAGTAATTTTGTCCACCTACTTCCACTAAAACTGCATTTGTTTAATACCGATTGCTCAGCGCGAGAAATATCTTTGTACCTTTTAAGTGATTCCATATAAACATACCCCTATATCTGACTACCGCAATATATAATTGGTGCACGTTTCATAACAATACAAACGGATTTATACGAAAGATCAAAATGCAGCTCCATTATCTTTTTATCCCCCGCCCAACGAAACGGGGATACAGAAATGGGCTCCGTCTGTCCGTCCGTACTTCCGTACGTCACGTTTCGTTTACGGAGCATAACTCGGAAACCGTTAAATATTTTTTCATGAAACTTTGCATGTCTGTCTGGAAATGCTGAATAGGTGCCTTTTGCTATTTAGAAATTTTAGAAATTTTAATTTTTTACGTTTCCATGGCAACAAGTTAGACTTAGGTTCCGTGAGGGTAGGGTTCGTTTCTGGAGCATAACTCATAAACCGTTCAATATTTTTTCATGAAACTTTACATAAAACTGGTGCCTTTTCCTATTCTAAATTGGAAATTTATATTTTTTTATTTTTCCATGGCAGCAATTTATTAATTCTTCTTTTAAATGCCCCAAAAATCAACTTGATTTAACCTGTTGAAGGATCTTATAAGTCATAATAAAGTTTTTTTGTGTGCCTACATTTTGTGATTGTCATCATTTGGAGGTATCTCTCATAGTTGGGGAAATTGTGCATGCCTTCTACCAAGTTGTCAGTATGTGCCTCAATAATGGTTGAGGATAAGTTTCGTTTAATGACTTCATAATCAAATCATTCATCATATTTCTGCATTGATTATGACAGAGATGAGTGTGCGATAAGATGGCATTCTTCTCTATGATTTTTTTTACATTTATTCAGCACATTTTGATATGAAGACTTTTGTGCTGTAGATGCAGTTACAGCTCGTTTTCTTCTCCACAAAATGTCCCAGTACCTGTTGAAAGAAAAAATACCCAGGCATGCTAGCTTTTGGTTTAACAACTCACAAATCTCTGGGACATACTTATCAATATATTGTTGCTGATTTAACACTCCCCCATCGAACACCAATGGCACAAGGGTTAACATACACAAACTTGTAAAAGAAAGTACTTGTTAATGAATCGGCAAAACAAGAAATGGAGCGCTTGAGGAACAAAGACATTCTCTCATGGCAACATCCCCATTGTTCTTTGCCAAAGGACACGTATGCTGGGCATTTAAATATAACATCACTTCCAATACACTTTACAGATCTTATGTCTGATATATCTGTGCATTATCTTGCAGTGTTGTGCCTCGCTTAAACAAGAACGGATGAGACTGCCAATGGTAATGATTTTCCTATGCCAGGTCACAACATTCCCAACATGGACTAGCTGTGGCAATGAAAGATGCCCTTCAGTACAGAGAGGCAACAGAACTACAGATACCTCCTGCTGTAGAGTCTCTCGGATGCTACATTGAGGCCAGTATTACTCTCTTGGTTATTGTCATCTATAGGGGACCATCATCATCTCGGAAAACTTTGCTCATTCTCTTGCGAACTCTGCTGGAGCAGCTGCCTTTCAATCAATATATAATTGTTATCACTGGGGACTTCAATATGCACCAGTCTGTCCGTGACAACAATGCACTATCCAACCCCATGGAGCAGTTAACATTCGCCCAGTATAACAGCAAACCAACCCACACCCTTGGGGGTACACTAGACTTGATCTTCTGTAATGAGCCCATCTCAACGGGGGTCTTTCCAGTTCCATACACTGACCATCATCTTGTGTGGGGTGTGACGGAATAGGTTTAGTATATTGAAGTGACTATCATATCTTTGTATGTTAAACAGTGTGGTAATGAATTGAACTTTTTGAATCTTAATATTTGGATTTAATCTACTATGTCCAAAGCATCATCTTGGGTTTGAACTGGTAATGACCATTGTCACATATAACAAACCAATACCATTTATGTTTCTTAACAAATACTCCATGTAGATATTATTACGAGTCAAAATGTGACTTGTAATGTTTTTCTTTCTCCCACCTCAATGAATTCAGTAGTAAATGTAGGAACTGGTTTTGTCAGTTTGTACATCCATCATGTTTTTGTGGAGGTTTCATTTGTTTCTTGAACTTCATAGTTTTGCAGCATTTTATTTTGTTTCTTCAGGATATTTTGCATTTGCATTTCTTCACATGTATGTGTTTGTGTGATCAAATTTCACTACTTTTGACATAATATACTCTTCATTTGCGGATAGGAGACTTGGCAACGTTGGTGGCAAACTCTTCTTTCTTTTACAATTTCCATGACAACAAATTCCACCTCGGTTAAAAAAGGTTAGGGTTTGTTTAGATTTAATTATGTCATAAATTCTGCAATAGGGGCGGGGATATAGCCACGTTAGTGGCAAACTCTTGTTAAAATTGGGAAGCAAGCTTTCCTGGTATGAATGTATTCCGGGCCCTGTTTGTTCTCAATACCGACTCGTAGTCGGCGGTCAGCAGTACGAAGTATAACATGCGAAATATTGCTTAAGATTTCATTTGCTTTATCAACTATTTGCTAATCATAAATAGTGTTGATGTCCTAGAGAGAGATGCCAATGATCTTATTCACAGTAAGACATGCTTTTAACAGTTTCTGTTTTTGCGAACAGGCTGGTTTCCGAACCAGCTAATGAAGTGGAAAGTCAGAATACTTACAATAAATGTTTTATAAATCCTTGAGATGATGGTACAGTCAAACTGTCTTAAATGAAGAACGAGATCCAACCTATGTTAACCCTTTTTATATATAACCGAGTCCACAGAGGTAGTGTGTGTGTGTGTGTGAATGTATGTGAGTGTATGTGTGTGTGAGTGTGTGTGAATGTGTGTGTGAGTGTGCGTGAATGTGTGTGTGTGAGTGTGTGTGTGTATTCTGATTTTGCATCCCACGTAAGTTTATACTCGTATACTTGGTTATAACTTCTACTACCTCATTATCAATAACAACTGTATTAATACACGATTTATCTTTCCTAAAATCTAACTTATTTTGACATTTATAAAAAGAAATATCCTGAAACTAAGATCTAAACTTAGAAGTGTCATTTCTGTACCCTAGTTCTGGACCGTTGACAAGACCTGTATCATTAAGATGTCACTTTGTGTCACGAATACATCATATGCCATTAACATTTCAGACTTCTTGATAGTGGAAGTCAGCGAAGCCTGTGGGCATTGCCAGTTACGGCAAGTCGCCGCTACGTTGAAAAAAGTCAAAGATCTACTGTCGGAGAACGCATTGATACTTTAAGCGCAGCAAAAAAAAGCTTACATTAACTGCAAAATTGGCGTACGAACCGTAATGCTAACCACGAAAACATATCAACTATTTTGACAGTCGGGAGGTAACATGGTGTTTTTTATTTTAAAACATCGAGGCAATCAATAAGATTAGTACTTATATCTGTGTGTAAGAACTGGTAAGCGTTGAGTAATTGGCAAATATGTTCATGAAAGACTCAGAATACTGACAATAGGTCGAGCGTTTTTAATTTGAGGACAACTGGAAATGTAACCGTGATGAACACATTTTTAATGACTACAGTGGAGTTAGCGTATGTCTGTCATGATGGTTAACCACATTACCACGCCCGTTGTGTAGTGATCCTACTGAATTACAACATCAGTTTCACCAGCGGAAGTTGAACACACGTAACATTACGGTAATCTTTTTGACTTAGTATGTTGTACTGGTTTTGCTCTGATGCTTAAAACCAAAATATTTCCCAGGAAACAGAGATAAAAATATTTCAGAAATGTCAGGGTACTTGGCAATGAGAGGAGAGGATGATAACCCGTGTAACTACGATCTCAAAGTGCTCTTTTCTTTTTTATATGCGTAGAACTTTCTCTCCTTTAACTGTCACAGTACTTCCACTGTTACAATGTGACGTCACAATACAATGACTATGCCATCAAAGTATTATCCTGACGTCACACTGAAACAGTTATGACTTCAAAGTACGATGACGTCGCATTGTTATTGTGACCATTGTCCAGCTATCCTTAAACTTTCAATTTCGGTTCCTCTATTATCAAGATGAAACTTCACTAAATCTAACGAGCCTTTATCCTCTGATGAACTATTGTATTCTGATTAATGTATTTTCTAATCCTCTACAAATCCACACATTAAAAACACATGGTTGAATGATAACTGGAAATAAACTTGGGAGGCGAGGAAAGTGGCTGACCATTATTTCCGTCGCCACCTTATGCTGTATAATATACCTGCTAAAGCACCGCCTACCTTTAAACAAAACAAACGCGTGGGCAAACTTTTTTTCATAAATTACCCGTTTTTCAAAAGACTAGGTTACACATGTACAAAGAACAGGTGTAAACCCGCTATACTTAGCACTAGTTTATTGTAACTCAGGTCACTTGGTGAGAATTAGCTGTGGATAAGGACATTATATTTTCGTGGTGATTTGTTCACGAGGAACCAAACTATTTCAACACAAATAACATTTGGAACTGTATACGTTTAGGTATAAACAAAACCAGAAGGGAAAGATGAAATTGTACTCCTTAAAAAAGATTGATGGCGTAAGCGCGAGTTTGAAGGAGAAAGACGTTGTCTCCGTGTGCCCCGTCGACATGGGTATCTCTCTTGATCAATACAGGGCAAACATAGTATGCTACTCCAAACCAAGTAAGTCAAGGCAGTCAAATCCATGGTGTAAAAATAGCAAAGTACTCTTTTTCCCTATGTTTGAGACTGATACTCTCCCAGTCGAACCCCGGCCCCACCACGAGACAACAAACTCTAACTGTTGATGAGAGGGGATCGCTAGGAGTAAATCCGAGTGAAAAGGAAAACACTGATATTGTTAATCTTTTACACGACATTAAATATGACAAAAGCTTTTACGTAATTCGAGAAGTAATAAACCATAGCTGTTTACTGTACTATCATGTGTAGATCTTTGTTGACAAAAGTCGTCACATACATACGTATCACCAAGTCGAATATACTCTCAGTGAGTCGGTTTCGTCCTCCACAATAAAATCATCGTTATTACCTATTCTGGCATTAAAATCTCCACACAGCAGTATATCTACATTTTCGTCATATTCTGATTTCAAGATGGCTAACTTTAAGTCTGAGTCACCAATTCCATTATCATTAGTATCGGCACAAAGCGGGGATTTAAGATTAACCTTTCACTGTGTGTGTTTAAGCATAAAAAGACAGAATTTATCCAGTCTGGATGAGTTTGATCAACATAATGTAACAGTGAGTTCCTCACATACACAGCCACTCCGCTTGAATTTTTTTTTAAAATCTCCTGGCTGGTGATGCACAAAAAAGTCTGGGGAAATATTTCTAATCCTATCTGTGACAGGCTGCATGGTCTCTATCAGGCCAAATATTTCACATTTCTGGCAAAAGTTCACATTTGTGTTAAATGTCGTGCTGAGAGGCGTCGTCTGATGACGGAGCAGTTGACGTGACTCGGGCTGGTACTTCCTAGTCTGAAGGAGAAGAAAGAGAAGAGCGAGAAGAAGAGCCTTCGGCGCGTCTCCCTTCACCCCTCCCCTAGGGGCCGGGTGGGCTATCCGCAGGAAAATGGTGACAGGGTTTGCTACGGGTCGATGAGTATTTACCTCGTTTACTGCCCGCCCGTTGTAATACCCCATTGCTGTCTAATACAAAAATATGTAAAATGTTCTGGAGAAAGATCAAATCCTTGCTGCGCTCTGACTGTGTTCACAACAGTGTATCACGTTCTGATTGGTACAACTACTTTAAACATTGCTAAATACCAAAGATACAGAATCACATAGTGATATAAATGTGAAAGAGTTTATTATCAAACATGATTAAGGATAACTGTGACTATTGTAATACTACAGATATACTGTCCGAAGCCATTACTGACGAAGTAATAAAGGCAACTATAAGAAGTTTTAAGTCTGGTATTGACGGTGTTCCTTCTGATATTTATAAAAATGCTCTTTCCATTGTGTCATTTTTAAATACACCTTATAATTCTGTATTTGATCGTGGCGAATTTCCGGATGAGTGGAATATATAAATGGTTGTTCAACCGTATAACAAGGATGACGCTCGAAATCCGGACAATTATAGGGGAATTTTGCTTTAAAATATTTTTGGTAAAATTTTCACTTCAGAACTGGAACTGAGAATACGAAACTGGGTCGAAGTTAATGATATGCTACACGAAGCACAAGCGGGATTTAGAAATGATTATTCCACAACTGATCAAATTTTAGTTCTACAATCCCAATGTCAGAAACATCTTAGAAAACCACAGATTTTATGCCTGTTTCATAGACTTTATGTAGATAGAAATAAGTTGTTATATGTGTTTCAACAGGAAAAGAGATGATGGAACTGTCACCAACACTCATACATATCTGTTTTACATTTTCAACACCTACACGCCCAAAGTCAATTAAAGCTGGCTATTTCATTATTGGAGTGGAGGTATATGTACCAAACCCGATCCGATGTTATAAATGTCAAAAGTTTGACCATGAGGCCAAATCCTGCCATAGCAAAACGGTGGTGTGTTGCCGCTGCAGTGGAAATCATGAGATGAGAGTTCTCAGTGCTCGACTGAGTCCATTCTGTGTTTCAACTGTCATGGAGATCACATGGCCTCATCCAAATCTTGCCCTGTATTTCAGTTTGAGACTAAAATTCTAAAAATAAAATGCACCAACAGTATCTCCTACCTTGATGCCAAGAATTTAGTTCAATCTCAAAATCCATCTGCCAATCATATTAAGCAGCAGTGTCTTCTCTGCCTGTTGTTACCAAAGCTGCTACCGTTCCACAGGGTGCCAAACATCAATCTCCTGGGTGACAGATAATCAGATCCTCATTGAGGACACCACTCAAAAAATGTCTATCAAGTTCAGCCTCACAAGCAGATGCAATACCATCATCTCCAACTTCTAACAATACATCAGAATCAAGTCTTCTTCAGGTCGACGCCCATCTTACAAGAAAAGAAAAAAAGAAACTGAAAAGGACAAAGGCCCTCCAACACTTGGAGGTGCCTTCTCTGTCCAACCCAGTGGAGGTTGACAATCCATTCAAACCTCTAGAGATGGAAGTCACTCCTACTGTGCCAGTCCATGGAAGTAGACCCCCTTTCTGCTCCAGATCACCAGTTGGTGAGCCATTTGGAGTTCTTCTATACTGAACAACAAAGGTTCCTGTGACACCAATATTTTAGTGTATTTTTCAAACAAGTAAAGTTCGGTTTTCAATACTGTACATGTATGGAATCAAGTCACAAAAACACAACTGCTACAGAAAAGCATGCATTCCATGCAAAAGTTGACTTTCATGCAAGCCCCATGCAGTTCACTACCCAAGAATGGGTATAAAAACATGTGCTTTAACTGGATTCCAGAGGCATTGTTTAGAATCGTGCTGACAACAACCAGTCAGAAAAACAACAACATTGCGCAAATATTCAACATTACGAAATGCCACGCCTGTCCGAAAATGAGCTTCTGCGAGCCATTGGTATGCTTGAAGCAGGATCGAGTCAACGTGATGTTGCAAGACAATTTAACATCCACAGAAACACCATTTGGTGTTAATGGCAACGTTGGCAACAAACGAATGCAGTCAGAGACCATCCTCGGAGTGGCAGGCCAAGCGTAACCAATAATCGACAAGACAAACTGGATTCGAACAACTAACCTACGACATCGAATCCAGCCAGTAACAGTGACTGAAGAAGCATCCCTGGCCTTCGACGAATATCTTCACAAACCGTACGTCGTCGCCTCAGATGTGCAGGGATTGGTACCAGAAGACCCGCCAGACCCGCCAGACCCGATGGACGGATTCGAGTGTACCGACGTCGAGGTGAACGTTACGTCAATCATTACGTGTCATTGAAGAAGATCGGTTCGGGCGGCAGCGTTATGGTAGGGGATGAGATAACAGCAAGACAGACGACCCATCTCAATGGACAACGCTACCGCGACGAGATCATCGGCCCGGTTGTTCTACCGTTTTTGCGTCGTCATGGCCCAGGCATTATCTTTGAACATGACAACGCCCATCCTCATATTGCTTAACTTGTTCAGGATTCTCTTCTACAAAACAACGTGAATGTCATCCCCTGCCCGGCTCGCTCCCCTAATCTATCACCAATCGAGCACATGTTGGATGAGATGCATCGGCGCCTTCGACGTCAAGCACGTGTTCCACAGACACTCCAGGAACTTCGAAACATGCTTCAGCAGATATGGACAGATATCCCATAGGACTTTGTGCGACGCCTGGTCCATTCCATGAGCCGAAGATGTGTTGTTTGCATCGCAACCAGAGGTTGACACACGCGCTATTGATTTGTAAATTGACATTTGGCATGTTCATGGTCTTTTCATGAAATCACGCAATTTCTGAAGTCAGTATGGTAAATCTAACCATTTGAACACTTACAGGAGTCTTCTATATGTTGCAAACCGAAATTGTTTCAGATTTGGTAAAAAAACATAACTTTGCATTAAATCTTATTCAATGTCACAGGAACTTTTGTTGTTCAGTATATTAGTATTTTCCAACGGAATTGCAGAGGGCTACGGAATAATTTCAATGATTTACTATTATTACTTCAAGATTATAAACCATCAGCATTATGAATACAAGAAACATACTTAGAAGATACTGATCAAATTGACATCAGACAAAACGATACCTATCATTTCTTTTCCCCACCCGGTGCGAAAGCAACTGGAGGTTCTTCTGTCTTGGTCAGGCAGGTTGTTCTTCGTAGTTCTGACCATCTGAATAGCCCACTTCAAACTGTTGCTGTTCGAGTTACAATGCACGTTGTTCTCACTTTGTGCTCTGTTTACATTCCTCCATCGTCTTCTCCTAGGCAGGCTGACCTTAAGGATTTGTAGCTCCCCAAGCCCTGTGTCATTATGGGCGATTTGAATGGGCACAATCCTCTTTGGAGCAATACACATACCAACAACAAAGGAAAGACCCTAGAAGATTTTATTTCTAATAACGATTTATGCATATAAAAAATAATGGTTCCAACACATATTTACATCAAGGTGCAGGTACTTACTCTTACAGATTTATCGATTTCAGACTCAGCTTTACTGAATGAGTTTGTATGGTCGGTCCACGCAATATTTAAAGCTATTACTCCATCTGATGTACCTCCTGCATTTAGGTGGAACTTTACTAAAGCTAACTGGCCTTTGTTAGAAATGCTTTCTTCAAACGAATATAAACCTCATCTTTTTCTCGATGTTCCTGACCTTGTTCAAGTATTCTCTGATAAAACCATATGGTTCATTAATGACTGCAGACTAGCTAGGAAGGAGAGCCAAAAAGCAGAGCATTATTTCCGTCGCCATCCTATGGTACATAATTTTAACAAATTTAAAGTTTTAAATGCTCTAAGCACGGCGCACTTTCAAACAAAATAAAAGCCAATTATGGCAGAACTATGTTTCAAAAATAGATTCCCGAACACCAATGTCCAAAATGATGGAACATTATCGAAAAGATCAAAGGTGAGGGTTCGAAATCCAGCATCCGCCATCTTAAACATAGGGACTAATTACTAACTATAGCTCAGCTATTGCTAATACACTGGGGAAAACATTGGCGAAACATTCTTCCTCGAGTACCTAAATTTCAAAAATACCAAAAGAAAAAAGAAAAGAAAAAAATTAATTTTCATTCAGCTAAAGACTACAATGAAATCATTTCTATTCATGAGCTCCACACTGCCCTAGGCCAAGCTCGTGATACCGCAACAGGAGCTGATAACATGCATTATCAACTCCTGAAATATTTACCGGCACCTTGTTTATTATTAAACATATTATATTGTCCAAAAAGAGAAAGGGATTGGACACAAGTGCAGCACTTATTACCGCCTTCTCCCTATATACATTTATACATAATATTGCATAATGAAAATGAACAATTTACAGTTGAAGCTTCACATTGTGGAGACATAGTGCGCAATATATATACAGTGCTCATATGAAGGATATGTACAATGTGCTGGAAAGTGAAGACAGTGTGCATCTAATACATATCCTAATATTATACATTTTAGTGTTGTATATAGATTTAACAATATTTATGATTAACATTTTGGAAACAATAAATGCTAGCTATTGAATCTGTTACTCGTTTCTATATATTTGTGTACAGACAAGAATATTTTTTGTATTCAGGAAAACATCTAAGTTTGGATCACCAAAAATAATACTATGTAGAGTTTTTTGTCCTTCAAGATCATTGATAGCTGTCAGTAATGTCTCCCTAAAATCATCATATAAGGTACATTCGAAGAAGAAATGGAATGAATTTTACAAGGAGCTCCGCATTTACAGGAAATAGTATCAGATAAATTAACACGAAACAGGTCGGAAATCAGTGTGCTACAATTGTGTTTCAATCTAGTGTGCAATATGTTTCTAGATCTCTTACCTCAATTATTGTGCATAGGTGGTGATGTAGGCTGCTCAGATGCGACAGCTTTAAATAAGATATTGACGGACTGTCCCTAATTCCTGATGATAGATTATTCCATTGGCCTAATGTATCTATAATATAAGTCCTTTTAAACGTAGTTGTCCGTGCAAATGGAACTACACAATCATGGCGGTTTCTGAAATTATAACTGACGTTCTGTGACACAGCTGGTGGTATAAGATCAGTTACATATGAAGGACATTGCTTATTTATTATTTTATACATAGTTACAAGTTTGTTGACGTTTCTTCTATACGCTAAAGGCTGCCATCCAGTTTCGTGATACAGGCTGCGACGAGAGGAAAATTTAGTTAATCCTGTTACTATTCTAGCTGCCTCAAGTTGTAGTAGTTCTAATTTATTAGCATTATAAGACGAGCAACTGTCCCAGACAACTGAGGCATATTCTAAAGTCGGTCTGATAAAAACTAGATATATTCTAGCCAAGTTTGATCTACTTAACCGATATTTAAGTTTTCTAATCGATGAAACCATTTTTGATGCAGATGAAAGAATATTATTGATATGATCGTTCCATTTTGTGTCTTGTGATAATGTAACAACAAGGTGCTTGTGACAATCTACCCTTTCTATACATGTGTTATTAAGTCTATTAATGGTATTTCATCTTGGCTTTTATGCGCGAACAATATGTACTTGGTTTTGTTGGGATTGAATTGTACTAACCACTTTTGTGCCCAGTTATGTAGTTTGCATAGATCTTTATTTATGGAGTTTTCAATATGCTTAATATCTGGAGAGGAGATACCCATGCTAGTATCATCTGCGAACAAACGAGTAAAATTTCTCATTTCATAACATATATCATTAATATAAATATAAAAAAATAGTGGGCCAAGAACTGACCCCCGAAGGACGCCAGCGTGTAGGATTCTTTCACTGGAGAGACAACCGTTAACATTTACTTTTTGGCGTCTGTTTGTGAGATAGCTCTGGAACCTTTTAAGCTGGTTATCACTAATGCCATATTGTCTTAACTTGTGTAATAAACCCTTATGCCACACTCGGTCAAATGCTTTAGAAATGTCACAGAAAACCATGCAAAAATATTCTTGCAGATCTAAAGACTTTGTTTAGAAAATATTTTCTTCGTCATTAGGTGAGGCCATAGTTGTTCCCATACCAAAACCTGGACGGGATCATACCCTCAAATTATAGACTAGCTGCGTTTGCAAAACCATGGAACGCATGGTCAATAATAGATTGAAATGGTACTTAGCAACTAATAATTTAATAACAAATGGTGGTTTTCGTAAAAATCGCAGAACCATTGACCATTTAGTTCCATTGGAATCATTCGTTAAGAATGCAATAATAAACAAGCTATATGCAGTGTCTATATTTTTCGATCTATAAAAATATGACACTGCATGGAAACACCGTATTTCAAAAGATTTACATTGACTTTGCAATCAGAGGCCGTTTGCCTCAATTTATATCCGGGTTTTTAATTACCCTGTTTCATCATTATCATCAGGATCAGGGTCTTCCAAAAGGCATATTTGGTCTGTCATATTGTTTAGTATAAAAATAAATAGCCACTCTAAAGTTTTAAACGATTCAATTAATTGATCACTTTTTGTGGATGATTTCAACGAATATTTTTGTGGTAAAATATGCATACTATTGAGAGACAATTACGATTGTGTCTAAATAAAGTACATAAATGGTCTTTAGATAACGGTTTAAAATGTTAAAAATCTAAAACAAATTGTATTCACTTTTGTAGAAAATATAACCTCATAGACCCAGAATTAGTTTTGGACGGCACTCCTATTAAGGTTGTCAAGGGTACAAAGTTTTGGGGGTTAATTTTTGACAGCTATTTGACGTTTTTACCTCACATCAAATATTTAAAAATTAGATGCCTGAAGGCCATAGATTTGCTGAAAGTCATTTCGAGTTCAAAGAGGGGAGGGGATCAGAAAACGCTCCTCCAACTGTACAGAGCACTCATTTGCTCTAAACTAGATTATGGCCCCCACATCTATGGTGGGGCCTGTAAAAGTAATTTAACACTATTAGATAGTATCCACCATCTGAGGCTTTGCCTTGGTGCCTTCAGAACGTCTCCTATAAATAGTTTATATGTTGTCACTCAAACACCGTCGCTTAAAACTATCAATACAATACATTACTAAACCTTTTTTTTCAATCCGTCTAATCCAGCGTATCACTGTGTTATGAATCCTCTGTATCAGGACCTCTATCATAAGAAAATTCCCTTACTCCTCCCCTTGGTATAAGAATAAAAAACCTGAAATTTCTGCTGCAAAAATTGAACTTACTGACATATCTCCCACCAAATCATCTCCCCCGTGGCAACGCGTAGGTAGATCTTGAATTAACGAAACTAAAGAAATCAGAAACGAATCTACTAATGTATCAGCAAGAATATAATCAGTTACGAAATACCTACAATACTTACAGATCTTTATTTACAGATGGTTCCAACGATTTTAAGTGCAGTTGCTAGAGCCACTGCATTGGATCGAAAACATTCTCGTCATGACTACCGGATGCATTTTTACAGGAGAATCCAAAACTATTTTAACAGCCCTAGAATACATTAATCAACAAACTAAATGTAGACAATTTATCATCTTTTCTGACTCTGTCTCTCGTGTCTTCAGGCCATTCAAAATAATGCATCTTTTATTAGAAATTGTTGAATTATATAATGATCTTGCTACTGGCTAATACGACAATGTATTTTGTTGGTTACCAAGTCATGTTGGAATAATTGGTAACACAATGGCTGATGCTGCAGCTTAAGCAGCTCTCAACACATCTGTGACACCACTTCTAATTCCATACAGCGATTATAAACCAGTGATTAGCTTTTACATCCGAGATCTGATGCAAAAGAAGTGGACACCCAAGTAGGAATAAATAAATTACATGAAGTTAACCAACTATTGGCTACACCTACTTGGGTTGTCAGTCCAGATTTAAGAGGTCATAATACGACGATGTCATATTGGCCATACCAGGTACACAAAATAATATTTATTGAAAGGTGAGGATCCTCCATTTTGTATCCCTTTGATGAGTGAGTGAGTGACTGATTGACTTTATGTTTTACGTCACATCGGCAATATTTCAGCCATATCGTGACGAGAAGTTATACAGTATTTATCCATATATTTAAACCAAATAAGAACATGTCAGCGATGGACAGTAAAACAACTAGAATATCACAGATTTAATGTTTAAAACTAGCATACAACAATAAAAAGATATCACTAAATATTAATGAAACATTACAATATAAAAAGGGCTACAGATCGCCAGCATCTGAAGGTAGATCACCATGCTAGGGTCCATGGGTACTTTTGCTACCTGCATGGACCCCAGCCGGATTTACATCATTCCCTCAGCTGTTGGCGATTATTGACAAATTTAGCCACAATTTAAAGGAAAATATATACTGCGATTAGAAACGTGGCTGAAATAAATATACTTTGAAAGACGTGGACTTACATATCCTCTCAGGGGGACAATAATTTTACACTACTTTAACTCCCTTCGACGATATAGCCACTAACAGTCTCAGTTATTGATTTATTCAACCAATTATAAAATGAATTTATTATTTACAAAACATAACAATCAAAATTTATGAATAAATTCAAATTCTTTTAAAAAAGCAAGAATTAAATGAGAACTTACCATCCCTTGTGATGGAAAAATCAATGCAGTCAAGCCATGATTCTTTCATCACAAGGGATACAAAATGGAGGATCCTCACCTTTTGACAAATGTTCGTGAGTATAACGTGAGTGACCAATACGACATCGTCTTAATACAACCTCTTCAAATCTGGACTGACATCCCAAGTAGGTATAACCGATATTTGCTTTTATTGCATGTAATTTATTTATACCCACTTGGGTGTCCCACTTCTTCTGCATTAGATCTTTGATGTAAGATCTAATGACAGGTTTATAATCACTGTATGGTATAAGAAGTGGTGTCACAGATTTGTCGAATGCTGCTTTTGCAGCAGCATCAGCCATTGTATTACCAACAATTCCAACATGGCTTGGTAACCAACAAAAGACGATGTCGTATTGACAAGTAGCAAAGTTATTATGTAGTTCTATGATGTCGAGTAAAATTGGATGCTGACACGAAGTATTTTTAATAGCCTGAAGACAGGAGAGAGAGTCTGAAAAAAATATGAATTCCTTATGTTTAGTCTGTTTATTAATATATTCTAAAGCAGTTAAACTAGCCTTTGATTCAGCTGTGAAAATGGTTGAGTTATCAGGTAATCGAGTTGATAGAGTTCTGGATCCAATGACAGTAGTGCTGGCAACAGCATCACCATCCTTGGGTCCTTGGATAGATTTGTAAGTATCATATTCACTTCTTAAGTGATTATATTCATGTTGATATTTGAGTTGATTAGTGTCAGATTTTTTAAAGTTTAGATAAGGTAAAATCCACCAGTGGTTTTACCAACTGCCAAGGACGAGAAGAAAGCAGGCGAAAAGGAGCTATATTATCGAGATCAATATTTGCAGCATTTATAAAAGGTTTAATTCTTATTCCGAGAGGCGTAATAAGAGATGACTTCTTAATGTACAGATCCTCATAAAGAGGATTAAATACACAATTGTATTCAGGGTTAGACTGATAAGAATATAATTTTGTGATGTACTGTAGAGATAGATAATACGGCGTTGTTTAAGTGATGGCTCACCGGCCTCAACATATAGACTGTCAATGGGAGAAGTTCTGAAAGATCCAAGGCAAAGCCTCAGACGCTGGTGATGTATGGGATCGAGTAATTTAAGATTACTTTCACAGGCTCCACCATAGATGATGGAGCCATAGTCGAGCCTAGAACGGACAAGTGATCTATATAAGTGAAGGAGGGTCGTTTGATCACCTCTCCACTTGGAATTAGAAACAACCTTTAATAAATCCAGTGCCTTCAGACATTTAACTTTCAAATATTTAATATTCGGTAAGAAAGTAAGGTGACGATCAAAAATTATTCCAAAAAATTTAGCTTCTTTTACAACTTTAATTGGAGTTCCAGATAAATGTAAATCTGGGTCCCTATGTGGTTTATAATTTCGACAGAAATGAATACAATTAGTTTTAGAATTAGAAAACTTAAAGCCGTTCTGCTCCGCCCAAACATTGATTTTATTCAGACAAAGCTGCAATTGTCTCTCGATCGTGTGCATATTTTTACCTCGACATGATACATTAAAATCGTCAACAAACAAAGACCCGTCATCTGAGTCATTTAAAACCTTAGATTAACTATTAATGTTTATGCTAAACAACGTTACCGATAATATGCTACCTTGTGGGACACCTTGATCTTGATCGTAAAAATCAGACATGGTGGATCCCACACGAACCTTGAAATTTCTATCTGTTAAAAACTGATCTACAAAATGAGACAAACGCCCTCTCAAACCCATGTCATAAAGATCTTTTAAAATTCCATGTTTTCAGGTGGTATCATACTCTTTATCTAAATCGAAAAATATTGATACCGCATGTTGTTTATTAATTAAACCATTTTTCACAAATGTTTCCAGTCTAACCAAATGGTCAACTGTACTTCTATTTTTTCTAAAACCACATTGAATATTTGTTAAAAGATTATTGTTTTCTAAATACCATATATAAGTCTGTTATTTACCATTCTTTCCATGGTCTTGCAGACACAGCTAGTAAGCGATATCGGCCTATAATTCAAGGATCAGTATTATCACGGCCAGGTTTTGGTAAAGGTGTTATAATTACAACAGCATTTCGCCATGATGAAGGGAAATTTCCAGTTGTCCAGATATGATCGAAAATATTTAATAATGTTTCTAAGCATGACTCGGGTAATTGTTTGAGTAACTGATAATGATTATTATCAGCACCCGTGGCTGTATCATGAGCTTGCACTGGGGCGGTATGCAGCTCATTGATGGTGAAAATTTCGTTACAATCCTCACCATTACCAGAATTAAAATTAATTTTCCTTTTTTTCTTGTTGGTGTTTTAATTTTTGAAAATTTGGTGTATAATTTGATGAAGAAGAGAGTTTAGCAAGTGTTTCTCCTAATTTATTTGCTATTTCACATTTATCGGTTAATAGTGTGTCACCCTCCTTAAGATGGTGAACACAAGATTTTGATCCTTTGCCCTTTATCCTTTGAACCATATTCCAAACCTTAGAAATTGGAGTATGGGAATTTATTTTTGAGACATAGCTTTGCCATGATTGGCGTTTATTTTGTGTAAAAGCTCGACGAGCTGTTGCATTTAACATTTTAAATTTATTTAAATTATGGACAGTAGGGTGTCGGCGAAAATATTTCTCTGCCATTTTCCTCACTTTTCTTGCCTGTTTACATTCAATGTTAAACCATGCTTTACGTATATGTGGAATTGTAGAGGATTTAGGTATACATTCGTCAGCAATTCGATTTAAAACGTCAGAAAAATCCTGAATAGGATCGGTAACATCAGTGAAACATTCAGGTTGTATTTGATTTAAGCACATTGTTTGAAACAAAGACCCGTTTGCCTTTGTAAAATTCCATCTAGTAGTAGGAGGAACATCAGTCGGATTAACAGTTGAAAGTACAGTTGGGAAGTGGTCACTTCCACAAAGATCACTGTGGACTGACCAATCGAAATCGTTGTGTAGATTAAAATCAGTAAGGGATAAATCCAAAGAAGGGTAAGTCCCAGTTGCTGGATGCAGATAAGTGTGTGCATCATCATTAAAGGTACATAGATCATTATTGGATATAAAATCCTCAAGTACTTTACCTTTAGTATTTGTGTTTATACCACCCCAGAGTGGATTGTGGCCATTCAAATCTCCCATGATTAAACATGGCTTCGGTAGTTGATCGTAAAGATTTTGAAGATCAGACTGCTGGAGAGCTGACGACGGCGGAATATACAAAGAACACAATGTAAATGCAACGTGTAAAGTAAGTCGCATTGCAACGGCTTGCAGATTAGTATTAAGTACAAAAGGACTGTGGATAACATTCTGTCGCACAATGGTTGAAGATCCTCCAGTGGCCCTATCGCCTGGAGGAGAAAACGATTGATATGTACTGAACTGACGTAAGTTAAAATGGTCTGTCTGCTTTAAATATGTTTCTTGTTAGCAGAATGCTGATGGATTAAGAACTTGGACAAATAGATGTAATTCGTTAAAATTAGTCCCTATTCCTCTACAATTCCACTGCATAATATTTGTTGTAGACACTATCTTTTCTGGGGGGGGGTTAACTGGGGACCTACCCCTATCCTTCCCTGAGGGCGACAAGCTATGTGCCCTGTGATGGCTCATGTCGGACACATCCATGTCCTCAAGTGATCCAAACTTATTAAGTAGCTGGATCTTGTTTTCTTGCCCCTTTTGAGGCCCTGTTCGGTTTTTGGTTTTGGTTTTTTCGTTGAAATTTGTTTGACATTTGTTTCTGATTTAGACTGTTCAGAAACTTTTTTTGATGATTGGTCCTGAGATAGAGCTGCATCCTTATCACTAGGTGTCTTGGATTGAGTGAATACCTGTGGGAGCTAGAGTTTTCTTGTAGTTGTCTCACCCCCATTTCTGTAGAAAATAACGTTGGGACAGAGGTTTTGGCCAAAAAGGAATCAGTCTGGCAAGCTATGGATTGACATGAAACATGTTTAGGCTTGGTGGAAACCTGCAGAGAAGCAGGAACAGCAGCAGAATATCTCGGACCTGTTTGTTCCTGAGCAATAACAACCCTTTTTACATCGAAAAAAGATATATTACGTTCATGTTTTATCTTTGAAATTTTGGACTGTAGTTTCCACGTAGGACATTCTTTTGAAGAAGAGGGATGGTTGCCTGAACAGTTGACACAGCTAGGTGGTTTGTTACACAGATTACTATCTTCACATGTTCCAGAACGTCGATGACATCGAGCTGGAGTATAGCAAGATTTCGAACCATGGCCATATTTTAGCCAAGTGTAGCACCTTAAGGGATTTCGGATAAAAGTATCCACCCTTAAGTTACAGTAACCAGCTTTGATTGAGTTGGACGCATCGGGAGACAAAAAGTGAACAGATACGTGTTTGTTTTTGTGACTTCGTTATTTCATTTTGCTGTAAAACGTATAAAGCAGTAACTCCTTGGGAATATAACGATGCCTTTACTCTTATTCAGTGTCCTGTGAGGGGATACCTCCACAGGAACAGTAGCTAGTGATTTTGTTGAAAGAAGAATTTTGGACTGGATGTGTTTGTTGCATTGGCTCAGTAGAGAGCCAGATCGTATTTTTTTTATTTCCTTAAGTTGACCAACTAAACCTTCAATACCCTTTGATATAGCAAATGGGTTCAGTTTTAAGGGATCACCATTTGGAGCAGACATCACTAGAAAACGAGACCAAGCATCAGGATTGACTAGAGGTTGAGGAGAATCTTCATCCCCAGAAGAGAGCGAATCATCTGATTCGTGTGAGCGTTTTTTTGAGTGGGGGTGCCATGGTAGTATTAAATGTGTTTCGCCCTCCTAGCTCCCCACCCACCATGGAGTGTCTACGTGGACGATGCCACACATCTGTGGATCTCCAACAGACGGCACCAGGGATACCAGGAGGGTATACTCAAGCAGAAGAACCGATCAAAGATCAATAAATCCACCGGATTGGCCCATGAACCACCGCCTTCTGGCACTTGCATCTAGGCAAATTTTGAATTTATCAATTAGTGCAAAAATCAATATTCATGTATATTCAATCATTTGTCATAAATTCAAACAGATTCAAACAGTAATTCAAATACAGATATTCATATCCAAGCCGAATAGTGAGAGCAAAAATTAAGGTGTTCAGGGCTTGGCATGACCAGCTCATTGATAGGACCGGGCTCATCATACCACCCGTCTGGGCGAAGTAAGGGTCGAAGTGGTGTTTTGGGCAAAGGAACGCTTTTCCTGGAACCAGTGCCCTCAACCACCAGACTACCGTCCTCCGCCGACACAGGGACGCAACCCACGGCAAACGGGCTGCCCAATTTGGTCGCCTTTTACGACCAGCAATGGGGTGCTGTGGACAAAATCTCCAGCACTCACCACGAGGAGGTTGCTCTTCACGAGTGCCCCCTTTGATGAGAGAATCACAGTCAAGCATGTCCTGCTTGACTGTATTGATTTTGCCATCTCAAGAGATAAATATTTCAAATCATCATCCATTAACGATCTTTTAAAAGTAATAATTATTGCTTTTTAAGGAAATAGAGTTGTTTGAGAAACTTTGATTGATACATGTTATTGAATATGAATGTTTTAAAATTGGTAGATTAAAAAAGCAATTGAGATTGTTTGTGGCAGTATCCTTGAAGGGGGTTAAGGTACAGTAAATTTATTGTCCCCCTGAGAGTATGCGTAAGTTCCATGTCGTTCAAAGTAAATTTAGGCCTTTATCGTAGTATATTCGTTAGTTTTAATTAATGGCTAAACTTCCATACAATCACCAGCGGCTGAAGATATGATGTAAATCCTGCTGGGGTCCATGAAGGTGGCAAAGGTACCCCATGGTCCCTAGTATGGTGATCTACCATCAATTCCTGGTGAACTATAGCCAAATTTTACAATGTATTGATTTGTTTGGTAAAAGCTTTTTATGATCACATTCTAGTTTTAACTAGTTTTCTTTACGTATAAATTGCTTTAGTCACGATATCGCTGAAATATTGCCGATGTGACTTTAAATTTAAAACCACTCACTAAACTCACGTATGAAAATATAAACGCATTTGTAAGGGATGAAGATGTGAAAACAAGTCTTTTTAACACAACAAGTGGTGTAAGACAAGGATGCGTGTTAAGCCCTGTTCTTTTTATACTTTTTGTAAACGAGTTTGTACGTGAAATGGAGATTCTTGGACTAAGAGACATATTTGTGTAAGATAATTTTGATGAAATCATGTTATTTGCTGATGATGTCACTCTTGTTGATGATAGTGTAATCGGACTACAGAGGAAACTAGATGCTTTAGACTCTTATTGTGACAAATGGGGCCTTGAAGTTAATTTAGAAAAGACAAAAGTCCTAGTGTTTAGGAAGGGTGGTTATATGAGGAAAACAGATATTGTTTTATGAAGGTTCGCAAATTGAAGCGTTATCATATTTCAAAGACCTTGGTCTACTATTCCCTTCCAGGCTTGTTGGAATAAAGCATCTAATATACTAGCTATTCAAGCAAGGAAAGCGACTTTTCTTGTGTTAAATATGATAAAGAAATTCCCATCTCTCCCATTTTCTGCTGCTGCTAAAAAAATTGATTCGATGATTGTTCCTGTTCTTTTATATGGCGCAGACATTATGAGGATGTGCCTATAGAAATGCATTGAAAAAGGTTCAGAGTAAATTGTGTAATGTCAGTTTTGGAATTCTATATCTTTACATCGTTGTTTGAATATAATCATGAAACATTTAATGTCCCCTCAATCCTGAGACAACCACACATATAAAAACACAATTTGATTGGTTGGTTTGTTCTTTAACGCCGCACTCAGCAATATTCCAGCTATATGACGGTGTTCTGTAAATAATCGAGTCTGGACCAGACAATCCAGTGATTGACATCATGAACATCGATTGAACAGTTGGAATCGATGACTTGCATCAACCAAGTCAGCATGCATGACAACCCGACCCTGTTAGTCGCCTGTTACGGCAAGCATGGGTTGCTGAAGACCTATTCTCCACCGGATCTTCACGGACCCACCAATATATGAAAATAGTGAACACGATGGTATCATTACTCTTGAATTTTATATAAGCATTATCATGACTGACCATCCCGACAAACACATATTTCTAGCGAGTGATCTAAATGCTAGAATGAAAGATTTTCTAGATTTTATACCAGATGACAATATTGAATTCATTGGTAAGGATATTGATGACTACCCCTCGGATTACTGTGACCTACCAAGCAGAGATAACCTTGTTCATATTGAGCATGGTAAAAGCTTGCTGAACTGTGTAGAACATTTGGTATTCATGTCATGAATGGTAGACTGTATGAAGATAAGTAAAGGTCAGTTTACATGTGTGACCATCAATGGAACAAGTCTTGTTAATTATATGATTTTCTCCTCCTCACTCGTGCCATATATATCAAACTTTGGCATTGGTACATGTCATGAATCTAACCACTTTCCATTATATTGCTCTTTTAAAATCCAGTCTCCTTATGAATGTTATTACAACAGTGACCAGGTTAATAATAACAGCAATTTTGGTAAAGACAGACAATCAAACTGGATTAAAAATGTTTGGAGTGAAAACACAAACTTAAGAGATCTCTTCCCTACAAAGTTAACTCCTTTACATGACACTTTGCATTGAGATTTATTTGATGGCATTAGTCATGACATAGAAAGAACAGTTTTAGATCTCACTTGACTGTATCAACACGCAGCTGAACATACTAAGAAACTTTATAAAGGATATTCTGTAGACGTGAACAAAGGATATTCTGTAGACGTGAACAAATCACAGCCCCCATGGTGGGATGAACAACTAGACAAAATAAAACATGACAAATATGCAGCTCACAGGGACCAAGCGCTGGCTTTTAGCCATTTTAGATCATAAGGAAAAAATGTCTTTTGGACTCCCAGAAAGAAATACTTGTGGCTGCAAGAGACAATACGAAAGAATTCTAGACAGTTCTGAAGCTGAGTAGAGCTACGAGTTATATAAGTCAGGAAATTAGTCCTAAGACTGGAGCGCACACTTTTCTAATCTGTTAAAGGATGACCTGGGTGAGGTTACGTGTGATGGGAGCCAACCCGAATCATGTCTGCAACTGGATCCATACACAGGTTCATTAAGTTAAGATATTACTGAACAGGAGGTCTCTAGCTGTATTGATAATCTTGCAAATAATAAATCTCCAGGTCCAGAAGGCATCTCAACTGAGTTCTTTAAAGCATCAAAACCTTATACACTTTTTCTCTTTACAGTAATATTTCATAAAATATTCCAAGACGGATTTTTTAGTGATATCTGGTGGAAAAGCATAATTTGTCCCATCTTCAAGGCTGGTGTGAAGGCTGACCCCAACACCTACAGAGGCATATTACTGATAGACACAATGTGTAAGATATTCACTTCTATTTTTAACAATCGGTTACGACAGTGGTGTGATCAAAATGATATTATTCGTGTGACACAAGCAGGATTAAAATCAAATTATTCCACTGCTGATAAAATATTTTCACTCCATGCAATGATCCAGAAATATGCCTGGAAAAAGGGAGATTCTACTGTTTGTATATTCATTTTTCAAAATAGTCGATTAGGCCATATTATTAACAAATCCTGTACTTTGTGGTAAAAGCATGAATTTGGCATCAATATTCATCATACTAATACGGTTAAATTTAGATATAGTGCCATCGTTGACTTGACCTTAGGCGACCTTGGTCGTCATCTTGAAAAAAGGTCGACATTCTGACAGATATCTGTTGAAAGCTTGCTAACTGAGATTACTGGAGCCATTATATTGGTTTGTAAATAAATATGTTTTATTTCCAAGTAAGTTGAAAACCTCGTTGAGTGTATTAACCCTTGATAATTGGAAATATTCCTGATAATATGACATCAACGTGTATGGCGGGCGACTCTCCTATCAGTCACTGTAGAAGTATAACCCTTCAAAGATAACCATATTCTGAGTGTTCGTTAAATTGTCTCCACTGCTTCACATGACTTCCAATGTTCCTCCATCGGTTCTTGTCCAACCCCATCCTGCTGGTCGTGGTATGTCAACCACTGATCTAAGAGCCTGGCTCCAATAATGCCCGGCCTGGTAAGCTGCTCTTCTCACATGGTGTAGAAGGGCAGATTGTGTTGATGGAATGTTGTTCACATCTCTTCCTTTGTGTGCCAAGAGATCCACTCTTGCCTCGTTCACATGACACTTTAAGCTGGTTTTGTTTTATAGTAGAACAACAAATCTTTCTACAGTGTCCATAGACTTATTGGCGTCTGTTAATTATGGCTGGTTCATTAGTGCAGCAAACTCTGCAGTGACCTCATGGTACATATACCAGGTATCCCACACTGTTTTCCTTCCCCTTCCAGCCATGCAGGAGACAGCATCCTGCATCGGAGCTTTTCAAGCTAATACAAGAGTAACCAACAGATTTATCAGCAATGCGCTGTGTATCAAGTACAAGAAGGTCGCAAATAGTTTCAAGGAATGGATTACCATACTCTTCAATAACAGACTTCAGTGAAGTGACATCACCAATGAAAGGCTTTTGCACACCGAGACGTTGTTCATGATGGCGCATGCCAGGTTTCTTCTGTGCATAACCAAATGAAACTTCCACGTCATTGATGAGATGTGCCATCTCGTGTCCACTGACCATCCATCTCTGGAGAGCAGCTGATTCTCAGTCAGCCCAACAGCTCAACCATCATCTTTTACCACAGCATAATTCTGCTCATGTGCTTGATCAATAGAAATTCTTGAGTAAGAATGAGTTGTCTTGTTCACTATGAACTGTTCGTTCAAGCACTGAGCATAGATATTGGGGTGCAACTTTGACAAGGTCACGGTGTCTCGTAGGTGGCCAAGAGAAAAGAACAAGTAACAAGGTTGATCAAGCCATCGACAAACTGATCGTGGTACGAAAATATCGTACAAACACAAGCATGGTGAGTTGTAGTCCAAGGGCAATCAACCAGAACTTCTTCTTCATGTTGGGTTCAACAGATTCCATATACTCCTGATAAGCTTGTTGCAGGGATAAATAAATGGAACAAGCTGTCACCTGGTGCGCCATTCTTGTGCGGGTGATGTGAGCTGCCTTCAAGAATGAATCTGCTGTGCCAGCTGTGGCATTCTCTGACCGAAACAGTATTCATACTCATTCACTGCCATCGGGAAAATTTCCCAAAGCCTTTTTGCAGGTAACTCAATGTGCAGACCTCAGATCATGATGACAAACTTTGACTCTCCATAGAACAATGACCATTTCCACTGGACGTTCTTGACACTAGCAAACAATGGTTGGTCCACTGCCCGGTCTTTGCCTGAAACAGTATTCATACTCATTCACTGCCATGGGTAAAATTTCCTAAAGCCCTTGGTGCAGCTAACTCAATGTGCAGACCTCCGATCATGATTACAAAGTATGACTCTCCATAGAACAATGGCCATTTCCAATGGATGTTCTTGACTCTAGCAAACAATGGTTGGTCCACTGCAACAACAGGTGTCTGTCCTTGGTTGGAAAGTGCCACAACGCCCTTGGTAACATCCAACGAATGCCTCACCAATGCTACTGTCGCAGCCTCTGCCTGGACAGTAGCAGTAAGAATGACTTTGTAGCTGTTGTATAAGTTTGATTCTCTTGACTGGCATGGAAAGCTGCCCATGATACGTTAGTGGAATCCATTCCTTTGTGTACTGCATTACTAACGTGTTCAAGCCATGTGTATTCTCACTGTATAGCTGGGGACATTAGATTACAGCCAGACTGCACTGGCCCATCAGTCTCGGGAACAGAGCAAGAGAACTTCACATCGGACAAAGGCTTAACTTGGTTGTAAGAAGCCCGGCAATCTGGGTAGCCTCTTTTTTGACTGACTGGTGGTTACATAATTGTTGCCACTGGTTTCTTCAAGACTGCTTACAGTCACTATGCGACACTATGAGAATTGGTCTCTTCACGGCACGAAGCTTGAGGATTTACACCCAGACTAGTTTGGACTAAAGCACAGTCATGCCTTGCATCACAAGCAAATAAAGCCCTGATGGCAATACACAGGTCTCAAAAGAGAGTAGGTAATATTAATTGTATGGACCTTTTCAGGATTTTTGATGCATTGGTTACACCATTATTGTGCTATGGGTCAGAAATCTTGGGAACAACATATTGTAAAACTACTGAAAATGTTCAGATAAGAATGTGCAAATGTTTCCTGGAAGTTTGGTAAAAGTACATGCAAAATGGTAAAGGGTGAATTTGGTAGAACTCCACTTCAGCTAAAATGCATGTCACGGGTAGTTAAGTACTGGTTAAGTACTGGACTAATCACTCTGTATAGAAATAGGCTACCTCATCAAACATATTCTATTTCAATTGGGTTTGGTTTTGTATGGATTACCAAGGATGTTTGGAATATTAACATTTTTATCAGAATATTTGAATAAGAATTCTTGATATATATTTTTTTAACAAAACTGGTATTCTACGCTACACACTTCTCATAAATGTGCTAACTTTGTGTTATATAAGACACTTTTACATGTGGAAACATACTTCTGCATTGCCATTCCTTTACATTTGCGAATATGTTTCACAAGATATAGATGTGGCAATTTTAGACTTATGACTGAAACAGGAAGATACACTAATATACCATAACATTCAAGACTATGCCCTCATTGTAGGCTAAATGACAAAATGTACTTAGAAGACGAGATTCATGGGTTTTTTTGTATGTGACATCTCTATTAGAAAAAAATATATGTTAGAAACACAACAGAGTGAGTGAGTCAAGATTTATAGTCACATCGGCAATATTTCAGCCATATCGTGACTAAATTAAGTTGTACAGTAATAATACATAAATATAGACTATAAAATATGTCGACAAAGGACAGTAAAAGAACTAGGGTATCACAGCTATAGATATAAAACTAGTAAGTAACCATCAAAAGTTGACTATTTGGAACAATATGTTGTAAAAATTGTCTTGTGATCACCAGCAATCAAAGTAAAGCCACCACATGGACCATGGGGAATTACGGTACTGCTTCCTACATGGTACCCAAATAGGAATGACACCTCTGGCTACTGGCGATTAAAAACATGGAAAATGCTATGATTTTTGCCATTTATCATGGTTCAGAAATAGTTAGTGTGTGTGAGTGTGTGTGTGTGTGTGGTGTGTGTGTGTGGTGAGAGAGAGAGAGAGAGTGTGTGTGTGTGTGTGAGAGAGAGAGAGAGAGAGAGAGAGAGAATGTGTGTGTGTGTGTGTGTGTGTGTGTGTGTGTGTGTGTGTGTGTGTGTGTGATAGTGCTAAGAAATTAAACATTTATGCGTCTGTATTTTGGGCCACTGTCTTGATCTGCTAAATATTCTATATTTGTAAGTTAATTCATTCAAGAGTTAAATTTGACAGTGTTAAATATTGAGTTTAAGGTTGTGATATTTCTTGAAACTCCAAGTGAAGAGACAATAGGTTGTTTTGAACAAATCAGAGTTGATAGCCTTAGTAGCTAAGCGTTACATCGTTGATGCTAAGCATTCAATGAGAAAATGTGGAATTAAGAAACGTGTTCAGGTTGAGGGAAACTTTGGCTTTGCTGATTGAAGAAAAATCAGAATGTTTTGAACTAAAAACGTTGATAATAGAATTTCAAAAGAAGAGAGAAGAGAAAGCTAAATTGAAAATAATGGTAAATTCAAAAGCTGAAATAATTGGAATTTCAAAAACTAAAAGACAGAGGGAAGAATGAATTTAGATAGATGGAAATGGAATTGCAAATAAAAAATAATTCTTCCCCAATTTTCAAAATTCCTTTTATCAAATTTGAAATGAACAAGAGTGCCTTGGGTAATGTTATTGCAAAGTGAATCCAAAGGCATGGCTCGAGAAGTTTATTCTGTTTATTGGTTCATTTTCATGAGGTTAAAAAGGCAATGTTTAAGGTTAATGAGATTAATGGTTCCTCGGACTTTTTGGCATATGCGTAGGCAGTCAAAGAAAAATGGGGATGCTACTTTTGTGGAGTTTAAAAGGGAAAAGGAGACTTTCAGGACAGGTAAGTCGGGACAGGAAAGGCCTGCCAAGCATTAGATGTGGATATTCTCACAATCCCGGCCATTTGATTGCAGTCTGTTATGTATTATGTATACTCAATTCTAGACCATGCCTACTTCAGTTTATAGTCACATTATGGTGAAGTTGTTTTTCAAGCATGTCGCATTGGCCACAGTGATTTTACCCATGAGTATATATTAAATGCAGAAGACGCTAAAGTGTGTCTCCCATATCACGAATCGCCTTCAATCAAGTTGTGCTTGACTGCGTAGACGTTTCTCTCAAAAGTGATGTTTTTTATTCATTTTCAAATTTGCAGCATTTTTTTATCAACGTCAATAACTATTCTCATTTAATTATATTTTTTTAAGGAAATAGGATTGATTGATATATGTTGAATGAACGTGTTTTAGCTTAGTTTGAATCTGCCCGGAAAGCGGAAGGTCCTTTGTTCGATCGCCGGCCGCGTCACACCAAAACTCGTTAAAAGATTGTACTTGTTGTTTACCTGTCTGACGTTCGGCATTAAGGGGCTAAAACAAGGACTGATCGACTCGGGTCAGTATACTGTGTCTGAGTGGGGAATTCATGGTAAACTGACTCATGAAATCTCAGAAGGTTAGCACTACAAAATCGGCATAAGTCCGGACTTGTTCAAGCAGCCACACACATATAAATATGTGCAAAAATCTTGAAAACGATGTAAACCGCATTTCACCTCACCTAGCTTAGTTTCATGTAATTGATAACTTCCATGATTAAGGTAAAGCCATTTAATGGGGTTGAAGTATCATACAATTATTGTCCATTGATGGTATCAAAGTACAATGCAAAAAACTGCAACTTCATATTTCATATTTAGACAATGTTTCAATGTATGGCTGGTATTGTATTCACCGAAAGTAAATTGAGAAAAGTAAAATTAATACCATGTGGATTCTTAAAAATTCATAGGATGTGGTTTACATTTACAATTTAAGATGAGAACCAAGTTCAAATTATGTTAAAACATTTGATTTCTCAACCTTGTACACCGCTACCCCCCATGGCAAACTTAAGGGAAAACTTCATTCCTTGATCCATTGGCATTTTGTAAATAGGCGTGGTGAACACAGATACAGTTACATATCTGTCTTCAGAGGTTCGGGTAAATTTGTCGAAATTGAAAGCCAGTTTAAGTTTACTGAGAAAACAATATGTGAAATGCTCTTTTTCCTTATTGAGAAGATCTATGTGAAATTTGGGAGTAAGACATTCAGACAAGAAGTAGGCATCACCATGGGCACCATTCAGTAGTGAAATTGGTATAAGTGGCATGCCCCCCAACAAATTACAAAAGTGTTTCAAAATTTATATTTGATGCTGATTCAATGTCTACATATCAACGTCATTTCAACTTTCAAATCCAACCAAACGTCAAAGTCGTTTTTATGATGGCCGAGAGGGGACATCGCTTTCTCGCTTTCTCGTTTTCTCACGGTAGAGAAACATCCCCTTTTGGACACTTTAGGGGTCGCATGAATCATGTATTTCTATATGATAAAAAGTATGTACATAAAACAACAGTAATAAATTGTTAGACCTGACCTTAGTATCATTAAGGGGCTGACCATTTAATATACGGACAAAGGGAGATAGGGGTTGGTATGCTGTTTTTTTCTTCATTTTTTAATTCATTTATTTTTATTTTTAGGTTTGTTTGTTGTTTTTGTTTTTTGTTTGTTTTGTTTTTTATTTTATTTATTTATTTATTTATTTTATTTTTTTGGTGGTGGTGTGTGTGTGTGGGGGGGGGGGGGGGGTGTTAGCAGGCGGTGATGTGCGTGTGGGCTGTGGGGGGTGAGGGTCTGAGGTGGGTTATTTTTAAGAGACAGCTTTTCAAATTATACCCATTGAGGGAATGTTGAAATTTTCTCACTATCTACTTTAACATAATTCACGTAGGTGATTTTAATACACTCCACGGATATCTGCGTAAAAATTAATTGATTGACTTATGGCCCTATTAAGTTGTATGGGACATTAGTGAATTGAAGCCTATCCATACTCGCTGGCGTTCCCGTGACTAGTAAGGGCTCAGACACGGTTCATTAACACGGGATTTGGCGCTCCCGGAACCAGGCAAATAAAACGAGAACAAAGGAGTACCGCATGTATGCATCGATAATTATGAGTTGGGATTCCTCTGGACTATCTGATATTCAAATAGGGCATCCCCGGCCCATAACCGTTGCATTTGGTGGCGTCCGTCTGGACTTAGTGGAGTACTCACTGAAGCGGTGTAGTCCCGTTTTGCCAGAGGCCGAATGTGACTATAAGATATTAAAATACACGGTAGGCTGATTTGCCGGTCAAAGTATGTATTAGTGAGTAGTATTCAATTTCAGGTGGTGAGCGCCTGATCTGGAACCACTTCAATACAGAGGGTTTAAGAACAACAACCACCTCGAAGGGTGGCACTCAAAAGTAGCCACTTATTCAGCAAACCATACGAACATTTTTACCTATATAGACATCATCAGGAAAGAACAATCAACCACGGAAATAAACATTTCCCAACTCCTGGCAGGTAGTGCCAAGCGACCCTGGGAAAGAGGAGGCACAGATACCTAGCTGTGCCTAAAGCCAACCTCCTCGGGAACACTTCTTCCCCTAAACAGTATGGTGATGACGTTGCTGACCTGGTTGGTGACCCAGGTAATTTACCTTGAACATACATTATGTTATAATGAATTTAACAAGCAACAAAACATACTGATACAGTTATATACTCAACAACAAAAGTTCCTGTGACACCAATATTTTAGTGTATTTTTCAAACAAGTAAAGTTTGGTTTTCAATATTGTAGTACATGTATGGAATAAAGTCACAAAAACGCAACGGCTACAGAAAAACATGCATTCCATGCAAAAGATTACTTTTATGCGAGCCCCGTGCATTTCACTACCCAAGAATGGGTATAAAAAACGTGCGTTAACGGGATTCCATATGCATTGTTTAGCATCGTGCTGACGACAACCACTCAGAAAAACAACAAAATTACGCAATTATTCAACATAACAAAATGCCACGCCTGTCCGAAAATGAGCGTCTGCGAGCCATTGGTATGCTTGAAGCAGGATCGAGTCAACGTGATGTTACAAGACAATTCAACGTTCACAGCAACACCATTTTGGTGTTTATGGCAACGTTGACTACAGACGAATGCAGTGATGAAGAGTATTTAGGCGGTTACCATCAAAGGGACAGCATTCTGATTGGTTAACAGGAAGGGACGTTATTCTGACTGGCTAATCATTTCTTGGACGGTGACGTCAGGCTAAAAATAGAGATCAGTGGTCACGCACCAGTGTATTTCAAGGTGTGGTGCAATAACCGGGAAATCCTGCGCTAAATATAGACCAACGGTTATATACTCACGCGCAAAAGAAACGCAAATCGTGTATGCAGTATACGTGTTATTTATTTTCAACAGTTAAGACAAGAAATACTAATAGGGCAAGATTGACAAAAATTTGACTGAAGACAGTTTAATGGATTAAAAGGCAGATGACATAATTGTTTTTTTCCAAATGTAAAGGGCTTACACAGTTTCGGGTCAATACCCAAAACGTCAGTCAATACCTGGTGTGACCACCATTAGCATTGGTCACTGCCACATATCCCCTGTACATTGAGTGGATCAGACGAATTGTGAAGGCCCTAGGGATCCTCCTGCACACATTCAGAGCAGCTGTGCGTAGTTCATCGACAGTTGTAGGGGCGCATATTGTGCAGACGCCTTTGAACCTCATCCCACAAGTGTTCGATGGGGTTCAGATCAGGGCTTTAGGGCCGGTGACGCTAGAACACGGATGTTGTGTTGTTGCTGAAAGTCTATGGTAGCTCTGGCAACATGGGGACGAGCGTTGTCCTGCTGGAAAATGTGTTGTTGATGTTGTGCAAATAATGGAATAAAGTGGGGTCTGATCACTTGGTCGATATACCGCTGAGCAGTGACGCCGTGTCCCCGACCTTGACCAACATTCAGAAAGCATATGGGTCCAGGTCTCGCATTAAGTCCAATCCCTGCCCATATCATGACGCTAGGTCCACCCCATGGATCCCTTTCCACCACGTTTCTGTCAGATCACCTCGACGCCGCCAAATTCTGACTATTCCGTCTGCATGGGAGACACAAAAGCGACTTTCATCAGAGAAGATGACACGCCTCCACTCACGATGACGCCAATTGTGATGACCCTGTGCCCATTGAAGTCGTGCTTGTCGACATCTGAGGTTGTTGGAACGGAGACGTCGGATCACAGTGTCCCGGCTAATGTGTCGATTATGTGTCATATGGTCTGTCGAGCACTTTCACTTGCAGTTAGGAACGGATGTCGCTGGTGTTGACGGGTAATCTGCCGATCTTGTCGAGGTGTGGTGACCCTAGGAGACCGCTACGAGGAAGGTCATCTGTGGTCTGTGTAGCATTGTATCGATGCAGGAGACGGTAAATTGTGTAACGTTGAAATGACGGGCAACATGTTGGACAGACTCTCCAGCTTCCAAACGTCCGATAGCCTGGTTTCTCTGAATTTGAGTTAGGCGTGGCATTGTTGACCAGGGAGTGGTAGGTCCAAGAATCGGCCACAGTTATATACCCACTAGGGTTCGTGACACTTCGTGCATTTTCGATTTCGCGATAAATGGGTGCATGATACCCACATATTCATTGAAATGGTGCGTTTTGGCGATTCGTTTTTTATGTTGCGGTTTTACTCGGGGCTTCCAAAATGCAACCAAAAATATTGATAACACTATCAGGGTTCACTACATAGCGTGTGCGTTCATGGACAGTTAACTATGTTGTAATGAAAACGGACAACATTCCATAAAACTACTCGCATATATCTAAAAAGTAAATGTGATAGTTTACATACATACTGCTACGTCGTTAAAAGCATGCATGTAATATTGTGTGTCTATAGTGTTTCCATGCTGAGAGTGAACTGCGATGGATATGTTGACTCATCAGAGTGGTATGCGGGACGCTGCCCTTACATATGTCCACCGTATGTAGTAAGCTAAGTATATATAAAAGAGCTGTGTAGTGATCCGTTGAAGGGTGTATAAACAAGCTCAGACATGTCAGGGTCCTTACAGTTGGTCAGGCGAGTCTATGATGTAGGGGTGATTCATTCATAAAACACGCCAGAGGCTCAACCTAATATAATGAAGGTAACCGCACCTGTTACCCCTCTTATTGTTGAAATGGAAAATGTCATATGTTTATATGTAAACGTACAGCATCTGCTCACAATGAACTCACCCCATTGAAGTCCTATAAAAATTAAGGATAGTAGCTTCAAGAAACTCTGTTCCAAACCCTCTTTTGAGGCCTTTAAAATATTTAACCCTGATCTGGCAGCTGTCCACTTAGAAAAACCTACTCATGTTTTTAATCAGCCCGTATATGCAGTATTCTGTATTCTAGATCTTTCCAAAATAGTGATGTATGGTTTTCATTACAACTTTATCAGAGTAAACTATGGAAAAAGAGCTCAGTTGTGCTTCACTGACACAGATTCACTGTGTTATGAACTCGAGACAGCAGATATCTATGCTGACATGAAAGAGCATGCTGACTTGTTTGAATCTAGCAATTATGATACTTCCCACCCACTCTATTCTAAAATGAATTATAAAGTAGTGGGTAAAATGAAAGACGAACTAGCAGGAGTTATGATGGAGTTTGTTGGTCTACGACCTAAAATGTACTCTCTCTGCTATGATGGAAAGGAGAAAAAACAGCCAAAGGTGTTTCTAAAACAGTCATCAAGAAACGTTTGAGACATGTAAAAGACATTTTTATTTGATCAGGTTCAATGCATAGTATTCAGAGCATGTGTCATCAACTCCAAAGTGTAGCTGTCAACAAAGTCAGTTTGAGCTCTTATGATGACAAACGTTATGTTCTCGAGGACGCAGTTCACACTTTAGCGCATGGTCACTACAAAACACGACAAACACTTGAATAAAGCACTGAGTACCATTTCATACCTGTTATATACCAAGTATTTAAACCTCAGTTATATGTGTTTGTGCTCACGTGTCTATGTTAAAAATAAACCATGTTAAGTTTGTATTTTACTTTAATGCACTCATGTTATTGTACACATGAACTATTGTTTACTTTTGCTTTATCAAGTGTAACTATACAGTGATAGATTCGGTTTTTTGGGTTATATTAATTAGTCCTTGTCCAGTTGAGTACCAAGTTTTATTAAAACTTGAGAAGTTTATCCATGTCCTATACGTCTATTAGAACTTGAAATGTATATAATACTGAGTAATTGATTTGATGTTGATAAAGGAATAAACATATTGATTGTAGGAGTGTTGTTTGTCATTGTTATCTCAAAAAGACTTATAACCAAATGCAAGAGAACTGTTCACAAACAGACATGATACATTACTGCACTGCAGTAACGCTTATTCGTGAGTAGGGTTCACATAATCACACTGAAGGTATATCTCCTACCTGGAAAAATGACCACTGAGATACGACTCATTCAATAACTGAAATTGAAAACATAATAACTATGATGCTATAATGAATCTGTTTCCCTCCATCATATACTAGATACTAATCAAGGTTTGAGGGATATCCTGACAGTATCTTACATTATGAAAATGTATATCATAAGATTATTCATTGTCTGTCTCTTCATCATCAACATCTGACGTTTCACGCTCATCAGCCTCAGGCAAATCTACATGAGATAAAATGTCTTTCACAATAGGTTTCATCCACAGGTAGGCTTTAGTGGAAAGTTCTTTGGGATCTGTATCAGGGTCCAATGCCCTCACTTTCTCCAAACTTGGCTTGAAAAGGGGTCCATACCCAAAGTAGCTGACATGTCTGATAGCTTGTGAGAGTCGATCTAGGAAAGTTGATTCCCAGCATTTCTTGAGCTTGTTTTCAATCCGTCTCTCACTTTTCCCTTGATTTTCATACTCTTCTTTTTCTTACAGACATCATCTTGACAGTACTTGATAGTTTGCTCCCACATGTGTTCTAAGCCTTTCACCTCCCACTCTTTATCAGCCTCATTGAATTCAGAGGTCAATGTAGGCCGTAGGACATCGCTTTCATCAACTGTCTGAATCTTAAGTCCTTTCTTTAGGGGTTCCCCTCCATTCTCAGGGCACCACGATCTGACATGAAGCTGGAGGCCATGATTATTTTCAAACACAATACCAGACTCGTCACAGGAAGGCATTGTTATATCACTAGTGTCGTCTTCTGATTCACTGTCCACTGGAGGAGTTTCTTCTGTGATGTGTTCTCTTCTGGTATCTGGCATCAATGATACTGGTTGACAGTAAGCTCCTCTTTTATAGGCTGTATGGTACTGACTGTGTCAAGTAGATTAGGTTGTAGTCTCCCTGATTCCATTGAGGCAGGGCTAGGTCGATTGTCAGATTACCATAAGGTTTTTGAACAGCTTCTTTATACTCTGATATAAACCGTTCAGTGTTGTTGGGATAGATAAGCCTGGCAAACAAGATGACTTGATGTCTGTCCACACGGGAATTAAACAGTGTCACGTAATGAGAATTCAAAGAAATGTCTCGTGACTCTTTACCTCTAGGAAACAGATTTTGCAACAGTAGGAAGATGATGACATTCTTATGGTGAGAGGTACGGGTAAACACTGAAAGATATATGCGTTTGTCATCTTTAGCTTCAGACATCAGATCGTCTAGTACAGTCATGTTGTTATTGTGAGCATTCAGATAGTTATCCTCATACGGGTTGTAAGGAATTCCCTTCACAAACTTCGCATAGGGCAAGGTTTTAAAGATAGTGTCATAGAGAGGCTTCCACTCCGTATAACACAAGATAATGTTATTGGGTGCTGGTTGGATGCGATTTTACAGTAAAATGTTATACACAAACATAGTCTTGCCACAACCAGATGGACCCGCGACCACTGCATTAGAGGGGATGGTAAAGTAGAACTGTTCGTTTAGTGTTGGAGGAGGAGGTGGAGGAGGAGGAGGAGGAGGAGGAAGAGGCGGAGAAGGTGTAGGAGGAGGAGGAGGTGGGGGTGTAGGAGGAGGAGGTGAGGTTCCCGGAGGAGGAGGATATGAATGTATCTGCCTCATACGTCTATGCATATTATCGGGGGCACGGGTGGCCCAGTCGTCTAAAGCGCCGCGATTTGCTGTGCAGAGTTGCGCCCCCTTGGACACGCCAGAAACCTATGATTTGGGGTTCGAATCCCGGTTCACCCCGATTATGTTTCTAGGTTTGTCAGCACCATACCCGTGCTCGTGGGTTTCACCAAGTGGTAAACGTCTGAGACCTGCATCACTTCGGGCTTTCCTCCCACATTAAGCTGACACGCCGTGATATAACTGGAATAATGTTAAAAGCGGCGTTAAACTAAACTCAATCACTCACTCACTATGCATATTATCATGTCTAGAGAACTGTCTCCCACAATCAGGACACGATGTGGACTTCATGACGAGCGGAGAGTAAATGAACATTTTCCAAAGAGGAAGACCCTTATATACCCTGCAGCTCAGCTTCTGGGATCCAACTGTTAAACATTTTAGGAAAGCTCATCCATTTCACAAACACTTCATTCCGACCAGATCTCTTTCTTTTCTTGAATATTTTCTCCACTCTCCACACATTGTCAGCAGGCTTGTCTACTCTCTGCAGTTCATTTTGCATAAAAACTACCTTGAACCGGATCATCAGCCATATCTTTCAAAAGATAGCTAGGTTTTCCGTCACGATAGTACCTTCTTCTGATGATGAATATTTCCTCGGTCCATTTTTCGTGATAGTCTCTTTGAAATGTATGTCTCAAATGAGTCTCACTTGATCCCCAACTTTCAACTCAAAAGGTTTCTTCATTGACTGGTTTTATCAAAGTATCAATGTAATGTTCCTTCCATACTAAACCTTCATTTGTTAGATTAATATCAGTTGGTGATCGTTCATTCAGTGATCTGTGAGGTCTGAGGTTATAATCACGGACGCGATCCTGTAAAATATCCAGGTAATGATACGTTTGCTTGTATGTAAAATATATGTACATCGTGGTCTTGGGGGTCAGTATCACTCTCTCCGCATAAGAAGCCTTGGTTTCATTCTGTGTGCCATAGTAAGGGATGCCCTTGTTTCTTAAATAAGACCTCATTTTCTTATTTTTAAATTCACGACCTTTGTCAGATCTTATAATTTGTGGCAGAGGAGCACGGGAAAATATCTTCTTCATGGCCTTCATTACCGCATCTGGTGTTTTATTTTTAATGGGCTCAACCCACAGAAACCGTGTAAATACATTTATAGCTGTGAGTAAGTATTTCACACCGTCATTGTCCGAGGCTATATTAGATACATCAGCCAAGTCAATATCCCATCGAGCATTGAGGCCTGAAGCCACCGCTCTGTTCCACTTGAACTTGTATCTTAGAGGTCGTTGAAGCGAATAAACATCTTGATAAGCTAGCCACTTCTTAATATAATGTAAACTGATTTCAAATTTGTCTTCCTTTTTCACAATGTGATACAACTTAGCAGGGCCTGAAAAGGAGGCTGGATGTTTAGGATTAAAATAAATACTGGACAAATATGCTTTCCATCCTTCCGTGGGCATTGTGAGAATAGAAATGATACGAAAATACACTGCACTTGCTTTTATGAGCAATAGTAAAGGGCTAAGCCATTCAAAAGTGTTTGTTTACACAGCTGACTGCCTCCACTATACAGTCGGTATATGTGATCTGGTTTTTGTCAATGGGTCACGATCACACTACCAAGGCACTCTCATTTATTCATATTGGAGGGTATTTTGTCTCATTTGTGTTAGGTAACTATAGGCAAAACGGATCGACAAGAACACATTTGAATTTGCGACGTTTATGTATTTATAGCGCGGGATTCGAACAACACACCTACGAAATCGATTCCATCCAGCAACAGTGACTGCAAGAAGCATCACTGACCTTCGACGACGAATATCTTCACAAACCGTACGTCGCCGTCGTATGGACGGATTCTAGTGTACCGATGTCGAAGAGAACGTTACGTAAATCATTGTGTCATGGAAGAAGATCGGTTCGGGCGGCAGCGTTATGGTAGGGGTTGGGATTACAGCAAGACAGACGACCCATCTCAATGGACAACGCTACCGCGACGAGATCATCGGCCCTGTTGTTCTACCGTTTTTGCGTCGTCATGGCCCAGGCATTACCCTTCAATATGACAACGCCCGGCCTCATATTGCTCGACTTGTTCAGGATTGTCTTCAACAGCAACGTGAATGTCATCCCCTGGCCGGCTCGCTTCCCTGATCTTTCGCCAATCGAGCACATGTGGGATGAGATGGATCGGCGCCTTCGACGTCAACCTCGTGTTCCACAGACACTCCAGGCGCTTCGAAACATGCTCCAGCAGATATGGACAGATATCCCACAGAATTTTGTGCGACGCCTGGTCAATTCCATGAGACGAAGATGTGTTGTTTGCATCGCAACCAGAGGTGGACACACACGCTATTGATTAGTAAATTGACATTTTGGCATGTTCATGTTTTTTATAATCACGCATTTTCTGAAGTCAGTATGGCAAATTAAACCATTTGAACACTTACAGGAGTCTCTTGTCTGTGGCAAACCGAAATTGTTTCAGATTCGGTGGAAAACATAACTTTGCATTAAATCTTATTTAATGTCACAGGAACTTTTGTTGTTCAGTATACAATTAATGGACCGTGTTTATCATGTACTATAATGGTTGATATATATGATTCCTAATTGATGCAATAATTTAGCTATAACTTATTCGACAAAGCATACTAATGCAATTTACCGATTTTGTTTCTTTGTTAGACGTCTAAAGTGAACATTCTAGGAAACAGATTGTGGTTTAATCCCCCGCTGTTTGATGGATTAACATTCCCCTAGTAGGTTCCATACTACAACAATAGCGTTCAATAATGGGAACCCGCCACTGAAGCCTGGTTTTACACGAGTGAGTAGAATAACTCACCGGATGTCCATTATGTAAGTTCTAGTGCTTGAATGAACCGTCATGTGGAAATAGATAGTGGTTTGTTTTTATATTGTGGTTTGTCATTTTTGAGACATAAATAAAAAGTTTTATTAAGTCTACTCGCATGTTTTGCATTAAATTAACTCTTGCGTTGATGTCAGGATTTACAGTTTATACTATTCAAAAGAAGTTAAAGAACGTCCGATTCTTTTATATGATTATGGTTAATCAGTCATGAGAGAAAGCGAGGGAGTGATAAAGCGATAGAGCGAGAGTGCGAGATTGCGAGATTTCCCATATTGCGTTCACGAAAAAGATTTTTTCTGACATGTAGTGATCCATGCCTTTTATGTCACCGCACTTTTGCCTCAGACCTAGAATTTTGTAACATTTTGTAAAAGATAAATATGGTAGATATACATACAGAATGTTTTCTTGTTTAGTTTGGAGACAGGCATCTGTTTATTTTCTTGTAGTATAGTAAATAAGCAAGATTCATATACACCACAACAGAAACGTCTTTTACTTTTATTGTGGTTATTTGGGATTTTTGCGAAACTGACCCCTTGATGGGACTTATTAGTTTTAGGCCTACCACCTAGATATATATCCGATTATAGTGTAGGCTCTTTGTTCAAGCAGGAATATTCATAGTTGTAATGTAACAATTCTCTATCAATTGTGAGTGTTCTGATGTGAGTAATTATCTACCACATATAAACAGACAGTGAGTCAGACATACACACACGCGTACACACGCGCGCACGCGCGCGCGCACAATCAAACACACACACACACACACACACACACACACACACACACACGCCGATTCATCTTTATCTCCGAAATAATCATTTCAGTACTCCCCACAGCCTCATCTAAAAAGTAAAATGTGAAACAAAATGTAACAAGGAAAAGCAACCCTAAATCAGAACCTTCAAATAAATATAAAAGTGGGTCAAAGGGGTCAGTTGGTTCCTTTGATAAAAAGGATGCGACTGAACACATCATCACAGGACATAGCTTATCACCTTCAAAACAATTCTTGCGTAGATCTCCAATCAATCCATCGAAGGCACAGTTTCTTTTGGCAAAACCAGCATAGCAACTTTGCAGATGTTAACACTTTAGGGGTTACGTTATCACACATGATTAACCACGATTAAATTTGAAAAACGGAAATGGCGTAAAACAGACGATACAAAACGACGGGTGAAATCATTTTGTGGAATAGGACTGAGGGAATATGATGGTTTATTACCCAAACTGGGTGTTAGTAATAAAACGCTGGTACCGATCGTTAATTGTCCTTTTTAATTATTCACAATGTCAAGATCAAAGCTTGTTTCACACATTCAACAATGTTTGCACTGTTTTTATTTTTGAAGAATTAACAGAAATATCAATGAAAAACAGTCGTCACGGCTGTGTTGATAGCTTTAGGCCACGCTTTCACATAGGTTGTTTTGGAAGCTGATTACGGAGCGTGTGATTTCAGTACTCCCACTTGACATTTAATACTTTCTACGAATATTGTGAATTATTCTCTCTCGGAAATTAACTAAATGTATCTAGGAAAATTGATATTCGCAACAAAATCGTAATCATATTCTTTCCAGTTTACTTCCCTTTTAAGGTAAACAGATAATATTATCTTGCAACAGTTTATTGCGTGCCAATCTTTAACCTCTGGATGATAGGGGTCATTGAAGTATCTTCAATCATAGTAAGGCAGGATGTTATCCACAGCTCTGCTCTAAATAATACCACTCCCCAAGCTATTGCAGAGACTTTGAGCTCTCTCTTTATTCCGCCTTCATCGGCTTTTCAGCAGTCTGATCTTCAATTAAGCAATGGACGATCACCTCCCCATACTCTGTGTAATCATGGGTGCTTTCAATGGTCACAACCCATTTTAGGGCGGTACTAACACTAATTCAAAATAACGACCTATGCATAGTTAATGACTCCAACACATATCTGCATCCTGCAACTGACACTTACTCTTTTGCTAAAGTGATATTTTTCCAACTCTCTTTCAACAGTAAATCCATCACATATTCCACCTTCAACAAGATGGAAGGCAAAGTGGTCTTTGTTTCAAAAATGATGCACAAATAAACTCAAACCCGATTTTTTTCAGCATTGGTGCTGATCCTATTCAGATTTGTTAGTTTCTAACGAACTAAATGAAATTGCTAATCAATTTATAGGTCTACGAATTCATTTATACGTAAACCATTATCAGAAAATCAGAAAAAGTTACTTTTCTTACATTAAGTTCCGCGTTATGAAGTCAAATCGGCTACTTCAATCAGATGTGGTTATTGTGACTTGATACCTCTGCTTGACCAATCAGATTCGAGTATTTCACAAATTCATGGTAGATTTGAATTTGAATTCTGATAATGGTGAGAATTATAATGAATATTTTAGTCGCATACGGCTTTAGTGCCCTCATGAGACGGCTGATAATATCAGTTACTTTAACATGTACCTGATTCATGTTTAGAAACATAGTTACATGTATTCGACCATATTAGGATTTCTGGTAATTTCGCTTCATTTTGGCATAATAATGGGGTCATTCCTATACCAAAACGTATGAAACTGATTCTTAATATTATAGAAAAACATCGCTTTTGAGATGTGTCTCTAAAACCGTGGAAAAAATGGTCAACAAGATAAAACTATGGTACCTAGAAACAAATAAACTGATAACAAATATTCAGTGTGGTTTCCGTAAAGTGTACCATTTACAATTATTTAGATTGGAAACATTTCTTAAAAACGCAATCGTCAGTTATCAACACGCTATACCTATATTTAAAAAAAATACTATGTTTATTCCAAAAGGGGAATTCAAATAAATACCTAAATATACATGATCCCGGCCTTCCCACAGTAAGATTCAAGCCAGGGATGCTGCTGGTTGTCAAAAGTTGCTGCTACGCGATGCACTTGCAATTTCAGGGTCATCATGGATAATCATGGGTAATCATGACAAAGTTTTTGTGCATGTGATTATCATGCATGATTCTAAAAAATCAATGGCAATTTTATTTCAGTGTGATCGTTCTTTGTGCACAGAAAGTTGTTTCCCTCTACTGGAATGTCTGTCTGTTTACTTACGACCTTGAATTTCGTGTTGTAAATCAGTTTAGCGCCCTAGAAATGTCGTTCTTTAGAAGTTTGCACGCTTTGTAACATTGCTTACATTGTTATTACGTAGCAGATATACGCAACATTTGCTCACCGCAAGTCAGTTCTTATACATATAGTCAATAACAACTTCACAAAATGCTTATGTAGTCATTAACGTCAAGTGTCAGCATATCAAGAAAAATAATCCGTTAGTGGGCCTGATCCTTTTGTGCTTGTTAAGCCTCTCTAATGCCAAAGAATCACTTGCAATTTATTTATTTATAAAGTTATAAAGTTTTAACGGAGCCCCTACATTTACATAGAGTAGTTCATTATTATTTTTAATATTTTTTTCCATTTGCCGAGAAGTCGGTCACATGACCGCCAAACAGAGGTTCATAAGTGTATGAACGACACAATTCGACGTTAATACATTTATCACGAGACTGTAATGAAGTAAACACTGACGAACTGGTTCCACATTCCTGGAGAAAACTCTGGGAATTCCCTTGCACGAATACATACATAAGCGTTTTTTTCGATTATTTAGACCTTTTAATATTGCCCTCAGCGTAGCATACATCGGGAAAAGAGTTTGACTGCATGATCTTTCACGAATATCCTCGCAACAATCCTCCCAGTGGACAAAACGAAGAAATGCACATCAACGCTATGGTAGTAACGACGTGATCCGTGTCTAGACTGACAAGTAATCTATTAATTTACCTTAGTATCTATTTGATACATCTCATCACATCTCTCATAATAATCACATTTCAATGATCGCCTTAAAACGATCAATGACGACTAACGTAACCGCCACAGGTTCATGCACAACTTTTCGGAAATCTCTTCCGTCACGTTTATCGTGTCGGCCATTTTGACGTCTCATATTTGATGTAAATATGTTAAGACGAGCGGTCACTGTGATTTACTTACTGAAGTAGATCTTGAAAGACCTGTTTCATCCAGTGATGATATTTTTTGGATCTACTTGTTGCAACCAAACTATTTGAGCATACATACGCTCATGTAAGCCCTCGTTTAGATAAACTACTTCATTGCGCGTTACAATTGGTTGCTGTGTGTCTGTCACTGTCAAAATGAGTGAGTGAGTTGGGTTTAACGCCGCTTTTAACATTATTCCAGTTATATCACGGCGTGTCAGCTTTATGTGGGAGGAAAGCCCGAAGTGATGCATGTCTCAGACGTTTACCACTTGGTGAAACCCACGAGCACGGGCATGGTGCTGACAAACCTAGAAACATAATTGGGGCGAACCGGGATTCGAACCCACAATCATAGATTTCTGGCGTGTCCAAGGGACGCAACTCTGCACAGCGAATCGCGGCGCTTTAGACGACCGGGCCACCCGTGCTCCCCTGTCAAAATGAAGCAGCATGTGCTACATAAAATATATTACCAATAGTGATATATAAAATTATAAGAATTGACTATACATTGTATAAAGTTCCGACGTTCATGCAGTTTGTCCCTCACTCTCTATTACTCCAATGAACTCACACAAAGTGAAAGTCGATTCTTAACAAAACACCCTGATGTTAGGGGTGATGAGTAATATACGCATTCATGAACAACCTAAACGGTGCATGGCCAGGCGTTGTAATTGAAAAACCTACTCCAGAGCTACGATGAATTACTGATTATATGTCCCGCGTAAAATGACACCAGGTTCACATAATCCTTAATTCTTAAATACGGAACTGTGTACCATTTAACCGCTGCCGTTCAAGTCTGGGATTAACCGCTACAGACACCACTCGACATCCCAACAAACCTTACACATATATTTTTCATCGTGTTTCACTATCAAGACGTGACCAAGACTGTTTTGAAAGGTCTGTAGAGAAGAGGGCTTGAACATTTCACCCAATCACAGTTAAGGCATCATATACGTAATGTAACAAGTGGAGTTTCGTTGAACCGAATACATAATTGCATACATCTACTTGCGTCAAGAAGATGACACACATCGTATATCAGGGATCTGTCTAAATTATGACGCACGGTTTAAAAGTGTAACTCTGGGAAAATAATGTCAATCTAATACCAATGATCGGGGTCGATGTTATAGAAGTAAGTTGTGAGACGACTGCGGCTGAACAGAGCACAATACAGTTATGCTGTCGTGTCTCTTGACATCAAAAGATTACACTCTGTTACGAACAGGCTTTACTACAATGCGACCCCTGCTAAGCCATCGCCCGCTCATTGGTCTCAGTAAGCTCTCTTGTCTCCAGACTTTTGTCTTTTGGACAACAATATGACCTTCGCTGTCATTAAGGACTTGATGCGCCAGAGACAAAGCTTAATGGGAATCATCTGACTCTGGCATGTGAATATGGGAAGCAAAAGTCTACCCAATAGCAGAGGACATCACTCAATCTGCTGGTTTTGTGTGAGAGATGACTTAGATGCCCTCTTATTCAGGCTTGCAACTTTAGACAAAACGCATGTGATTCATTTAATAATGTTTTCTTATGCATAGCGTTTATTTAAAAAATACATATTATGCGTATCTTGTATTTAATTCCTAATGTTTTAAATTCCGAGGTTTAATTGAAATAACCGTCAGTTAAATAAGGATTTAACACCAAACTCAGTCAAAAAATATTAACAAAATTGCGTTGCTAAATGTGGAACCAGGTTATGAGTTCAGTCACACTTCGATGTGACGGATGACATAAGTGTAGTGCAGGATCCACAAGCAAGGTAGATGTGGAGCGCTCTGTGTGGGGACTTTAAGTTCTCATGTGCTCAATACAAAATTGTATGTGTGTGTTTACGTTATGTATTCATGAACATTTGCAACATTTGCCATCTCTAGGTTGGCACACGAAAATTATTTATCTCGGTTCATAATATATGTTGCATATGTAGAAAGTGATATTTGTCAGTTTCAGAATATCTCCTGTACCACATGCAAACATCGAATTCGACATTAGGCCATTGGCGTGTTTGCCGGAAGCATGATACTGACACACGTGTGTTTTTATAATGTAAACAGCACACACTGATTGTTTAGCTATTAGGTGGTCATAAGAACACTTTTGTTTGACCGTAGATAACTCTTACCCAATGCCACAGCTTGCTGAAAACTAACGAAAAATGAAGATAGACAACGTTCATCGAAGCAAAATATTACCTCTTTGGAGACGTTATTTGCAGCTGGGCAACACTCTTGACTTCCTACGGGCCGGTCGTCCACGTGTGACGCCACGTCAACAAGACCACCATGTTCGGTGGGGAATTATACGGAATCGATACCAAACTGCCGCATTAACAGCTCGGACAATTCCTGTTGTTTAGACCATCTAGTAGTAGAACCGTACGCAACCGGTTGAGGGAGCACAACATTCGACCCCGACGTCCAATGATATGCCCAACTTTGCTTTCACGCCACAGTCTGGAACGCGTAGCATATAAAGATCAGAAGACAAGACTGAGACAATTCACAGATGAGTCTAGGTTTCATTTGTACATGTGTGATGGTCGCGCAAAGGTCTACAAGGCGTCCAGGAGAACGTCTGTGGGGTGAAGTATAATGACATGGTGTGGAATCACAACTTATGGAACTCCAACGCAGAGAGCACAACCCATCAGTGTCAATGGTACTGAATGAGGTACGCTACTGGGACGACATCGTTCGAGATCATGTCCCATCCATTGTACAAATGAAGGAACGGAACGTCACGTTGCAGTGGGATCATGCGCGCCAACATGTTGCACGTGTTGGACTTTTTGAGGCAGCATAACATGGCTGTACAGCCTTGGCCGGGTGTTTCTCCAGACCTCTCCCCCATAGAATGTCTACCCCCTGTCGGAGATGAAATGAAACGACGCTCACGACAGGACCAGAACCATCCGCTAACAGAGGCTCAGTTGAAACAATCTGTGGTTGAGATCTGGGACAACATCCCCCAGGTTGTTTCCAACATCTGGTGGCTTCCACGTGCCGCCGCGCGCTGCCTCGCCTGTATCAGCGCAAATGTTGATCACACCCGAATTGTTAACACCACCCCTATTTTATGGCGTGTCGGTCTGTCTCCTTTGACCCGGGTTTTGTCAATGAATTGGTTATGATAAAATATTGATCAGACAAATGACCAAATATTATGTTGTTATTTTCAATAACATTATATTTACATCATTTCACATCACTGTTACTTTTCCGCAGTGATACATAGCTGAGGTTACCGTCTCCCCTCATCCGCCCATCGTTTATAATCAGCTCACTCCCAGGTGTTGCACGGGTCGGCCCGTCAGAAAGGTGTGTCAATTTCTGATTCTCCCATAACAGGGCTTGATCTTCAATCGCCAGCAGTGGTTTATTGGCAGTGGTTTATTATCATTCATTCAATCTGATTGGCTGGCTGAGAGTGGAGAGCTGTGTCATCACGTTTTGATTGGCTGGCTAAATATATTTCACGGCACTATTTTCGGATCGGGGATTCGTCGTCTAGTACAGGAAATCCCCAGCTGTCAAAACATTACCGTAGTGTGTTTCTACTATGTTTCCATCTCCGAAAGTTGGTTACCGAGAGAAAATTTGTGGGGAATGGAGGGGTGTCATATGTGGAGTTATATCAGAGAATTTCGGCTTCCCAATGTACGAGATTCAGTTGCAGAATGGGAAGACGGTAACCGAAGCGAGATACCGCACCAGGTGAGCCACTACGGTGCATTCTTTACGGGGCGTTTTCAAGACTAATAAAACAGCTAATGAAACAGTTAATTAATTCATGTAAAAATTCTGATGAAATAGTGAAACAAACCATATTGTTTTTGGTATTTTTTTTAAAAATAACCATCAACCACGTAAGAAATGTCACGTTATAACGAAGTGTTAAATCTAGTGCCGATCCATCAAAAACATATTTCTTAATTATGTTAAAATAATCGAGACTTAAATTTTATATTTTAAGAAAATAGACACTCAAATAATTTGGATCTAAAGCAATTCCAATTTTGCCGGACCGTACATCTCACGACCATGATGTTTTGCAACCACAGCAGTTGTTTCCCCTTTCAACAGGTGGAGTATATCCAGATCAATATAATTAATTTATTTTGGCCTATAATTATTTGGTGTGTTTTTTTAACATGAAGACTTCAATTATTTAAACATACTATCTCAGGACAATTAAGAAACTCATTTTTTTTTAAAAACATAACCATGTTTAAACTTGAATGAATTAAGTCATACCTAGATCTATGTATGAATACACAATGCCATTTAGAAAGTGGTCAAATGTAACTAATGTTATATTTGGGATAACACTTTCTTAGTAAAGTACAGATTCTAGTACTTTTTTGGGTTGAGGCAGGTGTGGGTTAGAATCCCGGAGCGATCATTTTTGTGGAAGGCTCGGTGGCTGAGTGGGTTAGATCGCTGACTTTGTGTGCTGGCGATTAGGTGCCTCACCCTGGCAGGTGTGGGTTCGAATCCCGGACGGGACTCAATCCAAAAAAAGTACTAGAATCTGTACTTTACTAAGAAAGTGTTATCCCAAATATAACATTAGTTATAACATTAGTTACATTTGACCACTTTCTAAATGGCATTGTGTATTCATGATAATGTATTGTTTACATATATCCTATGTATTTATGTTTCACACACAATAAAGTATTGTGCTTGTCAAATTCACATTGTCTCTTGTCATTCACAAATATGGGGAAATTAGATAACTCATATAGTAACATTTTGGGTGTTATGATGTTAACTATTATGTTCAAAAGAGAAATTGTCCACTGAATAAGGTTATTTTTTTATATTATAAAACACATGTGCTCACCATGTTCACGAACAAAACAAAAATAAAAAAAGATGACATGAAATAATCATCATTTTACATATTAAATTATTCAGTGTAAAAATAGTCTTAAAGAGGAAAATTCGTTCAATAATGTTACAATCCATTGAAGGACTTGAGGAGATTAACCTAGCAATAATCAGCTCATCAGTTGCCTGAGTTGGTATTTATAGAATCTTGCCTGATCAATCCTGCTGTCAATTCCTTGGGCCCTTGTTTTTCATTAACAATATGTCACAACATTTAAGACAACATTTAATTTACCCTGAATTGGGTTTATAACATTTGTTTCTAGCGGACAAATAAACGAATAACGTATTTACATACACTAAAAAGGTGGGCCTATTTAGTGTAGCGCATTGAGAATGATACTCACGGCGAGGCGAATGCAGATAAAGTTATGGGCCGAGTAATCCATAACCATTAACAAATATCAAATCATATTACCAATTCTCAAAACGTTACTCCCATCAACTTTTAATAGTTAATAAAAACATAACATGAATGCTAACAAGTGGCTTGCGTGTCACGGGAAAACTCGTGTGGGTTGTCTTCGCCAGATCCTTTTTACCTGTTTTTGGTGCAGTTGTCTTACTGCAAAGCCTCACCAAGTCTATGAAAGTAAATACATAACAAATTGAATAACATTATAACAGTCATTCAGAATTTTGCCGCTTGTGTATCAAGTTCCAGTAAAGGAGCAGTTATGCTTTAACATTATGTATCATTGGTCGCTAAATGCTGTGTTTATTCGTTATATTTATCAATCCCAAACAAACACGCGTCATAACTTCTATATCATATGATGTCATTCTTAAATTCTGTCACCGAAAGAATCTCGCACAAATGGTACCAAAACATTGCATGTCGTCCTGGAATGAGCGCAGTAAAATAATACGTCACCAGTCAGTCGGACATTGGCAACAGGTAAAATAGTTCCAAATGAATCTTATTTTTAGGTGGTGATTTGGCTACCATATAAGCAAAAAGACAATTGTCTTCCCATAATTCTTCAAGGGTAAATGTAAAAGTACAAAAATAACTTTGTCTAACTGATGTCAGAGATCGTCATTCGCGACAATACATAGGTTTGCTCGCTGGAGTAAGTGCCCTTTATCGAAGGGAAGCTACTCTAGACCATAAAACGTTTGTTTATAGTCAGCCTGGTCATTCTACAGTGTCATCAGCTTTACCAAATACAGTTAGATGTCCCCGGACTTATTTCGGCCAAATCAAACTATTTTACATTCGAGAAGAGACCCCAAACCACAGAGGTCAACGAGTACACTTGTGGATACTGATACACCTTCCTTTCTCGCTAAACTGCTTCGCAAATAATATCGCCGATGTTGTATACACTTAAAAGGCCTCAGATATGACCCAGTTTGAGGCTGATTTACGGTATCTTTGACTGTTATTTTGATTATGATAACAATTATCCCAGCGATTTCACTTGGTCCCTGATGATAATAATGATTCGATTGCCGAGAGACAAGGGTAAGGCCATGTTTGTTTGTCATCACTGAAAGGTGTACCTACCTTGTTAATGTGCATAATTATCCGTAAATGATACCGTTTTCAACCGTTGGCTTTATACTGCCGAGACACCAACCAATTATATGATAAATCAGGCCATCATGTAAGTTCTAGTAATATTGTAACAATCACAAGAGGTTATATCATGCATGAGTGACCCGAGGTTGACTGAGAATCGACTGGTGTAATTCGTGTAGAATATATTGATGGGCTCAACATATATTTTCAATGTTTCCCCATTTTGAAACATGACCATTTTATGGGATACGATGACATACATCAGTCAGCACATTCGCCTTTCAGGGAAAGCATGGGTTGCTGAAGACATATTCAAATATTGAATTTAGGCCGCCGTCCGACTTAAAACCGACTTGTGTAATTCGTGTAGAATATTGATGAGCTGAAAACATATTTGCTATGTTTCCCCATCTTGAAACATGACTATTCTGTGCAACACTGCACTAAAGACAGAAATTGTGTCTTGCATCAATTGACATAACTCATACAACAACATGCGCCTTGTCATTTGCCTCTAGAGCGTTTGGACCATCTGCCACTGCAAGCCAGTTGATACTGGAAGATACAATTCACAAAGACATTCCGTCATTGCTTTTCTTTGATCCTTCGCCGGAGCATTTAAATGAATTAACATCGTTTTCGTTTCAATGAGATTTACATGTGTTATGGAACAAGATACTTGACAGTGGACATTTCACAACAACATGGCTAAAAGGAATCATAAAACCAATTTACAAAAACAAAGGAGACATCAATAATCTAGAAAATTACCGGCCCATTACAGAAGTCAGTTGTCTGAGTAAACTATTCACCTCGGTTCTTAATAACAGACTTACCACATTTTTGGACTCAATAGATGCTATATCAGAAGTGCAAGCAGGATTTAGGAAGGGATATTCGACAATGGATCAAATATTTACTCTTTATAGCCTAATACAAAAATTATTCTGTTGTTTCATTGACTTTGAAAAAGCATTTGACAATATTTGGAGAATTGGACTTTGGGGTAAACTATTAAAGAAGGTATACACGGTAAATGTCTGCAAGTTATCCTCAATATTAAATTACCGGCCCATTGCATTAGTCAGTTGTCTGAGTAAACTATTCACCTCGGTTCTTAATAACAGACTTACCACATTTTTGGACTCAATAGATGCTATATCAGAAGTGCAAGCAGGAATTAAATCATGTGTGACTAACAAAGATGAAACAAGTCCAATGTTCTCATGTCCTAAAGGTGGCAGACAGGGAGAAAACTTATCACCTCTTCTCCTCTCTATCTTCCTAAATGACCTTGAACCTTTTCTTATATCTCAAGACTGTGAAGGTATAACCGTTAATAATGACTGCCAAGAATCAATTATAACTACATCAATAGTGCTTTTTGCATTATTATACGCCGATGACACAGTAGCAATAGCAAACTGTAAGGAAGACCTACAGAAACTACTAGATTGATTCACACAATACTGTAAACACTGGAAATTGAAAATGAACGTAAAAAAGTCCCAAGTAATAATTTTTGGAGGAATCAAGAAACATTACGAAACCAAATTCTCTCTGTGCAATAAACATTTAGAAAACGTTAAATCATACAAATACTTAGGTATTATATTTAATGTAAACTGTACATTTAATGTAAACAAGAAAGATCTGTGTGAGAAGGCAGCAAAGGCAGTCCAGTTTATCTTAACAAAATCTAGATATTATAATCTATCTATAAGTTGTCAGTTAAAATTATTTGATGCTATTGTTCTACCAATGTTAATATATGGATGTGAAGTATGGGGTTTTGAAAATTTATCAATGATTGAAAATGTACATTTATCTTTTTTAAGAAAACTAATTCCTGTAAAGAAAAGTACACCTTTATGTATGATATAAGGCGAAGCAGGCCGAAAACCTCTGTATATTACTGTCATGACAAGAATCATCACTTTTGGGGGAAGATTTCTATCTGGAAAAACCACCAAACTTTCATTAATTGTGTATAAAAAATTGTATTATAATTACACTGTAAATAATCAACACCAAAATTGGCTAAAGTTTGTTAAACATATTCTTGTTATGACGGGTAATAACAATGTTTGGATAAATCAGTCATTTTCATCAGTTGATTGGCTTACATGTGTGATTAGAACTTGTTTGGAAGATCAGTTTATACAACGGTGGAATTCTGATGTCACAAATTCAAGTAAAGGAACATTTTTAATGTCATTAAAGATAATATCTCACTGGAAACATATCTGTGTTATTTACCAAAACGAGTGTACATACCACTACTACTTTTCAGAACTTCTTGCCATTATTTACCGATTGAATGTGGAAGATGGAATCACACCCTTTTATTAGATAGAAAGTGTACTGTTTGTAAAAGCCAAGACATTGCGGATGAATATCATCATATTTTTAAATGTGAATATTTTAAAGAAGTAAGACAATTATACATACCAAATACTCTTATTGTACATCCATCTATGTTTAAACTTCAACAGATGTTTCATTGTAAAAATAATATCTTCCTGCAAAAATTATCAAAATATTGTAAAATAGTAATGGCTACATTTAGATAACTTTTATAGCCGTCATGACTGTTATACGTCACATCTCCTGTTAAACCTCAATATGCTACTTTTTGTAGCCTTGGGCGTAATAAAGTTATGTTTTGTTCTGTTATTGATATCATAAGGCTGCGTAGTCGTCGTCGTTATAGAACGAGGCCGCTTGTTACAACATGACAAGACAAGACGCATATATCACATCGCAATCAAATATCAGTTATACACGTCCCATGCTAGAAACCCCCCGGACCTATTGTCCACTATTTGTAAACAAGAACCGCATGTAAACTTAAATCTGAAATGCAAATTATTGTTGCACTTTGACGAATACGCTCAAGCATGATGTCCAGGTGCACAGCGTCACACTCAACCGCAGTCTCCTGTTCAATGGACATTGACATTGAAAATGAATAGAAACGTTCTCCTTCCTCGTACCATAGGATTCGGTTTTCAATGTCCTTCTATATTTTTCGTATTAATTTTTATGCGTCGACAAGTCTGCCAGAAGCGGAACATCAATGTTCTGCAGGTTACTGCGAATTGTACCTTCTATATCTCTTATTTCACTCTCAAGGTCAAGGTCGTCTTCCTGTGGTAGCGACTATTTGGAGGTCCTGTCCTTGAAGTAAATGCATTACGACACGTCTTCAATGCGCCTAACATACTGGGATAATATCAACAGACATTTCTCGTCAGTAACCAAACTATTAAAGATGTTACTGTCGAGCAATATGAGCACAAATACGTTCATGTCACATCTTCTTTATAGGAACTATAATTTTTCTCGATATAGCATGTTGTTGAATGGCTCTCAGTGTAAACATGGAGTCACACATACAAAAAGGAATTGTGTATACATCCTTCAAAGCATAAAATAGTGACATTGATATCAATAGATATACATTCACTTTGAAGTGATGTCGTTGGAGTTTAAACCTTTATACATACTGTCTCTTAACAAAAAGTAGGGAAAACTCGGAAATATCTTTATCCAAAATTGTAAGAGATATAAATTTCCGGTAATAGTTGTATGTCTTTGATAATAATGAACGAATTGGGAACACATTACAGCCGGCAGTGAAGTATGATAGCAGATGCCATGACCGCCAACAATCTTAAAGTACGACAGGGGTAAGGGATGGGAAGTTTAAAAGTTGACGATTTTGAATACCGCCACGACTCTTGACTCTTGATCCTCTTGACGATGCATGCTGAATATTAGTCTCCCAATGTCGATTAGAGGGAACCACCAAGTATTTCCCCATCAAATGGCTTTGTAGTGTAATAAAACCAATATATAAAAACACGGGATGTATGTCGTCAACACTTATCTATTTTCTAATATTTGGTATTAACAATTATATTTCGCGACCCGCTACTTTTCAACAGTATATATAGTGCGATGGCGAAACGCTGTATGAACGTCGTTCACATAAGCTACACCTACCCTTATGTACACCGTCCACTCTGTCATAAAAATATACGTCATGTGATGACTTGACATGCAGATATCTGAAAGCAGATCTTACCATGCAATTATGAGACGTTAACTGGCAGATAGCCAAGAATACTAATGTACATGGCGTTACTGTAAGATGTTGCCTTTTCAAATCCTGCATTACCATCTGTCTAGCTCGGAAAGGATTAAAGTAGGATCAGACAGGAAATAGGAGAGACTGCTTGTTTTAAAGTAATTTACTACCCTGAGCTACGAGTTCCCACAGGTAGAATGACGTCTGGTTCAACCTGGATGATATGCTACTCACAACGCTTACCCTCGTAGGACTCGCCCAGTCACGAGACATTGAAGGCACTGTATCTGCGCGTGTCACATATATGTCCTTGGCAATCACATACATTCTTATCAGACACAGATACATCTCCCACAGGATATGTGTAGAGGTCCTGAAATGTACACGTCATGCATGTAGAATTGTAGGGCTGAACACGTGTAGGTTACCCGAACTGAATATGTCATGCCGGCAGAACGGTGGAGCTGAACACGTGTAGAGTTCCAGAAATGTACACGTCATGCATGCAGAACGGTAGAGCTTGAACACAAGTAGATTACCGGAACGTAATACGTCATGCCTGCAGAACGGTAGACCTGAACCCATGTAGATTACCTGAACTGATTATGTTATGCCTGCAGAACAGTAGAGCTGAACACATGTACATTACTTAAACTGAATTTGTCATGCACGCAGAACGGTAGAGCTGAACCCATCTAGATTACCGCAAATATAGATTACCAGAACTGAATATGCCATGTCTGCAGAACGATAGAGCTGAACACGTGTAGATTACCTGAACTGAATATACCCTGCCTGTAGAACGGTAGAGCTGAACACGTGTAGAATACCGCAAATGTAGATTACCTGAACTGAATATGCCATGCCTGCAGAACGGTAGAGCTGAACGCGTGTAGAGAACCTGAACTGAATATACCCTGCCTGTAGAACGGTAGAGCTGAACACGTGTAGATTACCGCAAATGTAGATTACCTGAACTGAATATGCCATGCCTGCAGAACGGTAGAGCTGAACACGTGTAGACTACATGAACTGAATATGTCATGACGCCAGAACGCTAGAGCTGAACACGTGTAGATTACTGGAACTGAATATGTCATGCTTGCAGAACGGTAAAGCTTTACACGTGTTGAGTTCCTGAAATGTACACGTTATGCCTGCAGAACGTTAGAGCTGAACACGTGTAGAGTACCTGAAATGCACACGTCATTCATGCAGACCAGTAGAGCATGAATTACCATTCATGCCTGCAGAACGGTAGAGCAGAACACGTGTAGATTACCGGAACTGAATATGTCATGCCTGCAGAACGGTAAAGCTTTACAAGTGTTGAGTTCCTGAAATGTACACGTTATGCCTGCAGAACGGTAGAGCTGAACACGTGTAGATTACCGCAAATGTAGATTACCTGAACTTAATATGTCATGCCTGCAGACCGGTAGAGCCTAATACGTCTAGATTACCGGAACTGTATATGTCATGCCTGCAGATCGGCAGAGCTGAACACGTGTAGAATACGTAAACTGAACAGGCTTAAAAACTACCTCAACGAAATATTATATAGGCAGAGTACCTGAACTGAACACGTACACGAGTGGTGAGAAGCTAAACTGAACACGTGTAGAGTCCATCAACTGAGCAACTAATACATGCAGAAAGGTAGAACTGAACACGATTAGAGAGTACCTCAACTGAGCATGTGGTACATACAGAACTGTAGAGCTGAACACGGGTAGAGAGTACATCAACTGAGCATGTGGTACATGCAGAACGGTAGAACAGAACACGAGTAGAGAGTACATCAACTAACCATCCAATACATGCAGAACGGTACAACTGAACACGTGTAGAGAGTACATCCACTGAGCATCAAATATATGCAGAACGGTAGAACTGAACACATGCAGAAAGTACATCAACTAAACATATGGTACATGCAGAACGGTAGAACTGAACACATGTGGATAGTACATCAACTGAAAATCAAATACACGCAGAACGGGAGAACTAAACACGAGTATATAGTACATCAACTGAGCATCAAATGCACGCAGAACGGTAGAACTGAACACGAGTAGAGAATACCTCAACTAACCATCTAATACATGCAGAACGGTAGAACGGAACACCTATAGAGAGTACATAAAGTAAAAAAATGTGCTACATGCAGAACGGTAGAGCTGAACACGTGTAGAGAGTACATCAACTGAGCATCTAATACATGCAGAACGGTACAACTGAACTCGAATAGTTTACATCAACTAAGCATCTAATACCTCCAGAAGGGCAGAACTGAAGACGAGTATATAGTACATCAACTGAGTATCTATTACATGCAGAACGGTAGAACTAAATACGTGTAGAGAGTACATCAACTGAGCATCATTCATGAAGAACGGTCGAACTAAACATGTGTAGAGAGTACATCAACTGAGCACTCGTCAATACAGAACGGTAGAAGTGAAAAAGTGAACAGAGTACATCAACTGAGCATTAAATACATGCAGAAGGGTAGACGTGAATAAGTGTAGAGAGTACATCAACTGAGCACTCATCAATACAGAACGGTAGAAGTGAACACTTGTAGAGAGTACATCAACTGAGCATTAAATACATGCAGAACGGTGGTACTGAAAAAGTGTAGAGAGTATATCAACTAAACATGTTGTACATGCAGAAAGGTAGAACTGAACACTAGTAGAGAGTACCTCAACTGAGCATGGTGGAAACGGTGGAACGGTACACGAGTTGAGAGTACCTCAACTGAGCATCTCACACATGCAGAACGGTAGAACTGAACTCGAACAGATTACATCAACTGAGCATCTAATACCTGCAGAACGGTAGAGCTGAACACCGGTAGAGAACACATCAACTGAGCATCTAATACCTGCAGAAGGGCAGAACTGAAGACGAGTGTATAGTACATCAACAGGGCATCTAATACATGCAGAACGGTAGAACTGAACACGAGTAGAGAGTACCTCAACTGAGCATCTTATACATCAACTAAACACGTGGTAATGCAAAACGGTGGAAACTGAACTCGAATAGATTACATCAACTGAGCATCAAATACCTGCAGAAAGTCAGAACTGAAAACGAGTATATAGTGCATCAACTGAGCATCTAATACATGCAGAACGGTAGAACTGAACACGTGTAGAGAGTACATCAACTGAGCATCTAATACATGCAGAACGGTAGACCTGAACACGGGTAGAGAGTACATCAACCGAGCATCTAATACATGCAGAACGATAGAACTGAACAAGTGTAGAAAGTACATCAACTGAGCATCTAATACATGCAGAACGGTAGAACTGAACATGAGTAGAGAGTACATCAACTGTTCATCTAATACATGCAGAACGGTAGAACTGAACACGAGTAGAGAGTACCTCAACTGAGCATCTTATACATCAACTAAACACGTGGTAATGCAAAACGGTGGAAACTGAACTCGAATAGATTACATCAACTGAGCATCAAATACCTGCAGAAAGTCAGAACTGAAAACGAGTATATAGTGCATCAACTGAGCATCTAATACATGCAGAACGGTAGAACTGAACACGTGTAGAGAGTACATCAACTGAGCATCTAATACATGCAGAACGGTAGACCTGAACACGGGTAGAGAGTACATCAACCGAGCATCTAATACATGCAGAACGATAGAACTGAACAAGTGTAGAAAGTACATCAACTGAGCATCTAATACATGCAGAACGGTAGAACTGAACATGAGTAGAGAGTACATCAACTGTTCATCTAATACATGCAAACCGGTGGAACGTAACACTTGTAGAGAGTACATCAACTGAGCATCTAATACATGCAGAACGGTAGAACAGAACACGTGTAGAGAGTACATCAACTGAGCATCTAATACATGCCGAACGGTAGAACTGAACACGTGTAGAGAGTACATCAACTGAGCATGTGGTACATGCATAACGGTAGAACTGAACACGTGTAGAGAGTGCCTCAACTGAACATCTAATACATGCAGAACGGTAGAACTGAACACGTGTAGAGAGTACCTCAACTAAGCATCTAATACATGCAGAACGGTAGACCTGAACACAAGTAGAAAGTACCTCAACTAAACATCTAATACATGCAGAACGGTAGAACTGAACACGTGTAGAGAGTACCTCAACAGAGCATCTTATACATGCAGAACGGTAGAACAGAACACGTGTAGAGAGTACATCAACTGAGCAACTAATACATGCCGAACGGTAGAACTGAACACGTGTAGAGAGTACATCAACTAAACACGTGGTACATGCAGAACGGTAGAACTGAACACGTGTAGAGAGTACATCAACCAAACACGTGGTACATGCGGAACGGTAGAACTGAACACGAGTAGAGAGTACCTCAACCGAGCATCTGGTAACATGCAGAACGGTAGAGCTGAACACGTGTAGAGAGTACATCAACTGAGCATGTGGTACATGCATAACGGTAGAACAGAACACGTGTAGAGAGTACCTAAACTGAACATCTAATACATGCGGAACGGTAAAACTGAACAAGTGTAGAGGGTACATCAACTAAACACGTGGTAATGCAGAACGGTAGAACTAAACATGTGTAGAGAGTACATCAAGTTAACATCTTATACTTGCAGAACGATAGAACTGACCTGGAGAACAGAGTACCTCAACTGAGCATCTAATACCTCCAGAACGGCAGAACTGAAGACAAGTATATAATACATCAACTGAGCATCTTATACTTGCAGAACGATAGAACTGAAAAAGCTTTGAGAGACTACCTCAACTGAGCATCTAATACAAGCAGAACGGTAGAACTGAACTCGAATAGTTTACATCAACTGAGCATCTAATACCTCCAGAAGGGCAAAACTGAAGACGAGTATATAGTACATCAACTGAGCATCTAATAAATGCAGAACGGTAAAACTGAACACGAGTAGAGAGTACATCAACTGAGCATCTAATACATGCAAAACGGAGGAACGGAACACTTGTAGAGAGTACATCAACTGAACATCTAATATTGATATTACTGTCTAAATACATCCGGATTAAATGTCCATGGGTTTAATCCTATCATTAGTGCAAAGATATTGCAAACTGTTATGTTGCCAAATGCTATCTACTCATGTGAGTTGTGTACCAACATATCTGATGCTTCATACACAAAACTGGAAACAACCCAGAGAACGTTTGCCCGACGTGCACAAGGATTCCCTTGTAGATCAGCATGCGAGCCCGCCATAACAGCAGTTGGACTATGGTCAATGCACACATGTATAGACAAATGTAAACTGTTATTCTTTGGTCGACTATGTAGACAGAATAATTCCTTTATATCGAAGAAACTTTTCTTATGGCTATTAGGCAACTGTATAGCAGGGTTCAACATCAACAGCAGTTTTATACAAGAGACAGTTTTACTGTTTAGAAAATATAATATATAAGAAATACTGCTTGCTTATCTTAAACATGGCACTTTTATGGACAAACAGAGATGGTCCTCTGTGGTCAAGAAGGTTCTTAATCAATATGAACAGTCATTAAACTCCAGCGTGCCTCACAACAAACCAGGGCTACAAACCTTTTATGAAATTCACCTGACAGTCCGTATGAATCATTTGTGGAAAATAGCATACGTTCATCCAACACACAAACTCTACATATCATCCATGATATATCTGGCATCAGTAAAACCTGGTTATGTCACATGTACACTATGTCACACCATAGTACCGGGCTGTACAAAACATGTCATCATTGACTGTGAAGGACTCATACAACAGAGAAATCAGATGTGCCATAAACTTTCTTCACTGCTGCATATAAACGATTTTATTAACTTTTGTGACCAGGATGACAATGCAATTATGAACTGTTTGCTTGGAGGAAATCACACCTTATGTCGTGTTGATTTTAGCACTTGGATACGATTTGTGTTGGTTGTCTCAAAGTTTGTACATATTTGTAGGTTACACATCAAACAAAGCATGTTATAACCGTTACTGTTCACAAGCTCCTACTTAGAAGGACATTGTATTCATTTGTTTTGTTATCAACTAAGCATCTTATACATGCAGAACGGTAGAACAGAACACGTGTAGAGAGTACATCAACTGAGCATCTAATACATGCCGAACGGTAGAACTGAACACGTGTAGAGAGTACATCAACTAAACACGTGGTACATGCAGAACGGTAGAACTGAACACGTGTAGAGAGTCCCTCAACTGAGAATGTGGTACATGCGTAACGGTAGAACTGAACACGTGTAGAGAGTGCCTCAACTGAGCATCTAATACATGCAGAACGGTAGACCTGAACACAAGCAGAGAGTACCTCAACTAAACATCTAATACATGCAGAACGGTAGAACTGAACACGAGTAGAGAGTACCTCAACTGAGCATCTTATCCATGCAGAACGGTAGAACTGAAGACGAGTATATAGTACCTCAACTGAGCATACGATACATGCAGAACGGTAGACCTGAACACAAGTAGAGAGTACATCAACTAAACATCTAATACATGCAGAACGGTAGAACTGAACACAAGTAGAGAGTACCTCAACTGAGCATCTAATGCCTGCAGAACAGTAGAACTGAACACGTGTAGAGAGTACATCAACTGAGCATCTAATACATGCAGAACTGTGGAACGGAACACGTGTAGAGAGTACATCAACTGAGCATCTAATACATGCCGAACGGTAGAACTGAACACGTGTAGAGAGTACATCAACTAAACACGTGGTACATGCGGAACGGTAGAACTGAACACGAGTAGAGAGTACCTCAACCGAGCATCTGGTACATGCAGAACGGTAGAGCTGAACACGTGTAGAGAGTACATCAACTGAGCATGTGGTACATGCATAACGGTAGAACTGAACACGTGTAGAGAGTGCCTCAACTGAGCATCTAATACATGCAGAACGGTAGGCCTGAACACGTGTAGAGAGTACATCAACTGAGCATCTAATACATGCAGAACTGTAAACCTGAACACAAGCAGAGAGTACCTCAACTAAACATCTAATACATGCAGAACGGTAGAACTGAACACGAGTAGAGAGTACCTCAACTGAGCATCTTATCCATGCAGAACGGTAGAACTGAAGACGAGTATATAGTACCTCAACTGAGCATCTAATACATGCAGAACGGTAGACCTGAACACAAGTAGAGAGTACCTCAACTAAACATCTAATACATGCAGAACGGTAGAACTGAACACGAGTAGAGAGTACCTCAACTGAGCATCTAATGCCTGCAGAACAGTAGAACTGAACACGTGTAGAGAGTACATCAACTGAGCATCTAATACATGCAGAACTGTGGAACGGAACACGTGTAGAGAGTACATCAACTGAGCATCTAATGCATGCAGAACGGTAGAACTGAACACGTGTAGAGAGTACCTCAACTAAACATCTAATACATGCAGAACTGTGGAACGGAGCATGTGTAGAGAGTACATCAACTGAGCATCTTATACATGCAGAACGTTAGAACTGAACACGTTTAGAGAGTACATCAACTGACCATTAAATACATGCAGAACGGTGGAACGGAACACGTGTAGAGAGTACATCAACTGAGCATCTTATACATGCAGAACGTTAGAACTGAACACGTTTAGAGAGTACATCAACTGACCATTAAATACATGCAGAACGGTGGAACGGAACACGTGTAATGAGTACCTCAACTGAGCATCAAATACATGAAGAACGGTAGAACTGAACACGAGTAGAGAGTATTGAGTGAGTGAGTTGGGGTTAACGCCGCTTTTAACAGTAGTCGTGTCAGCGTGTCAGCTTAATGTGGGAGGAAAGCCCGAAGTGATGCAGGTGTCAGACTTTTACCACTTCAGTGAAACCCACGAGCACGGGTATGGTGCTGACAAAACTGGAAACATAATCGGGGCGAACAGGGATTCGAACCCACAATCATAGGTTTCTGGCGTGCCCAAGGGACTCAAATCTCCACCCGTGCCCCCAGTGAACTGAGCATCTAGTGCATGCAGAACGGTAGAACTGAACACGCGTAGACAGTACATGAAATGAGCATCTAATACATGCAGAACGGTAGAACTGAACACGAGTAGAGAGTACAACAACTGAACATGTGGTACATGAATAACTCATATCATATGTTAAGATGCAATCAGAAAGAAAAACATCTCTCAATGTATATGCATTTAGAAAGACAATGAAAGATTCTTATTTTTCTTACATTTATGGACATGCCATTGCCTTGAATGGCGAATGAGATATCGGGTTATCTTGTGAATTGGAGGAACACTGACGGTCCGGTAATCACTCAGACGTTTAGTATATTGACTGAAGATTGCATTCGTGGATTCATGGAGATTCAGTTGGGCCCTAAAACAGAACAGTTGATCAGCTGTATTGACGATGCCATATTCAAACATAAAGTAAGAATATTGAACGACGGTTTGGCGTTTGACACTGATTGCATAACCTTTAATATGTACACTTCTTTCCGCCAGACTCCACGAGGCGGCGAACAGACGCTTGCTGAGAGTGAGCATTCTGGGCGGCGCATGAATACACGCCGGAATGCTTAGCAGCGTCACTCCTAACGGGCATGCACAGAAGAAGAGAAAAGCACGAAGTGGGTATTGATTAAACAGACGTGGGTCGAGGCATTGATCGAAATAAACTCACCATCAACACATCGGATGTTGATCAATCGAACTGACAGAAGAGTTATGCTTGTGGTATTTACCAGATATGAAGAAATGCAGTTTCATGTTATTTTGCCATAGTGTGTGACATTACATGCGGGTGTTGATGACTAAAATAAGACCCATAAGTATGTCGTCGTGCTCAGTATAGTATGTGAATGGCGTGCAGTATAAGGACGGCACTATTCTTAAATCAATACCGAATTCTGTAAGCTGCCTTACATGAAAATGTGTAGCTCCAAGTGACAAGGCTTCAAATAATATAACCAATAACTACCAACAGCTATTTCCGAACACATCCTCGAGAACCAAGACCATAACATCATGGGTATCAGGGTGGCAAATGGATCTTGCATGTCGGGTGAGGATGGAGATGACGGCCTGTTTTATATGGGGATGGTGGCAGGAGTTATAGTGAATGTACTGGTTTGTTTGTGTTGGCTTGCGGTACACATATGTTCATAATCCATCATCTGTTGTTTGGAGGGACACGTCTAAGAAATGAAGGTGTTGATTGGTTACGGTCTCTATGGAGAAAAATTTGTTTTAGGAGCTCTGTGGGGTCATTCTTTTTTAGCGGCAAGACCATCAAGACCCATCTACGAGCCATTGGCAGAGGCACCAGCAGCGCAAGTCCCAACCCAAAGGATGTTCATACAATTAGCTGCTCAGGCGTCGAAAGCCATTATGCCTCTTTATAATTTATTCAGGAAAAATAGTCGTGTATCTTTTTTCACAGCATGTACTATTTTTAAGGCAAAATTATGCCTATACTGATGTATGGTTTTGAAATATGGGGTGCTAAGTATTACGCTGCAATTGAACAAGTTCACACTTCATATTTCAAATGTTTTCTAGGTGTTGGTAAGTTTGCCTCAGATAAGGCAATCCTTGGTGAAACAGGCCGTAATAGTATTTTTGTAGCCAGCCAATTAAGGGTAATTAAGTATATATATTGGATTAAGTTACTTAGAATGATGCCTGATAGATACCCATATCAGTGTTACAAAATGTTAAAGGTACTTGATGATAATGGAAAAAATAATCGGGTTTCAGATGTGATAAATCTATTATTTGTCAGTGGCTTTCCATGTATATGGATTTCTCAAGATGTGGGAGATCCACAGTTATTTTTATATTCATTTAAGCAAAGACTAAAGAATATATTTTGTCAACAGTGGCACCAAAGTATTTCTGAATCTCTTTATCTCAGCAATTACAGCAAAGTAAAATTATTGTTACAAACTGAAAGATATTTAACTTGTTTAAATGATAAAAGTATAATCAGAGCTTATTGTAAACTTAGAATTTCATTGCATAATGTTAATGTAAATATATGTCGCAGGTCCAAAGACGGTGATATTGTGAACTCTATTTGTACAAACTGTTCATCCGGAGAAGTAGAGGATGAATACCATGTCTTACCTATATGTGAAACGTATTCACATTTAAGGTATAAATTTCTCCCCATGTTGCAAGGTACTTTTAAAGACCGTCAGTTAATGATAAATCTGCTAAACTCTGAAAATCCTGATATGATCCATGCTGTTTCTGCATTCTTAAATCATGTCTTTAAAATGAGGAATGTGTAACTTGATTTAAAATCTGATCATGTACACAACGTGACAATGTTAATATCCAATCTGCATTGTACTATGGGTCTTGATGCCTAAAATACTGAATAAACTGTCTGCCTGTCTATGTTCTTAGTCCATCATCTGTTGTTTGGAGGGACACGTCTAAGAAATTAAGGTGATTGGTTTCGGTCTCTATGGTGAAGTGGATTTGTTTTAGGAGCTCTGTGGGGTCATTCTTTTTTAGCGGCAAGACCATCAAGACCCATCTACGAGCCATTGGCAGAGGCACCAACAGCGCAAGTCCCAACCCAAGAGGATGTTCATACCAGAGCCCCTTGCAACTGTGGCCACCAATACATTGGAGAGACCCTCATACCCCTCAACACTAGATTCAAAGAACATCAGACCTGTCAGCAAGCTAGACCGGAAATCCGATATTTCCGAACACATCCCCAAGAACCAAGATCATAACATCATGTGGGAAGCCACCAAAGTCCTGTCTACCAAAAACAACAAAGAAAAGAAAACTGGAAGAAGCCAATGACATCATGAACCGTGACCAGGGAATCTGCCCAGTGTCATGGTACTAGCCCTCTGAGATACCACGCTTAACATGAATATCCAATTCAGACACAGTATACTGACTTCGTGCCAACCTGTACTTCGTTTAGCCCAGTCAAAGCGCCAGGCAGGGTAACAACAAGTGCCATCTTTTAACGTCTTTTGTTATGACGCGGCCAGGGATCAAGGCCCCGACCAAGGAGACGGTCCTGTGATTCATTAACACATGTTCATGATATCAAATCGTGCAATCGACTTTTTGACAGATGTTTCTTATGAAAAGGGAAAGGGTTTTGACGTTTATAATGTACAATACCTTAGCAACGTCCCTGTTAAACACTGATTTTCGGTATCTTAGACTACTTTTTTGGTAACAATAACGTTTATTCCTTGGATTTCTCCAGTTCCTTGTTTGTTAATTCTAACTCGGTCACTGAATGAAAAGAGCGGGTCATGTTTGTCAACTCTGAACGTAGTACCTACCTGAACTATTTATAGACTAAATTCATTTATCCGTATATGACCCCCAATGTATACCGTTTTATTCCGTTGGCAATATTCTGCCGAGACACCTACCAATGATACTATTGATATCGTAATACCGTAATCAAACAACAATAGTTATAGTGTTTGTTTGTTGTTTAACGCCGTAGTCAGAAATATACCAGCTATATGACGGAGGTCTGTAAATAATAGCCTGGACCAGACAATCAAGTAATTGACATTATGAGCATCGATCCACACAACTGGGATACGATGACATGCATCAACTAAGTCAGCGTGTCGAACCACCCGTTAGTCGCCTTTTAGGAAAAGCATGGGTTGTTGAATACCTATTCTAACCCGGGAAATGTTGAATTTAGGCCGCCGTCCGACTGAAAACCAACTTGTGTAATTCGTGTAGAATACTGTTGGGCTCAAAATATTTGATTCCTTATGTTACCCCATCTTGAAACATGGCAGTTCTATGTAAACAATCTTTTACGGATTAGGCCTCTGGTTAATCATAATTTACCATGAAGCATGTCGTTATCATGTCGGATTATCTTGTCACCTAACAATGCCAGTGTCCTTCCAATATCTTGTAAGTGCCTGTTTGTTGCAGAGCGGACATTTAAGAAAGAGTCCTCGTGGTTTTTCTTGCCGTCGCCTGATTTTGCTGCATCATTCTATGTCGCTGATTTTTAGGGCGAGCCGCGACATATCATCTTCGGAGTATCATAGTCAGCTTATCATGCAGAACAGTGTTGATGTCTGAGAAACGGTTACGTCTGTTGCCCAGTTTGAAATAAATGGGTTGATTAATGGTTATGTTTTCTCTCACTAATTACTTTTCTGACATTGTTTCATTCTGCAATTAATTTCCAACACAGTTGCCCCTCTTTATACTGTTACGCCAAACGAAATATTGTCAATTGCACACTCGAAGCGATGTATATGTTAATGTATATTTTACAGAAACAATATAAAGAATTACTTTATAAAACTCATGTGATATTAATGTCCTACCCTTGATAGCTTTATATTTATGTAAATTATATATAATGAGATCGACAAAGATGTAACACTCAGGACAAGTGACCTAAATTAAATGTAGCTTACAAACCCTACTATGAGCCATGTGGCCTTAATTACGAAATAAACATGACTGATCTATTGATTCTATCTAGTTCATCTTCCCCTTATTATTCTCAGAATTGTTTTCTGTGGGATTTCAGGACCCAATTTGTATTCCTCTTTGATTTGGATGTCTAAATGTCTCTAGCTCTTGTAAATCATGATCTGTTAAACGTTGATATCGTTAATTTTCGGCCTGAGCTGGTATGGTAGGATCTATCTCTTTCAGAGTCCTGGTCATTTCTCTCTCGTCACACCGGCTGACATCGATGCAGTTATGTCAACAAGCGTACACGTTTCTAGATCAAACTCTAGAATGTTTTTTAATTCTATGTATTCCTCCATGTTGCAATGAACAAGCCACCTGCTGCGACAAGATATAGCAATCCGAATTCGTCGCCATTCTATTCAGATGTCCATGACCATCCAACAGTACATGACGATATCAAGGTATAATACTATAATATAATGCAGCTGTTCCAGTACACTGCCGGACAACGTCTTCCACCAAACAGAAAGAAGTATCAAGACATCAACCGGCGCCTAACTGCACTGAAATGACATCACTCCCATCGACTTCGCAGACAATGCTGCATTTGTACTTACGTTATTGTAACTGTGCATAAACTATGTATGAACTATAGTTGAATGTGTGAATGTGTACTGCAATGTTTTAAATTAATGTTTTATTATGGTATTTCAGGATATTTTCAAATAAAAATAAAATGAATGTAACCGGTGTATAGTTCTTCTTTCCTGATTCCTATTTTTCAACTTTTCATAAGCCTTACATAAACATATCATGACTATTGTTCAACTTAATTGGCTACCTGGCCAAGAGGTGAACCGTTTTAGCGTTGTTGTGTTTATATACCCCTCGAGGTGTCGCCATCCTGAGAATAAACCCGCTGGAGGATGCAGGCACACGTGTCCAGGTAACCATGTTTCGATAACTATGTAGTTATAAAACGTTTCTTTACATTATTCGGAAGTACGGAATATATTTAACTAGAACAAGTGCCGGAGTGACGGGGTGATTGTAAGTCTTCAACTGAAACAAGAACTGACACGATAGAAGTAAGCGGTAAAACTTTATTGCCACATGTTCTACGTCAGAAGACAATCTGTCAAGTCTGTGGTAACATCGTATCAATGTAAGGATGCAAACTCACTTTATCAGCCTTTTTGGTATTTCTCATGACAAGTCCTTAACTATTGAGGCATTTAAATCTTTCAAACAATTTTCATACTACCATGTCAATCTGATTTCATTTTTCTTTTAATGCTGAAACTAGAAATATACCAAATGCAACTCTACCTTGCAACTATCAACCAATCAGTTACTCTGTTGCAATAAACATGCACATACATCATAGTTTGAACCATAGTATTCTGTCACTTATAAAATCTTTTAGAGTCATCCCGCGTGTTAGTTGATCACTTTCTGACAACTTCCGGATAATCATGCTCTCAGAACAGTAGTAAATTATAGAGATACGTCCCAACTAATACGAAATCATCATGACTTCTCCAGGATATATGAAGGGAGTGAGTGAATATGGATTTACGCCGCTTTTAGCAATATTCCGGCTATGTCACGGTGGGGTACACCAGAAATGGACTTTACACATTGTACCCTGGGTCTTCGGCGTGGCGAGCTAGGCTACCCGATCGCACCCAGATGTGACGGGAACCTAAGTAGATTGTATAGTATTTGTAGCTTCTTGTTTTGGTGACACACGTTGACTTGTTAGTTCCCTTAGAGTATTAAGTATATATAGTAGACGTGATGTAGCAAACCTGATTTTTTTTTAAATTGTTCATAGTTGAACAATTATTTGATTCCAAATATGTCCACGAATGTAACCCCACAAGCATTCATTGTGGATATGTCTTAATATATTTATATATGTTAATTCGTTGAATATTATGGTTTACACTGTGTTAAGTGTCGATTCATAATTTGAAAAATGATGTTAAACCAGAAAATACAAATGTTATACAATCAACAAATGTATTACAAAATTCACTAGGTATACAAATCAATACAAATAACTGCAAAGCAATTACAATGGCAGTACCCAACAGAGTGGTGGTACAATATTCAAGGGCAGTATATCATATGTTGAGGTAAGTATCAAATACGAAAATTCAGTGATGATAGCAGAAGTCAGTGATAATAATATATTCACCCAGCGGCGACAGAGGTCAAGCGTCCGGGAAAAGCCTAGGCAGGGAATCCGGGGTGATGACTGATCTTCACACGAAAGCTGGTCTTGATATAAAGAAATGTGTGAGAGAGATACGAGAGTCATGCTCTTGTCCCCCTTATATACAGACTAACTAGCTTCTGGAAATTTTCACACAGACTCATCATATCACAGAATAGTCATCATGTTTCTGTAACGCTCTATCTCAGTCCACGTTATTCCGGAAGTTTACACATCACACTAACATCTAGATATTGTATCTGCCTCACCACTGCTTAGATTAAAGCAGTACAACATTCCTGACAACTAATCACTGTCTAAACACAATGCAATGAGCTTCTATCGATTCTCAACAGAAACAATGTAATTCAGTTACAATAATTATTTAACAATAAAATTCACTGCCACATAACAACTGACAGTGACTGGTCAAATTATACACAGTTATGTACAAGGCATTTATATAATTATTCTCTTTTACATTATGACATTTTGCAATGCAGACATCTATTGAAGAAAAGAGAGAAACGAATAACACATTTCTTTGTTTGGGAATTCATCAAAATCATCACTTTAGAAAATAGAAACATGAAAGCTACGGTGTAATTATATTCATCTGACCATTGTCAAAACAATCTGGTAATGGTCAGCGTAAGTCACTTTTTTTAGGTTCGCAAATCTTAAGGCCATCATTTTTACAGAGGTTGCATATATGTAAAGACAGTTTTAGATGAGAGCGCATTTTGAAAGTATCCTTGAATTTGTATTTTAAATAGTCTTTTGTTTGTTTGAACAAATGTTCCTTCACATTTGCCACAGTCATATCTAGCTTCAACTTATTATTATTCAGACATGAACCATCCGTTTTTCATACGCCATGCACTTAACATGACCCAAACACCAAATTGTATTTAGGTGATTTCAATCCTATGTTTTGAACATTATGATATGTAGTTAATCACTTTATATGGTTCTTTCGTGATTTCTTGAAAATATTGTCACGTATGTCCGTAATTTAATTGCAAAATATACTAGTTCCTGTGAATCACTACTGACTACCATGGGAAATAATTAATAAACGCAACGACTTTGCAACAGAGCAATAAATTGATGTCCATGAAACATGAATTCATCGGGACAGTGTCAACATATGTAGCCTGTTAACATCATCTCAGGCTGAAAGTGTTGTGGGGTCAATTGACAATTCACAAGTCAGTATCAGGTATGACCACCAGTAGCAGCGACAGAAGCTTGACAACGGTGCCACATTGACGACAAAAGATGGTTGAGGAAGGCCTGTGGCATGTCAATCCAGATCAGGACCAAGGCGTGTCTTATTTGGACCAACGTCATCGGTCGGCGTAAACAGCGTTTCATTTCCTCCCAAACATGTTAGATAGGCGACAGATGTGGTGAGGCAGCATGCCAAAGGGACTTGCGGGTATTATAAAATGCATGCATAAAGCCTAATACGGGTTAGGGCGATGTTTTAAATGTGGTTAATGACAGGGGTGTGTAGTTATACAATGAACGGTTGAGATGATGTCATAAATGTCATAAATAATGGGTCACGACCCAAGAATAGATTCTAAATGTGCCACGCCCTATTAACACTGACAACAATGGGGAGTTTTGTCTACTCCTATCGCAGCATCTGGCCCAGTTCAGCTAACTGGTGGCATTCTACTCATGGCTGGCCATTGCATTCCGGAGATGTTTTGCTGCTGGGGGTAGTCAGTTAGGATACGTGCACAGTGGGCAGGATCGTTATCGACAAAACGTGGACACCCTCATGGCGCGCTAACGGATCATCTACTGGCGCGGTATGTTGTCTTGGCAGTACTGTCCGGTGACCCTTCCATAATGGGCAGTGGCGTCCTGGCAGTGATCCAACCCCCTATCATATTACAGACCCATCCATAAATCTGTAATGTTGCCTTACGCCCACGTTCACATGACGTTCCAGAACGTCACAGTAAGGCAACAGACACGTCCACGCTTATCCAGAAACTCCAGAGTGAATCTCGACTCATCTAGAAACATTACACGAGACCATCGGCGATTTCCCCAGTTTCTACGTTCTAAACACCATTTGTGTCTGGCTAGAAAGATTTGATTTGTTATCGGTGGTACAACACGTGGTCCCCGAGCGTGGTCTTATCGTCTGGTTCATAACTTGAACTCCGGTCGCCTGGCGCAAGTGAACGGAGATTTGATTGGCTGTTTAGCCTCGATTTCTTCAGGACTTGTTTCTGATTAATTGACCCTTGATTTGTGGTGTTGACCTAGGGCGCCCTTACGGGGCCTATCATTAACATTTTGTTCCCACAGAAACCTGTTCCAAAGTCTGCAAATGACCAGACTGAAGGATGCCAATAGCCATTGGGCGTTCATTACGTCATTGACGACGGATTCCAAATCTGATCACAAATACTGACCCAAAGCACGTGTTACTGTGGATAATGAAAGTCAACCATTATAACAATACTAATGCTCTCGAGGTCGGCAACGTATGACGTGACGACTGCTGCAACGTCCAAGCGCACTCAATGGATATGACGTCATAGTAAGGAACCTGTTACGTTTCAAACAGAGCATGATTCTTCCGACGTGGGTGTAACTTGCCTCCAAATACACCACATCAATTACGCTTTGTGTCTCGTACTTTGACTATACTGTCTTATGACAGTAATTTTATTTAACTGTTACCTCTGGTTGACAATATTTACAAATAACTCATTTATAAGGGTTTACCAAATCTTAGATGTTAATTTCTGTAATGGAAGCGTATATGAGTTAAATCTCTGTACAGTATCGGCACATGGGAGATTGTGTAGATAACACGGATATTCGTATAGACTAAGGTATCACGCCAGTGTTGCTGCGGCGTCAATAATAAGTCGGGTATATTCCTTTCCCAGAGCGAAACCTCCATAGTACAAAGGTCAGGGTGGCATGACATAGGTAATGAGATGCCAAATGACAGAACATCTAGGTTTTCATAACCTTCTTCAGAAAGTTGGACGCAGAGTAAGTCTGTAATGGCGCATAACAACCGTTCAGTTCTTACATTTACCAAGAGAACTTACTGAGAAATAATAATGAAATAAATAATAGATATTGTCATAGATGTCTTCCTTTATCTAACGAATAACTTTTACATCATATGATGTTAGCTTAATTCATCGAATGACACAAGGAGTAGTGTCAGCACAATAGATCTATGGCAAATCAATTCTTCTGCAGGTGTGCGGGAAGGAGATGTAAATCTGCAGCGGTCATAACCCGGCATTTACCCGTCATTACCAGATATTTCTACTCACCCTGGACGGCCTTGTCTCTCATTCTCAGAAGCACTGACACTCCAGTCGATATAGTCGACCTTGTAACGTGGATACGTTATACGTAAGAGCTACGCTTTTCTACACTTACACGTTCGTCGACACATTCAGAATGGTGCATGACACTCGTCGTCAATTTTCTGCTGACAATAGACATCTTACCTGAAACATGAAACATGTCCATCTTGAAACATAGCATATATTCCCATTACTCTAAAGCGCTGCGGGTTTTGCGGGCACAGTACGCGCCTGTATTACAGGTTGGTCGCAGGAGTCAGGATCATGTGGTGAATGTGTGCCAACGTAATCCGACGGCGTGGATGGTCGTTCAAGCTGTCTGGTCTGCCCGGTCCAAGCTCGATATCAATTGTAATATTACTACATTGTAAAACAACAACCAACTTCGATAAGTATCGCAACGACTAATGCCCGTCACAACTCGATGAGATATAGTCATAAGCTTTGTTTGCCATGACGGCATGGATATAGCAGATCACAGAATAGTGCATCTGTGTCGACCAACTGAACTAAGGGTAGTCAGCACACATCACACATGATAAAAAAACAAACATGACTGATAACATGTGTAAAGTTAAATCAGCATCGTTTCACTCAAATAGTAAATGTTCAGAGCTGAAGACACGTTGACACATGCTGATGTCTTCATCAGTATACACTAACGTGAAAAACTGTGCTTCATATATAGTGGTGTAACTGTTTAAATCATAAATATTAGGTCATTCGTCTGATAAATGTTTTATCATAACAAATTCAATGACAAAACCCATACCTGGTTAAAGTAGACGGCGCGACACGCCCTTAAAGAGTGGTGGTGTGACAACTCAATTTAACAATGTCAATATCGAGTGTGACCACCACGTGTTTGATTAGTATTCATCTGTGACGTTCGTGACAAGATTTCGATACCAAAGAGTCTTATTGAATCTAAGGGAGTTATTTTAAATGTTGACACGGATGAGAATACGGATGACACCGTTGAGAACAACTGAAGTGTCAAAATATCAAACATTCCTAACGACGTATGCAAGGAAAAGATAAGGAGATAACTATGTCAACCCTTACATTTTACAACTCACTTGCCTGACCTTATCAGGATGTATTATCAATCCTTTCGCGTGCGTCTATACATCCCACCAGCAATCAGATGTTACAATTGCTAGAAGTTTGGCCATCTGGCAACTCGATATAAACATGAAAAGCATGTATTCCCCATGTTCAGTGGTAAGCACAAAATAGAAAATATATCCAGATGTTGTTATTGTGGAGGAAACCACAGTGCTGCGTACAAGGGATGTGAGAACTACAAGGAGGCAGTTTTTGCGTAAAAGGTAGCAGCTGAGAATAAAATCTCTTACTCAGAACTCAGAAGCAACTCGTATGGTTAAGTGCTCTCCTGCACCATCCTGTGCTGCTATTGCTGCTTGGAAAGCAAGCTACTAAAACAACTGTTGAGTCCGGCAGTGCTCTTATTACCACCAACTCTGGGTCTAACCCTACCTTGTAAATGTCGGTGAAAAGTGTCAGATTCAAACCATCTGTTACAGCTCAAGTCAACACTTCACAAGTAGTCAGTCCTATTTTTGGTACTTCCCCTCAAACCTTTCCAGCGTGCTTGTTTGAGGTGATTTGCCGGATGTTTTAATGCAACTGCCTCCAATTATCACCACATCAATGTTCCCAGGGATCTCTTAAGTGTGCTACATGCTGAGGTAGAATGATGGACAAGGCCTTACTGTTACTGACCATATTGCAATGGAATGCCCAAAATCTTATTGCAGATGGGGATAAATTCAAACAGGTCGCCACTACCACATGTTATTTGTGTACGAAAAACTTTTCTTTGGCCTGAGAATCATATTTGATATAATTGTTATCTTGGTCTTTGACTGGAGAGACTAACAAGCAATCCGAATACCAACATCTCCAGAGAGGTGGTTGAACTATATTTATTAAAATATTTATGAAATTTGATTTGACGTATGTGGCTCACAAATTACCACAAACAGTGTAAGAGGCAAAAAATGCATAATAGGGAAGAAAAAAAACATTACTATTGTTAATATTCTTAATACAGGTAAACCAAACGGAGATGAGTATCTGAAATTGGTTGAACTTCACACATAGTGACAAAAATTATGTCCGATTCAAATATTCTGTTTGGTATTTATAGATGCACATTTGACCTGCTTTTGAATGGGTTGTTGTGCGACGCATGTCACCGGTGTGGTAGGATATGCTCATCGTTTCGAGAACGTGCGATATCAGCTTTTCTGACTTTCTGCTTTTATCATAGACCTCTTATGAGTATGGAAATGGTTTTCTTGCTTTTACTAATTGATTTACAACATCAGCGCGATAGCTGTTTAAGAACATCTAACCCCCTGATTAAGAGACTTGTATTTGGAGCACACTTTGTCATTGATGATTTGTTAGAAGGTTAACGGAAAGCGAGCGATGATATTCATCGATACTGTCTGGACCGTGTCCAAAACAGGAACAACTGTGACTGGTGAAATATTCTTGTTCTAAACCTTAAGCCAAATTAACCTTCCTCCTGATAGTTGATGAAAGCAAGAACCCGTCCGTGACTTTCCTTCATAATATCATTCCGATGACATCCATGAAATGCCTCTTATGTCTCTTTTGATGGCGAGCCCAATTTCCGTTTGAAATTATTTGTCCGCTTCACGTTGCACATGCGTTAACATGTTAATAACAAAGGCCAGAGTCATTTGGTTTCAGTTAATGGCTCAAAATAAATATGTAAGATGTTTTCGAAGATACACATTGCTTATGCATCACAATGCCATTATGAGGCCATGTAATCACAAAATTACTCAGAGAGAGAGAGAGAGAGAGAGAGAGAGAGAGAGAGAGAGAGAGAGAGAGAGACAACCAGTGTCTGTACAGCTGAGAATACTAAACTTGAACACACTTGTTTAAAAGTAGGGCGTCATAAGATTTACCTGATGAATGCATCGTACATGTTGTCGCAAGTTGTTTGCAAGGGTAGTGGACCGTGACATGTTATGGCATTGTTAAAAACGATAAAACTCTCAAATAGCTCTGAAATAGCTTGATAAGTTCTGTGTATTATTATCATATTAATTGGACAGTAATGATGGCTACGACTTAAAATTAACATTTAGTACTTTCAGCGAACATACCCATTTCCTTGATATCGGTAAGATCTGTGTCAAATGAGCCTTATGCGATGATACATGTGGAAACATCAAAGTTTTTAGTAACCAACCATTCCTTCTTCATCGGCAGGAGCAGTTACAGTGCCATGCGGTTAATTTCTTGATCAAGTTTATGATATTCTTCTCAACCGTGTTGTGTGACCAGGTCCTTTTCGTGGCTTTTTAACCACATCATGCTGAATTAATTTCGTTATCCAGTTCATGACATGCTTAAAAACAGTTCCGTGTGAGTTAATTTCGTTGACACTATTTTGCATTTACCAAGTTTCCTGAGGAAATACATACTAGTATACCCTATCTGAAGGAAAACAAAACATTTGTTTTTGAAGAAGAGTGAAGCATTTACACACTGATACTTTCACAACTACATACAGGCTGTGTTAAATATGTGACCATACATGAGAAAAGAGATGTGGGTGCTAGGATTCAATGCTTTCTAGTCTCGTGAATTGTTAGAAAAATAGAGTGGTCATGATTGTTAATGAAATAATCGCTTTAGTATTCCTATTTGAATGCATTTCCGTTTTTAAGCCATCTCTCCGACGCCACTCACCATTCACTCAATTAAAGCCACAAATAGCACCTCTTTACGATGTGATGAATGCTATGCGTACGTATCATTCCCAAAATGGGACCAATGTTGAACAGAGATATCCTTTGGTAGAAACATGCCGTGAATATGTCCCATAAACAGTATTTTCCGGCAAACACCACTCAAGAAGTTAACATTCATCTCTCCCACCCTTATCTATAAGGGGGCACGGGTGGCCCAGTCATCTTAGGCGCCGCGATTCGCTGTGCAGAGTTGCGTCCCTTGGGCACGCCAGAAACCTATTTTTGTGGGTTCGAATCCCGGTTCGCCCCTATTATGTTTCTCAGCACCATACCCGTGCTCGTGGGTTTCACCGAAGTGGTAAATGTCTAAGACCTGCATCACTTCGGGCTTTCCTCCCTCATTGAGCTGACACGCCGTGATATAACTGCAATAATGTTAAAATCGGCGTTAAACCCAACTCACTCACTCTTTTCTGAAAGAAGATGTAGTAACCATATTAATCCGTTATATATTCACATAAAAAGATAAGGAGACAGGAGATGACATGCACTTACTCATAACAACCATTTCATCCAGCATGACAATGTACTGACAATGTATTGTGTTCTGCAGTACACGTTAGAACACGGAGATAATAGCAAATATAAATATCTGCCCTACTATGAATATCGGAATTGTGATTAACACCATCACATGCAAGATGTATACATAAACACTTTTCCTTTTCTGTAATGATGACTTACTGGTAAGCGGAGTTGTGACCTGACAATTATCCCCGCATGATTGTGTATGAGGTCCGTCGCTGGCGCGTACCATAGTAATGGAAAGGGGTAGCGGGCGATCCGCGACAAGTAGTACGATGGATATGTGCATGTCCTGTTAACAACGAGTTCTCGTGGCGAGTTCAATACCACATAATAGCACGTGCCAATTCGAGGTACCCAATGACTGTAAAAACGGTGACAGCAAATTTGCATAGATAAACAATCGAGAGGTATCGTGACACAATGAAAGGAATTAAATTTGCTGTAAAAATGGAATACTTTTTTTTTACCACAGAGAGCAAAAATGAATATTGGCATGTCATCCACCAAATTATTGTGTGGTTGAGACCTTAATGTAGTGATAGTTGACTCAAAGGCATACTCCTTAATTAATCCCAAATGATTGTTTATTGGGTTTCAGCCTATCTAGCTTTTACATGTTTATTTGTTTGTATCAAACGACTTCTATCAAACGACTTTTAGGGAGCAGCACGTGTGTTCACGGGAGCGTTGTCATTCCAATGTCATGACCTGTACGTGCACAACAACATGCGTACACCATCTCTACCTGTAATATCCCAAATATGTTTGACAAAATTCTGTGCACCGCCTACTTGTTCCCAACGTGTTTTGTGAGTTTGTTCAACTTATCCCGGATTACCAGTAAGTTCCCCACCCCAAGCCACGGTGTTACAAATCCAGCAAAGGACACGTTCACAAAATCCGATAGTATACTATGTAAAGCTTGCGAAGTGTCATCTTGATTTCTTGACCCTTCGTTGTAAAGCAGATCAGGTTACGTTTTGACACTAACATCGCTTTCGATTGAGATTGGGCAGAACATGTATTCAACAGACAATGTCGTAAATTATCAAATGTAAAACTCACATCCGATTTGTAAAGATACATATTGAAACTAGTCTCATTTGGAGTGTTCCGTATTTTAGCGCATTATGGAGACAGTACCAAGTTAAACTAATCACCGTTGCTATACATTTTTATGTAGCTTATTAGTGCTTAAATGTTAACCTACACATTGTTAGCTGCGTTGTTTCCTGTGTGCTGCATGTTGGAGGGTCAACTGGACATCACAAGTCCCATTACATCAATCCGTGCATGCACTTGTGTGAATAGTTGGCATGATGTATGGTTTGAAAATATGTGGGCGTTATAGAGTATTAACTTAGACGTCGTGATAATTCACCTAAAAACGATGACATTAATTGATGAAATTTCTACATTTTACACGATTCAGTTGATGGTGATGCATATAACTATAGGGGGCTTAACATGCCTTTGGAATATTTTCAACTGTGTCACAAGTAACTGTGTAACTGATATGGAATACTAAACGAACTTCCGTGCAGTTCAAATTTTATTAAACGAGTTTTCATAACTCAAGAGCGAGTTTAGTAAAAATATATTACCTTCCGTTTAAAACTTCTTAAAGCCTTATTTGTTTGAACTATGGGAATTCCCGCCATAAACTAGGTCCAGCTTATGAATACACTGTCGTGTGTAAATTTGCAGACATCTACGCGATCCACAGCATAATCCTTTTGCATTTAACAGAAATATACTTGAAACACAAAAAACTTGACACATTAATCTTATATCAAAGAACGGCCTACCTTTAGAAACACACCACAAACCCTATGACGTAATTGGTAAAATCTTGTGGCGTCAGCCTAGCAACAGGTTTTCAGATGTACCAAGGCAGTGTATCTGGCATGTCCACCATTCACTGTTCATAGTTAAGGTAATTTGATTATTTTGGAAAGTTTCATTTATATACCTAAACACCCATACACCTAAGTCATTGCAAAAGAATTTAAAAACTTCAACTGGAAACCCATTCGGGCCAGGGCTTTTGGTTTTTTTTCAATGATTTAACAACCTTTGCAAGTTCAAACATTTCAATAGGTTTTTCAAGGCTATCCGCAAGTGAGTTACTAAGTACGGGAGTATCAACATCATCTAATACTTGTCTGATTTCAAAAGTGTGTTCCCTATTAGAACTTCTAGATGAGTATAAGTTTTTGTAAAATTCTTTCTGTTCAGACAGTATTTCGTCACCGTCAGTGATGACTTCACCATTAGCATTTATTAAATTATTAATAGTCTTATTTGTGTAAGTTCTGTTTTCCGTGTGACAAAAATACTTCGACGGTTTTCCAATTCTTCATACCACTGAATCCTACTTCTTATTTGCCTTCCCCTCTCTTCGTCTTCCTTTAATTGTTCTAATTCTTTCTTATACTTTGATAAATCAGAGAAGCTCCTCTCACTTACTCTTTAAAAGTCATTTCTTATCGTTTCTTCTAATTCTAAAACGTTTTTTTTTCCAATATTAGTGTTATTCTTTTGTATTTTGTTTCAGAAAAGATAAGAATGAAATGGATTTTCCCCTTATTTTCATAAGGAGGTTTTCCAAAAATAGAGAATCATTAATGGACAGTTTTAATTCAGAGTCATTACTTTTTCTGAGACTATTTTCACCAAGTGCCAAATCTGCATATTCCCCTTTTGTTTCAACAACAACAAAAATTTTCACAAGATCTACATAATCTTTGTTATGCGATAAAGAGGTATTGAATTTCGAATAACCGCCACCCCTTTCTTTGGATGAAGAATGTTGTTGATGAGTGTTGATGATAAATGATGTTAATAGCCATCTATTAGAATGTCTTGAATCTGAAGCGATAAAATTCTCTCCATATTCCATATTCCAAGAAACCATACAGCCTTGAGGATAGATTTTGTAACAATGACATTTATGGAGAGAAACTATAAACTTTAACATGAAGAATACAAACAAATTCAAATCTTCATGTAAACGAAAACAGACTTATTTTAAACAGAGCATTAGTTACTGCATTAATGCTGCAAAGTATAATAAATGTACAACATTTTGGAGACGGTATATCCCCTCACGCTCGCTGGACTCTAGCATTGCACCTGCAACTTGGGTAGATCATTTTAAGGAATTGCCTAAAAGGGGATAAGGATTTCCCAAATGAAGTCAGTGAGTTTCTTCAACATCATCGTGATAGCTTATGCCCAGACTGTCACAAGCAAGATGATATTTTATCGTGTGATTCTATCTAACAAGATGTTATAGACGTTCTTCATCATTTAAAGTGTGGAAAATCAGCTGGTGATGATGGACTCCCACCAGAATTTTACAAATCTGTTGAAAATGTATTAGCTCCATATCTTGTCATTTGTTTCATGCAGTGTTGTCCAGTGGACATTACCCAAAATTCTGGTCAACGGGAATAATAATGCGACTGCATAAAAAGGGTAGTAAAAGTGATCCTTATACTTTCGTGGTATATCACTTCTCAATGTAATGGGTAAAATGTTTTCTCATGTTTTGAATGTAAAGACTAGAATGTTTCTTATACTACCGAGGCGAAATTGGTGAATATCAAGAGGGGGGCTGGTTAAGAAAGGTCGTTCCACTATTGATAACATTTTCATTTGACAAGCATTTATACAAAATTATATCACTCGAAAAAAAGGAAAAGAATATAGCGCTTATATTGATTTTCGAAAAGCATTTGATATGGTTAATAGTGAGTGAGTGAGTGAGTTACATTTTAAGTCACATCGGCAATATTTCAGCCATATCGTGACTACCAATAGTAAACATAATACATATATTGAAACTTGTATAAAAACCTGTCAACGAAGATTCATCACAGAAATAGATATAAAACTAGTACGGAATTATAAAAGAGAATAGCACTATACAAAACGATACAAGATAAAAACAGGCTATAGATCGCCAGCAGCTGAAGGTAGACCACCATGCTAGGGTCCATGTGGACTTACAATACATTTGCTACCTGCATGGACCCCAGCCGGATTAACATCATCCTTTCAGCTGTTGGCGATTAATACAAATTTAGCCAAAGTTAAACGAACATATATATTACTATTAAAAACGTGGCCAAAATAAATATACTTTGAAAGACGTGGTCTACATACCGTCTCAGGGGGACAATAATTTTACACTACTTCAACCCCCTTCGAGGATACAGCCACTAACAATCTCAGTTATCAAATTTATTTTACCAATTATAAAAACTATATCATATACAAAACATATCAATCAAAATTTAAGTAACAATTCAATTTCTTTTAAAAAGTCAATACTTAAATGAGAACTGATATTGAAAAGATCCTTTAAGGATGAAACTTTGAAATATTTATCCCTTGTGATGGAAAAATCAACACAATCAAGAAGGACATGCTTGACGGTGATTCTTTCATCACAAGGGATACAAAATGGAGGATCTTCACCTTTCAACAAATATTCGGGAGTATATCGACTATGGCCAATACGACATCGTCGTAAAATGACCTCTTCAAATCTGGACTGACAGCCCAAGTAGGTGTAACAAATATTTGGTTTAATTTCATGTAATTTTTTTATACCTACTTCTTTTGCATCAGATCACGGATGTAAGATCTAATTATCGGTTTATAATCACTGTATGGGATAAGAAGTGGTGTCACAGATTTGTCAGAGCTGCTTTAGCAGCAGCATCGACCATTGTGTTACCAGTGATACCAACATGGTTTGGTAACCAACAAAAGACGATGTCGTACTGGTCAGTAGCAAGATCATTATGTAGTTCTATAATTTCACGTAAAAATGGATGTTTACAAGATATATTTTTAATTGCCTGAAGACAGGAGAGTGAATCAGAAAAGATAATGAACCGTTTATGTTAAGATTGAGTATTTATATATTTTAGAGCAGTTAATATTGCCTATGATTCTTCTGAAAAACTGGAACTGTCATTCGGTAATCTAGATGATATGGTTCTGGATTCAATGACAGTGGCGCTGGCAACAGCGTCACCATCCTGGGATCCATCTGTAAATATGGACTTGTAAGTATCATAAGTGTTCCTTAATTCATTATATTGTTGTTGATAAATTAGTTGATTTGTTTCAGATTTTTTTAATTTGGTTAATGTGAGATCGACGTCTGGCCTTACCATTTGCCAAGGAGATGATGAAAACAGTAAAAAGGGAGCTATATCTTGCAGTTTAATATTAGCGGCAGACATGGCAGACTGGATTCTGATTCCAAGTGGGGGAACAAGAGACGATTTTTTATTATAAATATCTTGGTAAAGAGGATTAAAGACCCAATTAAAAGCTGGATTTGTCTGATTAGAATATAATTTAGTGACATATTGTAACGATAATTTCAGACGGCGTTGTTTAAGAGAAGGTTCATCCGCTTCTACATACAGACTGTGAATTGGAGACGTCCTAAAGGCTCCAAGGCAAAGCCTCAGGCCCCGATGATGGATAGTATCCAGTTCTTTTAAATTACTTTTGCAGGCTCCACCATAGACGATGGAGCCATAATCGAGTTTTGAACGGATCAATGACCTGTACAAGTGTAAGAGGGTTGTTTGATCCCCTCCCCACTTAGAATTAGAAACTACTTTCAACAAATCGAGTGCCTTCAGGCATTTAGCTTTAAGGTAATTAAAATGCGGAAGGAAAGTTAAATGACTATCAAAAATAAGGCCCAAGAACTTGGCCTCTTTTACAATTTTGATAGGTGTGCAATCTAAATACAGTTCAGGGTCCTTATGCGGCTTATATTTTCTGCAGAAATGTATACATTTGGTTTTTGATTTTGAAAATTTAAACCCGTTTTCGAGGGACCATTTATGAATTTTATTGAGACAGATTTGTAACTGCCTCTCTACTGTATGCATATTTTTTCGACGACAAGAAACATTAAAATCATCCACGAAAAGTGATCCATCTACTGAATCAGACTATTTATTTTTATACTAAATAAAGTGACAGACAGAATACTGCCTTGTGGGACACCCTGATCCTGATGATAATGATCAGACAGGGTAGAACTAACAAGGATCTGAAATTGTCTGTCAGTTAAAAACCTCTCAATCCCAAATCATGTAAAGCCTTTAAAATCCCGTGTTTCCACCATGTGTCATACGCTTTTTCTAAATCGAAAAGGATAAACACTGCATGCTGGTTATTAATGATTGCATTTTTCACAAATGATTTTAACCGTACTAAATGGTCAACGGTACTGCGATTCTTTCGAAAGCCACACTGAATATTTGTAATTAAATTAATAGATTCCAAGTACCATGTTAATCTATTGTTGACCATGCGTTCCATGGTTTTGCAAACGCAACTGGTCAATGAAATCGGTCTATAATTTGAGGGATCACTGTGATCCCGTCCAGGTTTCGGTATGGGTATAACTATGGCATCACGCCAGGAAGAAGGAAACTTACCAGATGTCCATATATCATCAAACATTAATAAAAGGATTTCTAAACACGGTTCTGGTAAGTGAGTGAGTGAGTGAGTTAATATTTAACGTCACATCGGCAATATTGCAGCCATATCGTGACGAGAGAAAATGTGACTTTAATAACATATATGTAAACTGTATAAAATTCTGTCGACGAAGGACAGTAAAACAACTAGATTATCACAGATGTAGATTGTAAAACTAGCATAGTATAATAAAATTCATAACAATTCAAAACAGTACACAATAAAAATGGGCTATAGATCACCAATCACCAAAGGTAGGTCACCATACTAGGTACCATGGGGACTTACGATACTTCTGCTACCTACATGGTAACCCAGCAGGATTTACACCATCCCTCTGGCTACTGGTGATTGTCAGCAAGTTTAAGCCAAAACATTTAAAAACAACAAGAATTCTACGATTAAAAACATTGAAAATGAAAAATACTTTGAATGAAATAGGACTTACATACCTTCTCAGGGGGACAATTATTTTACGTTACTTCAACCCCCTTTGAAGGTACAGCCACCAACAATCTCAGTTATTAGTTCATTATACCAAATTAAAATCACATATTTTTTAACAATACATATAAAAATTTGTCAATCAATTCTATTTCTTTTAAAAATCCAAGAATTAAACGAGGGCTTACAGTAAAAAGATCCTTTATGGATGAAACCTTGAAATAATTTTCCCTTGTGATGGAAAAATCGATACAGTCAAGCAAGACATGCTTGACTGTGATTCTTTCATCACAAGGGACACAAAATGGAGGATCTTCACCTTTCAACAAATACTCATGAGTATAACGAGAATGGCCAATACGACATCGTCGCATAATGACCTCTTCAAATCTGGACTGACAACCCAAGTAAGTATAACCGATATGTGCTTCGATTGCATGTAATTTATTTATACCCACTTGAGTGTCCCACTTCTTCTGCATTAGATCTTTGATATAGCATCTAATAACAGGTTTATAGTCACTGTATGGTAGAAGAAGTGGTGTCACAGATTTGTTGAGAGCTGCCTTTGCTGCAGCATCAGCCATATTGTTACCCGTGATACCAACATGACTGGGCAACCAGCAAAAGACAATGTCGTATTGGCCAGTAGCCAATTCTAAAATATCTAAAATGAATGGATGACGTGAAGAGCTAGATTTGATTGCCTGTAGACACGATAATGAATCTGAAAAGATGATGAACCGTTTACAACTGTACTGGTTTTGGATATATTCCAAAGCAGTTAATATGGCTTTGGCTTCAGCGGAGAAAATCGAGCTATGGTCTGGTAAGCGGGATGAGACGGTCTTGGATCCAATGACAGCAGCACTGGAGACTGTGCCGCCGTCCTTGGATCCATCTGTAAAAATGGAGCGATGGGAGTCGTACTTAGCTCTAACTTGTAAATATTCTTGCTGATATACTAATTGATTTGTGTCTTGTTTTTTAAATTGTGTGAGAGTCAAGTCCACCTCCGGTCTGATAAGTTGCCAAGGTGGGGAAGACAGAAGCCTGAAAGGAGAGATATTATCTAAATCAATATGTGCAGCTGTAATGTGGGGTTTAATCCGAATGCCTAGTGGTGAGACCAGCTTTGGCTTACTATAAAAAAGGTCTTCATAAAGGGGTTGAAATATACAGTTATAGGCAGGGTTTAACGGGTTAGAGCGTAATTTTGCAATGTATTGAAGCGATAATTTGATACGCCGTTGCGTCAAGGATGGTTCATCAGCTTCTACATATAAGCTATCCACAGGAAACGTTCGAAATGCGCCAAGACAGAGTCTTAGGCCCTGATGGTGAATGGAATCTAATTTTTGTAAATTGCTCTTACAGGCTCCACCATAAACGATGGAGCCATAATCTAATTTAGAGCGGATCAGAGACCGATACAAGTGGAGGAGGGTTGTCTGATCACCTCCCCACTTTGTATTGGCAACAACTTTCAGCAAATCTAGAGCCTTCAGGCATTTAGTTTTAAGATAGTTGATATGCGGCTTAAAAGTTAAATGGTGATCGAAAATGAGACCCAGAAACTTGGCCTCTTCTACAACCTTGATAGGAGTGCCATGTAAAAATAGTTCTGGATCTTTGTGGTGCTTGTATTTTCTACAAAAATGAATACAATTGGTCTTAGCTTTTGAAAACCTAAAACCATTTTCAAGACACCATTTTTCGATTTTGTTGAGACATAGCTGTAACTGTCTCTCGATAGTACGCATATTTTTTTCCACGACATGAAATATTAAAATCGTCCACAAAAAGTGAACCATCAATGGAATCATTTAAAACCTTTGACAGACTATCAATCTTGATGCTAAACAGAGTTACAGACAAAATACTGCCTTGTGGGACACCCTGATCCTGATTATAATGATCAGACAGGGTGGTACCCACTCGGACTTGAAATTGCCTGTCTGTTAAAAACTGGGATATAAAATGAGGCCTCTTAATCCAAAATCATGAAGATCTTTTAAAATAACATGTTTCCATGTTGTATCGTAAGCTTTTTCTAAATCGAAAAAGATCGATACAGCATGTTGTCTATTTACAATGGAATTTTTAATGAACGATTCTAAACGCACTAAATGATCGATAGTACTTCTGTTTTTCCGGAAACCACATTGTATATTGGAAAGAAGATTATTTGTTTCGAAGTACCACACTAATTGATTATTTACCATGCGTTCCATCGTTTTACAAACACAGCTAGTTAAAGAGATAGGTCGGTAATTTGATGGATCAGAATGATCCCGCCCAGGTTTAGGAATGGGGATAACAATGGCATTATGCCATGAGTGAGTGAGTGAGTGAGTTTAAGTTTAACGTCACATCGGCAATATTTCAGCCATATCGTGACGAAACAAAAGTTGACATGAACAATATATTTTAAACTGCATACAATTCTGCCGACGAAGGGCAGTATAATAACTAGAATATCACAGATGTACATAAAACTAGTCAGAGAGCATGTAAAAAGAGATTAACATTTTACAACACAACATAAAAACAGGCTATAGATCACCAACAACTGAGGTAGATCAGGGTCCATGGGGACTTACAGTACTTTTGCTACCTGCATGGACCCCAGTGGGATTTACATCATCCCTTCAGTGGTTGGCGATTATTGGCAGAGTTAGCCTCACGTCTTAAAATGACACATATTCTACGATTAAAAACACGGTAGTACTAAATTTACCTTGAAAGAAGTGGAACTTATGTACCCTCTCAGGAGGACAATAATTCATTATGCCATGAAGCTGGAAACATCCCAGATGTCCAAATATCATCGAATATATTTAACATAGTTTCAAGGCATGATTCGGGCAAGTGTTTCAGCAGCTGATAATGAATATTATCAGCGCCTGCTGCTGTATCATGAGCTTGCCCTAAGGCAGTATATAGCTCATGTAGTGAAAATACCTCATTGTAATCTTCACCATTATCAGATGTAAAATTTACTTTTTTCTTTTCCTGTTGGAGCTGATACCTTTGAAATTCAGGAACGTAATTTGATGAAGACGAATGTTGAGATAACGTTTTCCCAAGTCTATTGGCAATATCAGACTTATTCGTTAGCAAAGTATCGCCATCCTTTAGATGGTTGACTGTAGAATTTGATCCCTTGCCTTTGATTTTTTTTATCATGTTCCATACCTTGGACATGGGGGTACGAGAGTTAATTTTTGAGACATAATTCTGCCAGGATTGACGTTTATTTTGTTTGAATAGACGCCTCGCCTTAGCATTTGAAATTTTGACAGTGTTTAAATTATGGACAGTGGGATGTTTACGGAAGTATTTCTCCGCCTTCTTACGACATTTCCTAGCTTGTTTGCAAGAGTCATCAAACCATGGTTTACGAACACGTGGGTTGACGGAGGACTTAGGAATTGATTCATCAGCAATTTTATTCAGTTGATCTGAGAACAACTGAATCGGGTCATTAACATTCTGAAAAGACGTAGGTTGTAATTTATCTTTGCATAAAGATTGAAATAAAGGCGAATCAGCCTTCACAAAATTCCATCGAGGTGAAGGTGGATCATCAGTGGGATTAATGGGTTTAAGCACCGTGGGGAAATGGTCACTCCCACATAGGTCATCATGGACAAACCATGAAAATTCATTCAACAAAACTGAATCCGTCAAAGACAGATCTAATGATGAATACGTATCAGTTGCAGGGTGTAAGTAGGTGTCCGAGTCATCGTTAAAGATGCAGAGGTCATTATCAGAAACAAAACCCTCAATGACTTTACCCTTTTGATTAATGATAGAACCTCCCCATAAAGGATTATGCCCATTTAGATCACCCATGATGAGACAGGGCTTTGGGAGCTGGTCGTACAGTTTTTGGAGATCATTACGCTGAAGATTTGAGGATGGAGGAATGTATAAGGAGCAAAGTGTGAAGGCAATATGCAGTGTAAGTCTAACTGCAACTGCTTGCAGAGTCGTGTCAAGCGGAACAGGACTGTGAACAACGCCCCGCCGCACCAAAATAGAAGCACCTCCAATTTATCTCCCGGAGGAGAAAAAGAATGATAGGAACTATACTGCCTTAATTCAAATTTATCAGTATTTTTTAGGTACGTCTCTTGTAAACAAATTGCTGATGGAATAAAATCAGTTGTTAATAACTGTAGTTCGTTAAAATTGTGCCTAAGCCCTCTGCAATTCCATTGAAGTACATTTGAATGATTCATGGCGGTTCCACAGGAGATCGCTCACGTGAACGTGAAGAGGAGTCACAACTGTTGGTGTGATGTGAGGATGGAGTAACATCCATCTCTAAAGGATCAAAGAAGTTGTGAACATCTACAGATGTTTCAGTAGGAGTCGGGATCTTTGTTGTAATTTTCCTGTTTTGTTTTTTCTTTTCTTTTCTTGACGTGTCAGCTGATGTTTGAACAGTAGCTGACATTTCTGGAGCTGCTAAAGATTCAGTCAAAGTTTCACTCATAATCTTAGATGGTGGAGAAGTGTCACATGCTGTAGTAGCTAATTGAGGTGTCTGGCTTTCAGATGTTGTCGTAATAGGCATTGGATGGTCTGAATTTGTCCATGTCAAATCTGTTTGACATTCTATTGATCTAGTTGTGGAAGGGCGAGAGACAGCTGCAGCATAGGTTTGTGTTGATGGAGGAGACCGGCTGGCAACAAGTTTTTTAGCATCTAGATAAGACAAATTATTTTGACATTTGACAGTCAAAATATCCTTTTCAAGTTTCCACAGTGGACAGAATTTGGAAGAAGCAACATGTCGGCCATTACAATTAACACATTTGAGGTCAGCTGTACAATCAGAACCGTCATGATTGCTACCACAGCGGAAACAAACAGACGATCGATTGCATGTCTTGGACCCATGTCCAAACTTCTGACACTTATAACATCGGAGTGGATTGGGGACATACACCTCCACTCCAATATTGAAATAGCCTGCCTTTATTGGTTGGGGTATGGTTGAAAGGGAGAAGGTGAACAAATATGTGTTCGTAGGAACGAAGGTCTCACCTTCTTTTCTTGAGAAACGTTTCACTGACGTGACATGTTGTTCCTTTAATTCATCAAGTATCTCGTCCTCTGACATCTCAGCCAGACAACGGGCTCTGTCGCGGATGATACCTCGACTTGAATTTAGCGTTCTGTGCTCAGAGACAGCTACTGCAGTGTTTGCAAACATTGTACAATTCAAAAGATTGATAGCTTGCTGTCTCCGTGCACACTCCACCAAAAGAGAGCCGCCCCTGAGCCGTGAAAAATGTTTTACCTCTCCGCAAATACCTTCAATGGCTTTGCAAATTGCAAATGGATTCATTTTTAAAGGATGATCAGTTCCAGATTCAACTACAAGAAATCGTGACCAATTGGAATTTTGTTGAACAGAAGCAGCGTCAGATGAGAAAGTCTCAGCTTCTAAACGTCTTTTCTTTTCGTTGCGGTTTGAACCAGAGAGATTGTTTGCCATGGTGAAAGTAAATTATTCAGCACCTCTGCTCCCCACCCACCATGGAGTGCCACCAAGAGCGATGTTATATTGCACCGGAACTCCAACATGCAAACATCAGGGATACAGAGGTGGTATACTCCAGTAAGAACAACATGAATAGCTGTATTTGTCTATCAAATAAAATGCCAGGCTGGTTCGGCCCATGACAGGAAATTGAAGACATACAGAACTCAGAGGTCGAAAGTACCAGATTGGCCCATGAGCCACTGCCTTCTGGCTTAAGACTCTAGGCAATTTATTCAATCCAAAATTGATAATATACACAAGATATGCACGGCCAAGACCGAAATATACATTAGAATACAACACATGTGTGCATATACAATATTACGCACAGGGCCTGGCATGACCAGCCGATTGATAAGACCGGGCCCATCTTACCACCCGTCTAGGCGAAGTAAGGGTCGAAGTAGTGTGTTGGGCAAAGGAACACAGTTCCAGGAACCAGTGCCCTCAACTACCAGACTCCCGTCCTCCGCCGACACAGGGACGCAACCCACGGCAAACGGGCTGCCCACTTTGGTCGCCTCTTACGACCAGCAATGGGGTGCTGTGGAAATATTCTACCCCGGTTCCACACGGGGGAAGAGCTATTAGCGCTACCCAGCACTCACCACGAGGAGGTTGCTCTTCACGAGTGCCGTTCTGGTAAGTGCTTCAGGAGTTGATAGTGTACATAATCAGCTCCTGTACATGTAGCAGTATCATGAGCTTGTCCAAGAGCTCTATGAAGTTCATGGATCGAAAATATTTCATTATAATCATCCCCATTTTCTGATTTAAAATTTATAGTTTTCTTTTCCTGCTGTATTTGAAATTTTGGGAATTGAGGGACATAATTTGAGGAAGAAGAATGTTTAGCTTACGTTTCACCTAGTTTATTTGCAATATCCGATTTATTAGGTAATAGTTCATCCCCATTCTTAAGATGGTGGACGCTACATTTAGAACCCTTACCTTTTCTGTATCATGTTCCATACCTTGGACATGGGCGTTCGTGAGTTTATCTTGGAAACATAATGTTGCCAAGATTGGCGTTTATTTTGTTTAAACGTACGCCTGGCTTTAGCATTTAAGATTTTATATTTATTCAAATTATGGACCATGGGATGGCGACGGAAATAGTGTTCAGCCTTTATCCGTGCCTTCCTAGCTTGTTTGCAGTCATTATTGAACCATGGTTTACGGATGTGTGGATTTGTAGAGAACTTAGGAATACATTCATCTGCTATTGTACAATTTTACAGGATCAGTCGCGTCAATAATTTAGATCAGGTTTTAATTTATTTGATGCAAGCATTTCAAATAAAGGCCAGTTGGCCTTAGTGAAGTTCCATCTTGTTGAAGGAGGAACATCTGAAGGTAAGACAGGTTTTAAAATAGTTGGGAAATGATCAATGCCACAGAGGTCTTCGTGGACGGACTATTCAAATTCGTGTAATAAATCAGAGTGTGTGAGTGATAAATCCAGAGCAGAGTAGGTACCTGTACCGGGATGTAGATATGTGTTTGAGCCATCGTTATAGATACATAAGTCATTGTTGGAAATGAAATCTTCCAAAAGTTCCCCCTTATTATTTGTCTGAACACTTCCCCAAATCGGATTGTGCCCATTTAGATCACTCATAATGATGCAGGGCTTTGGGAGTTGATCATAGAGAGATTGAAGTTCAGACTGTCGGAGAGAAGATGATGGTGGGATATATAGCGAGCATTATGTAAAAACAATGTGCAAAGCCACACGGATTGCAACAGCCTGAAGGGGAATAGTAAGTTGAACAGGGCTATGGATGACGCCGTGTTTCATTAGAATTGAAGAACCTCCAGTGGCTTCAGCACCAGGAGGTGAAAAGACATTGTAGGAAGTATAACCTCTAATATTAAATTTGTCAGTATCCTTATAATATGTTTCCTGTAAACATATGACAGATGGCTTAAAATCCTGAATTAAGAGTTGTTACTCATTATAATTATTCCTAAGTCCTCTACAGTTCCATTGAATTAAATTTGATGAGTGAGTCATGGTGGCTCAATTGGTGATCTCTCGCATGAACGTGAGTAAGATGAACTCCTATCGCTACTACTTGACGATGAAGTTACCTCCATGTCTAAAGCACATACTGTGAAGAGTTGTGAAAAGATACTTCCAAAGAAGAGGGGGTGCTAGGTGATTGTTTCCTATTAAACCTTTGCCTTTGCTTTTTGATAATTTACGTTCCCGAACAGATGGTTCTTCAGGAGATGCCTCAGATGAGTCTCAGCCTGAACACAACATGGTGGTGATGCGGATTTACTGTCAGAGATTGGAAGATCAATGACAGAAGCACTTGCAACAGGTCGGTCAGAATTGACCCATGTCAAATCGGTTTGACACAGAACCGATGAAAGGTTTTTAGCAGATTTGGTCACTGCAGCAGAATAATTTAGTGTTGAAGGAGTTGTTGATTGACTGGCAATAAGCTCCCTAGCGTCTGCAAAAGAGATGTTTTTTTCACATTTTAGTTTCAGTATTTAGGTCTCGGTTTGAAATACTGGGCAGGATTTGGAAGAGGCCATGTGTTGTCTTCACAGTTGGCACATTTGAGATCTTGAGTACAATCCGCACTCTCATGGTTGTCCCCACAACGATGACAAACAACAGGGCGTCTACATGTTTTCGAACCGTGACCAAACTTTTGAAATTTATAGCATCGGAGTGGATTGTGGACATACACCTCCACTCCGATGTTGACATAACCTGCTTTAATTAAGTTTGGAACCGATGGCAGAGCAAAAGTGAACAAATATGTGTTCGTTAGGACAATATTTGATTTGTCATCCTTTCGGGTGAAACGTTTGACGGCTTGTACTCCTTGATGTTTGAGTTCAGAAACAATTTCATCTTCCGTCATGTCTGAAAGGGAACGTGTCCTGTCACGAACAATGCTACGACAAGAGTTCAACGTCCTATGCTTAGAAACAGTAACCTCAATATTAGCAAAGTGTTTGATAGATAATAAATTGAGAGACTGCTGTTTCCTCGATCATTCCACAAGAAGAGATCCACTACGCAATCGTGTGACATTTTTTACTTCTCCACAATATCCATGAATGGCTTTGGATATAGCAAAGGGATTCAGCTTCAGAGGTTCATGATCTGTGGCTTCGATCACAAGGAATCGAGCCCAGGAATCAGGAGGAAGAGTATCAGCTTCATCAGAAGAACTTGAGTCTAAATTACGTCTTTTTGAACCAGAGTGTGAGTTAGCCATGATTATGTTGAAGTGATTCAGCAACCCTGCGCCCTGACCCAACATGGAGTATCATAATAGACAGTGTTGTAATGCACCGGATCTCCAAGATGCAAACACCAGGGCTACAGGTTTGTTATACTCCAGAAAATATGACACAAAAAGCAATATCTGTATACCAAAATTAGTACCAGGCTGGTTCTGCCCATGACAAGAAATTGAATACATATTGAGTTTGGAGGGCAACATTACCAGATTGGCCCATGAGCCACCGCCTTCTGGCATAGGACTCTACCCCGGGTCCGAACGGGGGAAGAGCTATTAGCGTTACCCGGCACTCACCACGGGGAGGTTGCTCTTCACGAGTGCCATATGGTGATTAGTCGAAAAGTCATTATCCAGAGTAGGTATAATTATGTTAAAGCAACTGTAACATACGATTATGGTGCAAATATGACTGAGTATTTTGATAGTTCATGATAGATAGACAAGGTTGTACTCTTAGTCCAGTACTGTTTTGTTGTTTTTTGTCAACGAATTAGTTATATGTTTGGAAAGTAAATTCCATGATGGTATTTTTATCTCGGAGGCAATGTTAAATATAATTGCCCAATTGTTTGCCGACGATTTAATACTTGTTGCAGACAGTGTATTAAAATTACAAAAACGTCTTGATGAATTATATTTATACTCTTATAAATGGGGTATGGATATTAATATTTAGAAGAGTAAAATTAATGTGTTTAAAATGCGAGGCCCGTTGTCAAAATATGGTATTATAATGGTGAGCGTATGAAAACAGTTAATGCCTATAAATATTTGGGATTTATTTTCTCTCCCAAATTAATTTGGACTAAGGCCTGAAAAATCTTATGTGATCATGGTATCAAAACACTTTGGTCAGTTATATCGTTAATAGGACGTTATATTTCGGTTACGAGAGCATTTTTTATATTTGATTACAAACACTGTTCCAATATTAATATATGGTGCTGAGATAAGGGGATACCAAAAATGAAATAGTATTGAAATGATTCATCAACGTTTTACCTCACACAGGCTACAGAACCGCAATTTCAGTAGCCTATGGTGAATGTGGCAGCTATCCACTTCATACTATTTATTATGTAAAATGCATTGAATATTGGATTAAAATAATGCAAATGAGTCCCATAACAGTGTTATAAAATGTTATTATCCTTTGCCGATAGAAAACGTCCTTACCGGGCATCACATAGCAGACTTTTGCTATGGTTTGGGGGATGTATTGGTTGCACAAAGCGTTTGCAATTCAGAATTATGTGTACAGCAAAACAGTTTAAGATTTTTCGTTTCAAGATTGTCATGCATCTCTAGACAGCAAGACCCTGTCATTTTATAAACTGCATAAATCTTATATCGTTTGCAAAAAGTAAATCAAATATTTAGCATTGTGAATAAAGAAGGGCTAATAACCAAATTTATATGTGGACAAAATACTCTTGGTATTCAACTTGTTCGAAGGGGTGTTGCCAATATTGAGGATAATGCTGTCTTATATAAACATTGTCATGTAATTGAGGATGAACTTTATGTTATGTACAAGTGTCCTCTTTATGCAAGTCGGCGGGAAATGTTTATGCCAAAGACAGTTAATCATCATTATTTTTTTTCAGAAACACTGTCAATTATCCAACAATGATACAATGATACATTTTGGAAAAATTCTAATGTTTGTGTTATCAACAAAAGGAAGTATCAATTAGGTAACTAACTAAAAATATATGATGTATTTTGTACATTGGGTCAATTGGCCTTTGAACAAATCAATCTGTCTGTCTGTCTTGAAATAATTAAATATGAAACAGATTATATGGTTTCATTGGTCTCTGTTATATCTAGATCAGGGGGGTAAATCAGTGGAAGGGAAATGGTTATATGATCATAATAAAGCTATATCAGATCATTGATCCACCTGAATTTTAAGTTTCACTTCTTGGATAAATTCCCATGTTTTGATGATTTCACCAATCCGACTTATAATTGTAAGGACACCGATTAGAAAACAGGGAAGAACAATTGATGGTCATCGGTATGCCTTCTTTCCTCAGTAACCTTCATGCCATTGAAGATCCGGGTAACAATAGGTCTACAGCAACCGATGACTAACAGGATCGGGTTTGCAGGCTTGCTGACTTGGTTGATGCACGTTATCGTATCCCAATTGCATGGACCGATGCTCATGATGTAAATCACTGGATTGTCTGTTTCAGACTCGATTATTTACAGTCCGCCATCATGTAGTTGGAAAATTAAACGGCGTTAAACAACAAACAAACAAACATTTGGTATTTGCTTTCATTTGAAAAAGAATTTTTTGAATATAGACATGTAACTTTATCTATGGTTACCATGTTAGTGAATAGAAAACGTCAACGCCAGAGAATAACCAGTGATATGAACGCATCAGGGAAAATCAGTGATGACACCAGGTGTTCGCGAAAAGGGTAAGTACTACTATGTCCTCACCAAACAGTAAAACAGCCACAATTAACAATTTGACATTTCCAATGGGCTTAAAATGTCATAGCTCGTCCTTTATTAGTGGTGTTAGTATTATCACACATTGTTCAAAACTTGTAATTATGTCTTCCAGTCCAGTAGCATGTTCAGACCAGCCAACATTTTATATTAGTAGACAATCGTGTGACAACGTTCCTTTTCTAATATCACAGTACATTCATATATTGATCAGACTTCATGATTTTCATCTTAAGGTACATCTGCACACAAACAGAGGCCACCGTATTGAGCGAATGGTATTACTGTAATTTCCTTCAGGGTTGATAGTCCCAACAGTTATACGATTTAGAGCATAGAAAAGCACTTACGCTCTTTGATTCATCTGTCACATATAGACTGAGATTAGAGTACATGTCATTCAAAGAGTGGCATCTCGACAGAGGATGTATTTGTACGTTAAAAGACAAAACCAATGATATTTCAAAATTCCATATCAAGATATGTCCAACCTTGTGTTTGGTTTGAACAATTTGTTATCAGTATATAAACAGACTGGCCACACAATGTCACAATATCGAGAGTCGTATGCAGACGTTCAAAAGAAAGAATGCAAAGAAAAATGTTATGCAGAATGAATGTGAAATATGTAAGAGAAACTTGTTCTTCCTAACAGTATCGCCCACAAACAAATGCGATAATCACAAATAATGCTAGCTTCAAATGTGAAGATTGGGAAAAAGTTTATTTCACGATTTGCATAATGCATCTGCAAAGATGGTATAGCCTTATCAAAACAATCCGCACACACTGTCGGCTGCAGAGAGGGGCGAAGCTAGTGGTAAGAGCCAAATGGGTATGACGATGGACTATTTAGCACAAAGGTTCAGTTGTATTCGTGTCAGCATAAAGTTTAAGGCAGACTTGGCAGACAATTGACACGCCCTGCGATGTATGGCGCTATCTCCGGCCACAGTGTTTCAACGTGGCATCTGCCTTGAGACGGTATCCTAAAGTAAGGTGACTGGAGAAGGGTGGTATTTTCCAACGTTCGTCTCATATGTCCACCATCGAACAACCGTGGGATCACCTTTATAAACCAGATAAACAAACCCTACGAGGAGGGTTGCTGTTTATTTCCATCAAGTTATCTCGGGCTTCATACCTCCGCATGGATCTTGTGATGCTTGTGAACACATGATTGGGAAGACGACGCCATTGTTGCTGCAAAATGGTGCCAAGATCTTGCAAATTCTGTGGTTGGTTCTGGACTTCTGCCAAGAGCATCCCAGACGTGTTCGATGGGATTGAGGTCGGGAGACCTTGACGGCTAGTCCATGACGTTGACTCCCGCATTCTGAAGGAAATTCCATGTCAAAATTGTTGTGTGGAGTCTGGCATTGTCGTGTTGGAAGATCAAACCGGGTCCATGTGCTGCAATAAAAGGAAGAAGTTCTGGTGCCAGTACCTGGTCGTGCTAAGCAGCAGCGTTGAGGTTGCCACGGATGACCAGAAGCCTTGAACGTGCATTGCCACAGAAAGCACCCAACACCATGACACTGGGCGTAACGTTCATGACGGCGCCTCCACACCCTCGCCCTACCATCAGCAAATCGAACATTAAATCGGGATTCATCACTGAAGACGACTTGATTCCAATTCCTCTGAGTCCATCGTAAGTGTCGCTGTGCCCACAATTGACGTTGATGTCTGTGTAATTGAGTCAGAATCGGCCCGCAGAATGGCCGTCGTGATTGAAGGTTAGCAGTTCTCAGACGGTTTCGAACAGTTTGCGCACTCAGTCTACCTCTAAACAGTTCATTTCTGGTTGATGTAGCCGTCAAAAATCGGTTACGGATGTGACGTAAGACAATCTGACGATCCTCTGCATGTGACGTCATGCGTGGTCGACCGGGCCGAGGGCGATCAGCGGTGGTACCCGTTTGCTGTAGACGCGTCTGTAAATCATAAACAGTCCGTCGACTACAACCCATCGTCCTTGCGACTTCAGCTACGGACGTTCCCGTCTGCAACATGCCGATGGCACGTTCACGTTGCACATTTGAAAGGCGTGGCATGACAAATGGCCGTAAAGACTTTTGTTTTCTTGTGGTTTTCTTTTTTTGTTAATGACTGCTAACAAATATGGCTGAAACCACGTGCGGTATTATGGCCTCGTGACCAGTTGCACTTGAAAAACCAATTTTGCCACTATAGTGTTGTGCATATGATTTTAATCGATTTACCTGCACAAAAACGGGCGTTATCTGAAGACAATAAGTGGCCATTACTGTTTAAATACACAATAAGGGCCCACAATGATAACTGGTCAAAATGTTCAAATTTTAGGATTGTGAAGTTTTTAATTTGGTTCAGTATATTTCTTATCGTTTTAGTATTGTGTTATGGTGATATTGGGGTAGGTTCAACATTTATATCTAGTGAACAGGTAAATCCGTTTAGAGTAAGACATTCCCTCAAATTCTGTACAGGAAGGTGATTTATCACATAACACATCCTGCGTGCAAATAGTTCATTTACCTTTCTTGTAGTTAAATTTAAGAATGGACAAAACAATTTTTTATCATAAAAATGGTTAGATTTGAAAGTGTGGTTATAATCCTCCAGGTGAGCACTATATGTGATATTAGCTGTTGACTGCATTTCCGAATGCAGTCAGCATGGCACTGAACAGCAAACACCGATATTGAGTTTCTGAAGCCCTAACTGTTTAAGCCAAAATGTAAGACGAAGTAAGGTAACTCCATGGCTACATATGTTAACAGTGCAACGTTTCTTTGATGAAACTAATCCTTCGTCAGTCTGGCGCCGATGATTCTCTGTTGGGATATTGGAGAAGAAAGTCAATGACGTTAGGACCATAGAAGGTTCAATACGGTATGCGTTCGTGCAAGGCACACGAGAAACTTCAAAGATTTTAAGTGTCAAACTACTTGTTATCAGCATATGACGTTGATGACGTGTTTCATATGCCACTTATGCTTATTTTGTGATTGCGTTTCTGAATAAGACATGTGATTAATCCAAATGTTTACCAGCTGGGAGACTGATGTAAAGTAACACATTCTAACATGCATTACACACACTATTGCTCAGATACCTCTGTTCATCGATTTTATATTCACCCTGATATTCAAATGAATTGTTTTCTTTGGAGTGGTACAAGACGGCTTATAAGTCGTACGGCTGTGCGGGTAATTGCTTTCGGCAAATCTCACAAAGAAGTTTCACCTTTGCTTCGCGCAGATTGGATGTCATGCGCGTATATTGCTGAATTTGTTTTGATTGTATGCAAAGTGGCTCTGGCAACGGGGTCTCAAACCAGTGCAGTATGATCAAAAACAATAAGAAGTAGTTTGATTGGGAGGCATCGATGTGTCTTCATGTGGCCGCGACCTGGAACACTTCTCTCTTTTCATTTGTATAACATATGACAATGGATACTATATAAAGGAATTTGTGAATTCTTGTTATTTTCCTCAGGGACAGGTAATCAACAGTACATACTAACGCAGTCTTGTGTAGTTAATCTCAGCTCGTGAAGCATATGCATATTAAGTGACTCAACCAGCGAAAAAAGTCTACTATGCTTATACTAGTATATATACGCACATTCCTCAATATTTTTAACAACAGTCAAACTCTCTCAAAGAAATTGGACAACATGATCGGCCATATACTATTGATACCTTCCACCCCGAAATCAGAATATGTCCAGCGCCTGAACTGCTGCATTCGTGTTATCTGTCTGCAATCCCTATCCCTATTCAGAAGCATTGCCTTATGTGGACAACCTGACATCATAATATTCTTCTGCGTTCCACTTATGTCGGATCGCCTCATTCGCCTGACTCATTTCCAAATTCCGAACATCTGTTCCTGAATCAAACATTCAGGAAAGATAACACATCTCCGCCCAAAGTCACCTTCTTGAAACACGATAATCATTGCCTACTGTCATGTGTGTTAGAGCACCACCAAAAGAGGCATGTGTCACATGGCCAAGAAGATTTAGTGTTGATACATTAATTGACAGACCTGAGATTTTCTTCGTTTTCATTTGCTTTTAACATCACAGACAACGTTTAAAAGTAGATGAGACCAATTCTATGCATTGCAATGAAGACATAATCCCTTGATAAAGAACAAAAACAATGATTTCAACATATGCTTTTGAATTCATAAACATTCTTGAGTGGAAAGAGATGCGTTTTGAGTTTGAGGAATCAGCTATGGTTTACTAAGAAAATATATTGTTGGGAAATCTGAAAGTGGACTTTGTTTCCATATTTAATGTAGATTTTGGTATGATTTTTTATCTATGTTGACACAGAGTGTCTGACTTTGTGTGTTAGAACATGACGCTATCAACGAATTGTATAGGCTGAATTTGAGAATTTTATTTCACGTGTAATTGTTTGTTGTTTTACTCAGCTGTAGGAAATCTTTCAGCGATATCAATCATCGATTCCATGCTAATAATAGGCCAGCTGTTATTATCTTGTTTGTTTTGACAAAACTCTAAATATTTAGATAGACTTTTATAAACTACTTAACTCCCTGCTAAAATCAACGTTCCGCCAAAGTGCCTACGAAATTGTAGTTTTTTCAGTTTCGGATGTTTTACTCCATGAAATTTGAATTTTCAGTGTCAGGCACACGATTGTTTATGTATGCTGAGTTATCTCCCTAAGAGGAGACGTTATCATTAAAGGAAAGTGAAAACTATAAGTCATGGCACTGGGCCCAACATTATTATGAACTGTTAGCTAGGATGCAATTATTATTCATGTAATTTATCAAGGTTTCTACATATCCCATGGGTGTGTGTCCTTTTTGCCTGCCGGGAATGTGTACATGTCGACAACGATTCTTGATTGTTTATGAATCAATAACAATAAAGTAACGCAAAGTTGGGGGACATATGTGACGTAGTGACTTGGTATGTCATGATCAGCATCTGCCCTTCCACAACTATGAAGAAGTACTTATCAAATGTATTCATGTGCTTTTTTATATATCTTGGTAGTTTACCTGTACAGCTGATAAATGAACAACTGTCCTAAAACTACTTGAGACTATGTACGCTACTCCTCCATGCCACCTACGCTCTTCCCATGAGGCCATCGATCTAACCATCACAATGTTTATGTCATACGAATTGTTTTAACTACATCGTGTTAGACACTTTATACAGATATTTAGAGGCTATATTTACCGACAAATGTAAATTGTAAATATAGTACCTCATTTACAGCACCAACTACCAAAACATGAATATATGGCATCTGATGTATGTACATTTACAGAGTATAAACGTTCAAAGGTCATCATATATGTAAGACCAGACAGGCCTGGCTGTCCCACTGCATGTTCTTGTCGAGGCACACTTCACACGTCAGGAGTCTTCATTACATTTTAACACGCCAGACGCATCCATTACACTTTAACTAGGCCGTAGCGACCGTAGTGCTACGAACGTCCTCAGTCAATTTCAAGTATGGGATCGCTACGTTGGCTTGTGAAACAATGCCCAGAAGTCTCCCATTCACTTCAACACGTCCGATGCCTCCGTCATACTATGAAACGTCAGACAACACTACTACACTTTAAAACCTCAAATGGGGCCATTTCACTTAACACGCTTGGCGCCTCCATTACACTTTAACACGTCAGACGCCAATATCCCCTTAGTCGTGACGTTTTGAAAACTAGGGTAGCATACACACTTACAGGTAACGCCAGTCTTAACATATAGTCAATGATGTCTCTCCACCCAGATAAAATAACGTGACATACTGATATCCCCGATATATACCGTCGGTATTACAGAATATAGACCATGGTTTACAACGACACTCGCTCTACTAGTTTCTTGGTCGTTTTCTTCATGACGATGTAATATTTAATATTGGTATTGAAATGAAAAGACAAACATAGCCTTATAGAAGTGAGATTACCAAAACATTTCTCAATAATACAACAGTTGTATTTGTTTAAAAGAGAGTTGGGGAATCGTTTGGCAGAGGTACCACAATACACGACCAACCGACACAACAACGCAAAACCTGAGTGAATAAAGAGTTAGTTCATTAGACAGCCACAGAATTCTTAACTGTATGCTATTACCCTTGGCAATATCTGCAAGTTTAATTGGTAACTGAAATGGTCATACTTGTGTGTATATCTAAGATATTCCCATTGTGCTACTTCTGTGTACAGATTACGCCAAACAGTTATAGAGGTACAGTTATAGAAGAACATTAGATGAACATGATATGGAATCATTACACAAGACATGCACAACTTTAGTTACAATACATATTCCAATAGGCAAACAACGTAATACAGTTAACAGAATTGGCATAATCTATACACATAATTAGTGCAATGGAAATATCTCAGATATACACACACGCATGACCGTTTCAACTGTTGACTGATTATATATAACAATCTGTGGCTGTCTAATAAACTGACTGTTTATTCACTCAGGTCTTGTGTTGTTGTGTGGGTTGGTCGTGTACAGCGGTACCTCTGCTAAGCGATTCTATTCCACAACTCTCGTTTTAGCATATTGCCTACAGACAACTCTCTAGTGTGCTTTCAGTGTATTTCTATTCATAATGTATCGAGTGGAAGACGCAGTTGAAAAGTGAGGCAAAGTGTTCCCCAATATGTTGACCATACATGCACTCGTTCCGCTGCCTCTCTACAGCTGCTGTACCAACAGGTAAACACACCTGTAGACATTATCAGCCAGCTTTATCTGCTTACTTGACAAAATTAGTTCGAGAGTTATCTTGCAGAACTTTACCTTCACCTTAACACATGTGTACAGTTTTCTTCATGTTACTATAAAGGAATTTCATTTCACAATACTAAAACATTATTTCTACGAATACACCTGTATCAAATATAGAAACCTAGCTTGACACATGTAACTGTCATTGCTGTCACGTTAACTTACAATTCTTTGATGTGATTAAGTCTAAGATAATGCCGTTAAAATGAAATTACAAGGGATGCATGTGCCATTTGTTTGCTAACAGATTCCGAAATGGGTCCTAGCGAAGCCACTGAAAGGATAATAGTGCATTTCTCGAGGATCTTGACCCGAAATGAAGATTATCGGTATTTGTGTTTCGTAAATCGTTGCCCTGAGAACACATTACGACGAGCAGGGACATGAACAAGATCAGATTAAAATACAAATACGTGCTTCACACAGATTGTAACTCAGTACCATCTGACCTTAAGAGACGAAATGTAATATAATGCCATTCACAGAAAATATATGTATTTAACACCACGTGAGGCGTGTACAAGGTGTAAGGAAACTAGGCAGTGCATTGGAATGAATAATAGTAACCACATTGAAAGCATCCACACTGCACACTTTTTAATGAATCGAGAGAATTACAAGAGTAGATTCCTACTGATCGATTCTAACAAAGTTGTTTCATTCAATAGTCTTTTTTATCCAGCGCGAATGGTTGTGTCGTATACTCTCATTGGAAGCGTAATGATACAAGATGACATTACTATGTTGCTGCATACAACATGAAGCTCCTGTGAGAAATGGATATACAGTAAAGTTGGTCGGATAACGAGGTAGCTGCCTTGGATGGGAACATAAAATGGAGAACCATTTCAGACGTGTGTTTACGTAACTAGGGATTACCATCATAAACGACTGAATGGCAAGTAGCGAAATGTACAGCAACGATGTAAGGGAGGTGAAATGGGGTTCAACGTCGCGTCCAGGATTATTGCACTTATATAGCGACATGCATGCACGTGTGTGTGTGTGTGTGTGTGTGTGTGTGTGTGTGTGTGTGTGTGTGTGTGTGTGTGTGTGTGTGTGTGTGTGTGTGTGTGTGTGTGTGTGTGTGTGTGTGTGTGTGTGTGTGTGTGTATGCGCGCTATTCCGGACTGATGCTGATTGATAGTGAGATACCATGCCGCAGTTTAACATGAATACCCCCACCAGTCCTTGTTTTAACCCCTTAATGCCGAGCACCAGCCAGACAGGGTAACAACAAGTACCCTCCCTTAAAGTCTTTTGGTATGACGCGGCCGGGGCGGAACCCCAGACCTTCCGTTCTCCGGGCGAACGCTCAACCACTAGACCACAGAGGTCTAGCAACGATGTAGGCTGCAAGCATTACAATCATGCAATACCACATACTAAAGTGTCTGATTAAGCAATGTAGCCTACTGCGTCAATTTGAAATAATGGATTACACTCGCGAACCAATACTTACAGTTGTTTCCTCTCTGAATACCATATAATTTAGGTATCTTAGGCGATACCAGAAACAATGGTTCTGTTGTATAGATACTATTCTGAAATGAAATAGAGAGAGAGAGAGAGAGAGATTCTTTATTTCCTCCAGAAGTTAATCCGAAGATTATACATAATTAATCAAACGTATTCACACAAACTCATATTACCTGTACATATATACAATAAAAGACAGTAGCACCAGTGTCATGCCATTCACACAGTACAAAAGGTTAGATCAGATGACATAATCAAGGTAAGGCTTTAGTGTAAGTACATAAGCAGAAAATATCAATATAACAGATTCCCATGTAACTATATCAATACATTGTGAGAGGTGAGTATCAGCACAAAAGAAAAATGACAACATATCTTCTTCATCTTGTAATTCCAACTGGACATAGGTTTCAACATCAAGCAGATCAATAAAGGTTGAAAACAGTTCATTTCTTTCCTGCAGTAGAGCTTCACAATGTAATATGATGTGATTATCATAATCAAAGGCATGCTTGTTACACAATAAACAGTCCCTGGAAGTTTTGTTACGTGATGAAACTCTAACACAAAATGTTAAACTTGACCTCTGTTCTGGGTACTGATATGCTAGTTGCCATTATATATGGTGAGTAAGCTTTGTGTGTATTAGCATGAAGCGTGAAAGACCTGTATTGACAGAAACTTTTCTGCGCCATATATTTTCTTCATATTCATGAATGGTTTTATTAACCAGTTGCTTCCAGTTTCTCTTTGTAGGAAATACACCACAGCTTATATATGTACAAAGGTTGTTTCGTAGGTTATACTTGTTAAGAACTGATAATAAATCTCCACATATAGATTTAGGATTAGTTGGATTTGTAATGTATGCGCAAAAAAGATGTTTAACAAGACTGTTACAGGTTAAGTTACATAAGCGGCCAAGCAGTTGAAGTTTACAGTTATCGATATAGCCGATCACTGTCCACAGCCCAAGATTAGCAATAGTGGATTCTGATGGAGATCTTTTATCAAGTCCTTGTATAGCTCGCGCGAAATAGCGTTGAGTATTTTCAATGACATTAATGTTTTGACCCTTAATATCAAAGAGCAGTTCGCAGCCGTAAAAACTTGTTTTTAATATCATTCTTAACCAGATTTTTACACTGGTAGCTGGATGTAGCTAAGAACTGTTGAGTCCCACAGATTTTAACGAATTAATACTTTGTCTTGCTTTTTGGCAACATTTTTCAATACTTGATTTACACGACAGGTTATGCGTTAGTAGTATGCCACCATACATGACAGAGTCAGATGTTGTTATTTTTATATCACCAAGTTTGCAATTAATATCTAACCCCTTTTGTTTTGTCTTAGAGAAGACAACAACATTACTTTTTGAAGGGTTATACGTTAGTCGCCACTTTGAGGCATATGAATGTACTGTATCAAGTGCGTTTTGAAGCCCTCGTGGCGATGTGCTCACAAGAGTTGTGTCGTCTGCAAGCAAAACAGTTGGAATATCTAGACTAAATACACAAATACCACTATTTGCTTGTCTAAGGGCTGTTATAAGGTCATTAATGAAGACTAAGAAGAACCAAGCAGAGAGAACTCTTCCTTGTTCGACACCTTGTCTTACATGGTATATATCTGACTGTTCACCCTGATAAGTAACAAAAGCATGGCTGTTTGTATAGCTATGGTGTAATAACTTCCATGTATTTCCTCTGATACCCATTTGGTGTAATTTATAAAAAAGGCCGTCCTGCCATATTCTGTCGAAAGCCTTTTCATTGTCTAAGAAAGCAGCATATACTATAGAATCTCGCTGTAAGTAAAATTGAATACTTTCAATAAGGGTGAAAACGGACATTATTGCCCCATGTTCTTTCCTAAAGCCGAACTGGAGCATGTCGGGGAAATCAGGATTTTTAGTTCAATGCGCTTAACAATAAGTTTTTCAAACAGCTTTCCAATGCATGAAGTTAAGGTTATACCTCTATAGTTTCAGGGATACGATTTGTCATTCTTACCCTTGAATATAGGAATGACCATTCCTAGTCTATAATTAAAAGGAATGTATTGTAGTCTTAACATATCATTAAACAGGGCACACAGATATCTTATCAAAGATTCACCCCCGTGAATTATATGCTCGTTTGTAACTTTATCAGGCCCAGGGGACTTGTTTCTACTCAGTGTTTTAACAGTTTCATTTACTTCTACAGTGGAAAATTGTCTTTCTAGTTCCTCATCATGTGCCCCTATCTCTTCGTGAATACGTTCTAGGGAAGAAGATATATCTTTTCGAAAATTTTCATCAAAAGTGTCTGAGCAATATGGCTGAGCTAGATCAGAGTAATATTTTCCCCACAATCTACAAATGTCCGAGGGTGTTGTGACACTCTCTCCCTCATAGTTGAGTTTTGTTATATCTGTAGTTTTTGACCTATGCTTTCTTACAGTTTTGTAAAAGGAATGTATATCAAGGTCAGATGACTTTTCTATTTCTGTAAGGACTTGCTTCCTTTTACCTTTTTTGGATTTGCGATAAAGGCGTCTAAAACACCTTTTTTTCATTTTTGTAAGATATACGTTCGTTTGAATCTTTATCTCTCGATCTATCATTTTGAATCCAAGTTCTTTGAGCCACCCTCATACGATAGTGTGCGTTATCAAGACCATCTTGTCTCCAAAATGGTTTAAGAAAGGGCTTAAACACACTTTGTGGGATACATTTGTTAGCTGCATGTATAAGAGTTTCATTTATGATGTCACATTGGATTTCTAAACTTTGTGGATCTAAGGAGTGGGGATTTGGATTGCCATCATATGCACATTTAATATATCTATCAACTTCTGCTTGAGACATAGAAATATTAGTCTTATTTGCTTGTGAAAAGTGAAAAGTGAAAAGTTGAGTGAGTGAGTGAGTGAATATTGCTTAACGCCGCATCAGCAATTTTGCAGCTATTCGCGGCGAGAAAAGTCTTTTGTGTAATCAGATAGCAACCAATAGAATAAAAGTGATGTTGAAAATCACTAAAATCTCAGTCATGTATCACATTCAGAGGTAAAAGACTGACTGTTCAGGTAAAAAACCTATATTTTATCATAGAGCTTGATTTCCTTTAAATACGCTAAAATCAAGTGATTAGAAACTGTGGTAAAAAGTTCAAATAAGGTACGAACATTACCATAAAAACGTTGTCTGACAAGTGCAAAATCAACACATTCCAGCAGAATGTGCTTCATAGTAAGAGGGCTATGGCAAGGTATACAAAAAGGTGGATCTTCACCCTTCAATAAATATGAATGTGTATAATAACTGTGTCCAATACGGCATCGCTGCAAAACAACTTCATCATGACGATATAAACCAGAATGTGCGTGACCACCAATCAATGGTTTGATATCATGAAGTTTGTTCATAGTCTTGGTATTCCAACTTTTTTGCCAATGGTCATTCACATATTGTCTGATGGAAGGTTTTAGATCAGTATATGGGAAGTTTGTGTAGGAAATTGGTTTATTAAGAGCAGCTTTTGCCGAAGAATAGTGAAAAGTTGAAAAGTACCACATACTAAAGTGTCTGATTAAGCAATGTAGGCTACTGCGTCAATTTGAAATAATGGATTACACTCGCGAACCAATACTTACAGTTGTTTCCTCTCTGAATACCATATAATTTAGGTATCTTAGGCGATACCAGAAACAATGGTTCTGTTGTATAGATACTATTCTGAAATGAAATATGTTCGGAATGTTTTGGAATTGTATTTATGATAAGACACGGTACATGCCTATTTACACCACACAAACATGATTGTACAATGAATATGCAAAACAAAGGGATACCAGCTTAAACGCATGGTGGACACACTGACAACTCATTTTGGTTCTGCTGTACAGCTGCTTGAAAGTATTTACGGTACTCCTCATCACATGCGCGCTTCCCGTGAGGTCATTGATTTAATCTTCACAACGTTTAATTGTAAAAATAGTGCCTTATTTACAGCACCAACTACAAAAACGTGAATATATGGCATCTGATGTATGTACATTTACGCTGTATAACGTTTAGGGGCCAACATATATGTACGAACAGACGTGCCCAGCTGTGCCACTGCGTGTTTATACCGAGGTACACTTTAAACCTAAGGCGTCTTCATTTAGGAGATAAACATACTGTGTTTTCAATGTAGAGCTAGGTTACCTGTAGATTTAACCCCGCTAAATTGAATTTGGAACCGAACGCGCAGCGGTTAAATCTACAGGTAACCTTGCTCTACATTGAAAACACAGTATGTTTATCTCCATTCTACCATGACTAAATAAAGCGCGAACTCTTTGGTGTTAGTAAATATACTGAGTGAAGCGGCATGGGTTGAGTCCAGTGTTTTGAGTGGGTTGTCGATCTGAATTACGGAATCACCGAACAAAATATTGCGCTGTATATACTCAAGCAGTTTGTTTACACCATAAAACTTCACTCAAACATATGACAGGCATTGAAAGCATATATACACGGCAACTTGGTAAGCTAACGTGAGGTGGGAATCTCTAAAGAAAACAAAGCAAGCTTTGCAAGGCTTTCGCTCTACATCGCGCGTCACCATTATGACGTCATATCGCTCATTGTGACGCAAATTATATGACGTCATAGTCGTACATAGAAAAGCGCCAAAATTCCAAGCTCTCTGTTGTCTCCAAAACGTAAATACATTCCCTTTTTAGATTGCTATCATGTTTTATGCACGAAATGTATTGCCACACATCCTTTGAATATTGTAGTAACCGCATTTGTGCATTTTGTAACCTGTAATTGTAGATGTAATTATTTAAATATGCCTACCGACAATGACTGAAAAAAGTACTATTCTATGAATATTAGCTTCCGCAGTGATGCGGTCGTCAAACCAGCTGTTTCAATCAGAGGGGGTTTATTGTGATTTAATAGTCTCTGATTGACCAATCAGAATCGAGTAAATTCCAAATTCATGGTAGAATACACTTTAACACACCAGAGCACCGTCTTACAAAGCGACCGTAGTGCTACGAACGTCCTCAGTCAATCTCAAGTATGGGATCGCTACGTTGGCTTGTGAAACAATGCCCAGATGCCTCCATTTCACTTCAACTTGTCCGATGCCTCCGTCATACTATGAAACGTCAAACGCCACTATTACACTTTAAAACATTTCACTTCACACGCTTGACGCATCCATTACACTTAGTCAGGCGCGTCAATTTAACACAACAACCACCACGACTTCACTTCAACTCCTCAGGCGCATCAATTTCACTTCAACTTGTATAATTAGGCAGTATGCGTTGTAAGTTTATTTTAGATGATTGTTAGTGGCGGCAAATATGATCTTGAGCTTTAGAAGTGACCCACGGCAGTTCGTATACCTGGAGTGACCCCCCTTAGTTGTAGTTGTCCAAAGCTCTCACCCCACGCTTGATACCTTCGTTATCCTATCGTTATTAAGAACTTCGCTGTGAGGAGCTTGTGTATAGTCGTTGATTCACTTCCGGGACAGACTACTTCATTCGAGAATTTTCATGAGGTTACTGTTTCCAGTTCCAATGCGAACTTATGCTGTTGGGAGTAATATCTATTGTTATTGCCTCAAGTTTGACCCGTTAACAGCATTACCTTTTTGTGATTAAAAACCCTATTCTCTCTGTATCAATATGATCTGTTAATTATTCATTGATCTTGGGCGGTTACGAGGGATTGTAAAAATGTTATAAGCCTGACTAAAGTTCAATTATGGGACATAACAAAGTGAACTAGTCGATGTAGTACCTTGTTAGAGTTGTTCATTGCAAGTGTATTTGGTCGGTTGGTGCCGTTTTTATATTATTGACAGCCAGTTGAACGTGATAGGGGTCCAAATGGACACAGAATTGAAAAAGAACGAGTATCGAGAGTTAAGGGGTTTTTTACTTTAGGGAAAAGTACTCCCAGGAAATTCATGACCGCATGTATGGGTACAGAATGTGAAGCCCATTTCTGGTGTCCCTCGCCGTGATATTGCTGGAATATTGCTAAAAGCGGCGTAAAACCAAACTCACTCACTCACTCACTCATGACCGCATGTCACAAGTGTATGGGGATAAGTGCCGTTAAAGAATGGGCAGCTATGTTTAACGCTGGGAGAACAAACCTTGATGATGATCCTAGGTATTTCATCAATGAAGATCCAATTAGAGAGATAGAAAAAAACTTATACGGTCAAATAGTGAGTGAGTGAGTGAGTTAAAATTTTACGTCGCATCGGCAATATTGCAGCCATATCGCGATGAGAACAAGGTAGTTTCTACAACTGAAGACCTGTCGACAAAGGACAGTAAAACAGTAAGGTAAATATCACAGTTTAGATATAAAACAAACTTTATCTATATTAAAACAAAGCATTGATCATTTAGTTAATATAAATTAAAACCAGACTATAGGCCACTGGATCTTCGACCTTCAATATATATTCATGTGTAAACGTTTATGGCCAATGACTTCGTCACGTCTACAATAACAACCCAAGTAGGTGTAGCCTAATTTGGTCTTAAATTCATGGAGTTTATTAATACCTACTTGGGTGTCACATCGTTTCTGCATCAAACCTCTCACATATATCTTGATGTAAGTTTTAAAATCACTGTAGGGAAGTGAAAGGCAAGAGACGAATTTTTCAAGAGCTGCTTTAGCTGCAGCATCAGCTCGGGTGTTACCAGCAATACCAACATGACTTGGTAACCAGCACAGAACGATGTCGTATTGGCCAGTGGCAAGAGTATTGTGTAATTCTAAAATATCAAGAATGAGTGGATGATTTGAGCGGACATTTTTCAGCGCCTGCAGGCATGACAAAGAATCAGAGAAAATGAAGAAGTTTTTAATGTATGTTGTGTCTGAATATATTCCAAGGCTGTGTCATAGCTTTCTTCTAACACCAAATTCCTATTAGAAAATATATATCAATCAATCTATATCGGTAAACTAATCTGACTATTCTTAAAGTAAATTCAGTATAGCGAATGCACTAACTGACCGCCGCATACAAGATATTTTATGTTTCACATATGCAGCTAAACTCACGGTCACTCCAGCTGTGAGACAGTGGCTCATTATGCAAGTCTGCCCAGCCAGGCCGAAACAAAGGGACACTCTCTCTGAGAACCAGTGATTAGTGAGTTACCTTCACGTCACAGGGCCGACACACATGGTCAGTCCAACTGTGATATAAGGGTCAGTTAGGCAATACAACAACCTACTTGAATAAATCCGTAAATAATGACACACCCACCCATGGTTACAGCCGATCAACCGCTGACACATGGGATGTTGTGATCATTAGTTATGTAACGTAATGAAGGCCTGAGTTGTATATATACGGCGGTCGGTGGTAGCAAACTTCACTCTGCTTCCACCAATAAACGTCACCAACTCAACAGCCTTCTCTGTCATTCAAGGTGATAGCCAGTCGTGACCGCTGCTACCGACTAATTCCCCCAATTAAGTAGTACACCCAAAAGACGCGCTACGTTAGCTGTTAGAATAGCCTTGGCCTCAGCAGTAAAGATAAAACTATTGTTTGGTAATCTGGAAGAAATAGTTTTTGATCCAACGATGGTAGCACTGGCAACTTTGCCACCATCCTTCGATCCATTATTGAAAATGAAGCGGTGAGAATCATACATTGATCTCAACTGGATATATTCTTGCTGAAAGACTAACTGGTTTGTATCTGATTTTTTAAAATAAGTAAGTGTGAGGTCTAAAAAAAAGGGTGGACTAGTTGCCAAGGAGGTGTAGACAGTAATCGGTATGGTGCAACAAAATCAAGGTCAATATTTGCTGCTGTTACATGAGGTTTTATTCTAATCTCTAGTGGAGGAACCAGCTTCGGTTTTGTATGGAATAATTCCTCGTAGGGAGGATTAAATATGCAATCATATGCTGGATTGGACGGATTTGATTTTAATTTTGTGATATATTGTAAAGCAAGTTTTAAACGGCGTTAATTTAATGAAGGCTCATCAGCTTCCACATAGAGACTGTCAACAGGAGAGGTGCTTAAAGCACCAAGACATAGCCTCAAGCCCTGGTGATGAATTGAGTCCAGTTTTTGTAAGTTACTTTCACAGGCTCCACCATACATGATGGAACCGTAGTCCAGTTTTTGAGCGGATCAAAGATCTGTAAAAATGGAGAAGGGTTGTCTGATCCCCGCCCCACTTAGAGTTTGATACGACTTTCAATAAGTCAAATGCTTTCAGGTACTTTGCCTTGAGATATTTTAAATGTGGCAAGAATGTCAGGTGGCGCTCAAAAATAAGCCACAAGAACTTGGTCTCCTCAACTACCTTTATTGGTGTGTCAGATAGATATAGTTCGGGGTCCTTGTGCTGTCTATATTTCCTGCAGAAGTGTATACAATTAGTTTTTGTTAGCCGTTAGCAAGCGACCATTTCTGGATTTTATTGAGACACAATTGCAGTTGTCTCTCAATAGTGTTCATGTTTTTCCCGCGGCAAGAAATGTTTAAATCGTCCACAAATAACGACCCATCAACTGAATCATTCAAAACTTTTGAGAGACTGTTTATCTTGATACTAAATAATGTTACAGACAAAATACTGCCTTGTGGGACACCCTGATCCTGATTATAATGGTTAGACAGGGTGGAGCCCACTCGGACTTGAAACTGTCTGTCTGTTAAAAACTGTGATATATAATGAGGCAAACGGCCTCTCAAACCAAAATCATGTAAATCCTTTAGAATGCCGTGCTTCCAAGTAGTATCATAGGCCTTCTCAAGATCGAAAAAGACTGACACTACATGCTGTTTGTTTACAATAGCATTTTTTCACAAAGGATTCTAATCGTACTAAATAGTCGATAGTACTTCGATTTTTTCGGAAACCACATTGTATATTTGTAATTAGATTATTGGTTTCCAGATACCAATTAATCTATTATTCGTTCCATGGTTTTACACACGCAACTTGTGAAGGATATAGGTCGATAGTTAGAGGGGTGTGTATGATCCCGGCCAGGCTTTGGTATTGGAACTACAATGGCATTATGACATGAAGGTGGAAAATTCCCAGATAACCATATTTGATCAAATATATCTAAAAGTGCTTCCAGACATGATTCAGGTAAATGTTTTATCAGCTCCCGTTGCTGTGTCATGAGCTTGCCCAAGGGCGGTATGTAGCTCATGCAATGAGAAGACTTCATTATAGTCCTCATCATTATCAGAAGTGAAATTGACTTTTATCTTATCCTGTTGTTTGTTAATTTTTTGAAACTCATAATTAGACGTTGAAGAATGTTTTGTTAATGTGTCTTCAAGCTTATTTGCAATGTCAGTTGTATCCGTTAATAACGTGTCACCTTCCTTAAGATGGTGAACAGATGATTTTGAACCCTTGCCTTTTATTTTTTGTACCATATTCCACACCTTGGATATGGGTGTGCGGGAATGTATTTTGGAGACATAGTTCCTCGGAGACTGACGCTTATTTTGTTTAAAAGCACGTCGTGCCTTGGCATTTGTAATTTTAACCTTATCTAAATTATGGACTGTAGGATGTTGGCGGAAATATTTTTCCGCTTTCTTCCTACATTTTCGTGCCTATTTGCAGTCATTGTTAAACCATGCTTTACGATTATGTGGATTAGCAGAGGACTTGGGAATTGCTTCATCAACAATGTCATTCAGCAGGTCCGAAAACAACTGTATCGGATCTTGTACATGTTGAAAAATGTCAGGTTTTAATTTTCCAGTACACAATAATTCATATAATGACCAATCAGCCTTTAGTAAAATTCCACCTACTTGATGGTGGATCGTCAGTAGGGTTAACGGTTTTAAGAATAGTCGGAAAGTGGTCACTCCCACAGAGGTCATCATGAACTGACCATTCAAATTCATTTTTAAGGTTTGAATCTGTGATTGAAAGATCAAGTGCTGAATACGTTCCAGTGGCAGGATGTAAATACGTGTTTGAATCATTGTTAAATATACATAGATGAATGTCAGAAATAAAATCTTCAATGATTTTCCCCTTATTGTTTGTATTTGAATTTCCTCACAAAGGGTTATGCCCATTTAGATCACCCATTATGATGCAGGGCTTTGGCAGTTGATCATAGAGATTCTGAAGTTCAGACTGTCGAAGGGCAGTCGAAGGAGGAATGTACAATGAACACAAAGTAAGTGTAATGTGCAAAGTAAGCCAAATGGCAACAGCTTGAAGATTTGTATTCAGAGGAACTGCGCTATGAATGAGTGAGTGAGTGAGTGAGTTAAGTTTTAAGTCACATCGGCAATATTTCAGCCATATCGTGACTATCAATGGTTAAATATAATACATATATATAAACGTATGTAAAAACCTGCCAACGAGGGACAGTAAAATAACTAGACTTATCACAGAAATAAAATTAAAACTAGTATGTGATAATAAAATCAACAGCACTATACATAACAATACATTATAAAAAACAGGCTATAGATCGCCAACAACTGAAGGTAGATCACCATGCTAGGGTCCATGGGGACTTACAGTACTTTTGCTACCTGCATGGACCCCAGCCGGATTTACATCATCCCTTCAGCTGTTGGCGATTATGACAAATTGAGCCAAAGGTAAACGAACATATATACTACTATTAAAAATGTGGCCAAAATAAAAGACGTGGTCTTACATACCCTCTCAGGGGGGACAAAAATTTTACACTACTTCAACCCCCTTCGAGTATACAGCCCCTAACAATCTCAGTTATCAAATTTATTTTACCAATTATAAAAACTATACTATATACAAAACACATCAATCAAAATTTAAGCAACAATTCAATTTCTTTTAAAAAGTCAATAATTAAATGAACACTAATATTAAAAAGATCCTTTAAGGATGAAACTTTGAAATTTTGATCCCTTGTGATGGAAAAATCAACACAATGAATCAGGACATGCTTGACGGTGATTCTCTCATCACAAGGGATACAAAATGGAGGATCCTCACCTTTTAAAAGATATTCGTGTGTATACCTGCAATGGCCAATACGACATCGTCGCATAATGACCTCTTCAAATCTGGACTGACAACCCAAGTAGGTGTAACCAATATTTGGTTTAATTTCATGTAATTTATTGATACCTACTTGGGTGTCCCATTTCTTTTGCATCAGATCACAAATATAAGATCTGATTACAGGTTTATGATCAGTGTATGGGATAAGAAGTGGTGTCACAGATTTGTTGAGTGCTGCTTTTGCAGCAGCATCAGCCATTGAGTTGCCTTTGATGCCCACATGACTGGGCAACCAACAAAAGACGATGTCGGATTGGCCAGTAGCAAGTTCATTAAATAATTCAAGAATGTTGATTAAAAGTGGATGTTGACATGATATGGTATTGATAGCCTGCAAGCAAGAAAGAGAATCGGAAAATAGAATAAACTTCTGATATTTTGACTGTTTACTGATATATTGTAAAGTTGTTAAAATGGCATTGGCCTCTGCTGTGAAAATAGAACTATTATCGGGTAATCTGGAGGAGATAGTCCTGGATCCAATGACAGTGGCGCTGCCAACAGCCCCACTATCCTTGGATCCATCTGTAAATATAGATTTGTAAGTATTATACGTGTTTCTTAATTCATTATATTTTTGTTGATAAATAAGTTGATTGGTTTCCGATTTCTTTAATTTAGTTAATGTCAGATCCACCTCTGGCTTAACTAACTGCCAAGGTGGAGAAGACAAAAGCTGCGTGGGGGCTATAGCATCAAGATTAATTTTAGCGGCAGAAATATCAGATTGAAGTCTTATTCCAAGTGGGGGGAGAACCGATGATTTTTTATTATAGAGATTTTCATAAAGGGGGTTAAAAACACAGTCATATGCTGGATTCGAGTTATTAGAGCGTAATTTAGTGACATATTGTAAGGATAATTTAATTCGGCGTTGTTTGAGGGATGGTTCATCAGCCTCAACGTACAGACTGTCAATAGGAGAAGTTCGGAAAGATCCAAGACAGAGTCTCAGACCTTGATGGTGGATAGAGTCCAAAAGTTTAAGATTACTTTTGCAGGCTCCACCATAGATGATGGAGCCATAATCAAGTTTAGAGCGAATAAGTGCTCTGTACAGTTGAAGGAGGGTTTTCTGATCCCCTCCCCACTTGGAATTTGAAACAACTTTTAGGAGATCAAGGGCCTTCAGGCATTTATTTTCCAAATATTTTATGTGAGGTAAAAACGTTAAATGGTGGTCAAAAATAAAACCCAAGAACTTAGCCTCTTTTACTACTTTAATCGGAGTGCTATCTAAAATTAAATCAGGGTCTTTATGGGGGGTGTATTTCCTACAAAAGTGGATACAATTTGTTTTGGATTTTGAAAATTTAAAACCATTTTCTAAACACCATTTATTTATCTTATTTAGACATAATTGTAATTGTCTTTCGATAGTATGCATGTTTTTACCACGACATGATGTTAAAATCATCCACGAATAAAGATCCATCAATGGAGTCATTTAAAACCTTAGAGAGACTATTCATCTTAATACTAAATAGTGTAACAGACAAAATACTGCCTTGTGGGACACCCTGATCCTGATGATAATGATCAGACAGGGTTGAGCCCACACGGACTTGAAATTGTCTGTCAGTTAAAAATCTGGATATGAATTGAGGCAAACGGCCTCTCAATCAAAAATCATGTAAATCTTTTAAAATCCCATGTTTCCAGGTAGTGTCATACGCCTTTTCCAAGTCGAAAAAGATAGACACTGCATGCTGGTTATTAATTATTGCATTTTTTACAAATGACTCTAACCGAACTAAATGGTCAACAGTACTGCGATTCTTTCTAAAACCACACTGAATATTTGTAAGTAAATTATTAGATTCCAAGTACCGTGTTAATCTATTGTTTTGCAAACGCAACTGGTCAGTGAAATGGGTCTATAATTTGATGGATCAGTATGATCCCGTCCATGTTTTGGTATGGGTACAACTATGGCATCACGCCAGGAAGAAGGAAACTCACCTGAAGTCCAGATATCATCAAAAATTAACAGAAGGGTTTCTAGACACGGTTCTGGTAAATGCTTCAGGAGTTGACAGTGTATAACATCAGCCCCTGTAGCAGTATCGTGAGCCTGATCAAGAGCAGTATGAAGCTCATGGATTGAAAATACTTCATTATAATCTTCCCCATTATCTGATTTAAAATTAATAGTTTTCTTTTCCTGCTGTTTTGGGTATATTTGGAATTTAGGTACATAGTTTGATGAGGAAGAATGTTTTGCTAACGTTGCACCAAGTTTATTTGCAATATCCGATTTGTTAGTTAATAGGTCATCCCCATTCTTAAGATGGTGGACGCTAGATTTCGAACCCTTACCTTTAATTTTCTGTATCATATTCCATACCTTAGACATGGGCGTTCGTGAATTTATTTTTGAAACATAATCACGCCAAGATTGGCGTTTATTATGTTTAAAAGTACGCCTGGCTTTATTAATTTTATTAAGACACAACTGTAACTATCTTTCAATGTTACGCATATTTTTACCACGACATGAAATATTAAAATCATCCACAAACAATGACCCATCAATTGAGTCATTTAAAACTTTAGATAAACTATTTATTTTTACACTAAATAATGTGACAGACAAAAAACTGCCCTGTGGAACCCCCTGATCCTGATAATAATGATCAGACAGGGTTGATCCAACACGAACTTGAAATTGTCTATCAGTTAAAAACTGTGATACGAATTGAGGTAAGCGGCCTCTTAAACCAAAGTCATGTAAATGCCATGCTTCCAAGTGGTATCATAAGCTTTTTCGAGATCGAAAAAGATAGATACAGCATGTTGTTTATTCACAAAAGCATTTTTAATAAATGATTCTAAACGAACCAAATGGTCAATTGTACTTCGGTTTTTACGAAAACCGCATTGGATGTCACTGATTAGATTGTTGGTTTCTAAAAACCAAACTAATCGATTATTTACCATACGCTCCATGGTTTTACAAACACAGCTAGTTAATGAAATGGGTCGATAATTTGAAGGATGGGTGTGATCACGTCCAGGCTTAGGTATTGGTACAACAATGGCTTCACGCCATGAGGAAGGAAACTTACCCGATGTCCATATGTCATCAAATATTAGCAGAAGGGTTTCTAAACAGGGTTCCGGTAAATGCTTCAAGAGTTGATAATGTATATTATCAGCTCCCGTCGCAGTATCATGGGCTTGGTCAAGTGCAGTATGAAGCTCAGGTATGGAAAAGATTTCGTTATAATCTTCCCCATTGTCTGATTTAAAGTTTATAGTGTTCTTTTCTTGCTGTTTTTGGTATTTTTGAAATTTTGGGACATAGTTAGAAGAAGAAGAATGTTGAGCGAGGGTTTCTCCAAGCTTATTGGCAATATCAGATTTGTCAGTTAATAGCTCGTCTCCATCCTTAAGATGATGGATGCTAGATTTTGAACCTTTACCTTTAATTTTCTGGATCATATTCCATACCTTAGACATGGGCGTACGAGAATTTATCTTGGAAACATAATTTTGCCAAGATTGGCGTTTATTTAGTTTAAACGTACGCCTGGCTTTAGCATTTAAAATTTTAAATTTATTCAAATTATGTACCATGGGATGGCGACGGAAGTAGTGTTCAGCCTTTTTCCGTGCCTTCCTAGCTTGTTTGCAGTCATCATTAAACCATGGTTTACGAATGTGAGGATTTGTAGAGGACTTAGGAATACAGTCATCAGCGATGTTGTTTAATTCATCAGAAAATAATTGTACAGGGTCAGTAGCATCAAGAAACAGATCAGGTTGTAACTTTTTGGATGCAAGTATTTCGAATAAAGGCCAGTTAGCCTTAGTAAAGTTCCATCTTGTTGAAGGAGGAACATCGGAAGGTAAGACGGGTTTTAAAATGGTTGGGAAATGATCACTTCCACAGAGGTCTTCATGGACGGACCATTCAAATCCGTTTAATAATTCAGAATCTGTTACTGACAAATCGAGAGCAGAGTAGGTACCTGTACCGGGATACAGATACGTAATTGAACCATCATTATGGATACACAAATCGTTGCTGGAAATGAAATCTTCCAAAAGTTTCCCCTTGTTATTAGTCTGAACACTACCCCAAAGTGGATTGTGTCCATTTAAATCGCCCATGATAATACAGGGCTTGGGGAGTTGATCATAGAGAGCTTGAAGTTCAAACTGACGGAGAGAAGAAGATGGTGGAATATAGAGCGAGCACAATGTAAACACAACGTGCAAAGACACACGGACTGCAACAGCTTGAAGGGGGGTTGCAAGATGGACGGGGCTATGGATAACACCTTGTTTTATTAAGATTGAAGAGCCCCCAGTAGCTTTAGCACCAGGAGGTGAAAAGACATTGTAGGGGGAATAACCTCGTATATCAAATGTGTCAGTTTCTTTGTAGTGAGTGAGTGAGTGAGTGAGTGAGTGAGTGAGTTAAATTTTAAGTCACATCGGCACTAATACAGCCATATCGTGACTTGAGCAAGTTATGTATTTATATAATATATTAAAACCTGTCGTCGACGGACAGTATAACAACTAGCAAAATATCACAGATTCTAATTGTAAAACTAGTTTCAGAACAATAAAATAAGCAGATCATAACAAACGACACAATTTAAAAACGGGCTATAGATCGTCAGCAACTGAAGGCAGACCACCATACTGGGGACCATGGGGACTTACAGTACCTTTGCTCTTTGTAGTATGTTTCTTGTAAACTGATGGTTTAAAATCTTGAATTAAGAGTTGTAAATCGTTATAATTATTCCTAAGACCTCTACAGTTCCACTGTATTAAATGTGATGATTGAGTCATGGTGGCTCAATTGGTGAACGCTCACGAGAATGTGAGGAAGAAGAACTCCTTCTGGTCTCTGGAGATGGGGTGACATCCATGTCCAGAGCATCAAAGGGGTTGTTGAGAAAAACCTCTGAAGACGAGGATTTCAAAGTAGTATGTTTCCTGTTTAATTTTTTTCTTTCTTTTCTTGTCAGAGTAACAACGGCAGATTCGATAGTAGCTGGTTCTACAGCCTCTGGCTCTGTGGCAACAGACTCCACACCAGCTGCATCAGTCAAAGGTTCGGATGGGCTTACTGTTTGAGTGGAAGATGTATTTGAAGTTACTACAGAAGATATGTTAACAGGTTGATCGGATGTAATCCATGTCAAATCTGTCTGGATAGAAATGGATGTTTTTGTAGGATTTGGAGGAGCAGCGATAGCCACAGCAGCAGAATATGTTCTGGTTAGTGGAGTTGATGTAGATTGATTGTCAATGAGCTTCTTAGCCTCATAAAACGAGATATTGTTCTCATGTTTGAGCTTCAGGATTTTTGACTGTTTTTGCCATTCAGGACATAACTTTGATGAAGCCAGATGTGTTCCTTTGCAGTTGGCACATTTCACTTCAGCCGTGCAGTCGGTGTTGTCATGGCCTTCGCCACAGCGCTGACAGTCTACAGAGTGGTTGCAAAATTTAGAACCATGTCCAAACTTTTGGCACTTGAAACATCGGAGTGGATTGGGGACATACACCTCCACTCCGATGTTTAGATAACCAGCTTTGATTGACTTAGGAAGGGCCGAAAGAGCAAAGGTAAGCAGATAAGTGTTTGACGGGATGATGTCACCGTCTCTCGATTTCATAGTAAAACGCTTAACTGCTGTTACCCCTTGAGTTGTAAGTTCATCAGTAATTTCCTGCTCTGACATGTCGGACAGGCAACGAGCTCTATCTCGAACAATGCCTCGGCAAGATTTCAAGGTTTTGTGGACAGACACAGCAACCTCAATATTTGCAAATGTAGTTACAGACAAAAGATTCAGAGATTGCTGTCTCCGTGAACACTCAACGAGAAGAGAGCCACTGCGAAGACGAGTAACATTTTTCACTTCTCCGCAAATTCCTAAAACAGCTTTTGAAATGGCGAATGGATTTAGCTTAATAGGTTGTTTGTCAGCTGCCTCAATCACAATAAAACGGGACCAGGAATCTAAGCCATGAGATAATTGTTCACTTTGATCAATGTCATCAAGATCGACATGTCTTCGTTTTGAACGGGGTGAACCAGAGTTTTGGTGCGACATGGTGAAATATAGTAATTCAGCACCCCTGCTCCCCACCCACCATGGAGTGCCACAAAGAGCGATGTTTTGTTGCACCGGATCTCCAACATGCAAACACCAGGGATACAGGGATGATATACTCCAGCAAGTATGACGCAAATAGCAATATTTGTATACCAAATTAAATGCCAGGCTGGTTCGGATACATACTGAATTTGGAGGTCAACATCACCAGATTGGCCCATGAGCCACCGCCTTCTGGCGTAAGACTCTAGGCAATTTATTCAATCCAAATTGGAGAATTCACACAAGTAATGTACGGCCAAGACCAAAAGATACATTAAAACACAACACAGGTGTGCATACACAATATTACGCACATGGCCTGGCATGACCAGCCGATTGATAAGACCGGGCCCATCTTACCACCCGTCTAGGCGAAGTAAGGGTCGAAGTAGTGTGTTGGGCAAAGGAACACAGTTCCAGGAACCAGTGCCCTCAACTACCAGACTCCCGTCCTCCGCCGACACAGGGACGCAAACCCACGGCAAACGGGCTGCCCACTTTGGTCGCCTCTTACGACCAGCAATGGGGTGCTGTGGAAATATTCTACCCCGGTTCAACACGGGGGAAGAGCGATTAGCGCTACCCAGCACTCACCACGAGGAGGTTGCTCTTCACGAGTGCAGAGCTATGAATGACGTCATGTCTGACCAATATAGTAGCTTTATCGCCTGGAGGCGAAAAGGAGTGATGACAATTATATTTCCGTAAGGCAAAGTTATCTGTATGCTTGAGATGTGTCTCTTGGAGACATACGGTCGATGGTTTAAAATCCTGTATTAATAGTTGTATTTCATCAAAATTCTTTCTCAGTCCTCTGCAATTCCATTGTATCATATTAGACAATTGAGTCATGGAGGCTCAATTGGAGATCTCTCACGTGAACGTGAGGAAGAATTACTCCCACTGACCTGTACAGACAGAGTAACCTCCATGTCAAGAGGCTCAAAGGAGTTGTGAAGATATAACTCTGGGGGCGAGGCTGCCGGAGATGTTTGTCTTCTATTTAATTTCTTTTTTTTTCTTTTTGTCAAGTGAGCTGTCAAGTGGTTCAGTGTTTTTGTTTTTTTCTGGGACAACTGTGTCAGGCTAGCTAACAGTCAGAGTAGCAGTCTGAGTGTCAGTCTGAGTTGCAGTCTGGGTTGCTGAACTGGTCTGATAATCGGATGTTGGCTGACTGATTCCGACGGTATTAATGGGCTGATCAGAATGAACCCATGATAGATCCGTTTGGCATGTGATTGACTCAGTGGCAATTGCTATAGGTGCAGAACGGGTAACTGCAGCAGAGTAATTTAGAATTGGTTGATTGGTTGATTGTTTGTTGAATTGCTTTCTTGCTTCTGCAATAGAAATGTTGTTTTCATACTTCATTTTATTTATTTTTGATTCCAGTTGCCACACAGGACATGACTTAGAAAAAGGCAAATGTTAGCCACCACAGTTAGATCAAACAATGTCCTCCTCACAGTCTCCACTCCAATATTGACATATCCAGCCTTGATTGATTGCGGTAAAGATGAACGCGCAAAAGTGAACAGATATGTATTTGTATTGCTGACAACTCCATCTTTGTTTTTGGTAAAACGTTTGACAAACGTAACACCTTGGTCATCTAGTTCAGCAACAATTTCTTGTTCCGACATATCAGACAGGCAACGAGCTCTATCCCGAACTATTCCCCGACACGAGTTCAGTGTTCTGTGCACGGACACAGCAACATCAACATTGGCAAGCTGAGTAATTGATAAAAGATTCAGAGATTGCTGTCTCCGTGCACACTCCACAAGTAGGGAGCCAGGCCGAAGACGGGTAACATTTTTTACTACACCACAAATTCCAGAAACAGCTTTGGAAATGGCAAAAGGGTTCACTTTTAATGGTTGATGATCAGCAGCCTCGATCACTAGGAAACGAGCCCAAGAATCATTGTTTTGAAACACATTTTCAGGTGAACTGTCATTTTCAAGTCTTCTCTTTTTTTCATAACGAGTTGAACCAGATAGTTGTTGTGACATGGTGAAAGGAATTTGTTTTCAGCACCCCTGTTCCCCCCCCCACCCACTATCGAGTGACAAAAAAGATGATGCCGCAGCGGACGCCAGGCTGCAACAACAGGGCTACAGTATGGTGGCCGAGAGGGGACATCGCTTTCTCGCTGTCTCGCGGTTAAGCAATATCCGCTCTTGACCTCTATATGGGCCGCATGTGGTATCTGCACCAAATGGGAGGAAATGTTGAACGTTTCTCACTATTTACTTAAAACATAATTTAACTGTTCATACGTAGTTAATTTTAAAACAATCCACCGATTTTTGGGTAAAATGTAATTGATTGATTTATGGCCCTCTTCAGTTGTATGAATGTGGCAGATCAAGGCAAAACGCTCTAAATAAATCAGGTTAAAATCTAAATATATACTTTTCAAAAGAAGTTAAGAAGACTATGGTTCATAAGTCATGGCTGATTTTTTTGAAAAAATATTATAATTTTTGGTGTTCTATAACTTGTTTACGGTAGTATATGATGTTACAGTGTGTCATACTGTTGTCCGTAAATATTCTTTTTGACATTTGATGTATGTTTAACTTGAATTGTGTTTCTTGTCTTGTGCAAATCTACAAATATATGTACTTGCATATAGTAATTTGATAAACACCGCTGTGAGTGAGTGAGTGAGAATGGTTTCACGTCGCCTTTAACAATAATAACAGTAATATCACGGGGAACACCAGAAATGGGCTTCACACATTGTACCCATGTGGGGAATCGAAATGGGTCTTCGGCTTGACGAGCGAACGCTTTAACCACAAGGCTACCCCACTGCCCCCATCGCTGTGGCGTTACCACAGTTGATATGTGTACTTTTGTAAGCTACACATATGGAGAGACATAATAATTAGTGTGGCCACATAACTAAAGGTGATAACAATATGAAATGCATTACTATGATTATCTATAACATATATTAAATTAGCTATCATTGTAATATTTTATGTTTATCTTAATTATAGTTTTGTCAAAATTAGGTATGTATGTGTGTGTGTTTGTGTATGTGTGTGTGTGTCCGACTCATTGTCTGTGTAAAAATGTAGTAGATAACTAAATAACTCACATCAGAACGCACAGTTGTTAACCATACTGTTTAAATGGAAAGAAAATTGTTACATAAATATATATATTCCTGCCTGAGCCTATTCTATAATCGGATATCTAGTCTCTCCTGGCGGGAAAGTTAAACTTTATTTTACAAGCACTTTAGCATTAAATTTGATTCTCGAAGACAGTTTGATCGAAAGTATTTATATGAAACGAGTTGTTCTTAAAAAATATTTACAACGCATTTCATTTCTATTGTCCAAGGAATGGGGTTACGGCTTAATGACGCTCTCGAAAGTCGTACTTTTGACTTAAGGTATAGACATATATCTAATCCATCTGTATTTTGTGAGGGAAACATAACCGTGTACATGTATAACTTTTAATGTACATGCAACTCAATAAACATAATTGTGATCCCGAAATCGGACGAGCGCATATTCGGCTTCAATTCCAAATCTGATGACCGAAAAAAATAATTCTTTGGACGTTGCAAACAGTAGCTGATAAAACTGACAATTATTTGTCAATATATGATCTCTTTTTTTATCAGGTTTCAGATTGATGGAGGAATATGGGTGATGGGGGGGGGGGGGCGGATAACATATTTATCTACCACATGATGTTTAAAAAATCTAATCATAAGAGGCAAAATAGGGGTGAGAATTACAGGAATGGATCACTAAATATCAGCAAAAAACGTTTTAATGTACGGCATTATGGGAAATATCGCTTTCTCGCTCTATCGCTTTCTCGCTTTATCGCTTTCTCGCTCTATCGCTTTCTCGCTTTCTCGCTCTATCGCTTTCTCTAATGATTAACCATAGTCATATGAAAGAATCGGGTGTTCTTTAACTTCTTTTGAATAGTATGTACTGTTAATCTTAAATATTAACGTTAGAGTTAACTATAACTGCAAAAAATGAGAGTAGACTAAATTAATTATACTTTGCATTATGTCTCAGAAATGACTGTTGATAAGACGGCCTCACTGCACACTTTGAATAGCGGAAATCCAAACTTGAATATAAAACCAATTAACTATCTGTTTCCACATTACGGTTACTAAGAACAATATGTCATCCCAAAACTAGAAGTTACATTTGGACATCGGGTAGTATTACCATTACTTGGGTGAGGACTTCCACTATGATGACATCTACTCCGCAAACAGAATAATTACATTTAGTACTAGCGACTAAATGTTTTTATTGCAGGTATATCATCTTATGTTTACAATTTTACTTACTTCCTGCTACGTCATCGCACGCGCGTGTCCTCGGAAGTTACGTAACCATCTCGTGGTGACGTAATCACTGTTTTTTTTTCATTACGTAACCGTCTCTACTCTTCACTTTCGCACAACTGTCAATCCGTGGTACATCGCATTGTCGCTCACCGCTTTCCCACCCGCCCGCCCTGTTTGCCTCCATCTATCTCATTTCCATTGTACATCAATTTTATTGTCTATGACAGGTACCAGGCACAACAAATTGTACATATCTAATTATATATCTCTCTAATATTGTACATATCTTGACAATGTGAATAAAACAAGTCGTGGAGTGGCGTGGTTCTTCTGGGCTACCTCCTATATCATCATAATTTATATTGATATATATACTAATTAGGGTTTCCGGTTACCTTCTTACCAGTTGGAACCCAGTCTTTCCCGGGTTTTCACTCGGGAATCTAGTAACAATTATATTTGGCAACGCAAGTTGCCACATAGCTGGGCCTGGCGGCGTTCGCTCCCATTTAGACCCGCAGCGTTGGTCGGGTTGGTTCGTTTCCGTCATTTGGGCCGTAGCATTAAGTATATATTAACAATTAAATTTGGCCTGGCGGCGTTCGCTCCCATTTAGACCCGCAGCTGTGGTCGGGTTGTGACATTTCCGCCATTTGGGCCTTACCATTAATTATATATTAACAAATATGTTTGGCGACTCAAGTCGCCACATAAATACTATTTATTCCATTTCTAAATTGGGGTAGCCCTTTAGAACCTCCACACCCTCGGCCATTAAATCCACTGTTGCGTCTTTGTCATTCTTTCAACATAGCCCACCTTCCTCAGGGAGGTGGGCCATCGCTGTAATATCCTGCAATAAACATTGATATAAACGTGTTTTTTAGGGGGAAATATTGTTTTGTAGGAAGTACGTACTACTCAGCGCTAATCAGCGGTGTTATTTGCTATTTATTTTGATAACTTGGCCTGGGGGCGGGGGATCCAATAAAACTCCCAAATAGGGCCATATATATAAACCAATCAAATTCTTTTTTAAGGCAGAAATACGTGGATTGTTATATACGCACCCATATCTGTACTGTTAAATTATGTCTAAGTAGATAGTGAGAAATTTTCAACATTCTGTCCATATGTATAATTTGTAATGTGACTGGAAAAATCTCAGCTCTCTTTTATGATTAAAACCCCTCCCCCCACTGAGGTCAGGTTTATCAATTCATTAATGTTGTTTTACGTATATGCTTTCTATCGTAAAGAAACCAATATAGTGGCCAAGAGGAAATATTGCTATACCGCGAGAAAGCGAGAAAGCAATAGAGCGATAGAGCGAGAAAGCGATGTCCCCTCTCGGCCACCATACTACAGGGGTGGCATACTCCAGCAAATACAACACGAATAGCTACATTTGTCTACCAAAAGAAAAGACGTACAGAATTCGGAGGTTGACATCACCAGATTGGCCCATGAGCCACCGCCTTCTGGCATAGGACTCTAGGCAATATTTACATACGCATAAGTATATGATCAAATTTCATCATAAAATGATTTGATATATATTTTTGAGGTGACACTATTCCATGCACAGGGCATGGCGTGACCAGCCGATTGATAGAATCGGGCCCATTCTACCACCCGTCTAGGTGAAGTTAGGGTCAAAGTGGTGTGTTGGGCAAAAGGAACACTGGTTCCTGGCTCCAGTGTCCTCATCCACCAGACTCCCTTCCTCCACCGACACAGGGGCGCAACTCACGGCAAACAGATTGCCCAATTTGGTCGCCTTTTACGACCAGCAATGGGGTGCTGTGGACAAATTCTACCACGAGTCCACACGGGAGAAGAGCTATTAGAGCTACCCAGCACTCACCAATAGGAGGCTGCTCTTCACGAGTGCCTATACTGTCAAATAGACGTATTACTATTGCTGAACTTGACGAAAACATAGGTCTAAGCCATCGATCCATTGAAACTAATATTCATGAAGGTTTACATAATATTATGAATAAGATTACTGCTCGGTGGGTGCCACAATTTCTAAATTCTGATCTTAAGGAAAATTTAGAGCTAATTGAGGAGGATTTCGTCAATTTCAAAAAGAGATTAATAACGGGTGATGAAACATTGGTCTACCACTATGATCCCGAGTCAAAACGTCAATCCATGGAATGGCACCATTCCACTTATCCGGCACCAAAGAAATTCAAGTCTTCAAGAACATTGAAGAAAGTTATGGCCCATGTATTCATGGATGCAAACGGTGTCATCTTTGTTGATTACTTAGAAAGATAAAAGACGATTACCGGTGCCTACTATGCTAATTTGCTTCATCGCCTAAGTGATTCTATCAAAGAAAAGCCGCGATGAATGCTGACTCCTAGAGTTCTACTACTTTATAACAATGCCTCTTCTCACACATCTCGACTTGCAAAGGTTGCTGTGGGTTCGAAGAGCTTTCCCACCCTCCATACTCGCCAGACCTGGCACCAAATGATTTCCATCTGTTTCCTGAGGAGCCGTGCAGGTAGCAAAAGTAATGTAAGTCCCCACGGTCCCTAGTGAGGTGGCCTCACTTTGGCTGCTGGTGATCTATAGCCCTTTTTACATTGTATTGTTGAATGGAAATGTATTCTTTTTACTGTTCTCAACTAGTTTTAAAATCGAAACTGTGATACTCTAGTTATCTTACTGTCCATCGTTGACAGCTTTTTAATTAAATCAAAATATAATTGTTATAACTGTTTCGTCACGATATGGCTGAAATATTGCCGATGTGACGTTAAATTTCACTCACACACTCACTGTTTCCTGAACTGCCAGAACGCCGTGGAAAGCGCTGTGACGACAACGATTACCTCAAACCTGAACAGGTACATCAGGGTGGCTTCAGAAAACGTCTTCCTGACTGGAATTGAAAGGCTTCACTGTCGATAAGTGTATTGAAAAGCAGGGAGATTCTGTTGATTATGTTATGATGGTTATGGAAGTAACCTTTCCTGGATAACATTCGCTTTTCAATTCGTAACATATTTCAGGCGCCCCCTTTACACTTTAACATGTCAGAAGACAAAATTCTATATTAACATGTAAGACGGATGTGAAATTGAAGAGGTCAGTGATTGTCGTTACATACATGAGCAAAGTTATCATTGAATTCTGATATAATATAACGCTGAAGAGAAATATGATCGTCTAATAGAAACTGTACACTTGACGTACACTCATTCAACAAATTAAAGCACTTTACTTAAGAATAAACTATCAATAATTTGCAGCTAATGCAACAACTGAAACCAAACGATAAGGTTAGCATTAGATTTGCTTTCTATACAAATAATGTCTATTATTAAAGATAATATATCGACATGTGAAATGGATGCGTGTATATGAGAACAGCCAAGAGTCACGTTTGTATTGTCCTAATATTCTTACCATTCCAATGCAAATTATACAATATTGTCTGTAACTAAAAGGAAAAATAGGGAATTATTGGTGTGAGCGAATGAGTGAGTTAGTGACCGACATGGGTTCAGTGAATTACCATTATTCAGTTACATTACCGCGTCTCAGCTTACTGAGGGAAGCCCAAAGCAGGTCGTGGACCTTGGAGAAGTCCACTAATATAGGTACATGTGTCGTGCCGGCAAACACAAAAATCATGACTAAAAATGATTAAAATGAGTTCAGAACTCATCGTTCTATATTCGAGGATAATGTATCACAACATTAGGAATGAAATAACTTATAAACATTTTCCAATGATGTTTTCAGAGGTTTATCCGTTAAATGATTGAATACATGCTTCGCATCAAATCTTTTTTACGAATTGAGCTACGTTTATATTCAACAATTTAGAGACATAAACGTGAATGGGTGTTTTAATCATTATGATTGTCCACGGAACGTTCAACTAACAACAGGTTATCAGACATAGCACTGACCAAGGTTAGTAATACAATAGTGGGTCACGAACCGAAAGCGAGACGTTAACCATGCTAGATATAATATAAAGCAACACCGAGACGCTGATTACAGTTATGTTAGGATGTTTTCATGTGAACCAAAATTAGTATAGTCACTGTGTTGACTAATATGGCATCACGCCTGAAAGACAAAGTTACTGAGTTTGCCATACTACACAGGTCTACCCTCAAATGACATGATTACCCTCATGGAAACGTTGACCAACAAGGTAACACCCCTGTAATCCCTGACATGACATGTTACTGTGTTATGCAACATAGAACATACATGTCATCCTTGATAGGACAAGGGTTATGAGATTACCACACCTTTAACACGCCTGTAGCCCCTGATATGACATCGTTACTGATGTCCGAAATGGTAACACACCTGAAGCCCGTGACATGACGGCGTTACAGTGTTAACAATCATAGAACGCACAGGTTACCGACATGTGAAGGTTACTTAGTTCACCTTAGTAGGTGTTATCCCCTGTTACCCATGCATCCTTAATAGGCATGGAAAAGTGGAGGTTTATTGGTTGCCAAAACGTTGTCTTTTAGTCATACCACGAATAACTGAAGCACGACGGAACAACGCCGTAGGACAATTTGCAGCGGGAGAATTGATGTCGTATGCAGCAAGAGCACAATTTCCAGACTTTGGTATCGGTTCCAACAGTATGGTGCTGGGGGTAGCTTAAACGTTTTGAGCCAAACGTCGGAGGATTTATAGTATACTCTGAACAATGTGCATGGAGTAAGTACAATACTTTACTCGCTTACAGTCTGCATTTAAACGAAATATACAAGACGATATATTTCTGCAGACATCAAGGTGACCAAATTACTCTGGTAAAGAAATGGACAAACGTGGCGCCCGAGTGGTACATGAAGTATCTCCAACTGAAAGGAATAACTACACATCCATTCATGCGCACATGGTGTAGGAGGACCTTTTACACCACTTTGTATCCCACTTCTACGCAAGTGGGATCCAGCCAATCCAGCATCGTTGACAGAAGTGCGTGGACCTCGGAGGGAATAACGTTGAAAAATAGTTTGCAACCACTTCCATTAACATAGATCAGACAGTACGTAACTGCCTTCGTCCATGATTTGAAATTTGAAAATTGCGTAAAACCTTTATATATTATCATGAAATACACAATTATTATACATTATGTAAACAAAGCGTCAAATTCTGGTAATCAGATTATTACCAAGCATCACAATAATAATGGAAAAACCTTTTATGTTAATGACGCAATTGTATATTCTTTAGCGCCCTTAATTCAGTATTGATAACGTCCATCCGAATACAAAATGAAATGTCTTCGTCTTGGGCCGTTCGGTTGACAACATACCAACCTCATATTCAAATCAACTACCTTATGTCGTTTGAAAACAAATGTAAACTGTTTAGTGAACATCGTCACCATTAGAATGCTTTTGTGGAAACACATTATGTTTCCCTATCAGGTCTATCAGAAGATGATAACTTTTACCTCTTTAGATAATTATTGTGTACCTTTATGTAGTATCAATTCAGTTTCATTGAATAGTTGTTAAGGTTATGGGTGCATCTGACAGCGCCTTAAATGTTTTTTAGCGTTTCTATATGTAGTGTTTTCTAATACAAACACCCGACCCGTTATTCAGGTTCACGAACTGTGGTCACAATAATCATCTGTAAGTTGTTTCTATTCAGACATTACACACATTGAATCTAATTTATCGTTCGACTATCCTCTGGAAATCCTATTCATACGGTGAGTACGCCACTGACTTTCAGTCTGTAAAGTTGGTCCACGACGGTTGCATTCTGCGTCGTTATTGAGTTTATCATTAATTTTGAATTACAAGCGAAACTACATGTAAGTATCATTGTCCAATATGCTAATGAAACAAGTAATGTCACTAATTGTGTCATTGGTAGCTTCAGAATCAACGGCCTTAACATCTGATTAACTACCATTGAAAACTGTTGTACATTAGTCAAATAACAGTTTATGTAATGTCATTTGTATACACAAATAACTATATATATGTCGTAAGGGCATAAATGAATGATTTGCTAATTGTAAAATAACGATTTGGGATGAAAACAAGTCTCAGCTTCCACAACCCACCCAAACAAATCTTCTTTGGTAAGATAACAAGGATCAATAGGTTAGCCACTATACTACAAAGATTACTAAAGGCAAAGGTCGAGTCGTCCAACGGAAACTAAAGCATGGTCAAATTGAAGATAGATGGTCCGCTTCCTCATTCCTTAGATTGCAGTGTCTGCATGTCCGCTTTACAAGAAGCACACACACACTGGGGGAGGCAACAGTAGAAGGTGTTTTAAATTGCAAACAGATTGTAATGACTTGTGGTTTGTGTCTGTGTTACAAAGACTAAATTAAGGAGCATGGCACGTGAAGGGTGGGCTTTGAGATTAGGAGGAATGTGTGCCCACTTTAACACTTGTTATAGCTATTATGTATGTCTTTCGTTTGAAAATAAAACAGTAAAACGTGCGAGGAAAGTACCTGGATGAAGATGCAGATTAAACATGTCTAGCTTAATTTTGAAATTTGTAGTTACCGCCCTGTGTATAAGAAGTAACCGCACTGTGAATCAGAAGTAACCGCCCTGTGTGTAAGAAGTAACCGCACTGTGTATAAGAAGTAACCACCCTGTGTATAAGATGTAACCGCCCTGTGAATAAGAAGTAACCGCCCTGTGTATAAAAAGTAACCGCCCTGTGAATGAGAAGTAACCACCCTGTGTATAAGAAATAACCATCCTGTGTATAAGGAGTAACCGCCCTGTGAATAAGAAGTAACCGCCCTGTGAATAAGAAGTAACCGCCCTGTGTATAAGAAGTAACCACCCTGTGTATAAGAAGTAACCGCCCTGTGTATAAAAAGTAACCGTCCTGTGTATAAGAAGTAACCACCCTGTGTATAAGAAGTAACCACCCTGTGTATAAGAAGTAACCGCCCTGTGAATAAGAAGTAACCGCCCTGTGTATGAGAAGTAACCGCCCTCTGTATAAGAAGTAACCGTCCTGTGTATAAGAAGTTACCGCCCTGTGTATAAGAAGGAACCGCCCAATGTATAAGGAGTAACCACCCTGTGTATAAGAAGTAACCACCCTGTGTATAAGAAGTAACCGCACTGTGTTTTTTGTCTAGGACACACAAATCGCACAATTATAAGACTCTTGTTTTTAAAAGTAAATATCCCCTCGATTGTCGTCCAAAATCAAAATCAAAATCAAAATATACCACTACTTCAGAATTGACTACAACTTTGTATGTGTTCATTGAAGTATGAACCTTCATGGAACTGGCTGAACGCTATGAAGCTTCATCCTTCAATGAACCCATACAAACTGAACCTCAATTCTTATAATTCTTCATATCATCATTATTTACGTACGTGTGACTTCATGTTCACAGCTACAGCCATACAACAACCAACCGTAACGCCGAATAAAAAGTTTCATCAACAGGAGAGGGTACCTGAGTCTATATATGCTCAAATTGCTCTCCAGGAACATCTTTTGTAGTTTGGTTAAAAGAAATAGATTTCAATAATATCATCATCATTGAAAATGTCTCTTTAACACTACCTCAGTAAGTCGATCTCAGAGACGGCGCGTCGTAATACATGTACATTAAATACAGGACGTCAAAATGGCCGACACGGAAAACATGATTGGGGAGATTTGTTGTTAACTGTCAACGAAGGACAATACAACAAGCAGTAATATATCTCAGATCATAAGTGTAAAACTACTTTTAGAACAATAAAATGATCACATTATAACAGACGACAGCTACCAAAGTTAGGCCACCATACTAAGGACCAAGGGGACTTACGGTACTTCTGCTACCTACATGGTACCCAAGCAGGATTTACACCATCCCTCTGGCTACTGGTGATGATCAGAAAGATTAGCCAAGACAGTTAAAATCAACAATAATACTACGATTAAAATCACAGTGAAATGAGAAAAATACTTTGAATGATACCGGACTTACGTACCCTCTCAGGGGGACAATTATTTTACGATACTTCAACCCCCTGTGAGGATACAACCACTAACAATCTCAGTTATGAATTCATTCTACAAAATTAAAAATCACTTATTCTATATTATACATATTACAATCAAAATTTATCTATCAATTCTATTTCTTTTAAAAAAAACGATGATTAAATGAGTACTGATTTGATTAAAAAGATCCTTTATGAATGCAATTTTGAAATACTTGTAATGGAAAAATCAATGAAGTCAAGCAGGACATGTTTGACCGTGATTCCTTCATCGCAAGGGATGCACATCGGAGGATCCTCACCTTTCAATAAATGCTCATGTGTATACCTGCAATGACCAATACGACATCGTCGTATTATGACCTCTTCAAATCTGGACTGACAAACCAAGTAGGTGTAACCAATAATTGGTGTTATTTCATGTAATTTATTCATACCCATTTGGGTGTCCCACTTCTTTTGCATAAGGTCCCTGATGTAACATCTGATAACAGGCTTATAGTCACTGTATGGAAGAAGAAGTGGTGTCACAGATATGTTGAGAGCTGCTTGAGCTGCTTTAGCTGCAGCATCAGCCATTGTATTGCCAACAATTCCAACATGGCTTGGCAACCAACAAAAGACAATGTCGTATTGGCCAGTTGCAAGGGTATTAAATAATCCTAAAGTAGCAAGTATCACTGGATGAGTCGTGTTGACATTTTTTTAGTGCCTGTAGGCATGACAATGAATCGGAAAATATGATAAACTGCTTACATTTACTTTGATGTTGAATATATTCTAGTGCTGCCAGTATAGCATTGGCTTCGGCGGTAAATATGGAACTATTGTCTGGTATTCTAGAAGATATGATTTTTGATCCAACAACTGTGGCACTAGCAGTGTTGCCACAATCCTTCGATCCATCAGTAAATATAGAGCCGTGACAATCATATTTGGATCTAAAATGGATATATTCCTGCTGGAAGACTAATAGGTTGGTTTCTGATTTTTTTAAATCCGCAAGTGTTAGGTCTACCTCTGGTTTGACAAGTTGCCAAGGAGGCGTAGACAGCAGCTGATATGGTGCGATATTATTTAGGTCTATGTTAGCTGCTATGATATGTGGTCTAAGTCTGATCCCAAGAGGTGGAACACGTTTTGGTTTTCTTTAAAAAAAATCTTCGTAAATTGGAGAGAAAACACAACTATATGCTGGATTAGACGTATTTGAGCGTAATTTACTAATATATTGTAAGGCGAGTTTAAGACGGCGTTGTTTGAGGGAAGGTTCATCGGCCTCCACGTATAAACTATCAACAGGAGATGTCCGGAATGCTCCAGGACAGAGCCTCAATCCCTGATGATGTATTGAATCTAATTTCTGTAAATTACTTTGACAGGCTCCACCATAAATGATGGAATCATAATCCAGTTTTGAGCGAATAAGTGATCTGTACAAATGGAGAAGGGTTTTCTGATCCCCTCCCCATTTGTTGTTTGATACGACTTTCAATAAGTCAAGAGTTTTCAAGCATTTTGCTTTTAGATATTTAATATGTGGCAGGAAAGTCAGATGACGATCAAAAATAAGTTCGAGAAACTTGGCCTCCTCAACTACTTTGATTGGAGTGCCAGATAGAAACAATTCTGGGTCCTTATGTGGTCTATATTTTCTGCAGAAATGTATACAATTTGTTTTTGTTTTGGAAAATTTAAAGCCATTGGCAAGTGACAATTTATGTTAGTTATTCTGACCCAAATGTAGTTTTCTCTCAATAGCATGCATGTTTTTACCCCGACATAAATACTGAAATCATCCACAAACAACGATCCATCTACTGAATCGCTTAGAACTTTTGAAAGACTATTTATCTTGATACTGTATAGTGTGTCAGACAAAATACTGCCTCGTGGGACACCCTGATCCTGATTATAATGGTCAGACAGGGTTGTACCCACACGGACTTGAAATTGCCTGTCAGTTAAAAACTGGGATATAAAATGAGGTAAACGACCTCTCAAACCAAAATCATGTAGATCCTGTAAAATGCCGTGCTTCCAGGTAGTACTATCGTATGCTTTCTCAAGATCAAAGAATATTGATACTACGTGTTGTTTTTTTACTACAGCATTTCTAACAAAGGATTCTAACCGTACTAAATGATCTATAGTACTTCTTTTTTTCCGGAAACGACATTGAATATTAGTAATAAGATTGTTTGTTTCCAGATACCAAACTAATCTGTTATTTACCATTCGTTCCATGGTTTTACAGACACAACTGGTTAAAGATATAGGACGTTAATTTGAGGGATCTGTGTGATCCCGGCCAGGTTTTGGTATGGGGACTACAATGGCATTATGCCACGAAGGAGGGAAATTCCCTGAAGTCCATATCTGGTCAAAAATGCTTAAAAGGGTTTCGAGACATGATTCAGGCAAATGTTTCAAGTGCTGATAATGGATATTATCATCTCCTGTTGCTGTATCATGAGCTTGTCCAAGGGCAGTACGTAGCTCATGTAATGAAAATACTTCATTTTAGTCTTCACCATTGTCCGAATTAAAATGTATTGTTTTCTTTTCCTGTTGATTCTGATATTTTCTAAACTCCAGGACGTAATTTGATGATGAAGAATGTTTGGCTAACGTTTCTCCAAGTTTATTTGCAATTTCAGTTTTATTAGTAAATAACTGATCACCATCCTTAAGATAATGAACAGAAGATTTTGTGCCTTTGCCATTTATTTTCTGAACCATGTTCCACACCTTGGACATGGGCGTATGGGATTTTATTTTGGAGACATAGTCATCCAAGATGGTCGCTTATCTTGTTTAAAAGCACGTCGTGCCTTGGCATTTGTAATTTTAACCTTATCCAAATTATGGACTGTAGGATGTCCGCGAAAATATTTTTCTGCTTTCTTCCTACACTTTCTGGCCTGTTTGCAGTCATTAGTAAAGCATGGTTTACGAAAATGGGGATTCGCAGAGGACTTAGGAATGGTTTGGTCAGCAATGTCATTCAGTAAATCCGAAAACAACTTTATCGGATCTGGAATATTCTGGAAAATGTCATGTTTTGATTTGTCTGTACACAGTACCTCATATAAGGACCAATTAGCCTTGGTAAAGTTCCACCTGGATGATGGTGGCTCATCGGTTGGATTAATAGTTTTAAGTATAGTGGGAAAGTGATCACTCCCGCAGAGGTCATCATGGACTTACCATGCAAATTCATTATACAAGTTTGAGTCTGTGAGTGACAGATCGAGGGCAGAATACGAGCCCGTGGCTGGATGTAAATATGTGGCAGAATCATCATTAAATATACACAGGTTGTTGTCAGAAATAAATTCCTCAATGATTTTTCCTTTATGACTTGTATTTGCACTTCCCCAAAGCGGGTTGTGTCCGTTCAGATCACCCATGATGATGCAGAGCTTTGGGAGCTGGTCATACAGATTTTGAAGATCAGACTGTCGAAGATCAGAAGAAGGAGGGATATACAAAGAGCACAGCATAACAGCAATGTGCAGAGTCAGACGAACAGCAACAGTTTGAATATTGGTATTAAGAGGGACAGGACTATGTATGATCCCCTGTCGCACCAAGATAGTAGAGCCTCCCGTTGCTTTATCTCCTGGAGGAGAAAAGGAATGATAGTCATTGTACTGTCGTAAGGTCAACTCATCTGTAGTTTTCAGGTATGTTTCCTAAAGACACAATACTGACGTTTGAAAATCCTGTATTAATAATTGTATCTCATTAAAATTATGCCTAAGTCCTCTGCAAATTCCACTGTATTATGTTGGACAATTGTGTCATGCTGGCTCAATTGGAGATCACTCGCGTGAATGTGAGGAGGAACTACTCCTCCGCCTGTCCTGTGAGGACACAGTAACCTCCATGTCCAGAGGCCCAAAGGAGTTCTGTAAAGGAACCTCTGAAGGTGAAGGGACGATTGGTAGTTGTATTTTCTTACATTTCTTTTTTTCTTTATTTGACAATTGAACAACGACTGGTTGCTTGACTGATGTTTGAGATTGTTTCTCAGACTGAATCTCAGACTGAATCTCAGATAGGCTGAACTAGATAGGCTGATGGTAGGAAGGTCCTGAATGATTGGAACAGTCTCAACTGGTTGTTCTGACTTGACCCATGTCAAGTCAGTCTGACACGAAATAGCCGATGTCGCAACACAGCGGGAGACTGCAGTGGAGTAGGAAATAGTTGAGGGAGTAGTGGTCTGATTTTTTAATAATATTTTTGCATCCAAGTAGGATATATTTTGTTGGCATTTCAGTTTCATAATTTGTGATTCCATTTGCCACACAGGGCATGATTTGGAGGAACATGAGGGCCAGAACAGTTAGCGCACTTCAAATCCTTCTCACAGTCAGTGCTATCATGGCTGTCACCACACCGATGACATGCCACAGAGCTATGACAGGACTTTGATCCATGACCAAAACGTTGACACTTGTAGCATTGGAGCGGATTGGGGACATACACATCCACTCCGATACTGAAATAATCTGCTTTTATTGACTGCGGAAGGGTTGTACGGGAAAACGTAACGAGATACGTATTTGTTTTCGTGATGACACTACCTTTCTTGAATGTGAAGCGTCTAACTGCAGTTACAGCCTGGTCTTTTAACTCTGTAGTGATTTCTTCTTCAGACATGTCGGACAGACAACGAGCCCTGTCACGAACAATGCCTCGACAAGAATTTAATGTTCTGTACACAGACACAGCAACCTCAATATTTGCAAATGTAGAGATAGATAAAAGATTGAGAGATTGCTGTCTCCGTGCACACTCCACAAGAAGCGAACTACTACGGAGACGGGTAACGTTCTTCACCTCACCGCAAATCCCAGAAAACAGCCTTAGAAATAGCAAAAGGATTTAGTTTGATGGGAAGGTTATCAGCAACCTCAATCACCAGGAATCTAGCCCAGGTATCAATATTTTGAGCAATACTTCCAGTTGAAATATCGATTTTTTCTAATCTTCTCTTTTTTTCATTTTGAGATGAACCAGATTGTTGTTGAGCCATGATGAAAGAAACTTATTCGGCACCCCTGCTCCCCACCCGCCACCGAGTGTCAACAGGGACAGGGTTATGTTGCACCATATTTCCAGGATGCAAACACCAGGGATACACGGATGTTATACTCCATGGAATATGACGCGAACAGCTGTATTTGTCTACCAATTTAAAGCCAGACTGGTTCGGCCCATGACAAGAATTTGAAAACATACATTATTCGGATGTCAACATCACCAAATTGGCCCATGAGCCATCGCCTTCTGGCATAAAACTCTAGGCAATTTATAACATCAATAATTTGTAGTTATACATCGACAAAAAAATACATTTGAAGAAATCACACGTGTGCATTCACAAGATCACGCACAGGGCTAGGCATGACCAGCCGATTGATAGGATCGTGCCAATTCTACCACACGTCTAGGTGAAATAAGGGTCGAAGTGGTGTGTTGGGCAAAAGGAATTGTTCCTGGCTCCAGTGCCCTCAACCACCAGAAACCCGTCCTCCACCGACACAGGGGCGCAACCCACGGCAAACAGGCTGCCCAATTTAGTGGCCTCATACGACCAGCAATGGGGTGCTGTGGACAAATTCTACCCCGGTTCCACAAGGGGGAAGAGCTATTAGCGTTACCCAGCACTCACCACGGGGAGGTTGCTCTTCACGAGTGCCAGCGACTACAAGTGTCAGTCATCATTGATCAACTGGCCGATCATTGGAAGGTGATTGTAACGATGTGGCAAAAAGATACTAAGTTAAATTAATGGTTTGCTGTAGACTGTCACTTGCATTGTCACTCTGGATCAAGTCCAAAGTTTGGAGGTGCATTTCTTCGTTTTGTCCGCTAGGATTGGTCGTAACGCAAATATTCTTGAACGGGCATGCAGTTAAACTCACTTCTCCCAATGTATACTAAAACGCTACGTTCAAGATTAATGGATCTAATTCTCCATTTATTTATACTAGGGAATTCACAGGGGTTTCCCCAAGAATGTGGAAATAGTCAGTGTCATTTCAAGAATACAATCTCGTGAAAAACGGATGAACGTCAAAATGTGCCGCATCTGATGTGGTAGGTGTGATCAATGCATGAATTTATGCTGATACATACTAAGATATATTTAAATGAGCTAAATTTATTGTAATCTTCTTTAGATCGTGTGGTTACCTTTTCACTAAATGACCTCCTGAATATGTAGTTCTCAATTAGAATCTACAATATTGTTCAGTTGATTTACGTTGAGAGCAAATGCGGATATAGCAAGCGAAACATCGAAGTTCCCTTCTTCGCCAGAAGCACTTTACACGTCAATTGAAGCTTGATTTAATAACATTCTTTTCTGGAGTGTGAAAATATTCTTGTAACAGGTTTATCACGATGAAAGGAGTTCGTGTTTTTCATTTTGTTAAAAATTACAAGTGGATATGAGTTGAAAAAGATCACTTGTTATCTTACTAATGCGTTGCAAATTGGTTGTTATTTTAAAGGAACACAAATATCAATCCAAGCATTGCGCGAGACTTTGATCTACCACACTAGAATAGCATAACATTAAATCGCATGTGTTGCAACTGTAGTCGTTAAGTGACTGTGACAATCACGATATTCTGATATTCCACTGGTATCCATTTGCACATACATAAGTCACCGTGATTTGTCAATCAAACATTACCTCATCAATTTCTCTCTGTAGTTGGGGGCGGTTGGGTGGTTAAAGTGTTCGCTCGTCACGCCGAAGACCCGGGTTCGATTTCCGACATGGGTACAATATGTGAAGCCAATTTCTGGTGTACCCCGCCGTGATATTGCTGGAATATTGCTAAAACCGGCGTATAACCAAACTCACTCACACTCTCTGTAGTTGGTCACAATTTTATTCTTCTTTCATTGGAATGACGTTATGACCAAATTGTTGACCTCAATAACATTGTGATTAGTCTTGCGGCTCTGGGTTTATAGCCTAAAGTTATTTCGAGATATGTACTGTATCATTATCTTTAAATCACGAGTCAAATAACAAAAGGTTATCGTGGAATTAATGTGCAGAAGAATACCCCCGTGATCTCACGGGACAGAATATGAGTCGACAGTTCCCTGTGCTTGTCGCGTAAGACGGCTTAAATGAGATATGAACAATTCGGCTGCGCCTCACCGGCCAACTGGGAAGACCGTGAATTATCAATAACAGAGATGGAAGTTTGTGTCATTCCATTCTGACTACATAAATATTTGCATATTGGACAATGCACGAAATCATTTCGCCCAGGCTTCCATCGATGCATTTGATAACTGCTTCAATCAATGCAGATTATCATTAGTCTTGCTACAGTTTGACCACATTTGCTTGTTTCATTATGAAATAACTTGGATGACATGTATTCTGTTATTATGAGACAAGTAAGAACACGAATTTAGGAAAACAATATTCAAATGGTAAATAATCAACTATTTTAATTATAGATTGAAAATATTGTTTCCTTGGTGTTTATAAAGTGTTTACTGACCTACCGCTGTCGCTAAAGATGTCAGTTGGCATTTGGGACTATATTCAAGGTGACTGTTGAATACGTAACGCACACGCGGATACCTTCCTTTGAGTGAACATTCCCTAGTTAGCAGACATTCCAGTAAGCATGTGACAATCAAGATAATTATATCAAATATGTGGTTGCAAATTCAAATTTGAAAAATCATGTATCGGGTTTTATTTTCAAGAAGATCAAATGTTATATTATTGTTTAGATGTAAACCATTCTTACGTATCATGGCGCTTCTATTCAATAAATGATTTTAGACCTTTGATGATTGAACAGTAAGTAAATTGAAATTGTATCGCCACACGGATAAATTGCTACTCAACACTGAACTAGTGCAAATATCGGGTACCCATTCCCTGTTGGACGAACAGAAGCACATGTGAACTAGTCACCACACGTTTTGACGCTTGCATTTCGGGTGTATGAACGTGTTCGTGTTTCCACCAACTGGTCATCTACCGTCGGATATGTGGTTCTTATATATGCACATGGCATCTGACAACACTGTAAAGACCTGTAAACATTGTAGGTCCATAGGCTGAATAACAACCCAGGATACGAGCTCAGCACATGCATGGCGCTTGTTGGCCTGGCGCTCTAGGCCGCTTGCCAACTCCGCTTGTTGCTACACAACACTAATATGTTGCTCTTCCAAAATGAATGAACATTGAAACGAATATATTGTATTATGTGGTCATAACATTTACTTGGTTGTTACGTGTAGTAGTTATCGATAAGTATAGTTTTCAAACATTTAATACACTGCTACGCTGTCATCATAGTGAGTGAGTGAGTTAAAATTTAACGTCACATCGGCAATATTACAGCCATATCGTGACGACATAAAGTCAAACATTAGATTACAAAGGAATTTCAATTTGTTAAATACGTCGTCAAAGGACAGTATGATAACTAGAATATCACAGATGTTAGTTAAACTAGTTTTAGAGTATATAAAAGAATAAACAACAATTCAAAACACAATATAAAAACGGGTTATAGATCGCCAGCAAACCACCGGGGACCGAGGGGACGATGCTTTTGCTACCCGTTTTTATATTGTGTTTTGAATTGTTGTTTATTCTTTTATATACTCTAAAACTAGTTTAACTAACATCTGTGATATTCTAGTTATCATACTGTCCTTTGACGACGTATTTAACAAATTGAAATTCCTTTGTAATCTAATGTTTGACTTTATGTCGTCACGATATGGCTGTAATATTGCCGATGTGACGTTAAATTTTAACTCACTCACTCACTATGATGACAGCGTAGCAGTGTATTAAATGTTTGAAAACTATACTTATCGATAACTACTACACGTAACAACCAAGTAAATGTTATGACCACATAATACAATATATTCGTTTCAATGTTCATTCATTTTGGAAGAGCAACATATTAGTGTTGTGTAGCAACAAGCGGAGTTGGCAAGCGGCCTAGAGCGCCAGGCCAACAAGCGCCATGCATGTGCTGAGCTCGTATCCTGGGTTGTTATTCAGCCTATGGACCTACAATGTTTACAGGTCTTTACAGTGTTGTCAGATGCCATGTGCATATATAAGAACCACATATCCGACGGTAGATGACCAGTTGGTGGAAACACGAACACGTTCATACACCCGAAATGCAAGCGTCAAAACGTGTGGTGACTAGTTCACATGTGCTTCTGTTCGTCCAACAGGGAATGGGTACCCGATATTTGCACTAGTTCAGTGTTGAGTAGCAATTTATCCGTGTGGCGATACAATTTCAATTTACTTACTGTTCAATCATCAAAGGTCTAAAATCATTTATTGAATAGAAGCGCCATGATACGTAAGAATGGTTTACATCTAAACAATAATATAACATTTGATCTTCTTGAAAATAAAACCCGATACATGATTTTTCAAATTTGAATTTGCAACCACATATTTGATATAATTATCTTGATTGTCACATGCTTACTGGAATGTCTGCTAACTAGGGAATGTTCACTCAAAGGAAGGTATCCGCGTGTGCGTTACGTATTCAACAGTCACCTTGAATATAGTCCCAAATGCCAACTGACATCTTTAGCGACAGCGGTAGGTCAGTAAACACTTTATAAACACCAAGGAAACAATATTTTCAATCTATAATTAAAATAGTTGATTATTTACCATTTGAATATTGTTTTCCTAAATTCGTGTTCTTACTTGTCTCATAATAACAGAATACATGTCATCCAAGTTATTTCATAATGAAACAAGCAAATGTGGTCAAACTGTAGCAAGACTAATGATAATCTGCATTGATTGAAGCAGTTATCAAATGCATCGATGGAAGCCTGGGCGAAATGATTTCGTGCATTGTCCAATATGCAAATATTTATGTAGTCAGAATGGAATGACACAAACTTCCATCTCTGTTATTGATAATTCACGGTCTTCCCAGTTGGCCGGTGAGGCGCAGCCGAATTGTTCATATCTCATTTAAGCCGTCTTACGCGACAAGCACAGGGAACTGTCGACTCATATTCTGTCCCGTGAGATCACGGGGGTATTCTTCTGCACATTAATTCCACGATAAAACTGTTCCTCTCAATACCCCTCTTCAGGCTGTTGCAGTACGTGTGACATTAAATATTGTTTTTTCTTTGTGTTCTTTGTATATACCGCCATCGTACTCTCTCCGACAGTCTGATCTTCAGGCACAGTATGACCAACTCCCAAAACCTTGTGTTATCATGGGAAATTTAAATGGCCATAACCCACTTTGGGGTAGTAGTGACACTAATAATAAAGTAAAGGTACTTGAGGATTTTCTATTAAATAATGATTTGTGCATTTTCACTCTTGTTTAGACCTGTCAGTTGTAGATTCTAATTTACTAAATGAATTTGAATGGTCAGTTCACGATGACCTCTGTGGAAGTGGCCATTTTCCTACCATTTTACAATCTGTGACACCATCTGAAGATTCGCCATCATCAAGATGGAATTTTACTAAGGCAAACTGGGCTTTATATGAAGTTCTTTGCACTTATCAACTAAAACCTGATGGTTTTCTTGATGTTCCCGACCCTATAAAACTTTTTTCCGATAAACTTAATAAAATAGCTGATGAATGTATTCCGAAGTCCTGCTCAAATCCTCACATTCGTAAACCATGGTTCAGCAATGATTGCAAACTAGCTAGGAAGGCAAGGAAAAAAGCTGACAAATATTTCCGTCGCCATCCCATGGTCCACAATTTAAATAAATTTAAAATATTTAATGCTAAAGCACGGCGTAGATTTAAACAAAACAAGCGTCAGTCTTGGCAAAATTATGTCCCCAAGATAAATTCACGTACGCCAATATCTAAGGTATGGAACATGATCCTGAAAATAAAAGGTAAGGGTTCTAAATCTAGTATCCACCACCTTAAAAATGGGAATGAATTATTAACCGATACTTCTGATATTGCTATTAAAATTGGTGAAACTCTGGCTCAACATTCTTCATCCTCAAACTATGCCCCTAAATTCAAAAAAATTCAAAAGCAGCAAAAAAAGAAACCTATAAATTTTAGTTCAGATAATGGGGAGGATTACAATGAAATCTTTTCCATTCATGAGCTCAATACTGCCCTTGGGTAAGCTCATAATACTGCTACAGGGTACAGGGTAATATACATTATCAATTCTTAAAACATTTACCGCAATCCTGTTTAGAAACCCTCTTGATGATATTTGATAAAATCTGGACGTCAGGAGAATTTCCTTCTTCATGGCGTGATGCTATAATTGTTCCCATACCAAACACTGGACGTGATCATACGGATCCTTCCAACTATCGACCAATTTCATTGACTAGTTGCGTTTGCAAAACCATGGAACGCATGGTCAATAACAGATTAACCTGGTACTTGGAATCCAATAACTTAATCTCAAATATCCAATATGGATTTCGTAAAAATCGCAGTAACATTGACAACTTAGTTCGACTGGAGTCATTCGTTAAGAATGCCATTGTAAATAAGCAACATGCATGCATTTTGTCTGTCACATTGTTCAGTATTAAAATAAACAGCTTATCTAAGGTTTTAAATGACTCCATTGATGGATCTTTATTCGTTGATGATTTTAACATATCATGTCGTGGTAAAACATGCATACTATCGAAAGACAATTACAATTATGTCTAAATAAGATAAATAAATGGTGTTTAGAAAATGGTTTTAAATTTTCAAAATCTAAAATAAATTGTATACACTTTTGTAGGAAATACAAACCCCATAAAGACCCTGATTTAATTTTAGATAGCACTCCGATTAAAGTTGTAAAAGAGTTGTTCTTGGGTCTTATTTTTGACCACCATTTAACGTTTTTACCTCACATAAAATATTTGAAAAATAAATGCCTGAAGGCCCTTGATCTCCTAAAAGTTGTTTCAAATTCCAAGTGGGGAGGGGATCAGAAAACCCTCCTCCATTGTACAGAGCACTTATTCGCTCTAAACTTGATTTTGGCTCCATCATCTATGGTGGAGCCTGCAAAAGTAATCTTAAACTTTTGGACTCTATCCACCATCAAGGTCTGAGACTCTGTCTTGGATCTTTCCGAACTTCTCCTATTGACAGTTTGTACGTTGAGGCTGATGAACCATCCATCAAACAACGCCGAATTAAATTATCCTTACAATATGTCACTAAATTACGCTCTAATAACTCGAATCCAGCATATGTCTGTGTTTTTCACCCCCTTTATGAAAATCTCTATTATAAAAAATCATCGGTTCTCCCCGCACTTGGAATAAGACTTCAATCTGACATTTCTGCCGCTAAAATTAATCTTGAAGCTATAGCCCCCACGCAGCTTTTGTCTTCTCCACCTTGGCAGTTGGTAAAGCCAGAGGTGGATCTGACATTAACTAAATTAAATAAATCGGAAACAAATCAACTTATTTATCAACAAAAATATAATGAATTAAGAAACACATATAATACTTACAAATCTATTTTTACTGATGGATCAAAGGATAGTGGCGCTGTTGCCAGCGCCACTGTCATTGGATCCAGGACTATCTCCTCAAGATTACCCGATAATAGTTCTATTTTCACAGTTGAGGCTATCGCCATTTTAGCAGCTTTACAATATATCAGTAAACAGTCAAAATACCAGAAGTTTATCCTATTTTCCGACTCTCTTTCTTGCCTGCAGGCTATCCATAACATATCATGTCAACATCCACTTTTAATCAACATTCTTGAATTATTTAATGAACTTGCTACTGGCCAATACGACATCGTCTTTTGTTGGTTGCCCAGTCATGTGGGAATCAAAGGCACCTCAATGGCTGATGTTGCTGCAAAAGCAGCACTCAACAAATCTGTGACACCACTTCTTATCCCATACACTGTTTATAAAACTGTAATCAGATCTTATATTTGTGATCTGATGCAAAAGAAGTGGGACTCCCAAGTCGGTATCAATAAATTACATGAAATTAATCCAAATATTGGTTACACCTACTTGGGCTGTCAGTCCAGATTTGAAGAGGTCATTATGCGACGATGTCGTATTGGCCATAGCAGGTATACACACGAATATCTTTTAAAAGGTGAGGTTCCTCCATTTTGTATCCCTTGTGATGAAAGAATCACCGTCAAGCATGTCCTGCTTCATTGTGTTGATTTTTCCATCACAAGGGATCAATATTTCAAAGTTTCATCCTTAAAGGATCTTTTTAATATCAGTGTTCATTTAATCATTGACTTTTTAAAAGAATTTGAATTGTAGCTTAAATTTTGATTGATATGTTTTGTATATAGTATAGTTTTTATAATTGGTAAAATACATTTGTTAACTGAGATTGTTTGTGGCTGTATCCTCGAAGGGGGTTGAAGAAGTGTAAAATTATTGTCCCCCTGAGAGGGTATGTAAGACCACGTCTTTCAAAGTATATTTATTTTGGCCACATTTTTAATAGTAGTATATATGTTCGTTTACCTTTGACTAAATTTGTGATAATCGCCAACAGCTGAAGGGATGATGTAAATCCGGCTGGGGTCCATGCAGGTAGCAAAAGTACTGTAGGTCCCCATGGACCCTAGCATGGTGGTCTACCTTCAGCTGCTGGCGATCTATAGCCTGTTTTTATCTTGTATCGTTATGTATAGTGTTATTCTCTTTTATAATTCCGTACTAGTTTTATAACTTTTTCTGTGATGAATCTAGTATTTTTACTGTCCTTCGTTGACAGGTTTTTATACAAGTTTCAATATATGTATTCTGTTTAACAATTGATAGTCACGATATGGCTGAAATATTGCCGATGTGACATAAAATTTAACTCACTCACTCTCACTCAAAAAAAAGAAAAAGTTTGACTGCTTTGAAAAGGGGCGATACGGCGTAGTAGCATTATAAGCAGAAGGTACCCCCGACTTGTCAATACAATTCGATAGGAAAATAAAGACACAATGTTTCACGGACTTCATAAGTTATTGCGCTCCATGAATTGGGATTTCGTGCAATGCACGTGGCGATTGGGTCACATTATCTTCGCAACATTCATGACTATCGCAGTCAGGGCTTCAAGATCACTTACCTTGATGAAACCTAGGTGAATAACAATCATTCCACTGACTGCATGTGGCTACATCAGGTAAAGGTAATCTTGTCATTGTTTTGCATACCAGGACCAGTGGTCTGGGGCTCAGTGATGAGAGCTAGTTTACGAAAAAGAAAACTGGTGATTATCATAAGGAAATGAATGGTGATGTGTTCATAGACCGGTTGGAACATCAGTTAGTGTCCGATCTAAACAACCCCGGTGTCAAGACCAGCTATCATAACGTCCAGGAAGGAGATACTGTGGAGCTAACCATGAGTTGTCCGAAGGCTAACTTTTAAGATAAAAAATGACAAGGCATGTCTTAGTTTTACTATCGAGTCATCTTGTTTTGAGGTGAAACGCTTTACAGCAGTACCACCTTAACATGTTATCTCCCCCACAAGCTCTTCTTCGCCCATGTCAGCAAGACAACGATCATAGTCTCTGATGATGCCTCGACACGAATTCAGTGTCTTGTGCACCGAGACAACAACCTTGGTGATAAGATACTGCTGTAAACCAAGCAGATTAACAGATTGCTGCCTCCTTTCACATTCAACAAGAAGTGAACAGCGAGTGACATTTTTCAATGTTCCACAAACGCTTTCAATGCCTTTGGCAATATCAAACGGATTTAATTTTAATGGGTTACCATGAGCAGATGTAATCACTAAGAACCTCGGCCAAGAATCATCATTTTGAAGTATTGCTTCTTCATCACAAGAAACAAGAGTCCACATGTCGACGTTTGTAAGTCTTTGATGAACCAGGTTGAGTGTGTTTAGACATGGTGTAATTAATGGGATTCAGCATCCCTGCTCCCCATCCGCCATCGAGTGCCAACAAGGACGATGTTGCAGTGGAAGCCAGCCAGCAACAACAGGGCCACAAGAGTGCTATACTCCAGAAAATACCCTCTTGAAAAGCTGTGGTATCGTACAATCCAGACTGGTTCGGCCCATGACACCTTTCTAAGGACACAGACAACAGAGGTCAATATTGGCCCATAAACCACCGCTTTCTGGCATAGAACTCTAGGCAAAATTCATTATATCATAATTTAGATGATAATATTCTCTGACCAAAAGCCATGTGTTATATTTGTAGACTTGTGAAAATAAGATTTCCATGCAAAGGGCATGGCGTGACCAGCCGATTGATACAATCAGGCCAATACTACCACCCGTCTAGATGAAGTAAGTGTCGAAGTGTGTGTTGGGCAAAAGGAACACCGGTTCCTGGCTCCAGTCCCCTCAACTACCAGACTCCTGTCCTCCACCGTCACAGGGGCGCAAATGGGTTGCCCAATTTGGTCGCCTTTAGTAGTTAAGGGCACTGGTTCCTGGAACTGTGTTTCTTTGCACAACACACTTCTTCGACCCTTACTTCGCCGAGACGGGGGGTGGGATGGGCCCGGTCTTATCAATCGGCTGGTCATGCCAAGCCCTGTGCGTAATGTTGTATATGCACACCTGTGTTTTATTTTAATGTATATTTTGGTCCTGATCATGCACACTTGTATGAATTCACAATTTTGGATGGAATAAATTGCCTAGAGTCTTATGCCAGAAGGTTGTGGCTCATGGGCCAATCTGGTGATGTTGACTTCTGTTTTCTATATGTCTCCACTTTCTAGTAATGGACTGACAATTAAGAAACAATTATGACACTTATAAATCTATTTTTACGGATGGATCCAAGGATGGTGGCGCAGTTGCTAGTGCCACTGTCATTGGATCCAGAACAATCTCTTCCCGTTTACCTGATAACAGTTCAATATTCACTGCAGAAACAAACGCCATTTTTACAGCACTTAAATATATCAGTAATCAATCTAAACATAAACAATTCATACTGTTTTCGGATTCTCTTTCATGCCTTCAGGCAATAAAAAATATGTCATCAAAACATCCACTTTTAATCCAAATTCTTGAGTTATTTAATGATCTTGCTACTGGCCAATATGACATCGTCTTTTGTTGGTTACCAAGCCATGTTGGTATCAAAGGTAACACAATGGCCGATGCTGCTGCTAAAGCAGCGCTCAACAAATCTGTGACACCACTTCTGATACCATACACTGATTTTAAACCCATGATTCGATCTTACATCCGAGATCTTATGCAACAGAAGTGGGACGCCCAAGTAGGTATCAATAAATTACATCAAATTAAACCAAATATCGGTTATACCTTCTTGGGCTGTCAGTCCAGATTTGAAGAGGTCATTATGCGACGATGTCGTATTGGCCACAACAGATATACTCATGAATATTTACTAAAAGGCGAGGATCCTCCGTTTTGTATCCCTTGTGATGAAAGAATCACGGTCAAGCATGTCCTGCTTGACTGTATTGATTTTTCCATCACAAGGGATAAATATTTCAGTGTCAAAACAGTTAAGGACCTTTTAAATGATGTAAATTCTCATTTAATATTAAGTTTTTTAAAAGAAATAGAACTTGTCCATAAATTTTGATGTGCTTAATGTCTTATTTTATCAGTTGGTAGTGCTAATAAATAACTTAGATTGTGAGTGGCTGTACCCTCGAGGGGGGTTGAAGTAGCGTAAAATTATTGTCCCCCTAAGAGGGTATGTAAGTCCCGAACCATTCGTAGTATTTTTTCTGCATACCAGACTTTTAAATCGTAGTATATTTGTTAGTTTTAATTTTGGCTAAACTTGTCCATAATCACCAGTAACTGAAAGGATGGTGTAAATCCTGCCGGGGTCCTTGCAAGTAGCAAAGGTACTGTAAGTCCCCTTGGTCCCCGGTATGGTGACCTACCTTTTGGTTGCTGGTGATGTATAGCCCACTTTTACGTTGTATTGTAATGTATTGTATTATATGACTTGTGAAGTTTTATGATCATTTACTAGTTTTAAACCGACATCTGTGATAATCTAGTACTTTTACTGTCCTTTGTCGACAGGTTTATATTCTAAATTGATGTATTGTCTAATTTGATATAGTCACTATATGGCTGAAATATTGCCGATGTGACTTTAAATATTACCTCACTCACTCACTCACTCACTGTTATGGACTGAGCCAGCCTGACACTATATGCGACTGGCCAATATGACATCGTCTTTTGTTGGTTACCAAGCCATGTTGGTATCACTGGTAACACATTGGCTGATGATGATGCAAAAGCAGCACTCAACAAATCTGTGACACCACTTCTTATCCCATACACTGATTATAAACCTATAATTAGATCTTACATCTCTGATCTTACGCAAAAGAAGTGGGACACCCAAGTAGGTATCAAACAATTACATGAAATTAAACCAAATATTTGTTACACCTACTTGGGCTGTCGGTCCAGATTTGAAGAGGTCATTATGCGACGATGTCGCATTGGCCATTCGAGATATGCACATGAATATTTGTTAAAAGGTGAGGATCCTCCGTTTTGTATCCCTTGTGATGAAAGAATCACGGTCAAACATGTCCTGCTTGACTATTGGTTTTTCCATCACAAAGGATAAATATTTCAGTGTAAAAACAGTGAATGACCTTTTTAGTATAGTTCATTCTCATTTAATACTATGATTTTTAAAAGAAATAGAACTTATTCATAAATTTAAAAAATTGGTAGTGCTAATTAATAACTTAGATTGTTAGTGGCTGTACCCTCGAGAGGGGTTGAAGTAGCGTAAAATTATTGTCCCCCTAAGAGGGTATGTCAGTCCCATATCATTCGAAGTATTTTTATGCATGTCAGGCTTTTAAACGTAGAATATTCGTCATTTTAATCTTTGGCTTAACTGGTACTCTGTCGCCAGTGACTGAAGGGATGATATAATAAATCCTGCCGGGGTCCCCATGGTCCCTGGTATGGTGATCTCCCTTTAGTTACTGACGATCTACGTAATCTAGCCTATCCTCAATGACACCGATTAGCCTAAAAGGGTTTTACAGGTACAATGATGATAAACTTATTCGTGTGTTGTCATCCATGTATGAAACCGGAGGTAATTATCTAACATCTGCCCCAAGGTGTTGACCTCACACCGACCCGTGTATTCTCAGTTGGGGTAGGTCTCAAAATATTGCTGTTACTGTTACTGAGTTGACTGGGGTAGCAGTTTAGATATGTACTGCATTATATTTCCTTTGAAAAATTATGAAACACTTAAAAGCTGTGAAACGGGGTGAGTATTGGAAGGTTGAATTTTTCAATCAAGAAGTATTTGTTAAACAGATGATTTCTAAAGCCGGCATCTGACGTATGTGAATCTGTACTATCAGCACCCAAAGGTATGCTAACCAATGCAACAAGGCCGATACATGTATCTACGCCGTGACGTTGGCGGTACTGACGTTCTATTTCAAGAACGTGATATTCACCCATTTGTCTCGCCGTGAGTACCTTGGGTATATAAGAATGTGTCCTCAGCACGGCATTACTGGCTACCAGACTCCTGTCCTCCACCGTCACAGGGACGCAACCCAGGGCAAACGGGCTGCCTAATTTGGTCGCCTTTTACGACCAGCAATGGGGTGCTGAGGACATATTCTACCCCGGATTCAGACCACGGGGAGGTTGCTCTTCACGAGTACCGCGACATAATGAAACAAGGTAACAATTCAGACATATTTCGGCTAAATCCAACTGTTAAAATTAGGGAAACGGCGCCAAACTTCAGAGGTCTATAAGCACAGATATGGAAACTGATCCCGCTTAGCTAGTGTCCTCGCTGAATTCTTTCGCAATTCATGTCTTCAAAATTGCACAAAATGTGTAAAATACCTATTACGTCCAAGATCGATACTGATTTTCAGTAGCTTTGACTTTTGTTTTCATAATGATAGCAATTACCCCTGTAGTTTCGCCAGATTCCCGATGGTTGATTTTGACTCGATCGCCGATTGATAAGGGCAAAGCCGTCTTGGTTTGTAAACACGAGAAGGAGTACCAACATGACATTTCATATTTGTATTTTCATCCCCATATGACATCAACGGATACCGTTTTCATCTGTTGACTTTATCCTGCCGAGAAACCTACCCATTATTTTTATGCATGTACGTGTTTCAGGAAACCCTATTAGCTATTCAAGTGTAAAGGGTCTTGTGCATGTTTTAAAGAAATGATACATCAGTTTTAAGATATGTTAGTTTCCTGAAAAGGATTGGGCATAAGTTATCACAATTTAGATCGCCATCGCCCATATATACTGAGTCAAATTAAAAACTTCACATTTTTAAAAGTAATCCCATATATGATATACAACGGACAAATGTATCAGAATAGGTACTTCTTAATCATTAATGTCCAAAAAAGGATTTTAATAAACGGTGGTAACCATAATTTGTTCCAAGCACCTACAGTATTCGGTAATAACATTAACAGTTTAAATCATAAGTCCCAAGCACGAGAATCTGATGGCACACAAGTTCAGTAGCGTGTATGGCCACCATGTGCGTTGACAACTGCCACACAACGCCTCCGCATGGACCTTGTGATGCTTGTGAACACATGATTTGGAAGACGACGCCATTGTTGCTGCAAAATGGTGCCAAGATCTTGCAAATTCTGTGGTTGGTTCGTGAGAGTGTGCGGACTTCTGCCAAGAGCATCCCAGACGTGTTCGATGGGATTGAGGTCGGGAGACCTTGACGGCCAGTCCATGACGTTGACTCCCGCATTCTAAAGGAAATTCCTTGTCAAAATTGCTGTGTGGAGTCTGGCACTGTCGTGTTGGAAGATCAAACCGGGTCCATGTGCTGCCATAAAAGGCGGAAGTTCTGGTGCCAGAACCTGGTCGTGCTAAGCAGCAGCGTTGAGGGTGCCACGGATGACAAGAAGCCTGGAACGTGCATTGCCACAGAAAGCACCCCACACCATGACACTTCCACCTCGAAATCTGTCAACTTCCTGTACACAACACTGGGCGTAACGTTCATGACAGCGCCTCCACACCCTCGCCCTACCATCAGCAAATCGAAGATTAAATCGGGATTCATCACTGAAGACGACTTGATTCCAATTCCTCTGAGTCCATCGTAAGTGTCGCTGTGCCCACAATTGACGTTGATGTCTGTGTAATTGAGTCAGAATCGGCCCGCAGTATGGCCGCCGTGCTTGAAAGTGAGCAGTTCTCAGACGGTTTCGAACAGTTTGCGCACTCAGTCTACCTCTAAACAGTTCATTTCTGGTTGATGTAGCCGTCAAAAATCGGTTACGGAGGTGACGTAAGACAATGACGATCCTCTGCATGTGACGTCACACGTGGTCGACCTGGCCGAGGGCGATCAGCGGTGGTACCCGTTTGCTGTAGACGCGTCTGTAAATCATAAACAGTCCGTCGACTAAAACCCATCGTCCTTGCGACTTCAGCTACGGACGTTCCCGTCTGCAACATGCCGATGGCACGTTCACGTTGCACATTTGAAAGGCGTGGCATGACAAATGGCCGTAAAGACTTTTGTTTTCTTGTGTTATTCTTTTTTTGTTAATGACTGCTAACAAGTATGGCTGAAAACACATGCTGCATTATGGACACGTGACCAGTTGCACGTGAGAAACCACTTTTGCCACTATAGTGCTGTGCACATGATTTTGATCAATTTACCTGCACAAAAACGGGTGTTATCTGAAGACAATACGTGGCCATTACTGTTTAAATACACAATAAGGGCCCACAATGATAACTGGTCAAAATGTTAAAATTTTAGGATTGTGAAGTTTTTAATTTAGTTCAGTATATTTACATGTATGCTTATGTACGATTAATACATTAAATGAAGAAAGGAAATCAGAGAAAAGGGGAAACGTATTTACTTTACCATTACTAAACAAATTGACATTCAATGAAATATATAACTGAGTTTTCATACGGGCTGCCACACCGGCATTTTGGATCATTCTTTAAACCTTTTCTAAACAAATCGATTCTTAATCCACTGACACCACGTCCAGATATTGTATGTATAGTGAGTGAGTGAGTTAAGATTTAACGTCACATCGGCAGTATTTCAGCCATATCGCATATTGTATGTATAATGTCAATTTGTCTGACCAAATGAAAAATATGGTTGAAATGTAGATTTACTGTTCTTATCGAGAGAACGTTTCAGTATTCCTTTGTTGAATGGATAATGTTTTCCACAATTTAATAGAGGGTGGTGCAAACGAGGATACAGAAATCTGTGAACCTGATAAATATTGAGTGCGTTTGTCAACAAACATTAAGTCGATACCACGGATAAGAACTTTAAATAACCTCAGATTTAAGACCATCATGATAAAGTGCGGGGTTTGCACTTAAAAATATGTTTTATATACAATAGTGGCCCAAGTGGTTTATTAGTTAGGCCTGTAAGGCAGCAAAAAAAACCAAGAGAATTTAACAGTTTATATTCATAAGCAATACGACCCGTGCGCAATACGCAACCCATGCTTGCCGTAAAAGGTGACTATGCTTGTCGTAAAAGGCGACTATCGGGATCGGGTGGTCAGGCTCGCTGACTTGGTTGATGCTTGTCATCGATCCCCAATTGCGTTGATCGATGATCATGATATCAATCACTGGATTGTCTGGTCCAGAAAGCCGTTATATAGCTGGAATTTGGGTGACTGCGGCGTAAAACAACAAACCAAACCAAACCAAACCATACCATAAGCAATACAAGGGGGCGGTCCTTAATCTGAACCTCGTCGCATGCCCTTCCACTATTCTAGGAAATGCAGCACCAAACTGCAATACATCACATGAAATATAGATGTTATAAACGCTACACTAGGGCGTAATGCATACGCATTGGTCAGTCCGAACTAGTCGGAGGTACGGTCCAATTAGCAAAAGAGTTAATGAGGGTGACTCCGGTCATGCGCCCAGAGACAGTGTCCGCTGCTATATCACATTCTCTAGGTATACCTCTACTCCGAGTATGTTTGCCAGCACCACGTTCATATGGTTTCAGTACGGTCTAAATGACCCGCAACAAGCTTTCATGGGCAAGACTGAGAATTTCGTGCATTTAGACTTTAGGAACTACCACCTAGAATCTGATATATACCAACACCCCCTCGTCTAGGCTTACCTGAGCAGATTCTTTTCTCATTAACACTCCAGTACGGATATAATCACTCACTCTTGCTATAAACCTCTATTTCATTCATCACATCCACCCACGTTTGCTGTTACTTGTCTCTTCCCGACACAAACTCCTTATCCCAGCTTACTTAAGAACGTAATGTGCAATTAGCCTCATAAGACACCCTTTGTCACTGCCGACGGATGGATCTGTTCTACTGAAGCCTTGCAACGCTCACTGTTCACCTTATCACCTGTAGAGTCAGAGACAACTCTTATCTCAGACCCGGCAGCCTCCGATGAGTAACACATCCAACACAGACAAGTATCTGACAAGTCAACGATCTCAGTAACCTAATGCTAAACCTTCCGAGCCTGGACCGGGACAGTACAAGGACCGGAAAGATATAACTTTATACCTAAGCCTTTTCTCTACGCGACGACCTGAAACCAGTAGGGACTGACTAGTTACGTTCAATCAAGACGTCATACCCAACAAGATATCCACACCTGAAAACGTTAACTTATCAATTAGACAAACTCTGACTGGAAATCAAACATGTGTAGCGACACAATTCGGCGAACAACGACAATCATCCCGTTAACTACACTGTGATCGATGGAACCGGTTTTGGATGGTTTCTGTCTGCCATGATATCCGGGTTAGAATTGGCAAAAATCGTATTATGAGGCGACTATCCGTGTCAGACTCGCTGACTTGGTTAATGCATGTCAACGTATCCCAAATAGCATATGCCCAAGATGTCAATCACTGGATTGTTTGTTCCACAGACTCGATTATTTACAAACATAGGGCTGGAATATTGCTGAGTTCGGCGTTAAAAACAAAGAAATACTGTCAAAGAAATACCAAAGTAACATTCACAAAGGGATTAACAGGGATTTCCAAATGTCGGGAACCTGGCCTTGACGAAAGTACCAAGAAATCCCGGGCACGCACCCAGTTTTTTCTCCTGTCAAGGTGCTTAATGAACGACTACGCCAGAGTAACGCCCCACCCACAGAGGAGCCGCCTCCCAATTGCCTAGAAAAATAGAGGTGGACGTCACTACACGCACGTGAGTTCGCAAAGACATGGACAGACCGAATGCATTAAGGCGCACTGACAAATATATACCAACTGGTAGCTAAAGGATCACCCCCAAGCTAAAGCAGTAAGGTTTTAAGTACGCAATTAAACCTTGCGAATACAGACAAGCTAGCAGCACTGATTGTAACTGGTCAGTTCTATTTGACACGGGGGACCCGATCTAAAATCACAGAGGGTATCACAAATCTACACAGCAAAAACTTGCCATGAGGACAGTCTATATGTATTAACAGACGGATATGTAGTCAGCTTCTGTATGCACAGCTGGAAAGCGACTGCGGTCTTTCTCCATCGAAGCCACCGATAATGCCGTACGGATGGAAGTTCGGAATTTTCTCCCAGAAAATGTGTAGCATTGTGCTTATATAGGTGAGGGGGACAAAACGCGGACTGTCGGAGTAGGAAACGTCCGCTAGGGTCGTCTTTCACCCCAAACGCTATTCATCTGACACCACGGATAAAGACCATCATGATCAAATGCAGCGGTTGCACTTTAAAATTGTTTAATATACAATAAAGGCCCAAGTGAGTTACTAAAACCCGGAGGGGATTTCATTTACATAAGCAATACGAATACAAGGGGGGGGGGGGGGGGGGGGGTTTGGGGGGGCGCAGTTCCTCAATCTAAACCTCATCACAGTACTAGATGCTAAGATCATATTGTTATCCGTTATAAAATAAACACAATTTACGTTTTCTCCCAATATATTTTCTTGACAAACCAGTTACAATTCTTGCTGCTTCTAGTTGAAGTTGTTTTTTTCTAATATGTCACTCTGCTCTTTGGTATAACAATCCCAAACTTCACATGTATATTAAAATGTGGTACATATACGTCTTGTTCAACACATTACAATTGGGCATAAACTTAATCTTGATAATTAAATTAAGCTTTTTTATGAAGTTTTAATAATTGTAGCAATATAACGAGACGACTTGCCCGAAGGCGCTTAGTGTTTGTGTGTTTTAATGTATCTTTGTTTTCATTATTCAGTGTTCAGAGTTCGATGCGACTCTCTGGCGGAAAGAATTACCCCGTCGTGGGCAAAGTCGATATTTTTGTTTAAATTGTCATTTCTATACAAAAGTTTCTATATATTCGGTGTTATTAGCTGAAATGCCCAGGGATAAATTGTCGGTAAATAATAGCATTAAGCACCTCAGTTTATCAGTTATATCATTGACGGGAAAGGGCCTCGTACCGATCCTAGAAATCAGCCAGTCACTCATTGTTTATACCATAACATTTCTATTTATATAGTCCACAATGCCATCCTCTATCAAACGCATCACTATCGTATCACAAAATACGACCATACAATCTTATTTGTTATCAACTGCCTTGTAACTTGATTAGGTAATCCCATCAATTGGCATACGGTCGTGTGACGCTCTTTGAAACATGATTGGTATTTCTACAATAACGAATTCTCATTAAAAATAACGTTGTGCAAGTGCCTGAACACAAATCTTTCGGAGACTTTCCCGCTACAGCTAATCATAGATATTGGCGTACTACACTATGCGAAAAAGTAGGGGGTAGTGGGGAATCATCAAGACATATCTTTTGATCTATGTGGTATTGGCAAATGGAAATGATATGGAGGATGCCCAGACGCCAGTCGATTGTGGTGACCTTGACGTTATTTTAAAGGTCAGTAAGAGAATTTCAAGGTTTTGACTTTGTATTCCTTGTTAGCGCGATATCTCAAGAACCGGGGAGTACATTTAATTCAGACCATGTTAATGAAGATTTGCAAGCTTGGAGTGGAAATCCTCAACACCTATTCGGGCTGTTACAGTCAAACTTTTCATTGCCAAATGACAGTTTGTTACAGCGGACAGAAAACAGTATCCTGGTGTTCTTGCATGGGATGTTACTGTTTACAAGTCACAAGGCAGCACATACAGTTCAATGGTTGGTCATTTGACAACAGAAAAACACACACCAGTTATGCAAGGACTAGTGTACACAATGATTAGTTGGGTGACCTCAATACAAAGGCTACATCTAGTTGGCTTTGATCCTATTTTGTTGTGGACATAACATGAGGTCAGAGATTGAAAAGCTTAAATTCTTTATCCATTGGGCTTCTGTTACTGTACATATGGTCACTACTATCTTCAAAGTTTCAGATCATTTTGTCAAAATGAAAGCAAATGCCATCTGAAGCTTAATGAGAAAACTATGTGAAATACTGGACTTCCTCATTGGTAACATCTATGTAAAATGTAGGGGTAGGACATTTTCGCAAGAAGTATTTATTCCCATGGACACCGACTGTGCTCCTCTTTTTGTTGATCTCTTTCGTCATGCATGTGGATCATAATTTCTGCTCAAACAAGATAGTTTCGCCCAGACGTTTAACTTAAGCTTCAGCTCTGGTTCATATACTGAACAGCATTGAAAATGCACCACCATGAAAATGGATGTATTTTTATCCGGGCTTAAGTCATATGAAAATACATAAGTGAATGAGTAATATACGACGTTCTGGACGAAGCATGAAGAAGAACAGCTCGTGAGCGCCACCGCCAAAACGCAACAAATTGCGTGAACATCATGGAAAACGTGTTTTGTTTCACGGGAAGCATGCAGAATAGGGCCATAAAAGACACACTTTTAAAAGCCACATCACTTGTTGCTGAAGACGTAAAGGGTACTGACACAAGAAATGCCAAGATCAACAGCAGAGGAACGTGAACGTGCCTTGGGCATGCTTCAAGTTGGTACGTCAAGTAGAGTCATTGCACAACGGTTTCAATGCCATCATTCAACAGTCCTCAGACTACTGATCAGATACCAGCAGACAAGAACCACCAGAGATCGTCCACGTCCGGGTCAACGTCGTGTAACTACACCACGTCAGGATCGCCATATTGTTCGTCGGCATCTTCGTGATCGTACACTTCCGGCTACCAGGACTGCAGCAACCGTACAAGGCCGAAAATGTTTGATCAGCGCATACACCGTACGTCGACGTCTCCGCTCAGCAGGGCTACATGCTCGAGGTCCATATGTTGGACCTACCCTCACTGATCGACATCGAAATGAACGTCTGCGTTGGGCCTAAAGGCATCGTCATTGGAGATTGCGGCAGTGGCATGGTGTGCTGTTCTCTGATGAGTCCCTTTTTATTTACGGAATGCTGACGGTCGACTGCGAGTGTGGCGTCGACGTGGAGAACGTTACTCCTATGACTGCGTTGTACAGACAGATCGATGAGGGGAGGGAGTGTCATGGTGTGGGGCGGCATCAGTCATAACCATCGAACAGAGCTCCATGTTTGTCATGGAAGAGTTAATGCCCTTTACTACAGGAATAACATATTGGCAAATCTCGTCATCCCATCAGCACCAGGATATCCACACCTTCCAGCAAGATAATGCAAGAGCGCACACAGCACGTGTTTCAACACATTAACTAGCGAACAATAATATGCCTCTGCTTCCACGGCCAGCCCCGTCACCCGATCTATCGCCAATTGAACAGCTATAGGATTACCTGGGTCAACGCCACTCACGTCGTCCGCAAGTACAGAACCTGAGAAAACGTGAAGATACACTACGTCAAGAGTGGAATGCCCCAGAACACTATTCGCAGACTTATTTGATTAATGAGAAGACGTTGCATGGCCTTGCTGCCAATGGCGGACATACCAGATATTGACTTTTCATTTTAACCCTATGTGTCTTCCTTATACTGATGACGTAAATGTAATTACTGTGTGGTATTCCTGTTTCCTTTGTCGTCTTTCTTAATAATCCGTCTATGTCTGTTCTAATTAAAATCGGTCATTGCTTAAGCTGTCTTTGTAATATTTCAAGATTTATTGCTGGTGCGTTTTTAAATGCTGTTCAGTATATTTAGGTCTATGCATGAAGCTTTCAAAAAGCTGTGTGGCAGATATGTGGAAGACATTTCCAAATTTGACGCATCAGTGACAAACATGATTTTCGAGGCAATTCTTTATTTTGACTTGTACCATATGTTCCCGTGTCTTTTCAGGTAAATTGATTTGCCTTTGCATGTTTTTTGTGATGGGTGCCATCGTTGGGGCAGGATACACTCACCTTATTCGAGAACACCTGGTATCATCACTATTTAATAGTGAATCATAAACACATGTTCATGATATAGTAAGAATCGTACAATCGACTCTGCTTTTGGCAGATATTTCTGTCTCCAATCGCCAGTTCTTTAGCCAGCATTTCCAACTCACATTTGAGCAATGTTCTTTGCTATAGTACTATCTGAGAGCTCAAAGAAGACTTTAAAAACGTCAAACATTTCCATGTGTGTATGCTGTACACGCAAGTTAACACGGTTAGCTTCAGAGATTAAGCTAAAACTACTGAGATTACTTTACACATGTGCATCTGAGAAACAAAACTGGTATACTATCTCCAACATAGCGCCAATTTCAAATAAAAGCGCCAAAAACGCTTACTATAATCGTATAAAATATCTGCAAAAACCAATGTCCATTGTACGATTCCGACTATGTCATGAGCATGTGTGTATTAATCATTATAAAATAGTAGTGTTGATACAAGATTTTCGCGAAGAGGTGACGTTTTCCCATCTGATTTGAATTAAACTTTCAAGCATTATCCGTGGTTGCTTGTATTTCCAAGAAACACACAGAAGTCAATATCGAACTTGATGTAGAACGCAATCCCCTATCATTCATCCCCATGGCTCCATATAGCCAACTGTCATTAGCAATACGTCGTATTACGAGCTTTCTCATATTAACCGTCGTGATGAAAAATTTCTTGTGATGTTGCTCATGCTTTTAGTTCAACATTAATTTCAGAACTGCTTCGGAATTATGTCATTTGTCTTTGACACGAAATCCTTTGATTTTTAATACGACCCATGAAACCGATCAATCACAAAGGTTGAATTAAAAAATAGCATCTTTAAAACGAGAGAAACCCTACTTTGAGTGCTCTATCCCTTACATCGCCCGTCAATTCATTTCTTCATGCAAGAGTTAGTAAACCAGAGGTACAATAATTAATATATCTTATTTCTAATCTAATCTAAGCCCTACGTAAGCCCATGCCTGGGATAACATGACAGCAGTGCAAGATAGCCAGACAAAATGGTCAAGGGATTATCTTTTTATTACGCACAAAGATAAATATGTTTGTTCTCGTGCTATCTTGTGACGCAAGGTGGGTTGGGTTATTCGCCGTGTTTAACAATATTCCATCAGCATGACGGCCGGGGACACAAGATATGGCCTTCAAATAATGTACCCGTATGGGGAATCGAACCCGGGCCTTCGGCGGGGCGAGCGAAAGCTTTTACCACTAGGCTAATCCATCCCTCCTCTCTTCGCCTTGTGCATTGTACAGGAACTACAAGCACCCATTAACATAGACTTTACGAGACATTCAGGCTTCCGCAATCAGTACATCCTCCTACACAATGCAGCTTACAGCTGTAAGGGTCCAGCCGGGGAAAAGAAATTGTCTGTCACAAAATTACATTCTTGCAAAATGTTGTTCAAAAATAAATTGAGGCTCATAGTTTTAATTGAACAGTTATCTGGTTTTAAGTCTGTAACTGAAAAATTATAGTCTCCATCAAAAGCGCTAGTATCTTCTAAAATGGGGTTTATTTGTTCCCCGGGCAGTGGATCAACACCCTGAGGTGTTTATAACTCAAGGAGTTTATAACTCAGACGGGCGCTTGAGGGTTTTACCCCCACCTTACATATCGGGCAACCATTCCCTGCTGGTTGAACAGAGGCACATTTGAACTATGACACTTGTTCAGGGTGACACCACACATTTTGATTCTTGTGTTTCGGGTGAATGAACGTATTCCTGTTTCCACCATCGGGTCATCTACCATCGGCTGAATGGGTTCTGTTGGGAGCTCATGATGGATGTACACTTTACTTGCGTCAGTGACAACATTGCAGAGACCTGTAAACACCGTTGGTCGACAGGCTCAATAACAACCTGGCCACTAGCGCCTTGCCCCTGTTATCGTTTATGGCATTCATTGGACAGTCATCTACATTACTAAAGGTATCCTTTTGTGTTATGTAATCAAGTGGTGAGCTCTACATGTCGCTGAGCATGGTACATCTATCGACCGCCTCCGTGGTCTAGTGGTAGAGCGTCCGCCCGGAGAGTTGAAGGTCCGGGGTTCCATCCCCGGCCACGTCATACCAAAAGACGTTAAAAGATGCTACTTGTTGTTACCCTGTCTGGCGCTCGGCATTAAGGAGTTAAAGCAAGGACTGGTCGGCTCGGAGTCAGTATACTGTGTCTGAGTGGGGTATTCATGTTAAACTGCGGCGTGGTATCTCAGTGGGCTAGCACTATAAATCGGCATCAGTCTGGTCTAGTACAAGCAGCCACACACACACACACGTGCATGTACGTCGCTATATAAGTGCATTAATCTTGGACGCGACGTTAAACCCAATTTCACCTCACCTGGTACATCGATATCTATCCTCTTATCGCCAAAAGAATGGTAGCGTTCCGTGTGGTTTCCTCATGTGCAGATGCCACTGGAACCATGTTGGTGTGTAGGTACGATCGAGCACATTATGAATCTGAGAGGACCACAGCCAACTCGTCAGTCATCCTGTAGCCGATGTAACATGAAGCAAGGTGTGTGCCGCTTAGAAACAGGACATGCAGACGACAATGGTGCTGCTTTGGAATCGTACACATAAATCATTTGATATTAACAAAACCTGTGTTTAGTTGCTAAGAGTTCAGTTTAATAACTTTTGTTGCTGGTATCGTTGTGTAGCAAAGCTCGTTGTAAATCTAAAGGCAACAAAGGAATGAATTAGGATTGACGTTAATCTTTAGGCATGTGCTGTGAAAAAGATGCAATAAAAGGAACTTCCTCTTTTCCTTTTGATAATAGGATTCAAAGGTTGTTTCAAATAATGTACACGTGTCGCAGGAAACACTTTTTTGTCATTATAGTAATAACAGTTAAAAGAGTTTATGTTCGTAAGTCTGGTTGTCATCATGTCGTTGAAATAACCCAAGCAGATACTGACCATTGTTTTCTGCCAAATAATGCCTCAGTATCACAACTTCACCAAAGGATTTACTGTACCATATTGACTTTGTAAAAGAAATATGTGCACCTAGAATATTCATGTTAATTTCACTTGCTTTTGTATTTTTATAATGTCTAAATGGCTTTGTGAAAGTCTGTGCAGCACTATAATTGGTTGAAAAGCCTTGTTAAATGGATCTTGAAGCTCAGAATTCTCCGTATTAATTCTTTTCTTTGTAAGTGTCATGTCACCAATTTGAAAAGACAAACATTGTCGCGATGCTTTATAATTGTAACGTGAATGTCGCTTCCATTATATTTTTGCGATTGGCATAATATTTATCCCGAGGGACTTGATATACATTATGCTGACATGGCTGGTTCAGGTTGGCCAGCTGTCTCACAGCCATTTAAATAAACGTAGAAAGAAGAGTTTATGAGTTTTCAGACTAGCGGGTGTTGTTCAGTAATGCGCAGAGAACAAGAACCCACATAAAACGACTGGGTTCAAAAACGTTATCAGGGTGCCAACAAAGGTACCAAGATCTTTTAGATACAAGTTCAATATAGTCCCATTAAGCCGTTTTTGAGCGTTTTCGTGAATTAAGTGAAATCAAGTTCTTCTTTGCTTTACTGGAAACTCTTACATACGTAGGGTTATAATGGCAAGTAACTCGCACTGGGGCTTTGTTCTCACCTGTCCGGCGGCGTTACGTGCGCATGGTTGTTGATACACATGACAGTTCTACAAACTGCTTTTTCTATCAATAGTGTCTTTGCGGGAGTTGTGGGACCTCGAATCCCGTATAGCCCTAATATTGATTTACACACAAAAAACAGCGCTATTTCTCAAAATGGCCCCATGAATATTGCAAGGTTTTTGTCAGAAAGATTGAGCAATTTCTCTTTATTCTCTCTATTAAACACAATCTCATTTAAAATCAGATCTTAGTTTTCGCTACCGCTAAACAAAGACCTGAGGACATCCAATCTAAAGTGACCCGTAACGGCATGTCCTCAAATCTTTGTTTAGTGTCAGCGAGAACTAAGATCTGATTGTAATGTATTTTTTCTAAGATTTGATTTCCGAATATTAGCTATATTTCAGCAATATCACGGCGGGGGACACCAGAACTTGGCTGCACACATTGTACCCATGTGGGGAATCGAACCCGGGTTTACGGCGTAACCACTAGGCGACCCCAACGCCCAAAATAGATCATTAACATTGAAGGGTAGATTAACAAGTCCCAGATCATCCCCCTTTTCACACATTGTTTTATGGCACATTTTTTCATCTCAAGGATTATGGCGACACTTGACGCAGGAATCGTTAACCCCTGGGGAGATATAGAATTGTTTAATCTCCAAATGAAAATAGAAATATACTGGTACTTCAGACCTATATCTAATTCAATTTGGAAAGATGTGGTTACAAGATTTGGAAAGATGTGGTTACAAGTTAAGCCAAAAGATCTTATAACTGTAAAAGAATTCATGGCATTGACTATTTCTAATTTTGTACCATTTAGTTTTATCGGCTGGTTCGCTTAATAGATTAGGAAGGGATTTGAGTACATCCAGGAAATCCTTTCTAACACCAGCATTCTGAAAGTTCTTCATTCCGAATTTAATCTTAATAAAATTTATCTTCTATTTTTGAGAGTGTTACATTATATACCGAAACAATGGCTTCAAGTTTCGAAAGAAATACATCCCAATACAGGGCCTTGAGATTGAGAAGTTTACATACTCCCAGTTTTGTGAAAATCAAGGAATGTCATTTGATAACCTTCAGTTAAAGTAGGAAACAAAGTTGTGACTTTATCTAAGGATTTTCTTGGTGACTGTGTTGCAGTGATAAATAACATAACCGTTGGGAACAAAGCTAGATATGTTCAATATAGAATAATTCACAGAATCTCTACAACAAAATCATTTTATATAAATACGATTTCACCGAAATTGTTACACACAATATTGAATATAATTTTGAATAAAATTTAGAAGAAGCTAGAAATACTTTGGATTGTTTTAAACAAAATAGTGTCATAACGTGCCAAATTGGCGTACTTCGCTACGGAAATGTTTAGGTGTTAAGTCCTGAAGGTATATGACGCGCCCTTTCTTTTTAGGAAGAAAGTGCGCATTAGTTACTTGGATATATGGTAGATGGTGCAAGCCAATGTCGTATATGAAAATGACTCAAACTTAGGAATGAAGAAGAAGAGAACGAGTGTATCCTGTTTTGCTTCTTAATTATGCTATCCAAAACTTCACAGAACTTCGGCTCCCTATATATCCTAGAACTATTGTACAATGGACGGCGAGATGGATTCGTTGTCATTGGTGAACTACGTCAACAGTAATATGCCATATAATTGACATGTGTTAGGATGAAACAGACATAATCATCCCCGGTCTCAATGTTCTGGCGTAGGAGATTGATGTTAAAGAGAAGAATTGCATGCAATAGACAATGCATGTACTGGTGCATTGCTAACTGCTTTAGACACCCACGTCAAGTGAAGACTTCATAACGCAGTACGGAGAAGAAACTAGTCGGTTACAAAAGGGGAAGAAAGCATTAAGCGGATATTAATCTGTCTAGAGTTGGTTAGAAAAAACAAACTCGTGTCGGTTAAGCGATGTACGTGCTGCTGGGTTTTCATCAGACCTTTCATCTCAGAATATTTTTTGTTGATTGCATTTTGTTTGCTATGTAATTTACCTTATGTGGAGCTTTTCTGATATGACGATGAACCGAAACTGTTAACAACATTTCGGACAACGTTTTATACGTTATTTTGAATGAAGACAAAGTATTTTTTGGTCAGCATAGATTCATAACATAGCAAGGAAGTTGATAAATTCAAATAAAAGTCCCTCATTGATTTATTCAAGGGAATGTCCCAAGGGAAGTTAAAAGTCTTTTATACATGCAAGTTAAATGATTTTCAGACAACCTCTTTGCCTGGGCATCGACTTGTCAGACAGATGGGGATAAAGTCGATACATAAGTCACGAATAATCATCACCCCATTCTCGTGTTTATGAAGCAAGCTGTAATGGTGATTATTGCTTAAAAATCTTGTTATGTTGTTCCTACTTAATACCTTATCAGCTAACAAGAGATATTTGCGACCAAGTGGAGCATCCTGGGCCTAAATACGAAGGATGTATAGTACACCCTCAACAGTTTGCTTGTATTAATTACAATACTTTCTACGCTTACAGGCTATATTGAACCAGATATACAAACAGATACTTAAATGTTAAATGTTAATCTTACACAATACTGCCGATGTGACTTAAAATTTTAACTCACTCACTCACTAATCTTACACAAGCAAACTCTTTCATACATAAAGGTATTAAAAGCATTCAATATGAGTTTCTTACAACACGATGCAGGAAATCTATTTAATACTGATAATTACCTAATTCTTTTATTCTGAACAAGGGCAAACGCCAAGAAGATACATCAGCCAGGTGATTCATCCTGTGCATGTTCCCGAGGCAAGGAAGATAACTAACTATGAAACTCTAGTTTCCACCCTTGCCGAACTAGGCTCAAATTATGGAGTTATATTTTGGCTTGACTAACGAGCCTCTGCATAGTCCAATCAAAATCGCGTAACTGCCGTGCAGCTTTCGGTCGATTGCAGGATTTGCAAAGCATCTGTTCCGTCAACTCGGCGACCCCAGATATTTTCAAAATCCTTTGATGTTTTTAATCCAGGTGCTGACGCGATTCGATGCAATTCGCTAGGTAAGACCCGTTTTATGTGATGGTGGAATCTGATTTGTCGATAGGAGGAACATCACTCCTAATAGCCACTGGTGGCGCTGCGATCGAGCCCAGACATTCCAGCCTCGTTCGGCAAGGATGGAAACTGAACTTTTATATTCAGTTAACTCCCTTGCCTCGGGAAGATGCATCCTGTGCCTCTCATCAACATTTTATGGTGAACGAGAGAGTATGATTTTATTTCCCATCTGGAATATACAAGTAGGTGCTACAGCAAGTGCGTCAAAACCTGCTGTAGGGCTAATAAGAAAGTCAGTATGACTATCATGAACGTACAGGTAGCTCGGTGAATGTATGCGCCGCTCCCCTACATTTTGATGAAGAAGTTGAAGATGTCCGTCTACCATCTGGAATGTGATCATTTCCAGCGACATTATGGGGAACGTGGGAATGACATTCTGCCATCTGGGTGAGTGAGAGATATAAAACATTACATAAAATTGGTAAGGACGATACAATAATAACAAATACATTTAGAATATACAAAATCTACAAAGGAAAGTATATTATCACAGTGTTCTATTTTAAACTAGTGTGTCAAAAAGATATGACACAACATAACAACACAATATAAAGGAGGGCTATTGATCACCAGCTAGGCGACCATACAAGGGACCATGATGACTAAGATACATGCATGGTATCCCAGCAGGTTTAACACAATCTCTCTGGTTACTGCCAGAGACGTCAGCCTAAAGTTAAAATCAACAAGTATGCTACGATTAAAAAAAGATAGACAACATTCTTTGAATGACATGGACTAACGATACGGACATGGACTAACGATACCCTATCTGGGGATAATAATTTTACACTACATTAACCCTCTGGAGCACAGACACTAACAATCTCCGATAACATGTACACCCGCAAAAAAAGAAAAGCAAAAGTGATTTTATATGTATACTAAGTCAAATTAAAAACTTCACATTTTTAAAAGTAATCCCAAATATGATATACAACGGACAGATGTATCAGAGAAGGTAATTTTTAATCATTAATGTCCAAAGAAGAATTTTAATTAACGGTGGTAGCCATAATTTGTTCCAAGCACCTACGGTATTCGGTAATAACATAACAGTTTAAATCATAAGTCCCAAGCGCGAGAATCTGATGGCACACAAGTTCAGTAGCGTGTATGGCCACCATGTGCGTTGACAACTGCCACACAACTCCTCCGCATGGACCTTGTGATGCTTGTGAACATATGATTGGGAAGACGACGCCATTGTTGCTGCAAAATGGTGCCAAGATCTTGCAAATTCTGTGGTTGGTTCTTGAGAGTGTGCAGACTTCTGCCAAGAGCATCCCAGACGTGTTCGATGGGATTGAGGTCGGGAGACCTTGACGGCCAGTCCATGACGTTGACTCCCGCATTTGAAGGAAATTCCATGTTAAAATTGCTGTGTGGGGTCTGGCATTGTCGTGTTGGAAGATCAAACCGGGTCCATATGTGCTGTCATAAAAGGCAGAAGTTCTGGTGCCAGTACCTGGTCGTGCTAAGCAGCAGCGTTGAGTGAGTGAGTGAGTAAGTGGTGCTTTAAGCCGCATCAGCAATATTCCAGCTATTCGCGGCTAGAAAAACAAAATTACCTTCAGACAACATTATTTAAAAATGATGACGAAGATCACTAAAACTTCAGTCCTTTATCACAGTAAACAGTTAAAAACTGACAGTCAAATCTAAAATCTACATCTTGTCATACAGTTTAATTTCTTTCAAATATGCTAAAACTAAGTGGTTAGAAATGGTATTGAAAAGTTCAGAAACAGTTTGAACAGTATAAAATCGTTGCCGAATAAGTGCAAAATCCACACATTCCAACAAAAGGTGCTTGATAGTCAAAGGACTATTACAAGGAATACATTGAGGAGGGTCCTCTCCCTTTAATAAAAAAGAATGAGTCAAATGACTGTGTCCAATGCGACATCGTCTGATAACAACTTCATCTTGACGACTTAATCCAGTAGGGCCATGATTTCCAATCAAGGGCTGGATGGCATGAAGCTTATTCAATGTTTGTTTATTCCATTTTTGTTGCCACATACTTCCAACATATTGGCATATAACAGGTTTGAGGTCTGTGTACGGGAAAATACCCGTCGAGAACGATTTCTCAAGAGCAGCTTTAGCTGCAGAATCTGCTTTTGTATTTCCACTAATGCCAACATGACTGGGGAGCCAACAAAATACGATGTCATTATTTGCCACGGACAAATTTAAGTGACATTGCAATATTTCAACTAAAAAGGGATGGTCAGTTTTACGGTTGTTGATTGCTTGTAAACAGGATAAACTATCAGAAAAAATGATAAAGCTGGACTCTTTTGAACGTTGAATAAGCTGCAAGGCTAATAGTATAGCCTTAGCCTCTGCCGTAAAAATTGAACTTCCATTGGTTAATCGTAACGATAGAGTGCCATCATTTGAAACAGCTGCAGCTGACACCTGATCACCATTTTTGGATCCGTCAGTGTATATGCTTGTATACCCTGTATATTGATGTCTAAGTTCTAGGAAGGCGTGTTGGTATGACAACGAGTTCGTATCAGCCTTTTTCATGTTTGTTAACTCAAAATTGACTGTAGGCTGTATGGACTGCCACGGTGGCACTTCGGGTAGTTTATACGTTGCAATAGAAGACATGTTTAGATCTGCATCTATAATATGCTGTTGAATACGGATACCAAGTGGAGGAATTGAGCTTGGTTTCTTATCATACAAAGTCTGATAAGGAGGATTAAAAACGATGTTAAAAGCTGGATTGGATGGATTAGAATGAAGTTTAGTAACGTATTGGAGAGCCAGTTTGATTCTTCTGATATCGAGACAAGGTTCATTAGCTTCAACATATAAACTTTCAACAGGGGAAGTTCGAAATGCACCCAGACACAATCTAAGACCTTGATGGTGAATAGTGTTAAGTTCTTTAATGTATGATTGTCGGGCTGAGCCATATATGAAACAACCATAATCTAGTTTAGATCGAATCAATGTTCTATAGAGATGTAACAGAGTTTGTTGGTCTCCGCCCCATTTTGCATTTGATACCACCTTAAGGATATCAAGTGCTTTCAAACATTTAGCCTTCAGATTTTTTATATGAGGTATAAAAGATAACTTATGATCAAAGGTAAGACCCAAAAACTTGGTTTCTTTGACCACTTTTATAGGAATATTATTCAAAGTCAATTCTGGATCTTTATGTAATTTCCTTTTATTGCAAAAATGAATACAACAGGTTTTAGTTTTAGAGAACTTAAAACCATTTTCTAGAGACCATTTTTGTATTCTATTTAGGCAAAGTTGTAATTGCCTTTCAATGGTATTCATATTTCTACCACGGCAAGATACATTGAAATCATCAACAAATAACGAACCATCAATATTTTCATTTAAAACCTTTGCAAGGCTATTAATTTTTATGCTAAAAAGTGTCACTGATAAAATACTGCCCTGAGGGACCCCCATTTCTTGATCATATATCTCAGATAATGTGGATCCCACTCGAACTTTAAATTGTCTATCTTCTAAAAAACGTGCAATAAAATCAGGCATACGACCTCGAAGACCCATAATATGCAGATCTTTTAAGATGCCATATTTCCATGTTGTATCGTATGCCTTCTCCAAATCAAAAAAGATTGATACTACATGTTGTTTATTAATAAAACCATTGCGTATAAATGACTCTAATCTAACTAAATGATCAATGGTGCTCCTCTGGTGCCTGAAACCGGACTGAATATCAGTTAACAGGTTATTAGATTCCAAATACCAGACAAGACGCTTGTTGATCATTCGTTCCATAGTTTTACAGATGCAACTTGTTAAAGCTATTGGACGGTAATTAGAAGGAATCGAGTGATCCTTCCCTGGTTTTGGCACAGGAATGATAGTAGCCTCATGCCAAGAAGACGGAAAATTACCCGATTCCCAAATATTATTGAAAATGTACAAGAGGGTCAACTGAGAAGACACAGGTAGATGTTTCAATAATTGATAATGGATATCATCTGGCCCACATGCTGTATCATGAGCTTTATGTAGAGCCTCTTGCAGTTCACTTAAGGAAAAAGATTCATTATAATCTTCAGAATTATCGGATTTAAAATTAAGAATCTTTTTTTCCTGCTGATTTTGATATCTTTGAAAGTTAGGATCATAATTGGCAGACGATGAATTCTTACTGATTGTTTCCGCCAGCTTATTAGCGATGTCCTGTTTGGAAGTTAATGTTTCATTATCAGCTGTTAAGTGTTGAACACTGCTAGAAGAACCTTTACCTTTAATCCTACGAACCATATTCCATACTTTATTGAGTGGAGTACGTGAAGTCAGTTTGGAAACAAAATGTCTCCAGCTGCTTCGTCTGTTTTGCTTGATGGTTCTACGAGCTTTAGCTCTTGTAATCCTTAAGTGTTTTAAATTATCTTGAGTCGGATGTTTATTAAAAACTCTTTCAGCCTTCTTTCTAGTCTTTCGAGCTTTTTTGCAATCATCATTGTACCATGGTGTACTAACACGTGGAACTGTCGAGGTTTTAGAGATTGTTTCAGTGGCAATGTTGAGTAATGTTTCAGAAAACAGTTTAATTGGATCACTATCATCTAGGTAATGATCAACTTTCAATTCAGTATCGCACAAAGAACTAAAGGACAGCCAATCAGCCTTGGAAAATATCCATTTGGAAATGGAACTATCCACAAAGGGACACATAGCTTTAAGCACGGTAGGAAAGTGATCATTACCGCACAAATCACCATGAACTGACCATGAAAACTCATTATACAGTGATGGGTCAGAAATGGACAAATCCAAAGCTGAGTATGTACCTGAACCTGGGTGGAGGTAGGTGTTACTTCCATCATTAAGCAGACATAGACTATGCTTATCAAGAATGTCTTCAAGTACTTTTCCCTTGGCATTACATATAGATGAACCCCATAAGGGATTGTGACCGTTCAAGTCTCCCACAAGAAGGAACGGCTTGGGAAGCTGGTCAATCAGATTATCCAGATCCCTGATTTGGAGAGCGTATGATGGAGGTATATATAAAGAGCACAGTGTAATTGCAATATGTAAAGTTATACGTACTGCAACGGCTTGTAAGTTAGTATTTATCGCAATAGGGCTATGTAGTGTACCCTGTTTCACCAGTATACTGGCGCCCCCAGAGGCCTTACCATTGGTAATCCTTGCAAATGAATTGTAGGTAGCATATTGGCGGAAATTAAATTGTTGATCATCTCTTAAAAACGTTTCCTGAAGACTAAATGCCACGGGGTTATAATCTTTAGCTAAAAGTTTAATCTCTTCAAAATTAGCTCTAATACCTCGACAATTCCATTGTATTAGCGTATTTGTCATTTAGGGTGTGTTATTGGTGAGCGCTCCCGACCTTTCTTCTTAGGAGAATGGCTCCTGGAGCGGGTGCTCTGATGGGGTGACACGTCCATGTCATCTAGAATACCAAACCTGTTGAATATGGACACAGGATCTCTTTGTCCCTTCGGTATACGATCAGATTTATTTTGTTTCTTAGAGTAATCCACATTCACATTTTTCTTTTTCTCAAGTGGAGAAGAAGTAGTTTGTGTTTCTGTGGATGTAGACGCTTGCTCTGAGGAAGATGCACTTGTTGAAGATGAAGAGGTGAGATCACTAACACTCACTGGTGAGACTGTTTTTACCCAAGTCAAGTCAGTTTGACAATCAATTGATTTTTTTGATATTTTCATAGCCTCAGCGTAGGATGATTTACCTCTCATGGAAGTGTTGTTTGGTGTTATTGAAGTAGCTAACTTCCTGGCTTCTGAAAAACTAATATTCTTTTCTGTTTTGATGCGTTGAATGGTCATTTCAAACTGCCAAACTGGACACTCTTTAGATGAAGACATGTGTGGACCTGAGCAATGAACACAGTTAATTTCAGATGTACAGGAGCTGCTATCATGATCTTTGTCTCCACAACGATAGCAAGCAGCACGAAAAGTACAAGATTTCTGCCCATGCCCAAATTTCTGGCAATTAAAGCACCTCAGAGGACTAGGGATATACAGGTCTATTCTCATAGAAAAACATCCTACTTTAATTGATTGTGGCAACTGTGGAACGTCAAACGTAAGGAGGTAAGTGTTAGAAGGTAAATAAACTCCATCCTTCTTAAAGTTGAAACGCTTAGCTTCAACAACACCCTGCATCCGTAGTTGACTTACAATGTCATCAGTGGAGAGATCTGACAGACTCTTATCTCTGTCACGGATAATTCCTTTGCTGAAGTTCAAAGATTTATGTGGATAGCATTTGATTGGAATGTTTGCAAACAATTTTGCTTCCAGTAAATTAGCTGCCTGCTCTCTCTTCACACATTCTATTAGAACTGCACCAGATCTAATTTTGGTGACGTTCTTAACAGTTCCAGCAATACCTTGAATTGCTTTTTCTAATAGAAATGGAGAACAAGAAGTTAACTTTTTCTCACTTGACTCTGCAACAATGAATCGAGGCCAGGTTTCACGTTCAGAATAACACAATCTGGTTATCATATCATCTTCCTCATCATCAGTATCATCAGCGTGATAACGTTTTTGTTTTTTAGGATTTTGAGCAGCCATAGTGGTATAGTATATGGTTCACCCTCCTGGCTCCCCACCCACCATGGAGTATCTACAAGGACGACGCCAAATGCCTGTGGGCCTCCAACAGGCGGCACCAAGGATACCAAGAGGGTATACTCAAGCAGAAACATTAGAAATAATGTACCACCAGATTGGCCCATGAGCCACCGCCTTCTGGGCTTTAAGACTCTAGGCAAATATTGCAACAATCACAAATACACAAATGTTGTTTTTGAAAACAGTGTTAATCATGATTTCTAATAGGTGAAATCAGGTCAAGAGTGTGCAAAATTAAATAACGCACAGGGCTCGGCATGACCAGCCGATTGATAGGACCGGGCCCATCCTACCACCCGTCTAGGCGAAGTAAGGGTCGAAGTGGTGTATTGGGCAAAGGAACGCTAATCCTGGAACCAGTGCCCTCAACCACCAGACTCCCGTCCTCCGCCGACACGGGGCGCAACCCACGGCAAACAGGTTGCCCATTTTAGTCGCCTCATACGACCAGCAATGGGAGGCTGTGGAAATATTCTGCCCCGGTTCCACACGGGGGAAGAGCTATTAGCGTTACCCAGCACTCACCACGAGGAGGTTGCTCTTCACGAGTGCCCAGCAGCGTTGAGGTTGCCACGGATGACAAGAAGCCTGGAACGTGCATTGCCACAGAAAGCACCCCACACTATGACACTTCCGCCTCGAAATCTGTCAACTTCCTGTACACAACACTGGGCCTACCATCAGCAAATCGAAGATTAAATCGGGATTCATCCATCGTAAGTGTCGCTGTGCCCACAATTGACGTTGATGTCTGTGTAATTGAGTCAGAATCGGCCCGTAGTATGGCCGCCGTGCTTGAAGATGTGCAGTTCTCAGACGGTTTCGAACAGTTTGCGCACTCAGTCTACCCCTAAACAGTTCATTTCTGGTTGAAGTAGCCGTCAAAAATCGGCTACGGAGGTGACGTAAGACAATGACGATCCTCTGCATGTGACGTCACACGTGGTCGACCTGGCCGAGGGCGATCAGTGGTGGTACCCGTTTGCTGTAGACGCGTCTGTAAATCATAAACAGTCCGTCGACTAAAACCCATCGTCCTTGCGACTTCAGCTACGGACGTTCCCGTCTGCAACATGCCGATGGCACGTTCACGTTGCACATTTGAAAGGCGTGGCATGACAAATGGCCGTAAAGACTTTTGTTTTCTTGTGTTTTTCTTCTTTTGTTAATGACTGCTAACAAGTATGGCTGAAACCACGTGCGGTATTATGGCCACGTGACCAGTTGCACGTGAAAAACCACTTTTGCCACTATAGTGCTGTGCATATGATTTTGATCGATTTACCTGCACAAAAACGGGTGTTATCTGAAGACAATACGTGGCCATTACTGTTTAAATACACAATAAGGGCCCACAATGATAAATGGTCAAAATGTTAAAATTTTAGGACTGTGAAGTTTTTAATTTGGTTCAGTATATATTTTATATGTCATATAAATAATCAACTGATGGTAAACGATGGTTCAAAACTGGCACACACCCAGGTTCCATATGGCACAGTATATTTTCAAGGTGAAGGTATTCTGTTCTCATTATCTTGTATGGCCACCATTACATTCCAGATGTGACTGACGTCGTCGTCCCATGAAAGCAATCAGATCCCATATTGTGGCCTCGTTAATATTCACACTCTGCCTGCAGTGATTGTGCCACCTGTCAAAGGTTCTGTTGTTGGTGCGCGCAGTCGTTTATCCGGTGCATCACTGAAATGTTGGATTAATTTTAGATCTGGAGGGCCATGGCAGGACCTGGGTGTTGTGATTCCTGAAACAGGCTGTTGTCAGTCTTGCCGTGTGAGGTTGGGCGTTGTCGTGTTGGAAAATGTAGTTCACTTGTTCTTAATGGGAAGGACGTGTGGCGGAAGAATCTCATCTGTGTAGCGTTCTGCCGTTAATTTCCCCAGAACGTGCAGCAGATCTGTTCTACCAGTGTAGGAGATGATTGCACACATCATCACACTACCACCAACAAGTCTGTCCACTTCCTGTGTGCAGTTTTCTGCATAACGTTCACGCGACGCCTGTAAACACGACGTCTTACCGGCGACGCATAAAACGTGACTGGTCAATAAACCAAAGTCATACATTGTGACCTTGACACAATTGATGTCGCAGACGACGACGCCGGCCCGTCAAAATGACACCTCGAGGTCGTCTAGTGCGAATACCTTCAGCGCGTAAACGCTTCCTCGCTGTCTGGGAACTTCGTTGATGTATCGTTAAGCCGTAAGATAGCCCTGGATATGGACCAAACCCGTCCTGCAATGATGAGAGATTGAAATTGAAAACCCTGCCTGCAGCTGCTCGGGATTCCCCTGCCTAGGAACGGCCTATGACATTTTCTTTCTTTGCACTCTTTGTCTATTTTTGCTTTAATAGCCAGAAATATCCGTATTGCGTTTCTTTTTTTTTGAAGAGTATATATAAATAATGTAGTGTTTGGTAGATACATTCGAAACTGTTACTTTTTCATAATATATTCAGGTTGTGGGTCATGCGCAATCAAGATATATTCTTTCCACACAAATCAAACACAATCCATGCAGAAATGACTTATTCATTTTAGGTATTAATTTTGTATGGATGTAGGTGGCATAGGTCCACTTTTGGGGGAGGATGTGTTTCGTGTTATTTCAAAGTTACTTTCAAAACCCTACACTGACTTATCATTCTGGGATAAAGAATGATTGTCTGGTATTCCGTGCATCGCTGTACTCGAGGGGTTCGAATCCTAGAAGGCTATACTTCCGGTTTAAGTAAAAACAATACCAAGGAAACTACTATCACTTACACATCTGGCTCCGCCCATTAATTGGATGTCTTGTGGATACCCTAAGGTAGATTTGCATATTTTACTTCTCAAAGTTTCAGGGAACATTAAAGCATTACATCTGAAAAACACTCAGGCAATCTACTAAGTGCACTTTTTTACCGTGACAGATATTTATAATTAGTAAAAACATTTTTTTTTAAATGCTAATTTTATTTTTGTCTAAGGATGAAGAAGCGTCCTTCTGCGTCTTGAAAACAACATATGATATTGTGTATAAAGAAAACAAGACCACTCGGTCCAGACACAAGCATCATGCATCGATTGGTGCTGCCAATCCAAAGGATCACACAAAGGTCGATAAAGGTCGATATGAATTCGATTCCTGGCAAACGGTTTCACTTCAATCGAGTTTCTTCAGATCATACATAATGCGGTGCAGGCGACGTCACTTCGATCACGTAACATAAAAATTACCAGTTTTGGTCTCCTAAACGCTCAGTTTTTCAAAAATTTCTACTTCACAACCTTACTTCCCGTCTATATTCGGCATAAATGTAATTGACTGAATTGCTTTTATGCCTGTCAAATGCTGGGAAATCATTAAACTTTTACAGACACTGTTTTGTGGCAGTTGAGATTGCTGTCAGTTTAGTTGTAGTGATTGATAGGGTAAAAGCAGAGCGTATTCCAAATTCTGAGATGTCTGGGTTTGGCTTGTTACAGAAGATTTTGACACAATTTACCTGACGCAGTGTCCCCTCTCACTATGTGTTTGACCCAAAAGACAAAATGTCTTTGAAATAACCACTGCCGGTTATTTAAGAGTAAAAACCCTTATTTAAGATAATTCTTTTGAAAGCACCAGATTTGGAGAAAACCTATACTGGTAAGCTGGCAACTGATACAAGTGACACTGGTGCTGGTGGTGTATTGCGAATGGCATTGATCATCCTGTTTGTTACTATTTCAAATATATTTGACAATCTCCAGACAAAATACTCTACACCAGAGAAAGACACCTTTGCATTTCTACTTAAGGACTTTCTAATTCCCTATCTTGAACTTTTAATCTCCTATTTAGAACGCTTTCAATACTTCAATAAGGATTCTAAAGGGGACGTAAGATAAATAAATATATATCTGTATCGATATATTGCTAGTGATATTTCATTGTAACATTAAATGGCATTACTAGCAGTGCATATAAGATTACACACCAATGATATTATTATTTTATTCAATCAGCCTAATACCTACGTTTACCATAGATATTTACTTTATTAAAGTTACGTTTTACACTTGGTGTTAATTTTGCAACCTTATCTTTTGCCTAAAACGTTCTGTGTTTATCGTGTTTAACTACAATCATGTTTCTCATGTATCCCTTTCATCAAGTTAAAGGAATTGAAACAATCCCCAAAGTAGCAATTAAACAACACGTCCATAATTAATATCAAGTAATTCCCCGCCAAGTAATGTGTACATTTGAGTGTCAGATGATTTGGATACTAAGTTTATTGTTATCCGTTGCCTACATCTTTTGTGAAGTTAATTCTTACTTGTGTTGACTTGAATGAGTGACCAGCAATATCACGGCGGGGGACACCAGAAATGGGCTTCACACGTTGTACCCATGGCGGGAATCGAACCCTGGTCTTCAGCATGACGAGCGGACGAGTAAACCACTAGGCTACCCAACTGCCCTATATTGACCTTAAGTGGGAGATATTTATCTGATTTGTCTCTTAAGTTCCCCGTAACCGAACAAGTCAGTAGTAACCTCGGATTAAGCATGGAGCTACCTTCAGGATGAGTGCAATACTTGCTGACGTTTTATTGTTCTGTCAGCATTTGCAGTGATAAGCTATTTAAGAGACACCAGTGACTGTAAACAGGACAAAAGCAATGAATGAATTATCAATAAAATACGTACTATTGCACAAATATTCAAACAAATGTCATCCTTGCCGCTTTTAGTGAACAACCGTCTTTGATTTGTCTGCTGCTGGAGCACTCAGATGTTAAACTTTCTGTAACTCTCTATTTCTGAGAAGTCGATGTGGCTCAATACTGACGAACTGCCAGTGGCTCGTGCCTATTCTGCTCCATAACTGTCTTGACCGCATCTATTGTCGTGTGGATGGAGCATCTGCCCGGAGACCGGAAGGTCGGTGGTTCGATCCCCGTCCGCGTCACACCATACGCTGTCTGGCGCACGCCATTAAGGGGTGAAAACAAGCACTGTCGGCTCAGTACTATAAAACCGGCATTAGTCCGGACTAGTTCAAGCACGCACGCACGCACGCGCAGGCACCTCGTTAAACGCCGTTTCACCTTACCCCTGCTCGTCGTGACCAGCTTTACACAATACTGACACAGCTTCTTCTCAAAGAATGGTTCAATGTCATTAAAATCACAGTTTAGTTCTCGCTACAGCTTATCAAAGATCTGAGAACATCCGATTACGGGTCAAAGATCGAGAAAGTTCGTTCTGACGTGACCCGTAATGAGATGTCATGAGATCTATGTTTAGCGGTTTCGAGAACTAAGATCTGATCTTAATGAGATTGAGAATGGTTTGAATGTAATCCAACATAAGAAACAAGTACATCATAGATGTGTTACTCTGAATAGTCAAAAAAATGAATTGGGACACATTAAAAACTCAACATATCATCTGGTGTTAACGGCAGCCTCTATCCTGACAAAGCCGTTATAGAACAGTAAAATCATTCAGATTGAAAATTCAAATCCCTTGACGCTGTGCGCATTACGTATGGCAATTATGAGCTAAGAGGCCTCTAAACGTACCTGGGCTTTTGAGAACTCAATGGTTCTTTGGTATTCTGAAATGTCGTTTCGTGGTCTAGAAAATTAGACACGAATACCTTACATTTGGGACTTCTCGTACATCATCTTTACATAATAGTAGTGGCACTCGTGAAGAGCAACCTCCTTGTGGTGAGTGCTGGGTAGCGCTAATAGCTCTTCCCCCGTGTGGAACCGGGGCAGAATATTTCCACAGCACCCCATTGCTGGTCGTAAGAGGCGACCAAATTGGGCAGCCCGTTTGCCGTGGGTTGCGTCCCTGTGTCGGCGGAGGACGGGATTCTTGTATTTGAGGGCACTGGTTCCTGGAACTGTGTTCCTCTGCCCAACACACTACTTCGACCCTTACTTCGCCTAGACGGGTGGTAAGATGGGCCCGGTCTTATCAATCGGCTGGTCATGCCAAGCCCTGTGCGTAAATTAGTATCTGCACACATGTGTTGTATTATAATGTATATTTTGGTCTTGGCCGTGCTTAACATGTATGAATTAACTATTTTGGTTGGAATAAATTGCCTAGAGTCTTACGCCAGAAGGCGGTGGCTCATGGGCCAATCTGGTGATGTTGACCTCTGTATTTTGTATGTCTCCAGTTTCTTGTCATGGACTGAACTTGCCTGGCACTACATCTGGTAGATAAATATAGCTATTCAAGTCATATTTGCTGGAGTATAACATCCCTGTATCCCTGGTGTTTGCATCCTGGATATCCGGTGCAATATAACACTGTCCTTGTTGACACTCGATGGCGGGTGGGGAACAGGGGAGCTGAATTATATTCTTTTCATCATGGCTCAACAACAATCTGGTTCTTCTCGGAATGAAAAAAAGAGAGGTTTAGAGGAAATTGAAATTACAACTGGAATGGTTTCTCAAAATATTGATTCCTGGGGTCGTTTCCTGGTTATTGAGGCTGCTGACAAACTACCCATTAAATTGAATCCTTTTGCTATATCTAAGGCTGTGTCTGGGATTTGCGGTGAGGTCAAGAACGTCACCCGTCTCCGTAGTGGTTCGCTTCTGGTGGAGTGCGCACGGAGACAGCAATCTCTCAATCTTTTATCTATCTCCACCTTTGCCAATATTGAGGTTGCTGTGTCTGTGCACAGAACATTAAATTCATGTCGAGGCATTGTTCATGACAGGGCTCGTTGTCTGTCCGACATGTCTGAAGAAGACATCGTTGCAGAATTGGGAGACCAGGCCGTTACTGAAGTTAAACGTTTCACAATAAAGAAAGACGGTGTCATCACAAACACTAATACTTATCTTATGACGTTTGCCCGTACATCCCTTCCACAGTCAATTAAAGCAGGTTATTTCCACATCGGAGTGGATGTGTATGTCCCCAATCCGCTCCAATGCTACAAGTGCCAACATTTCGGTCACGGTTCCAAATCATGTCGTAACTCTGTGGTATGCCATCGCTGTGGTGACAGCCATGAGAGCTCTGACTGTGATCATGATTTAAAGTGTGCAAACTGTTCTGGCCCACATGTTGCTTCGTCAAAATCTTGCCCTGTGTGGCAAATGGAATCTAAAATAATGAAACTCAAATGTGAAAGAAACATATCCTACCTGGATGCCAAAAAACTATTTACAGATCAGACCACGACTCCATCTACCATTTCCTACTCTGCTGCAGTCTCCCGCTCTGTAGCAACATCATCTATTTCGTGCCAGACTGACTTGTCATGGGTCAAGTCAGAAAAACCTGTTGCTACTATTCAACTCACTCAACAGATTCCTGCCACTCACACTCATTCAGGATCTCAAACTGAGTTTCAGTCTGAGAAACTGTCTCATATGTCTCTGAAAGAATCAGAAAATCAGTCAAAAAAAGGGAAAAAGAAATTGAATAGAAAACCAGCACCGATCGTCCCTTCACCTTCAGAGGTTCCTTTACAGAACTCATTTGGGCCTCTGGATATGGAGGTTACTCTGTCCTCACAGGACGGGCGGAGGAGCAGTTCCTCCTCACATTCACGCTAGCGATCTCCAACTGAGCCACCGTGACTCAATTGCCCAACATAATACAGTGGAATTGCAGAGGACTTAGGCATAATTTTAATGAGATACAATTATTAATACAGGATTTTCAACCGTCAGCATTGTGTCTTCAGGAAACATACCTGAAAACTACTGATCAGTTCAACTTACGACAGTACAATGACTATCATTCATTTTCTCCTCCGGGAGATAAAGCAGCGGGAGGTTCTACTATCCTGGTGCCACAGGGGATAATACATAGTCCTGTCCCTCTACATACCAATCTTCAAACTGTTGCTGTTCGTCTGACTCTGCACATTGCTTTTACGTTGTGCTCTTTGTATATCCCTCCTTCTTCTGATCTTCGACACTCTGATCTTCAAGGTCTGTTTGACCAACTCCCAAAGCTCTGCATCATCATGGGTGATCTGAACGGACACAACCCGTTTTGGGGAAGTGCAAATACAAGTTCTAAAGGAAAAATCATTGAGGAATTTATTTCTGACAACAACCTGTGTATATTTAATGATGATTCTGCAACATATTTACATCCAGCCACGGGCTCGTATTCTGCCCTCGATCTGTCACTCACAGACTCAAACTTGTATAATGAATTTGCATGGTCAGTCCATGATGACCTCTGCGGGAGTGATCATTTTCCCACTATACTTAAAACTGTTAATCCTATTGATGAGCCACCATCATGTCGGTGGAACTTTACCAAGGCTAATTGGTCCTTATATGAGGTACTGTGTACTGACAGAATAAAACATGATATTTTCCAGGATATTCCAGATCCAATACAGTTGTTTTCGGATTTACTGAATGACATTGCTGACCAAACCATTCCTAAGTCCTCTGCGAATCCCCATATTCGTAAACCATGGTTTACAAATGACTGCAAACAGGCCAGAAAGTGTAGAAAGAAAGCAGAAAAATATTTTCGCCGACATCCTACAGTCCATAATTTGGATAGAGTTAAAATTACAAATGCCAAGGCACGACGTGCTTTTAAACAGAATAAGCGTCAATCTTGGAGAAACTATGTCTCCAAAATAAATTCCCGCACGCCCATATCCAAGGTGTGGAATATGGTGCAAAAAATAAAAGGCAAGGGTTCAAGATCGTCTGTTCACCATCTTAAAGAAGGTGACACGTTCTTAACGGACAAAACAGATATTGCCAATAAACTTGGAGAAACGTTATCAAAACATTCTTCAACATCTAACTATGTCCCGGAGTTTCAAAAATTTAAGAGACAACAGGAACAGATAAAAGTTCATTTCACTTCTGATAATGGTGAAGACTATAATGAAGTCTTCTCATTACATGAGCTACATACCGCCCTTGGGCAAGCTCATGACACAGCAACAGGAGCTGATAACATTCATTACCAGCTTTTAAAACATTTACCTGAATCTTGTCTGGAGACACTTTTAGACATATTTGATCAAATGTGGACATCAGGGAATTTTCCTACTTCATGGCATAATGCCATTGTAATACCAATACCGAAGCCTGGCCGGGATTTTACAGATCCCTCTAACTATCGACCTATATCCTTAACAAGCTGCGTATGTAAAACCATGGAGCGAATGGTGAATAATAGATTAGTTTGGTATCTGGAAACCAATAACTTTCTCACAAATATTCAGTGTGGTTTCCGGAAAAATAGAAGTACTATTGATCATTTAGTACGATTAGAATCCTTTGTTAAAAATGCTATTGTCAATAAACAACACGTAGTATCCATTTTCTTTGATCTTGAGAAGGCATACGATACTACCTGGAAGCATGGCATTCTGAAGGATTTACATGATTTTGGCTTGAGAGGTCGTTTACCTCATTTTATATCACAGTTTTTAACAGACAGGCAATTTCAAGTCCGAGTGGGTACAACCCTGTCTGACCATTATCATCAGGATCAGGGTGTCCCACAGGGCAGTATTTTGTCTGTCACTTTATTCAGTATAAAAATTAACAGTTTGTCAAAAGTTTTAAATGATTCAGTTGATGGATCACTTTTTGTGGATGATTTTAACATGTCTTGTCGTGGTAAAAATATGCACACAATAGAACGGCAATTACAATTATGTCTCAATAAAATTCATAAGTGGTGTCTAGAGAACGGGTTTAAATTCTCCAAATCCAAAACTAACTGCATACATTTTTGCAGGAAATATAAACCGCATAAAGACCCTGAGCTATTTCTAAATGGCACCCCTATCAAAGTTGTGAAGGAGGCCAAGTTCTTGGGACTTATTTTCGATAGCCATTTAACTTTTTTACCACACATTAAATACCTTAAAGCTAAATGCCTGAAGGCACTTGATTTGTTGAAAGTCGTTTCTAATTCACAGTGGGGAGGGGATCAGACAACACTATTGCACTTGTACAGGTCCCTGATCCTTTCAAAACTTGATTACGGCTCCATTGTTTATGGTGGGGCCTGCAAAAGTAACTTAAAAAAACTAGATACTATCCATCATCAGGGCCTGAGGCTTTGCCTTGGAGCTTTTCGAACGTCTCCAATCCACAGTCTGTATGTAGAAGCGGATGAACCTTCTCTTAAACATCGCCGTCTGAAATTATCTTTACAATACGTTACTAAATTATATTCAAATCAGTCAAATCCAGCTTTTAATTGCGTCTTTAATCCTCTCTACCAAGATCTTTACAATAAAAAATCATCTCTCGTTCCACCACTCGGAATAAGAATCCAGTCTGCCATGTTTGCTTCTAATATTAAATTGCATGATATTGCTCCCTTTCAACTGTTTTCATCACCTCCTTGGCAAATGGTAAGGCCAGAGGTTGACCTCACATTAAACAACTTAAAGAAATCAGATACTAACCCATTAATTTATCAACAAGAATACAATCAATTAAGAACCACTTATAACACTTATAAATCTATATTTACTGATGGTTCCAAGGATGGTGGTGCTGTTGCTAGTGCCACTGTCATTGGATCCAGGACAATATCTTCACGATTACCAGATAACAGTTCTATCTTTACAGCAGAAGCAAACGCCATTTTTACCGCACTACAATATATCAAAAGCCAATCTAAACATAAACAATTCATTATTTTTTCAGATTCTCTATCGTGCCTTCAGGCGATTAAAAATATATCATGCAAACATCCACTTTTAATCAACATCCTTGAGTTATTTAATGATCTTACGACTGGCCAATATGACATCGTCTTTTGTTGGTTACCAAGCCATGTTGGTATCACTGGTAACACAATGGCTGATGCTGCTGCAAAAGCAGCACTCAACAAATCTGTGACACCACTTCTGATCCCGTACACTGATTTCAAACCCATGATTAGATCTGACATCCGAGATTTAATGCAGCAGAAGTGGGACGCCCAAGTAGGTATCAATAAATTACATCAAATTAAACCTAATATTGGTTACACCTACTACAGATTTGAAGAGGTCATTTTAAGACGATGTCGTATTGGTCACTCACGTTACACTCAGGAGTATATTTTAAAAGGTGAGGATCCTCCATTCTGCATCCCTTGTGATGAAAGAGTCACAGTCAAGCATGTCCTGCTTGACCGTCTTGATTTTTCCATCACAAGGGATAGCTATTTCAAAGTTTCATCACTCAAGGATCTTTTTAACATAAACTCTCATTTAATTATTGGTTTTTTAAAGGAAATTGAATTGATTAATAAATTTTGATGTAGAAAGTTCTATATTTTATAAATTGGTAATATATCATTATGAACTGAGATTGTTAGTGGTTGTACCCTTGATGGGGGTTGAAGTAGCGTAAAATTATTGTCCCCCAGAGAGGGTACGTAAGCCCACTTCATTCAAAGTAATTTATATATGCCAGGTTTTTAATCATAGAATGATTGTTTGTTTTAAATTTTGGCTACATTTCTCCATAATCACCAATAACTGAAGGGATGGTGTAAATCCTGCCGGGGTCCATGCAGGTAGCAAAGGTACTGTAAGTCCCCATGGTCCCTGGTATGGTGGCCTAGCTTTGGTTGTTGGTGATCAATAGCCTGTTTTTATGATGCGTCGTCTGTCCTAATCCAATCATTTTATTGTTCTAAAACTAGTTTTAAAGTTATAATCTGTGATATATTGCTAGTTGTTGTACTGTCCTTTGACGACAGTTTTTTAATATATGCTATAGCTTGTTCAAGTTACGATATGGCTGAAATATTGCCGATGTGACTCTAAATATTAACTCACTCACTCACATAATAGTAGTTTCCTCCTTGGTAACTCGGAATACCAAACATCATCCTTTGGTTTCTTGAGAGGCGTGATATATAATACATTCAGGACCTAAGAATGAGGGTTGACAGATACCTTGCGAGCCTCACATAAAAGGAATTGCACTTTCGTGGGATTTTCTGTTGTGGAGATTTATTGATGTCACAGAGGTATATTCACAAAGAAATTTGAGGCAAATGAACACATTGATTGTTTCACTGTGGCAATCAGTAATATAAGCAGGGATCTGTGAACTTTGGAAAATTGATAGCCACGAAAGGCCAATACTCAGATCAACTCCGACTTTTTCAACTGCACGACAGAGGTTTCACTTATCTTACCGTCAAACTATAGGTATCTTACTCAATTATGGATTATAATATCATTGGAAAATAATTCGCATTCGATATTTTAATTATTTCTCTACAATCTGATCAAAGTTAGTCACGTACGTCATTAATACTAGTAGGTTGTTAAATTGAATAAGAACTGTCCCACGTTTCCATCATTTGCTTTGCCCAGATACCAGAGTTGAAATACTCGTAGTACTGAGCTAGTTATTCAATTTTCAAAGAAAGTGACTGACACTTGCCTGCTTTTCAAACGACAAAGTGGATCTGTTCACGACTTCTAAATGTTCTCGAGTCTGTTGTAAAGCTGTAATTAAATCCTCTTCAGCGCCGTCACTGAAACTTTGAATGTAATATTTACGATCATTGTTAGCATTGGGTACATTTCAGAAAAATATATGTTTATATCTAACTGTTACGGTGGATATATACGACTGTATGCAACGTGTGCAACGTTGCCCTTTCCGTCCTTATCAAACCTAAGAGATATAAATTCCGTACTGTAGGAGATATGAAAGTCTTATGAATGAGATAAACTGTCCCAAGTAGGAAATAGAAAGCCCGACGTAGAAGATAAGCCCTACGTAAACTGTTTTATCTCCTACGGAAAAGAAAAAAAATCGATGTGACACCTGGCCATAGTTGACATAATACAGCTGCATGTATGAATTACATGCAATTTCACATTTGTCAAACTATTAACCCGTAAAATTGCAATGCATTGTCGTGGTGTTCATCCGTCACGATATGTACACAGGTCACTCGTGGTTTGCTAGCCATCGCCATAATCGTTGTGTGTGATCAAAGGGAGATGGAGGCACCATGATATCTCCGTTATTTCCTTGGTAGGAAGTGAGATATGACGCGTTGCGCTATTGAGCTGTCTATCCTTCTGCCCTGACACTTGTGTAATGTCAAACTACACAGAGTTCCATTCCATTAGATCCGCATTCGACAAACCTGAGGAAATGGAAGTGAGGGTGGCTGACCAGCATAATCAAAGAGAGGCATCAATGTCGGTGCAAAGTGTACACAGTACTGCAAACAAAACAAGCCTTGTGACCTAGGGACGCCTCGCACCAGAAAGTTTATCAAACGTGTAACCTACCACAGACTGACAAACGTCGGTAATCTCTCCAGTCCAGTACTAATGTGTATTCAAGACGCTTTAAGTCGGTGTAGTCATGGTCACAGATAGAATCAAGGCAAAACAATGCATATAATACAGTGTCATGAAACCCCTCCTTGATAAGTATTTGAGAGTTCAAGACACAAGAACATTATTGCAATATGTGTTGTTAATATGGCATATTGTGCGACCATGCCTGCCGAGCTGTTTCGCCTGGGTTTACTTGTAGCTGAGAAGATATATTTGTCTCGTATACAAAAGAACTAATGCATAGTTACAGATGGCATAATTGCTTTATAATAACACACAAATTGTGATGTACTATTAACCATTAATGTTTCCCCGGAATTTGAGTAAGTGGAGTGTAAGTATAATGGTCATCTGTGCACATGAACATGACTTTGTACCAAACAGGAGGAATGCGATTTCCCAATAATCTATCAAGGTATAGACATACTAACTTTGATGTTTCAACCAATCGCGCATCCACATTTCTATTTCACATCGTAAAACTGTTATTCATAGAAATCACAGTATGTTTAGCTCATGACAATAGTACACCGCCTCCGTGGTCTAGTGGTAGAGCGTCCGCCCTAGGAGCGCAAGGTCCGGGGTTCGATCTCCGGCCCCGTCATACCAAAAGATGGTACTTATTGTTACCCTGTCTGGCGCTCGGCATAAAGGGGCTAAAACAAGGACTGGTCGGCTCGGTCGCAGTATACTGTGTCTGAGTGGGTATTCATGTTAAACAGCGACATGGTATGTCACAGAGCTAGCAGTATAAATCGGCATGTCCGGACTAGTACAAGCACACACACACACACACACACACACACACACACGTGCATGCACGTCGCTATATAAGTGCAATAATCTTGGACGTATCTTTAAACCCAATTTCACCTCACCTCATGACAATAGTCAACGCGAAGTCTTAGGTGCTAGCGATTATAATATGTGAAGTCGGAAAGTTTAATGCGTAGGGGAAGTTGAGTTAAGGAGTCACCGATAGTTCCTTTCAAACAAACTTAAATATGTCGTTGTATGCCATCAAACATTGTTTTTCACCTTCAGACGTTGTCCCATGCATTACAGGTATTACACTTCCCACCTGTGGTGGACGCCCCTGGTGAACATATTAAGGAAATAGATATATTAAGGGCGTGTAATGTTAACAGTCATTGCCCGAACCAGACCCATCTTTAAGTTGGTAGATAGTTATAGTTTTCCGAGTGACTTCCTTTTTTACATTCCATGGTGGGTGGGGAAAAGGGTTGCTGAATCATTTTCTTTTTGACATGGCTTCCCAACACCCTGGTTAAAAAAGATGACACATCGAATCTGATGAAACAACTACGCCCACTCGATCTGACTATTGGCCACGTTTCTTGGTAATCGAAGCTTTAGACAAAGAACCATTCAAATTGAATCCATTTACAATATCCAAAGGTATCATTGGTATCTGCGGAGGGGTTACAAATGTCACAATGTCACTCTCCTTGTAGAATGTGCACAGATACAACAAGTTGTAAATTTTCGCACATTAAACGAGTTTGTCAATATCAAGGTTGCTGCCTCAGTGCAAAAGACAGTGAACTCGTGTAAGGTCATTGTGAGTGACAGATCTCGCTGCCTGTCCGGCATGACCGAAGACGAAATTACCAAGGAACTTGACCAACATTCCCTCACACCTGTCAAACGATTCACCATAAAGTAGAATGGTGTGATCGACCAGATCAACATCAAAGCTGGTTGCTGTAACATCAATCGAACAGAACAACACCTACCTCTTCACATTCATTAAATCGATCAAAGCTGGTTACTGTAACATTGGAGTGGAGGTGTATATCGCGAGTCCACTCTACACCTACACATCCCCTCTGCTACACATGCCAAGCGTTTGGCCATGGTTCTCCTGTTTGTTACTGCTGTGGTGCCAAGCACGAGGCCACTGACTGCAGGAAGGATGTGAAGTGTGTTAACTATCGTGGGGAACCATATGGTTTCTTCAAAACCCTGTCTTGAGTCCCAAATCATTAGAGTAAAAACTAAACAAAATGATTCAACAGACTAAGGACAAAGGATCCAAATGTGGAGTTCACCATCTCAAAGATGGTAATACAATTTTAACTACTAAATCTGAAGTTGACAACAAACTTTGCGAAACTTTGGCAATCATTCCTCATCTTCCAACCATAAACCTCAATTTAAGAGATTTCAAAAACAGCAGGAAAAGAAAGACTACAACGAAACATTTTCTCTCAAGCTAATAACACTGCAGCAGAAGCCGACAACATCCGCTATCAGCTCTTGAAACACTTGACCGATTTATGTTTGGAAACACTGTTTAATATATTTGATGAAATATGGACAACCGGAAATTTCCCTCAGTCGTGGCACAATGCTATTATCATACCTATACCAAAGCCTGGACGGGATCATACAGATCCATCCAATTACCGTCCAATATATTTAAATAGCTGTGTCTGTAAAACCATGGAGCGCATGGTCAACAATCGATTAATCTGGTACTTGGAGACCATTAACCTCCTGAGTGACATCCAGTGTGGTTTCCGAAAACAAAAACAGAAGTACCATTGAGCATTTGATGCGTTTAGAATCATTTATTTAACACTTTCATTGTCAACAAACAATATATTGTATCAATCTTTCAAACTAGAGGAGGCATATGGTATTTTAAAAGATTTGCATGAATTTGGATTGAGTCTATCAGTGTAGGACAAACACTTTTAAGCACGAGTGGGCTCTACCCTGTCTGATCGTTTCGATCAAGATCAGGGCGTCCCACAAGGCAGCATACTATCAGTCACACTTTTCAGCATACAAATTAATAGTCTACTAAAGTATTAAACAATAGTGTTGATAGTTCACTATTTGTGGATGATTTCAACATCTCTTGTCATGGTAAGAATATGTATACAATAGAAAGACAGCTACAACTCTGTCTTAACAATATCCTTAAATGGGCCAATGAAAATGTTTTTAAATTTTCTAAATCCAAAACAAACTGAATTAATTTTTGTCGTAAATACAAACCACATAAGCATCCAAATTTATTTTGAGATAGTACTCCTATCAAGGTAGTAGAGGAGGCGAAATTCCTGGGCCTCATATTTGACCGTCATCTCACATTCTTACCACACTTCAAATATCTAATGGCAAAGTGTCTGAAGGCTCTCGAATTGTTAAAAGTCGTTTCAAAGTGGAGAGGGGATCAGACAACCCTCCTTCACTTGTACCGATCGTTGATACGCTCCAAATTAGATTATGGTTCCATTGTCTATGGTGGAGCCTGCAAAAGCAATTTAGAAAAGTTAGACACAAGACACCATCAAGGCCTAAGAATCTGTCTTGGAGCTTTTTGGACCTTTCCAGTGGACAGTTGGTATGTGGAGGCCGATGAACCTTCCCTCGAACAACGCCACATTAAACTTTCACTGCAATACATCAAATAAATCAAAGTCTGTCCAACTTGGTTCCAACAGTTGGAATCAGAATTCAACCACACAACACACACACAAGACCTGATGAGGTCGTTTTACGACCATGTCGTATTGGCCACAGTCGGTTTACCCACGAAGACAGATGAGGACGAACCCCTTAAATGTATCCCTTGTGATGAAAGGTTCACCGTCAAGCATATATTTGGTTGCTGGAGATCTATACCCCGTTTTTATAATGTGTTGTTGAATCATAGGTTATTCTTTTAATTGTTCGAGCAACTAGTTTTACTTATAAACTGTGATAGTCTAGTTATTATACTGTCTATCGATGACAGGTTTTTATTCATCTAAATTTAAGTATTATAAATGTTCTCGTCACGATATGGCTGAAATACTGCCGATGTGACGTTAAATTTTAACTCACTCACTCACTCTTCCCGCGTAAGCGGGCATCACATTCTCACTTGAAAGAAACTGGTCTGTATAATATTTTTTTACTATGTATGTGAATAATTAATTGCTTGTTTTTTAAATTTGTTGTGATGATTTTCACAACTGACGTTGTTGAAAGCCCTGTCAAGGAGGTTGAAGGACCGTAAAATTATTGACCCCCCGTGTGACACGTAATGCTATCATAATCGACCGAACTATCATCAACCAGTGTTTTAAGCCCAACTCATTGTTGAATATATACTCTTCAAAAAAAGAAACTTGACACTGACTTTCAAAATGTAATAAAATGCGATTGTTTCAAAATAGGACACAGAAACCAAAAAAATGCTGTTTGAAGATCAATGTACACAATGTTCAAAACATAAATCGTGTAACCTAGACAGACACACGTACACGATACAGTTAATGTCACAGGGGTACAGAAAATGTCAGTATCGGTTGTGCCCACCACGCGCATCAATCACCGCTTGACACCGACGACCCATAGATGCAATCAAGTTGTCAATAACACGCTGTTGGATGTGCTGCCATTCATGCTGAAGTGCATCAAGAAGCGCCGGAAGTGTTTGGGGCGGTGGATTCCTTCTGCGAACGCGTCGATCTCACTCGTCCCACAGATGCTCAATCGGGGACAAATCTGGTGACTGGGCTGGCCAAGGTAATGTCTGGATGTTGTTGTGCTGTAAGAAGTCCTGACAAACACGTGCCATATGCGGTCGAGCGTTGTCCTTCTGGAACTGTCCACCATGAACGTTGACGTGAGGAAGAACGTAAGGCTGTAGGATCAAGTCTCTGTAACGCACACCTGTCAATGCACCTGCAACATGCACGAGAGGCGTCCTGCCACCGAGATGAATTCCGGCCCATACCATGACACTCCCGCCGCCAAATGGGACAACTTGCTGCACAAAGTTGGTGGCGTAACGTTCACCCCGACGTCTGTAGACACGTGCGCGCCCATCAGCACGTGTGAGTAGGAAACGGGACTCGTCAGTAAACAGTACATTTCTCCACCTTGCACGTGCCCATCTAACCCTCTGTTGGCACCAAATCAGACGGTCCGCCAGATGACGTGGGGTCAATACATGACGTCGAACAGGTCTTCGTGCAAAAAGTCCAGCCTCCCTCAGTCTGTTGAGTACCGTTTGATCTGATACTCTGCGTATCCCAGGGATCTGTGTGGTTGTAGACGTGGCTGTGGTAGTGCGGTCTCGGAGGTGTCGCAGCCGGATGTATCGATCTTGTGCTTGGGTTGCCACCCTTGGTCTTCCTGACCTTGGTCTGTCGTCAACTCTGTTGGCGTTGTTGTATCGGATCCACAGTGCGGAGACTGTCTGTCTGGATACGCCAAAGTGCCTGGCTACTTCTTGCTGAGTTGCTCCAGCTTGTAATCTCCCAATGGCGTTGTTCCGTTGAGCTGCATTCAGTCTTGACATTCTGTAGCCGCCTCTACTGTTGTTTTAAGGACTGTATGAACAGCCGTTGATGTGGATTTTTATACCCATTCAGCAGGGGGCCTAAATGCAGGATCCTGTGCTGCACGTTTTTTACAGGCAGTTGCGTTTGGATGAAGCTGTAAAATTGATCCCCAAACGCTACGTTTATGTGCTTTGCATGTGTTTTCGCGAATTATAGACGCATCATCTTCCTGTTTGACTTATTTGGTTCTCATTTAATGTAATTATTTTAGATAATTGGCAAAAAGTGGTTTTACATCTATGTCAGGTTTCTTTTTTTGAAGAGATTATTTTATTATTGGCTAGTATTGCGCACAACCACCAATAGTGAAAGTGATGACGTAAATCCTGCAGGGATATCGTGCATGAAGTTGAGGTACCGTAAGTCCTCATGATCCCAAGCGACGTGGGCTGGCTTTGGTTATTGGTGGCGTATAGCCCGTGTTTTAAACTGTATGAATTATATTGTTATGCCAAAATGTGTTTGATGAAATTTGTTTTTTAATATAACTTTGTAAATGTATATGGCTGAAATAATTCCGATGCGACGTTAAATTTTAACTCACCCACTCCTCACGCTTTTAAGGAAAACAGAATAGCTTATGATAGTATAAAGTGACCATTTTAGAAAGAACGAAAATCTTCTGAACTCAGTATACTCATAATTTACAGTTCACATGAGCTCAAATCAAGTGGTTATTTTAAAGTAAGCATCCACAAAAGGAAACTCAGAGCGCCAAACAATATGCTTGAATTAAACTGGACACTACTCGCCATCGTTCTGCAAATGTCAGCTCACTGGGCCTAATTTAGTTAAAATTATGTACATAGATTAAATTATGTACATGTTGTCTTGCTGGAACGTGGTCTGCAGTGGCCATGGAAAAATATACTGCTGTCGCATTTGGGCATCAGCTGTCTGCAATAATGTGAAGCTACAAAGTGTTATTAAATGCTCTAGTTAGGCATCCGTTGTCAGCCGTAAATTTGAAATAAAAGAGGGTCATTTTTGCCGAAGTGGGAAATCAAGTATGTGCAATATTGTGCATACAATATGAAACTCCTACCGGGTATGTTGGCCTGGGTTTTCATAGTCACTCATTCAGACCTGTACGGAGATATTCAATAAATATACATACTGGTACTACATGTTCATAAACACACAAGGAAACAACATATACTGAGAGGCAAAAGAAACGCATACTCAAATTTAAGTGTTAATTATTTTTTACTGAAATGAAATATACAACTGACAATCAATACAAATGACTAATTAAAGAGTACACTCTTACAGTTACTGTGTGACAAAGAATTAATGTCTATGAAAATGACGTCAAAGGCGAGTGGTGTCAATAACGAGTGTGTTCTCCTTGTGCAGCAATGCACGCTTGAAACCGGCGAGGCATTGAGAGACACAGTCGACGAATTGCAGCCTGAGGAATACGTCTCCAATGATGCAGAAGAGCTTGAGTCAGTTGTGGAACCGTCTGTGGAGGATTTTGTTGACGTCGGACACGGCGGCCAAGTTCATCCCACAAATCTTCTATAGGGTTCAAATCTGGGGACCTTGAAGGCCAGTCCAACACATTAACCTTGTTCTGTTGCAAGAAGGCATTTGTTATCCTGGCAGTGTGAGGCCTTGCATTGTCATGTTGAAAGACATGGCGACGTAAACCACGTTGAGTCAGTAATGGCAGCAGAACAGGCTGTAGAACATTGTCGATATAACGTCTGGCATTAAGGTTCCCCTGAATGCCGTTGACCTGGCAGACGTGAAGCGATTTCTGAGGTGTCTGTTAACGATTTGACGATCTTGTCTCTGTGACGTCACAGGCGGTGCACCTGGTCTAGGACGGTCCCTTACGCTGCCTGTGGTTCTCAACCGCTCATATAATCTCGATATTGTCGTTTGATGGCAATGGAAATGAGCAGCAACTTGTTTTTGGGTACGACCAGCATTTAACGTCCCCATTGCTTCAGTACGCTGATCTTGCGTTAACCGTGGCATTGTGTAGGCAAGTGATGGCAAAATGTCATGGTGTGCATTTATAGGGCCTACCTTTGAGGATTGCACGTGCATCATGCCTTTCACAAAATGTGCATCGATAGCAGCATTTCCAGTGGTGTGTTGCGTTTTGGTGATTGGCTTCGTTTCCAGAAACAGCTCTTGTTTGCAACCCATATGACATGTTTACAGTAATAAGCAACAGTGGACAGTGTCAACAAGGTAAAATGTAAACGGACCTCATATGTTCTTAAAAAATTATATCTTAAAATTGAGTATGCGTTTCTAATGCCTCTCAGTATATATGACCAAGATATATAATAAAAAAAACAACTCAAATATCCACTGTAATATGTGTATTAATTTGATCATAAGTCAAGTTTGCATTATGAAATTGATATTACTCTATTTATAAAACATTTATGTTAAATGTGACCCCTTTTTGTAGGTATGAGGAGACCCTGGTACCAGCAGGAGGTGTGATCGATTTGAGGCTGAAGGGAATGCTCATTCCACACAGAATGAAAAGCGTGAGGCACAATTTGAAATCAAGGAGATGCAGGTCCATGCTGAACTTTTAGAGAGAGAACCATCTGGTTCTTGCAGAATTTGCAAAACCAATCAGCTGTGGCCAGTTGCTTGTATCTGGTATACATGGCTCACTCATTAAAAATTGTGCTAAAATTTCCAGTTAGCTAGATTAAACACATCTCAGTCCATCTCATAGATGTCCATGTCAAATCGTTCGAGACGCAAATATTTTATTACACAATGTACTTACATATATTTAAACTGATTTCCACAACACTAGCTCTGTTTGATGGCACACGAACAGTATGTGTCAGAAACCCTCACTTCAGAATATTTCGTTAGACAAATCTGAGAATTCAATGAATTTGTGAAGAAATACACTGAAAGGCAAAAGACACGTCATGTGGATGTATCATATAAATATCTTTATTTTCAAATGCTTATATATGTAAGTAAAAACATCGGAGAAAGTCAGTGTTTGAAATTGACAGTCTGGGAAATGTTTTTGCGAATTGTGAATTTGGGGAGGCACCAGAAGACATCACAGCTGGGGGGTTGAAAATCAGTACCTGGTGTGGCCACCACCGGCGTTGACTACAGCTACACATCTCCTGTACATGAAGTGGACTAGCCTGTTGATGAAGGCCATTAGGATATGAGCCCATATACCCAGGAACGCTACACGCAGTTCTGCTGCATTTGTCGGCCTTGGGCGTACGTCATTGAGGCGGCGTTGGATCTCATCCCACAAGTGTTAAATGGGATTCAAATCCGGACTGAGGGCAGGCCAAGGCATGATTTGGATGTTGTGCTGCTGGAGGAAGTCCCTGGTGACTCTGGCAGTGTGGGGACGGGTGTTGTCTTGCTGAAAGGTGTGGTTTTGATGACGGGCAAAAAAAGGCACGATATGGGGTCTGAGGACTTGGGACCATGCAGGTAGCAAAGGTCCCCAGTATGGTGGTCTGCCTTCAGTTGCTGACGATCTATAGCCCGTTTTTATAATGTGTCGTCAGTTATAATCTGATTATTTTATTGTTCTAAAACAAGTTTTACAATTAGAATCTGTGATATTTTGCTAGTTGTTATACTGTCCTTCGACGACAGGACTTAAGATATTATATAAATGCATAACTTGCTCAAGTCACGATACGGCTTAGACAATGCCGATGTGACTTTAAATATTAACTCACTCACTCACTAAGGACTTGGTTAATGAAGCGGAGAGCTGTGATGCCATTACCCCTGCCTGGACAAATATTCTGAAAAACCACATGTCCCACTCTCTGGTTCAGTCCGATTCCACCCCAAACCATGATGCTTGGGCCGCCCCACGGGTCTCGTTCCATAACACAAGCATCGGCATAACGTTCGCCCCTCCTTCGCCAGACCGTGACTCTGCCATCCACCGTTGAAACACAGTAGCCACTTTCATCAGTGAAGATGATTATTCTCCATTGCTGTTGACGCCAATTTTGATGCTGCCTGGCCCATTGCAGTCGGTGACGATCTCTCAGGATGGGTACACGAGCAGGACGGTGGCACGAGATGTTGTTGGCAGTTAGGCGACGTCGGACTGTACGATCACTGATGGCACGCTGGTGGTTGCCTATGGTTTGCCGAGCTGTTTTAGTGGCCATTCGGAATCGGTTCTGCAGATGTTGGCGTATCATGAACCGATCTTGTCTGGGAGTTATGACTCTAGGACGACCACTACGCGGTCGGTCGTCGGTGGTGTTGTGGCGATGTTGCAAACGATATATCGTGCTGACGTTGACATTGAATGCATTTGCAACGACCTGTGCACTCTGGCCTGCTTGCAGTCTTCCGATCGCTTGTTGTCTCTCATTTCCTGATAATCTTGGCATGGCTGATGAATCGAAATAACGAAAGCCAGCCTAACAGTTTTGGGTGTCTTTTATACCCATACCATCCTCGATGTGCACGCGCATCATGTTTTGACAAGACTTTTCCGCAACTGAGTCCCATTGCACTTTTGTAGGCTACGTTTGGACAAAGCACTCCATTTTAAACTGAATTGTTAAATTGACTTTAAGGCAACAAAAAGAAGCAGTAGAACGTTAAATGAGTTTATTAACCACAGAACATGTAACTGGTAGTGTCTGTTAAGTTTTATCAGTATTTTTAGAAGTGATGTTTCTTTTGCCTTTCAGTACACATGAAGATGTCAATTGTATGCGTGCAATTTAATACGTGTTCTACCATTAAACACTTAAAAACATTGTGCCCAGTCACTTTGATTTAATTTTCAAAAAATAACAGGATCATCTGCATGTTCAGAAGTATTATTACAGTTAAATGCAACTTTCATACCTACTGATTCAAATTAATTTGACTAATTTAACATGCATTCGGAATATTTATTCCATAGTCCTTACATCTAAGTTAAGTGGCGTTTCATTCATCCCCACAGATTGTCCACACATCGCACGATGCTTGAAATATAATAATTATTAATTACCATATACACATATTTAACTATGAAGCAAAACTGAATTTGTGTTTCATGAAAGGTTGTGAATGATTATGGTATATTGAAAAAAAGCCAAAAACGTTTGCATTCATGGCCGTTGCAATATACATAATACAGTATAACTATAACCTTAATAATCACATTTAAGAATACTGTAACATCCTTAAAAACATTAAAAGTAAAGGAAATAAAAGATAGGGTTTACAGCCATCGTTTTGTTTGCCGTAGCCAATTCATGTTACGCCCATCGAAATCCGTTTGAGTGATGCCGATCAAAACAACAGCATATGACATGAACTGGCCATTGTTATTGAGTGTAAAATCACAATATACCTACTTTTAAGATTGTTGATAAACCCATCGCGGTTATGCCGAAATCCCTTGTTCAACTGGGAACTCCCCGCACTCTTAGAGTGGCTTTGAACATAATCCTCGACGAAACTGAACGAAAGGCGATAAATCACTTTTGTTTGCTTTGCCGCCATGCGGGTATAACCTCGTTCGAGTTTGACCTCGGGGTCATGCATAAATACTGAGAGAGGTATATTACATACATGTCGTCACTTTCTCTGATCAAGGCCGTAGTTAAAAACATTTTGTCATGTAATAGCACTGTTTCTAAAATCTGGCTTCGGGTATGAATAGTTGATTCGTCTAGTCAGACATTTTACGATTCTTACCCTATCGGATAGTTGGCACCATATACATTCCAGCAGTCTCAGCTGGCTAACGTCACATTTCACAACAAGTCAGCTCTACTTCTGAAGGATAATTTAATTTCTAAGACATTGGGAATGAAAGGAATTAAAAAGAAATTCTTTTTATAGTCATATTTAAGAAACCTACATGTATTTTACCAAATTCAAAAACGTATACACCCGTTCTACATTACGTTCCTGTACCTGTGCCTGTACCATTCGATTCACTCGCGAACGACTTTGAAGTGAATACATTGACAGTGTACATGTATAACTTTTAACTGCATAATATATATTCATGATTATCAATTATTCTCGTTCCTTATTCGAACACATTGTGAATCTAAATCTGCAAGATGACAGACAAAATCCTTCTTTGTACAATGCAGACAATACCATCGTAGCGGCTGATAAAACATACAATTATTGAAGTATCTCTGTGTAATTAATTATTTGTTCTCGTTCAATCTATTGTACTTAACATTTGAAGTCATGTTACAGTTTCAAGGAGTACTTCAGTGGTGTGGTATTATGAATAAAATGGAATATGAATAGTGAAAAACAGTCATCATATGGGTTTTGCATGTATAACCTGTCTTCCAACACCACGCGACCGCCTCCGTGGACTAGTGGTAGAGCGTCCGCCCGGAGAGCGGCAGGTCCGGGGTTCGATCCCCGGCCGCGTCACACCAAAAGACGTTAAAAGATGGTACTTGTTGTTACATTGTCTGGCGCTCGGCATTAAGGGGCTAAAACAAGGACTGGTCGGCTCGGATATAGTATACTGTGTCTGAGTGGGGTATTCATGTTAAACTACGGCATGGTATCTCAGTGGGCTAGCACTATAAATTGGCATCAGCCCGGACTAGTACAAACAGCCACACACACACACACACACATACACACACACACACACACACGCACACACACACACGTGCATGCACGTCGCTATATAAGTGCAATACTCTTGGACGCGACGTTAAACCCAATTTCACCTCACCTCACCTCCAACACCACGCGGCACTCGTGAAGAGCAACCTCCTCGTGGTGAGTGTGGAACCGGGGCAGAATATTTCCACAGCCCCCCATTGCTGGTCGTATGAGGCGACTAAAATGGGCAACCTGTTTGCCGTGGGTTGCGTCCCTGGATTCTGGTTGTTGAGGGCACTGGTTCATGGAACTGTGTTCCTTTGCCCACCACGCTACTTTGACCCTTACTTCGCCTAGACGGGTGGTAAGATGGGCCCGGTCTTATCAATCGGCTGGTCATGCCAGGCCCTGTGCGTAATATTGTATCTGCATACCTGTGTTGTATTTTAATGTATATTTTGGTCTTGGTCATGTTAAACTTGTATGTACTCACACTTTGTGATGGAATTCATTGCCTAGAGTCTTATGCCAGAAGGCGGTGGCTCATGGGCCAATCTGGCATTATTGACCTCCGGGTTCTATTTGTCATCAGATAACTGTCTAGGGCGGAACCAGCCTTACTTTTATTCTGTTTGACAATTTTAGCTACCTGTGTCTTTTCTGCTGGAGTATAGCACCCTTGTAACCCTGGTGTTTGTAGTCGGCTTCCACTGCAGCACCGTCCTTGTAGACACTCCATGGTGGGTAGGGAGCAGGGTTGTTGAATATCATTTCTTCCATTATGGATACCCCACAGTTTTCTGGTTCTCGATCAAAAAATAAAAGAAGGCATATTGATACAGATACTGCAATACTTTCTGCTGAGGAATCTGTACAAAACATCGATTCTTGGCCACGATTTCTGGTTGTTGAAGGGGTTGATGGTGAGCCTCTCAAACTCAACCCCTTTGTAGTTTCCAAATCTATTGAAGGTATTTGTGGTACAGTGAAAAATGTTACTCGTCTCAGGTCCGGTTCCCTGCTTGTGGAATGCGCGAGGAGACAGCAATCACTGAATCTACTCAAAGCCCAACATTTTGCAAATACAGAGATTGTTGTCTCTGTGCACAAAACCCTCAATTCCTGTAGAGGCATTGTACGTGACCGTGCAAAGTGCCTCTCAGACATGTCTGAAGAAGAGATTGTTGCAGAATTGAAATCTCAAGGTGTTTCTTCTGTAAAACGGTTCACCAGGAAAGATGGTGATACTATCATTAAAACAACTACGTACCTTTTCACATTTACCCTCACGAAGCTTCCTTCCTCCATTAAAGCCGGTTATTTCAACATCGGAGTAGATGTATATATACCAAATCCACTCCGTTGTTTTAAATGTCAACAGTTTGGACATGGAGCCAAATCCTGTCGCCATCCCCAAGTTTGCTCCCCCTGCAGTAAGACCCATGATAGCACAGACTGCTCAGATACTGTCAAATGTGCAAACTGTAGTGGTGACCATATGTCAACCTCCAAATCATGTCCCTCTTTTGTGACACAGACAAAAATACTAAAACTGAAATACACAAATGATATTTCATTTACAGATGCGAAGAAGTTGGTTACAAGTGAATCAACCTCTTCCACTTCTTCACGTACGTATTCTGCTGCAATCTCCTCTTCTCCGCTCAAGGCTGATAATAGCTGTCAAACAGCTATTAGCTGGTTATCCACAGATCAGAAAATTCTGTATCAAATAGATGCTGACATCTGCCCTTCATCAGCTGCACAAACTGAACCGCTGCCAGAAGCTGTGCCTTTGCCAGAACCTGTTATCCAACCAGACTGTGTACCTGAAATGAAACTTACTAGACAACATACAAACAAAGAAAAAAAACAAAGAAGGAAAGAAGCAAAGGCCCTTAAACATGTTGAGGAGCCTTTGTCATTAAATGTTCCTCTGGAGGTTCATAGCGCCTTTGAATCTCTAGATATGGAGGTCACTCCATTGCTCCCAGTACAGCGTAGAGGACCTTCCCCCCGCTCACGATCTCCAATTGAGCCTCCATGAGTTGCTCTTTTAATTTAATACAATGGAATTGTAGAGGATTTCGGAACAATTTTAATGATCTTCAGCTATTAATTCAAGATTTCAAGCCATCCACCTTTTGTCTACAGGAAACCTTCCTCAAAACTACTGATAATTTTGATTTAAGACAGTACGATTCTTACCATAGCTTTTCTCCTCCAGGGGATAAGGTAACTGGAGGATTTTCTGTTTTGGTGAGGCAGGGCATAATTCACAGTCCTGTTCCTCTCCATACCCCTCTTCAGGCTGTTGCAGTACGTATAACATTGAATATTGTTTTTACTTTGTGTTCTTTATACATTCCACCATCTTATTCTCTGCGACAGTCCGATCTTCAGGCACTTTATGACCAACTCCCTAAGCCCTGTGTTATCATGGGAGATTTGAATGGCCATAACCCACTTTGGGGTAGTAATGACAGCAATTCAAAAGGTAAATTATTGGAGGATTTTTTCATTAATAACGACTTATGTATTTTCAATGATGGTTCTGAAACGTATCTCCATCCTGCAACTGGAACGTATTCTTGTCTGGACTTGTCAGTTGTCGATTCTGATTTACTAAGTGAATTTGAATGGTCAGTCCACGATGACCTTTGTGGAAGTGACCATTTTCCTACTGTCTTAAAATCTGTGTCACCTTCTGATGTACCTCCGTCATCGAGATGGAATTTTACTAAGGCCAGCTGGGCTTCATATGAAATACTTTGTACTACCACACTAAAACCTGAAATGTTTCTCAATGTTCCTGACCCTATCCAACTTTTCTCTGACGAACTGAATAAAATAGCTGAAGAATGTATCCCGAAGTCCTCCGCAAATCCTCACATTCGAAAACCATGGTTTACCAACGACTGCAAACAAGCAAGGAAGGCAAGGAAAAAGGCTGAAAAGCACTTCCGACGCCATCCTATGGTCCATAATCTCAATCAATTCAAAATTGTCAATGCTAAAACCAGGCGTACTTTTAAACAAAACAAACGCCAATCTTGACAAAATTATGTGTCCAAAATAAATTCACGCACGCCGATGTCCAAGGTGTGGAACATGACTCAGAAAATTAAAGGTAAGGGTAATAAATCAAGCATACATCATCTTAAAAATGGCGATCAGTTATTAACTGATAAATCAGATATTGCAAATAAACTGGGTGAAACTCTAGATGAGCATTCCTCCTCGTCTAACTATGTACCTAAATTTCAAAAATATAAAAAGCAGTAGGAAAAGAAACCTATTAATTTTAATTCAGATAACGGGGAAGATTATAATGAAGTCTTTTCTATTCATGAGCTCCTTACTGCCCTTGGGCAAGCTCATGATACTGCTTCAGGGGCTGATAACATACATTATCAACTCCTGAAACATTTACCAGAATCATGTTTGGAAACCTTACTTTTCATATTTGATGATATATGGACATCCGGAAAATTTCCTTCTTCGTGGCATGATGCCATTGTTGTTCCTATACCGAAACCTGGACGGGATCATACCGTTCCATCAAATTATAGACCAATTTCATTGACTAGTTGCGTTTGCAAAACCATGGAACGCATGGTCAATAATAGATTAACATGGTACTTAGAATCCAATAATTTAATTACAAATATTCAATGTGGATTCCGTAAAAATCGTAGTACCATTGACCATTTAGTTAGATTGGAGTCATTCGTTAAGAATGCCATTGTTAACAAACAGCATGCAGTGTCTATCTTTTTCGATCTGGAAAAAGCATATGACACTACATGGAAGCATGGCATTTTAAAAGATTTACATGACTTTGGATTGCGAGGCCGTTTGCCTCAATTTATATCCAAGTTTTTAACTGACAGACAGTTTCAGGTCCGCGTGGGTTCTACCTTGTCTGATCATTATAGTCAGGATCAGGGTGTCCCACAAGGCAGTATTTTGTCTGTCACACTGTTTAGTATAAAAATAAATAGCCTGTCTAAGGTTTTAAACGATTCCATTGATGGATCTTTATTCGTGGATGATTTTAATATTTCCTGTCGTGGTAAAAATATGAATACTATTGAAAGGCAACTACAATTATGCCTAAACAAAATCCAAAAGTGGTCATTAGAAAATGGTTTTAGATTTTCAAAATCTAAAACTAATTGTATACATTTTTGTAGACAGTACAAGCCTCACAAGGACCCAGATCTAGTTTTAGATGGCACTCCTATCAAAGTTGTAAAGGAGGCCAAGTTCTTAGGCATTATTTTTGACCATCATTTAACCTTTTTGCCTCATATCAAGTATTTGAAGACCAAATGCCTGAAGGCACTTGACCTGTTGAAAGTTGTCTCCAACGCAAAGTGGGGAGGGGATCAGAAAACTCTCCTTCAACTATACAGAGCTCTCATACGCTCCAAACTGGATTATGGCTCCATCATTTATGGTGGAGCTTGCAAAAGTAACTTAAAACTGCTTGATTCTATCCAACATCAAGGACTCAGGCTTTGCCTGTGTGCCTTCCGCACATCTCCTATATCTAGTCTGTATGTTGAAGCTGATGAGCAATCCCTTAAAGACCGCCGCCTAAAATTATCTTTACAGTACATCACGAAACTATATTCAAATCAATCAAATCCTGCATATGACTGCGTTTTTCATCCTCATCATGTAGACCTCTATCATAAGAAACCGTCGCTTGTTCCACCCCTTGGAGTAAGAATACAACCTGACATTTCTGCTGCAAATATTGATCTCACAATCATATCTCCGACTCAAATACTCTCGTCTCCTCCGTGGCAACTAGTAAAGCCACAGGTAGATCTTTCATTAAAGGCACTAAAGAAATCAGACACCAATCAACTCATGTATCAGCAAGAGTATAATCAATTAAGAAGTGCATACAATACTTACAAGTCTATATTTACAGATGGATCCAAGGATGGTGACGCAGTTGCTTGCGCCACCGTCCTCGGATCCAGAACCATATCATCCAGATTACCAAATGAAAGTTCCATTTTTACAGCAGAATCGCAGGCAATATTAACAGCTCTCAAATATATAAATACTCAGTCCAAACATAATAACTTCATCATATTTTCTGATTCCCTTTCTTGTCTTCAAGCCATTAAGAATATTGCATATGAACATCCACTTTTACACGAAATTATAGAATTATTTAATGATCTTGCTACTGGCCAATATGACATGGTCTTTTGTTGGTTACCAAGCCATGTTGGTATCATTGGTAACACAATGGCTGATGCTGCTGCAAAGGCAGCACTCAACAAATCTGTGACACCACTTCTTATTCCATACACTGATTATAAACCCGTGATTAGATCTTACATCCGTGATCTAATGCAAAAGAAGTGGGACACCCAAGTAGGTATCAATAAATTACATGAAATTAAACCAACTATCGGTTACACCTACTTGGGCTGTCAGTCCAGATTTGAAGAGGTCATAATGCGACGATGTCGTATTGGCCACAGCAGATATACACATGAGCATATATTAAAAGGTGAGGATCCTCCGTTTTGTGTCCCTTGTGATGAAAGAATCACGGTCAAGCATGTCCTGCTTGACTGCATTGATTTTTCCATCACAAGGGATAAATATTTCAGTGTCAAAACAGTCAAGGACCTTTTTAGTCAAGTTCATTCTCATTTAGTATTGCACTTTTTAAAGGAAATTGATTTAATCCATAAATTTTGATGTACGTAATATGTTTTTATATATTGGTAGTGCTAATATATAACTTAGATTGTTAGTGGCTGTACCCTCGAAGGGGGTTGAAGTAGCGTAAAATTATTGTCCCCCTAAGAGGGTATGTAAGTCCCACATCATTCAATGTATTGTTATGCATACCAGAATTTTAAAACTTGGTATTTTTGTCATTTTAATCTAAGGCTTAACTGATAAACTATCGCCAGTGACTGAAAGGTGATATAAATCCAGCCAGGGCCCGTGCAGGAAGCAAAGGCACTGTAAGTCCCCATGGTCCCTGGTATGGTGATCTCCCTTTAGTTACTGACGATCTCTAGCCCATTTTTATATTGTGTTGTTAATTCTTTCTGCTTTTATATGTTCCTCAACTAGTTTTAATACACTCTGTGATATTCTAGTTATTGTACTGTCCTTTGCTGACAGTTTTTTTTATAAAGTATACATACTTATGTGTTATTAATGTATTAATTCTCGTCACGATATGGCTGAAATATTGCCGATGTGACGTTAAATATTAACTCACTCACTCACTCCAACACCACGCTTGTTCCGACGCCCGGAGGTCATAAAACTTATATTGGTCCTATGAAAGAGGCAGATACTCCGCAATCGTTCCACTATAGTGTTTAAGGAGCTACGCAGACATTTTACAAACATTCTGCGTAGTCGCCGAAACCGTTTTGTGAAATAAAGTAAAAGACTTTTGCGTTGTAATGTAGATTGAGTTATTACACAACCGTAGCGTTGTACGAGTGGTACAGTCCATGGATAAGAGTACTGGTATTCATATCATTTTCACTGTTGTTTAGCGGGACAAGGGGGAGACATGAAATGAGAAAGTAGACTCTATCAACATCTGTCAGGGTCAGAAGAGTCGCGCCGAGTTCGATAATATCTAAACAGAGTGATATCAGACCGGCACACACTATGAGTAAGAAGGTAAGAAAAGTTCATTGCACACAGGTCGCCTTGTACCCTGCCCGGACGCCATATTGAACACAGACGAACTATGAGTGAACACTTTCGTCAGAAAAGTATATATTATCGGCCTAGTGTGCTTAAATATGCAAAATAGAAAACGAAAAAGTAGTAAAATCGTAGATATCTGACAGGGTGCATCTTCCCGAGGCAAGAGAGTTAACTGACTATAAAAATCCAGTTTCCGCCCTTGCCGAACAAGGCTGGTATTATGGAGTTACATTTTGGCTGGACTAACGAGTCTATGCATAGTTCAATCAAATTTGCGCACCGAAATTGAAATCCGGTTCGTAAACTGTCGTGCAGATTAGGTCGATTGCAGAATTTGCAAAGCATGTGCACCACCAACTCGTTGTCAACAGATATTTTCCAAATCTTTTCATGTTTTTAATCAAGGAGCTCACGTGATTTGATGCATTTCGCGATGTAAGACCCGTTTTATCACAATATAGATCTTGATTATCGATCAGATCGTTTTGACTGGGCGCCACCATTTTGTGTGAAGCAAACGCAAGTGATACGAGAGGTGGAATCTGATTGGTCCATAGGAGAGGCTTAGAAGGGACATACCTGGCAATAGCCACTGGTGCCGCTACGATCGAGCCCAGTAATTCTAGCCTAGTTCGGCAACATCCATACAAAATTAATATCATTAATTGGTAATTTCAGCATGGATTCGGATTGATTTCTGTGGAAAGACTGAGGTACTGCAGAAATTTGGTGAAAAGATGGAAAAATTGCAACAACAAAAACAACACCGTGAGAGCCTGGCGTCGAAACACGCCAATTTGACATGCACGTGCATCATCACTTTTTGGGCTGTAATAAAACTGGCTTTTCCTTTACATGCCATCACAATCTTACAGCAAGTGAATAGCGAAAACATGCCCACGACTGACGGAAGCCAAACGCAACAACGCCATCGGCAGACTGCAAACAGAAGAAACATCTTCAGCTGTGGCCAGGTTTATTCAACGTATCACCAAGCATCATTACAAGACTGTGGAACGGTTATCAGACACACGGGACAACATGGGACCTTCACAGATCCAGTCGACCACGTATTCCTACTAGAGTATAGGACAGATTCATACGGCAATGTGACTTACGTGAAAGAACCACCACGGCCACCTCTAAAACTACGGCAATACCCGGATTGCGTATATCAGCCCAGACAGTGAGGAACCGCTTACTTACGCGCTGTAGGTATTCCCACTAGCCGACCAGTTCGAGGTGATCGGACCTGCATCATCGGCTACGACGTCAGTGGTGTCAAGGTCACAGAGTATAGCCGAAACTGCGATGGAGACACGTTCGGCATTTTGACCAGTCACGTTTTATTCTTCGCCGTGCGGATGGTGAGACGTCGTGGGGAACGTTATGCACGAAATTGCACACAGGAAGTGGATCCAACAAGAAAACGTCCGACCTCATACGGCAAGACTGACAACAACATTTTTCAGGAATCACAACATCCAGGTTCTGCCATGGCCCTCCAGGTCTCCAGATTTAAACCCAATCGAACACTTGTTCGATGCACTGGATCAACGAACCACAGCACCCCTGAAGATCCTGTGATTTGTTGCGGTAAATTCACACATTTGTAAAAGCATCTATTTAATCACGACAACAATCAGATATTGTTCAGGAAGCGTGCCAATTCAGCCGTTTCCAGCCGAATTCGTCCCGATTCTCCCGTTCTCAATCAGAATCTGATCCGATTTGTATCTTCCGCATGGTAAAAAACTGTCCCGACAGCGTCCCGATTCTCCCGAATGCGATCCGATAGAGATTATACAGTGACCGGACAGTGAATCGACAAAGACGGTTTGTATTCGGCACGATCTGGACGCAATCTGGTCTTAATCGACAAGAAACGGCAATGAACAATTTCTGCAAATCATGCCCGTTCATCACGACATCGTCCCGATCCACAGGACACCATCCAGACAACACAGGACATTGTTACGATTTTGGTCCGATACAGCAGAATCTGTCACGACATAGTCACGAAATAAGGATACGACGACATGCACCAACTAATTCAGTGAGCATGACCACCCGATCACGGTTTGTACCCTCGTTGGATTGCTGGAGACCAGTTGTAACCCGGAGTAAGAACGCCAATACAGTGCTTGCTACGCAATGGCGATCAGTGTAAACCAAACATTTTTATTACTGTTTACATTGCACTTATATACTCAACAACGAAAGTTCCCGTGACACCAATAGTTTAGTGTATTCTTCAAACAAGTAAAGTTTGTTTTTCAATATGTAGAGCATGTATGGAATCAAGTCACAAAAACGCAACTGCTACATAAAAGCATGCACTCCATGCAAAAGTTGACTTTTATGCAAGCCATATGCATTTCACTACCCAAGAATGGGTATAAAAACATGTGCGTTAACGGGATTGCGTATGCATTGTTTAGCATCGTGCTGACAACCACACAGAAAAACAACAAAATTACGCAATTATTCAAGAATTACGAAATGCCACGCGTCTGCGAGCCATTGGTATGCTTGAAGCAGGATTGAGTCAACGTGATGTTGCAAGACAATTTAACGTCCACAGAAACACCATTTGGTGGTTATGGCAACGCTGGCAACAGATGAATGCAGTCAGAGACCATCCTCGGAGTGGTAGGCCACGCGTAACCAATAATCGACAAGACAACTGGCTTCGAACAACACACCTACCAAATCGATTCCAGCCAGCAACAGTGACTGCAAGAAGCATCCCTGGCCTTCGACGAATATCTTCACAAACCGTACGTCGTCGCCTCAGATGTGCAGGGATTGTCGCCAGAAGACCCACCAGACGTCCCATTTTGACAGGAAACCACCGTCTAACACGTCTACAGTGGTGCAGACATCGTCTACGCTGGACGGCCATGCAGTGGGCGCAAGTTCTATTCACTGACGAGTCTCGTTTTCACCTCAGCCACAGTGATTGAAGGATTCGAGTGTACCGACGTCGAGGTGAACGTTACGTCAATCATTGTTTCATGGAAGAAGATCGGTTCGGGGGCGGCAGCGTTATGGTAGGGGGTGGGATTACAGCAAAACAGAGGACCCGTTTGATAGTGGTAGAGGGAAATCTCAATGGACAGCGCTACCGCGACGAGATCATGTGGGGCCCTGCTGTTCTACCGTTTTTGCGTCGTCATGGCCCAGGCATTACCTTTCAACATGACAACGCCCGGCCTCATATTGCTCGACTTGTTCAGGACTCTCTTCAACAAAACAACGTGAATGTCATCCCCTGGCTGGCTCGCTCCCAATTAATCTCTCTCAAATCGTAGTAGAATCTCGTAGTAGAGCGTCTGTCCGGAGAGAGGAAGGTTGTTGTTACCCTGCCTGGTGCTTTGGCATTAAGGGGCCAAAACAAGGACTGATCGGCTCGAAGTCAGTATACTGTGTCTGAGTGGGGTATTCATGATAAACAGCGGCATAGTGTATTAGTGGGCTAGCCATTAGTCCGGACTAGTACAAGCAGCCACACACACACACGCATACAAGTCACTATACATACACACACACACACATACACGCATACACGTCACTACATAAGTGCATTATTCTTGAACGCAACGTTAATCTCCATTTCACCTCAATATGCATTTTGGTGTGGGTCTATACATTACAGTGTCGTAGCGTTGTGGTTTAAAGTGTTCGCAAAGCACGCCGAAGGCCCGGGTCCCCTTTCCCACATTGTGTGAAGTCCATTTCTGTCCACGTCGTGAACTTGGCTGGAATATTACTATAAGCAGCTTTAAACCATACTCACTTACCACACAGTTCTCGACTGCGCCTGAAGTATACGGAGGGCAAATACATAACTCCCAATAGCGTTAGATTATACTGATCGCCGGTTCCTATATTGATACTGAACAGGAAACATATTCTTCCGGTGGCGAGGTGGTCACATCCTTCTCGTGCCAGTTGATTATCGGTCACCAGGCAAAGTCGGACATAAAATATATTATTCTGACATCGAATGGGCTAGAAATAATTTATCCATAAATCGACCCATTTGTGAAAGTAGCCTCAGCAAATGATTTTGATTACCTTCAAACGCTAAAGGTCACCTTGTGTTCTGCTATAATCTTGACCATGACAGGTGTGTGGAGTACACTATTCCCAAGGAAATCAATTACCTCGAGGATATCATGCAAGAAGGTCTGAATTGTGACATCTCTTTTCAGAAATATACTGAACCGCAAAAGAAACGTCACCATGGATCGTGAGTGAGTGAGTGAGTGAGTTGGGTTTAACGCCGCTTTTAACATTATTCCAGTCATATCGCGGCGTGCCATTAATAGATATATGAGACACCTTATTTGTTCAAACACTAAACATACTTTGAGACATTAAAAAGATGAAACTTGGCAAAACTGATCACAAAGTTTGAAATTAAAGTGCCAACTGTTCTTGAAGTGAAACACTGAAACACTAGTCTCTGAGAAAATGGCATCACAAGTTAATATCTCGTGTGTCCGCCATGTGCATTGATGACTGCCGTGCAACGTCGATACATGGAATGGATGAGGCGCTTGATGAAGGCCATAGGCACTTGAGCCCACACTCTGAGGAACGCCTGACGCAGTTGCCGGCGTTGGTCGGACGTCTTTCATCCGTCTTTGAATCTCGTCCCACAGGTGCTCATTGGGATTTAAATCGGGACTGAGGGCAGGTCACTGCATGGTTCTGGTGCCATTCTGCTGGATGAAGTCTCTTGTTGCTCTCGCGGTGAGGGCACGGGCGTTTTCATGCTGAAACTTGTGGTTGCGGCGACGTGCCAAATGAGGTATGGCGTGTGGTCTCAATACTTGATCAATGTACCGAGCTGCTGTGACACCATTGCCTCTCCCTGGACCGATGTTCTGGAATACGAGGGCCGACCCTCTGTGCAAGACCAATTCCACCCCACACCATGAAGCTCGGACCACCCCACGAGTCTCTCTCAACAACACAAGCATCCGAATAACGTTCCCCACGGCGTCGCAAGACTCGAGCAGTTTCCGCAGCAGTAACAAAGCGACCTTGAAGATGCTGTCGCACAATCAGACGATCCTGACACCGGGAGGTGACCCTTGATCTTCCACTAGATGGTCGGTCATCTGTTGTGTTGGTGGACTGGTACCGTTGCTGTAGCCTGTACATGGTCCTTACGTGGACTTGAAATGCATTGGCTATTTGCCGGGCGATTTGTCCAGCTTGCAGTCGTCCATGGGCTTGATGTCACCGATTTCTTGGCAGGTGGTAGCAATTCAATAACGAATAAATGTTATCCGATCTGGGTGGATGTTAAAAGGGTAAGAAATGGGGGGACGCATGTGCATTTCAATTTGCACCGTGCATCGGGTTACCATAGCCGTTGCCGTGATGCGTTTTGACCATCGGTTTTATTGTCATCTACTTTGTTTTTTTATTATCAAATTTCATTTTTCCGGACAAGGTCGTGTTAAATTTGAAAAACTTTGACAAAAATTAAACAGATATTTAAATGACAACTGTTCATGTAATGTTACTTTGGGTGACGTTTCTTTAGCGGTTCAGTATATTTCTAATGCCTGTCATATTAATGTATACGTGAGCGACACCTCAAGGGTGATGTTGATTTCAAAGCTCGAGGTGCATATCGCCCGCAGAGGGGGCCCTAACCTATTTACACCACGTGGCTACTAACATGATCGATGTAACTGACACAAGAATGCAAAACTCTGAATCACGGCTTACTCTCATCTCATCTTGAATCATGGAACCTCGGCACGTGTATACCATGGAGCGTTGCGCTATTCACAAACACAGGGATATGTATTACAGCCCAAAAGAGATTGTGTGACCAAGATATAAGGGCAATGTATTCACATATATCAAAAACCCTCAATTATGTAATCAACTTTTACGTCTCATATGTCATAAGGCTGTAAGATATTTTTTTTTTATTATTATTATTATTATTATTATTATTATTATTATTATTATTATTATTATTATTTGCAGATTAAAATAAAACATCCAGCAAAGAGGGATTGGGTGATCCTGGCACAGTCAGGCTGGTTAGGCTCATCATCAGCTCAGGGCCCCTGCCCCCCACCCCACCACCAATCCCCCTATCAGAAGGGCTTTCTGGCAGCAAACCCGGGTTCTCTCCCAATGTAAGTCAACAGATTGGGAAGTACCAAACTTATGGCACCGAGGACCATTGGGAGTCGGACAACTTGGTACTTGGGACGTAAGCGTGACATTTATGTGAGGTCTGCATATTTGCCATGTTTTGCCTGAATCTTGTCAATCACATAAGTCCAAAAGGGACAGAAAATTCAATGATATAAATGATTTCATTGGATTTATCAAAAAGGAAAAGATCAGGTTTGATGGCCTGGATAGGTCTGAGGCTGTAAACAGGCATATTCCAAAGAATTTTGTGTTCATCTTTTTCCATTACGCCCTCAACATATTCTGGGTCGTACCATGGATGGACCTTTATGTCTGACCTTATGTCAGATAATGTGTAATTGACACATAAGAAATATACTCTGCAAAACAAAGTGTAACTTTAAAATTTCCAAACTTGTAAGATATATTAGTTTCTGGTAAAAGTTGTATGATAGTAATGAACGAATTGCGAACACATTACAACCGCTTGTGAAGTATGACAGTAGATGTTATTGCCGCCAACGATCTTGAAGGACGATAGGGAGAAGATGAGATTTTTCAAAATTGAAGTTGTTGTATCAGTAGTGTATAATACTGCCACGACTTCTCAAACATTCCTTCACACGACGAGGCTCACTGCGAGTGAGTCTCCCACTGGTGATTCGAGGAAGGTGTCCCACACCTCAGGCAGCGTCTGGCCAAGTTCTGCCATCGTGGTCGGCGGCCTATGACGTTGATGCACGCGTCTCCTTATCGTGTCCAAAATGTGTTCACATATTTTTATTGAACTTTATATGAAGCACAGTTACATTTTCCGTTAGTACATTTCAGCGTATATCAGAGTGAGGTATTAAACAGTTGGATGATCTTCATACTACACATATGCAAGAACGTTTGTCAAGGAATGAATCTATTCACCTGTACAAGAATATCTGTCAAGCAGCCCTATTCGGAGATTGAAACTACTCTCCAACACATTGACATTCACCTGTCATGAAACGCTGTTCGGGAAATAAATCTTCTTAACTTTACATGAAAATCCGTCAAGCAGGCCTGCTCGTGAATTGAATTTACTCACCTAAACATGGACATTTTGTCAAGCAGCCCTCTACTGGTATTGAATCTACTCACCTTTACAAGAATATTTGTCAAGCAGCTCTCTTCGGGGATTGAATCTATTTACCGAAACATGAACGTTTGTCAAGCAGCCCTGTACAGTGATAGATTCTACTCTCCTATACATAAACATGTGTCAAACTGGCCTGTACAGAATGGAATCTACTCACCTATACATGCACATAGACATGCTGAATATACTCACTTATTAAATATGATGCACGAACTTTTGTCCAGCAGTCCTGTAAAGGGGCCTGCATCGATTCGCCTATACAAGAACCTCTTAACGAGGTGCCATGTACGGGAATTGAATCTAACCATCTATACATGAACATTTAACGAGGTGCCATGTACGAGAATTGAATCTAACCATCTATACATGAACATTTAACGAGGTGCACTGTGCGAGAATTGAAGCTAAACATCTATACAGGAACATTTAACGAGGTGCACTGTGCGAGAATTGAATCTAACCATCTGTACATGAACATTTAACAAGGTGCACTGTGCGAGAATTGATTCTAACCATCTATACGTGGACATTTAACGAGGTGCACTGTGCGGGAATTGAATCTAACCATCTATACGTGAACATTTAACGAGGTGCACTGTGCGAGAATTGAATCTAACCATCTATACGTGAACATTTAACAAGGTGCACTGTGCGAGAATTGAATCTAACCATCTATACATGAACATTTAACAAGGTGCACTGTGCGAGAATTGAATCTAACCATCTATACGTGGACATTTAACGAGGTGCACTGTGCGGGAATTGAATCTAACCATCTATACGTGAACATTTAACGAGGTGCACTGTGCGAGAATTGAATCTAACCATCTATACAGGAACATTTAACGAGGTGCCCTGTGCGAGAATTGAATTTAACCATCTATATGTGAACATTTAATGAGGTGTCCTGTACGAGAATAGATCTAACCATCTATACATGAACATTTAACGAGGTGCACTGTGCGAGAATTGAATCTAACCATCTATACGTGGACATTTAACGAGGTGCACTGTGCGGGAATTGAATCTAACCATCTATACGTGAACATTTAACGAGGTGCACTGTGCGGGAATTGAATCTAACCATCAATACATGAACATTTAACGAGGTGCACTGTACGAGAATTGAATCTAACCATCTATACAGGAACATTTAACGAGGTGCCCTGTACGAGAATTGAATCTAACCATCTATATGTGAACATTTAACGAGGTGTCCTGTACGAGAATAGATCTAACCATCTATACATGAACATTTAACGAGGTACCCTGTACGAGAATTTAATCTAACCTTCAATACATGAACATTTAACGAGGTGCCATGTACAAGAATAGATCTAACCATCTATACATGAACATTTAACGAGGTACCCTGTACGAGAATAGATCTAACAATCTATACATGAACATTTAACGAGGTGCACTGTGCGAGAATTGAATCTAACCATCTATACGTGGACATTTAACGAGGTGCACTGTGCGGGAATTGAATCTAACCATCTATACGTGAACATTTAACGAGGTGCACTGTGCGAGAATTGAATCTAACCATCTATATGTGAACATTTAACGAGGTGTCCTGTACGAGAATTTAATCTAACCTTCAATACATGAACATTTAACGAGGTGCCATGTACGAGAATAGATCTAACCATCTATACATGAACATTTAACAAGGTGCACTGTGCGAGAATTGAATCTAACCATCTATACGTGGACATTTAACGAGGTGCACTGTGCGGGAATTGAATCTAACCATCTATACGTGAACATTTAACGAGGTGCACTGTGCGAGAATTGAATCTAACCATCAATACATGAACATTTAACGAGGTGCACTGTACGAGAATTGAATCTAACCATCTATACAGGAACATTTAACGAGGTGCCCTGTGCGAGAATTGAATCTAACCATCTATATGTGAACATTTAACGAGGTGTCCTGTACGAGAATAGATCTAACCATCTATACATGAACATTTACACGAGGTGCCCTGTACGAGAATTTAATCTAACCTTCAATACATGAACATTTACACGGGGTGCCATGTACAAGAATAGATCTAACCATCTATACATGAACATTTAACGAGGTACCCTGTACGAGAATAGATCTAACAATCTATACATGAACATTTAACGAGGTGCACTGTGCGAGAATTGAATCTAACCATCTATACAGGAACATTTAATGAGGTGCCATGTACGAGAATTGAATCTAACCATCTATACATGAACATTTAACGAGGTGCACTGTGCGAGAATTGAATCTAACCATCTATACGTGAACATTTAACGAGGTGCACTGTGCGAGAATTGAATCTAACCATCTATACAGGAACATTTAACGAGGTGCCCTGTGCGAGAATTGAATCTAACCATCTATATGTGAACATTTAACGAGGTGTCCTGTACGAGAATTTAATCTAACCTTCAATACATGAACATTTAACGAGGTGCCATGTACGAGAATAGATCTAACCATCTATACATGAACATTTAACAAGGTGCACTGTGCGAGAATTGAATCTAACCATCTATACGTGGACATTTAACGAGGTGCACTGTGCGGGAATTGAATCGAACCATCTATACGTGGACATTTAACGAGGTGCACTGTGCGAGAATTGAATCTAACCATCAATACATGAACATTTAACGAGGTGCACTGTACGAGAATTGAATCTAACCATCTATACAGGAACATTTAACGAGGTGCCCTGTGCGAGAATTGAATCTAACCATCTATATGTGAACATTTAACGAGGTGTCCTGTACGAGAATAGATCTAACCATCTATACATGAACATTTACACGAGGTGCCCTGTACGAGAATTTAATCTAACCTTCAATACATGAACATTTAACGAGGTGCCATGTACAAGAATAGATCTAACCATCTATACATGAACATTTAACGAGGTACCCTGTACGAGAATAGATCTAACAATCTATACATGAACATTTAACGAGGTGCACTGTGCGAGAATTGAATCTAACCATCTATACAGGAACATTTAATGAGGTGCAATGTACGAGAATTGAATCTAACCATCTATACATGAACTTTTAACGAGGTGCACTGTGCGAGAATTGAATCTAACCATCTATACATGAACATTTAACGAGGTACACTGTGCGAGAATTGAATCTAACCATCTATACATGAACATTTAACGGGGTGCACTGTGCGAGAATTGAATCTAACCATCTATACATGAACATTTAACAAGGTGCACTGTGCGAGAATTGAATCTAACCATCTATACGTGAACATTTAACGAGGCGTCCTGTACGAAAATAGATCTAACCATCTATACAGGAACATTTAACGAGGTGCCCTGTACGAGAATTTAATTTAACCTTCAATACATGAACATTTAACGAGGTGCACTGTACGAGAATAGATCTAACCATCTATACATGAACATTTAACGAGGTGCCCTGTACGAGAATAGATCTAACCATCTATACATGAACATTTAACGAGGTGCCCTGTACGGGAATTGAATCTAACCATCTATACAGGAACATTTAATGAGGTGCCATGTACGAGAATTGAATCTAACCATCTATACGTGAACATTTAACGAGGTGCACTGTGCGAGAATTGAATCTAACCATCAATACAGGAACATTTAACGAGGTGCACTGTGCGAGAATTGAATCTAACCATCTATACATGAACATTTAACAAGGTGCACTGTGCGAGAATTGAATCTAACCATCTATACGTGGACATTCAACGAGGTGCACTGTGCGGGAATTGAATCTAACCATCTATACGTGAACATTTAACGAGGTGCACTGTGCGAGAATTGAATCTAACCATCTATACATGAACATTTAACGAGATGCACTGTACGAGAATTGATTCTAACCATCTATACATGAACATTTAACGAGGTGCCCTGTACGAGAATTGAATCTAACCATCTATACGTGAACATTTAACGAGGTGTCCTGTACGAGAATAGATCTAACCATCTATACATGAACATTTAACGAGGTGCCATGTACGAGAATTTAATCTAACCTTCAATACATGAACATTTAACGAGGTGCACTGTACGAGAATAGATCTAACCATCTATACAGGAACATTTAACGAGGTGCCCTGTACGAGAATAGATCTAACCATCTATACATGAACATTTAACGAGGTGCCCTGTACGAGACTAGATCTAACCATCTATTCATGAACATTTAACGAGGTGCCCTGTACGGGAATTGAATCTAACCATCTATACATGAACATTTAATGAGGTGCACTGTACGAGAATAGATCTAACCATCTATACGTGAACATTTAACGAGGTGCACTGTGGGAGAATTGAATCCAACCATCTATACATGAACATTTAACGAGGTGCCCTGTACGGGAATTGAATCTAACCATCTATACAGGAACATTTAATGAGGTGCCCTGTACGAGAATTGAATCTAACCATCTATACATGAACATTTAATGAGGTGCGCTGTGGGGGAATTGAATCTAACCATCTATACAGGAACATTTAACAAGGTGCACTGTGCGAGAATTGAATCTAACCATCTATACGTGGACATTTAACGAGGTGCACTGTGCGGGAATTGAAGCTAAACATCTATACGTGAACATTTAACGAGGTGCACTGTGCGAGAATTGAATCTAACCATCAATACATGAACATTTAACGAGGTGCACTGTGCGAGAATTGAATCTAACCATCTATACATGAACATTTAACAAGGTGCACTGCGCGAGAATTGAATCTAACCATCTATAAGTGAACATTTAATGAGGTGCCATGTACGAGAATAGATCTAACCATCTATACATGAACATTTAACAAGGTGCACTGTGCGAGAATTGAATCTAACCATCTATACATGAACATTTAACGAGGTGCACTGTACGAGAATTTAATCTAACCATCTATACATGAACATTTAACGAGTTGCCCTGTACGGGAATTGAATCTAACCATCTATACATGAACATTTAACGAGGTGCACTGTGGGAGAATTGAATCTAACCATCTATACGTGAACATTTAACGAGGTGCACTGTGCGAGAATTGAATCTAACCATCTATACGTGAACATTTAACGAGGTGCACTGTGCGAGAATTGAATCTAACCATCTATACATGAACATTTAACGAGGTACACTGTACGAGAATTGAATCTAACCATCTATTCGTGGACATTTAACGAGGTGCACTGTGCGGGAATTGAATCTAACCATCTATACAGGAACATTTAACGAGGTGCACTGTGCGAGAATTGAATCTAACCATCTATACGTGGACATTCAACGAGGTGCACTGTGCGGGAATTGAATCTAACCATCTATACGTAAACATTTAACGAGGTGCACTGTGCGAGAATTGAATCTAACCATCAATACATGAACATTTAACGAGATGCACTGTACGAGAATTGAATCTAACCATCTATACATGAACATTTAACGAGGGGCACTGTGCGAGAATTGAATCTAACCATCTATACGTGGACATTCAACGAGGTGCACTGTGCGAGAATTGAATCTAACCATCAATACATGAACATTTAACGAGATGCACTGTACGAGAATTGATTCTAACCATCTATACATGAACATTTAACGAGATGCCCTGTACGAGAATTGAATCTAATCATCTATATGTGAACATTTAACGAGTTGTCCTGTACGAGAATAGATCTAACCATCTATACATGAACATTTAACGAGGTGCCCTGTACGAGAATTTAATCTAACCTTCAATACATGAACATTTAACGAGGTGCCCTGTACGAGAATAGATCTAACCATCTATACATGAACATTTAACGAGGTGCCCTGTACGAGAATAGATCTAACCATCTATACATGAACATTTAACGAGGTGCCCTGTACGAGACTAGATCTAACCATCTATTCATGAACATTTAACGAGGTGCCCTGTACGGGAATTGAATCTAACCATCTATACATGAACATTTAATGAGGTGCACTGTACGAGAATAGATCTAACCATCTATACATGAACATTTAACGAGGTGCACTGTGCGAGAATTGAATCTAACCATCTATACATGAACATTTAACGAGGTGCACTGTGCGAGAATTGAATCTAACCATCTATGCATGAACATTTAACGAGTTGCCCTGTACGGGAATTGAATCTAACCATCTATACGTGAACATTTAACGAGGCGCACTGTGGGAGAATTGAATCCAACCATCTATACATGAACATTTAACGAGGTGCCCTGTACGGGAATTGAATCTAACCATCTATACAGGAACATTTAATGAGGTGCAATGTACGAGAATTGAATCTAACCATCTATACAGGAACATTTAACGAGGTGCGCTGTGGGAGAATTGAATCTAACCTTCAATACAGGAACAGTTAACGAGGTGCCATGTACCAGAATAGATCTAACCATCTATACATGAACATTTAATGAGGTACCCTGTACGAGAATAGATCTAACCATCTATACATGAACATTTAACGAGGTGCACTGTGGGAGAATTGAATCTAACCATCTATACATGAACATTTAACGAGGTGCACTGTGCGAGAATTGAATCTAACCATCTATACGTGGACATTTAACGAGGTACACTGTGCGAGAATTGAATCTAACCATCTATACATGAACATTTAACGAGGTGCACTGTGCGAGAATTGAATCTAACCATCAATACAGGAACATTTAACGAGGTGCACTGTGCGAGAATTGAATCTAACCATCTATACATGAACATTTAACAAGGTGCACTGTGCGAGAATTGAATCTAACCATCTATAAGTGAACATTTAACGAGGTGCCATGTACGAGAATAGATCTAACCATCTATACATGAACATTTAACGAGGTGCACTGTACGAGAATTTAATCTAACCATCTATACATGAACATTTAACGAGTTGCCCTGTACGGGAATTGAATCTAACCATCTATACGTGAACATTTAACGAGGTGCACTGTGGGAGAATTGAATCTAACCATCTATAACTGAACATTTAACGAGGTGCACTGTGCGAGAATTGAATCTAACCATCTATACGTGAACATTTCACGAGGTGCACTGTGCGATAATTGAATCTAACCATCTATACGTGAACATTTAACGAGGTACACTGTACGAGAATTGAATCTAACCATCTATTCGTGGACATTTAACGAGGTGCACTGTGCGGGAATTGAATCTAACCATCTATACAGGAACATTTAACGAGGTGCACTGTGCGAGAATTGAATCTAACCATCAATACATGAACATTTAACGAGATGCCCTGTGCGAGAATTGAATCTAACCATCTATACATGAACAGTCACTGTAATGAATCTGTTCTGTTCTAAATAGTTGTAACAGTCATGTATTGTGGTGCGGGGTGTTCGTGGATTAATAATTAGGTGGTTGTTAATGCTGACTGAAACATCTCTCAGATTTACTCATTAACAGTTGATTTTCTTATATGAGAATGGGTATGAGTTTAAGCATGCATATGCACCACAGGAAACACCTGTGCTAGGCTACTGAACACATGTGCTTGACTGATGAACATGTGCGTTTGACAGGATTTGTTCAACTCACTGTGTCGCGAGGGGTGTGCTTGATTGTGCGGGGACAACTATCTTTCAGAGAGGGAGTTTACAATATAGCATATAGAACAGGGATTGACGTTTGATTATTTTGTTGATCGTTACGTCGTAATTAAACCATTAACCCTACAAACATAAATTCGATTTGTTTTGTTTCATATTGTATGTTCCTAATCAGCTTAAATCGCTGATAAGCGTTTTTACGGGTATTTTAAGAGCGCTTCCGAAACTAAAGAAAGAGGAGATTTTTGTGGAAACGCCCTGAGGATTCGACCTTTGAATTTTCGGGTTGTGGGGTGTGGGGGTGGGGGTATTGCATATGGTCGACCCTAAAGTGTTGCTACTTTCATATTTCTCTGTTTCGGTACCTCCCAGTGTCAAAATCTGACACAAAAATACATTTTCTTTAACTTGGAAATGTGTCTTAAAGCGAAAAGAACAAGTAAACGTTACTGAACACAAAATCGCTATATATGTATAATGGATAGACAGCGGTTCTGGACATGGGGAAGGTCTGTTACAGCCCATTGTAAACCTTTTGTTTATCACAGTAAAGTCGATACGTCACAAGTTATAACAACTTAATACAAAGTAGAGAATATACGGTTAACGATGTTGATAGATAGAGATAAAGAAGGGAAGGGACAGATAGGATATGTATATGTACAATATATTGTAAAGTTCGGAAAATAAAGCGATCAGTGGTAGTAATTGAGTGTAGGGTGAAAATGGGCCACACGAGAATTACGGATGCCCTGTTGCCCACCAAATAGACATTGATATAAGTACCTCCTCTTGAGAGGGGCTTCTCCATCTTTCTTTGAGTGGGCTCACGTTTGGCTCCCATGAATAATAATAGTAGTAATAATAATAACAATATAAATAAATTGATCTTCAGTGGATGTCAAGTACCTCAAGCGACATGATGGTGTGGCTCGATCCTTTTTATAACCGCCATGCTTGTGGTTTTGTCACAGAGGTCGATCCATGGTACGACCCAGAATAGATGGAGGGCTTCATGGAAAATGATAAATACAAAATTATTTGGAATAGGTCCGTATACAGCTTCAAACCTATCCAGGCCAACAAACCTGATCTTGTCCGTTTTTTTATAAATAAAAGCGACAAAACCCATTCCATGTGCAATAGAAATATGAATGAGTCTGACTATATCATGATCATGTGTTTATGGATCATTATCAAATAGTAATGATACCAGCTGTTCGCGAAAAGGTGAGCGTATCCTGCCCCACCGATGACACCCATCACAAACACATGCAAAGGCAGGTCAGTTGTTCACCTGAAAAAAACACAGGAACAATTGGTACAAGTCAAAATAGGACAGTGTATCGGACATCATTTTGTCGGTGCTGCGTCAAATTTGGAAATGTCTTCCACATGTCTACGATAAAACTTTTATTGGGGCCTTGAATGTTGTAGCCATGATGAAACAACTTCTGAGGAAGAGTCGTATGAAGCGCTTTGAAGTCTTTGTAGAAAGAGCATGCTCGATTGTTGCGAAATGTAAATTCCAAAGGCTAGAGCTGCTGGAATATTGCTCGACATAAAGGAAAAGTTTGCCTATTGGAAAGTTAAAGCCGTCCCTCTTGTCATACAGTCTCGTTGAGAGTGTTTTGTCACTCTAAATTTGTATGCATAGATCTAAAGATGAAACCGATGAAGCGGTTTCATTGGTCTCCTTTATTGCTCGTTCAGGTACATCAGATAATCGCTATAATACCTGAAGCATAAGACAAACAAACTTCTTGACTAAATTTACATGTTTTGACTTTGCCAATCCGAGCAGAAATTCCGATTCATATGCATGAAGAAACATATCAGCAAGAGGGGCACACAACTCGTGACCATTTTGGTGGATATGTCTTACCCCCAAATTCTACAAAGATGCTATCAATCAGGAAGTGTTTCAGTTTTTGACAAATGGTCCTGAGCCTCTGAAGATCGATATGTAGCCTGCAACCTCGGGGTATCGCGGTACTTGTCATGTACACTAAACGGAACAAAATGCACTCACTAACCTTTATGATTATTCGTGTTCTCTGTATCAGATATCATTCATGTTATCAAACAATGCATATTTTACTGATAAAAGTTAATTACTTACATTAGTAGCTCCGAGTAAAAGCCGGGCCTCGCGCTCTGTTTGACAAGGGAGAGAACTCCATCGTATCGCGGTACAGATAAAAGTTGTGTATGGAGGTCCGAATTGGACAAAAAGAGGACATACTTCTACAAACCACTTGGTATGATCATGCCAGACATCAGTGATTTGTCCAGACATGTGCAAAGACAGCATAAGCAAAATTCTAAATGTGTTATCAGCAATAGGTATTCAATGCATTTGTACCGAAAAGTAAGAGAAAAATATTTTTATAAGTCAACAACAAAATATCAGAAAAGATATTTTAAGATTGTCTAAAAAATATTGGATGACAATAATTTGTCACAAAATGGAAAAATGGTAAAAGTCAACAATAAATATATAAAAAGCACTCCTAGTATGCCCCAAGTATGTATTTATCTTTTGATTACTAGTGAAGAACGTATTTCTAAGTTTGGCATAATGGCCCTTATGATCTCCCAATAGATTCTGGGCACAGAGCGGGAAAAAATGTGCGGACTACGTGACTTCCGTTACCTCATTAGTCGCCGTGAATATGCAGATGATCTAGTTCAGGTCGATAGAGAAAGTTTTCTTGGGGAACTGCGGGGTATATCGTTGGCCATTGATAGATGGGGGTAAGGCAATATTACAACAGATGCCAGAAATATGTATCAACGGATTAATAACTCCTTACTTTCAGCAGACGGAACATTCCGAGGAAATTGAAATTGTTTACGAAGTGAGCACTTCCTAGTTACGATTTGCATTAATAGAGGCGTGTCCCGCGTGAACTATCGGAAATCACAAATGCCGCGATACGATGGATGCCGCGGTACCATGGGGTCCGAGTATACATGTAACTTTGTCTATCACGACCACGTTTTGTAACAACAGCCCCATGGATCAAGGAATGACGTTTTTCCTTACGTTTATTAAGTGGGATAGAGGTGTACAAAGTTTAAATATCAAATGTTTTGACAGAATTGAATTAGTAGCAAATCCATTGGTATTGATTTCACTTGTCTCAAATACTTTCTGTGAATATAAAGGAAGTCCTTTCTGGATTGAATTAGGGATTAAGGATTATGGTTAATCTTGGAGAAAATTATTGTTTTTGAATGACATGTTCAAACCTACTTAAAAAACACAATATTGTTATTGGGTTATTTGTATTTCGCCACTTTCCAGACGACCTGGGTAAAGTATATGTAAATACAATTTATAGTTTTCAGAAATATTGGTCCGCTTACGCATCATGAAAATGGTATCTATGTTGTATGACATTATTCGTACTTTGGTATTGAGTGGAGAAAAGCACAATCTTACCTCCGCTTGCCTCTTAAGCAAATAAAGCTCTTATGGCTACCAACAGATGTTTAAATAGGATAGGGTATGTTTTCTACCATGCCGCAGTTTAACATCTACACCCCACAGTATCTACTCAGACACAGTATACTGACTCCAAGCCGATCAGTCCTTGTTTTAGCACCTTAATGCCGAGCGCCAGACATGGTAATAACATGTACCATTTTTTAAACGTCTTTTCGAATGACGCGGCCCGCGGCTCGAGCCCTGGATCAAACCCCAGACCTTCCACTCTCCGGGCGGACGCTCTCCCACTAGACCACGGAGGAGGTCAGGTATATGTGTACAAGCGTACATGTGTATATGTATATGGGCATGGAGGCGCCGGGTTGTTTATGTACCGGAATATGTAAATGTGTGTGTACCTGTGACTTATATATTTTCATCTTGGTAATTTTTATCCAATATTTAAAGGTCATTTGCCCAAAAATAGACACATGAAAAGACACACATAAAATATTTGACATTCATTTTTTTAAAGATATATTTCTTTATGTACACATTTCAGGACAAATGCTTGTTCGGAAATGTTCTTTTCTGTTATATACATAAGGGTCATACCTTTATAACTATACTGCATGTGTATTTGTTAGCATATAACCTCAAGAAAGCATCGAGAGTCATGAACTAAAATAAATATTTTGTAAAATCTCACTTTTGATTGAAGGTAGTTAATTAACGAGAACTTGGCCACCGCAACTTTCCAAACTATGAAATAGGAACTTGAAAGTAACTAGCAAATCAGTCAGTGACATGACTACAATCCACGAGTGTGCCCTTGAACTCCCTCAGCACCTGCTTTACTCTCCTGACCTGGCCCCGTCAGACTTCCATCCTTTCCCAACCATGAAAAATGCTCTAGCCGGGACACTGACGTCATAGCAACTGGGGATAACGTTTTGGACAGCCAAGAAACGCATTAACACGAAACTGTAATAAATCCCTCCAACATCATTGTCAAAATTGCATCAATGTGGAAGAGTATTATGTTGAAAAGATAAATGTCTAATTTTAATGTGTTGAAGTCAAGGCTCATTATCTAAGATGTGTTTAATCATATATGTGTGTATTTTTCTAACTAGGTCTTCTGTGGAATTCGGCTTGGAGACTTGTTCTTTTCAATAATTGGAAATATCCCACTTTAGCCTCAGCGGTACATAAACCTTGTTGAAAGTCCAAAACATGCAAATACTAAAATGTCAAATTATCATTCATTTGAACAAATTGGTTAATTTTCATAACGAATTCTGAAAGCTCCCTCATTTCTTAAACCAAACCCTTGTCATATCTTATCATTGGCATGTATGTTCCTTACAGTTAAGACAGCTTAGTGTTTTCAAATATTATTTAACTATCAACTTGTATACGTTGCTTACATTTTACTGTTTAATAGTACTCTGCATTAAGAGGCCAAAACAAGGACTGGTCAGCTCGGCCGCAGTATACTGTGTCTGAGTGGGGTATTCATGTTAAACTGCGGCATGGTATCTCAGTGGGCTAGCACTATAAAATCGGCATAAGTCCGGACTAGTACAAGAAGCCACACACACACACACACACACACACACACACACACGTGCATGCACGTCGCTGTATACAAGAAGCCACACACACACACACACACACACACGTGCATGCACGTCGCTGTATACAAGAAGCCACACACACACACACACACGTGCATGCACGTCGCTGTATAAGAGTTATAATCTTGAACACGGCGTAAAACACCATTTCACCTCACCACCGTTTCTTTTTAATATCCAGAATGCGTAACAGAAAGCTGAGATTGTTTGAATCTCGAGAAATTACCTTATAATTTATTTTTTGAAGATACACGTTTTATGGAGTCATTCTTATTGGTATTTCACTTTGGCTGTCTTAGAAGGCGATATTGCAAAACTATTCCAACTATTTGTTGATCAAATGTGTATGGTAGAAAGGGGCATGTACTTCCCCAGCAACCCAGGCTTATCGAAAGAGGCGACTAACGGGATCGGGTGGTCAGGCTCGCTGACTTGGTTGATACATGTCATCGTATACCAATTGCGTAGATCGATGCTCATGATGTAAATCATTTGATTATATGGTCCAGATTTGATTATTTTCCGACCGCCGTCATATAGCTGTCATATGGCGTTAAAGAAACAACAAGCTAACAATATGTCGTTGATGTTGATGTTTGGAACACATCCCTCTGTACACATGTACTACACAAACTACTTTTTACAAAGGAAAGTATTTATTCAGGTAAATGTTGAAAATGCTTCCTTAATGTATAGACAGAGACAATGTATTTGCGTCTAGCAAGACTACACCATTTTATCTATCAATAAAACTGTACAGGGATATTTGAAATAAGTCATGCACAGTCGCGTACACTTGTTTTCCTTGACAAAGTTGGTCTACCGTATCAAAACTATATATACTGGACATGGTTCAGTGACGTTTCAGTAGCCGGGAAAGATAATTCAACCCATGATGAATGATATTAGGACTGAACAAGTGATTGTATCCTTATACCAGAAACATCAGCAATATTCCTATGAAATGTTGAGCCTTGTATGCAGCATGTCGATGAAGCTACAGACATATAGTCAAGATGAACACAACATATGTCGACTATGGGAACTTTTTCGCGGGACGGTTGTAGTAAACCCTTCTCTTACGCCTGCCAATAATCACACCCGGGTTCAAGAAGGGACTCTTTGTGGTGGTTAGCGGGTCGACGGCCGGGCCCTCTGTCAAAGAAAGTATACAAAACGTCAAAGCATTTAATTAAAGTCGAGGATACAACATCGTCTGACTAATTGCATTGTTAACTACTGACTTCATTTAGGCGAATTTGTATTTCTATGAATAACAGTGATTTTAATTTATTAGACAAACCTATATACCTCACCATAGACATAACATGACAAACAACCTCTAAGCTAACCAGTACTGTGTGATGTAATCAACTCACGGTCAGGGTCGCAGCCGATGATCTCAAACCGGAAGCATGGCTCCTTGGTCCACTTACTGGGGACTATCCTGATGACGTCAGTCAAAATGAAGGGGTCAAACAAGGGGGACAGACTTATACTGGAGTTGTAGATGGCGTCTATGTTCTGTGGGTTTACGAAGGGTAGTCACTCTTCCATCAAACAGTTTTACAAGTAAGATTTAATCATGTTAACGTCAACTTGATTGTATTTATTGCCTTATAAACCAGCATATAATGTAAGTTGACGTTTTTGTTGGAGTACTTTCAAAGGATGAAGACGAACTACAACCTCTTGCGAGTGAAATATGGAATACCATTAACGCGTGAAGTGTCTTCTTTGAATGAAGAAAACAAATTCCATGATTCACTCTTAATCTGAGATTCTTCCAAACGTTGCAAGATAAATATAGCATAAGATGATTCATTAAAATAATTAATAATTGAAAAGTCAAATACACTGAACAAAAAGTGGTAATACCCAGGGTTAATTTTACGAAACACAGTACTACCCGATTAGCTTTCTTCCCATTTGGTTGCTGCAAACAATAGTGAAAAGACCGAAATTTTTAACGATGAAATTATGAACAAAGCCATGACGTAACATAGGTGTTACCCATATTACCTATTAAATTCAGCTTGGAACTGAGACTTGCTACCAACTTTGGGCATGTTTGCACTAGAGGTTGGTGCACCTACCACAGCATATGTCTCCATGGCATCCTGGTAGACGTTCCTGTACTGTAGCGTGAAGGTGTTGAGGAACGTGTCTGGCACCTCCCAGTAGTTGAGGGTGTTGGGATGTTCAAACATGATCATAGCAACCAGGTAGGGTTTGTTGAGGTGGACTTCATAGTATGGTGCTCTGTCATCCTTATCTGGGCACCAGGCTCCTTTCGTCTCACCTAATATGTGTAATGAAACGTACGATGTATTTTTAGATATGTATATGAACAAACTGATGTTTGCCTGTTTCCGCTTCAATAGGCAACGTCCAATAGGGGAACGTTAGGTATTCTGAGGTGGTATAATGGTTATGCTCGGTTCTGAGACGCAAAAAGGAACATGGCAGATGAAAAAAGAATGTGTATTACCTACTTAGAATAACGATGTCTGTGTTGTTTGATTACATTATTTAGAAATTGACGGATAACAAAGTAAAAATAACTTATGGATAACAACTTCTTTAATACTGTAAAGGTAACGTTTCGGTATAGATCCTGTGTCTTGCTTGACAACGGTATAAGGATATATACCGAAACGTCGCCTTTTTCGCATTACTGATTTTCAGTTATCCATTCATGTAATTTCCACTGCTATTTTGCATTTTACGCCCAACGGAATCGGCTAATAATCGAGAGGTTAATATCAGGAGTTAAACGTTATATTTACCAAAGCAGCAGAGATATCGAGCCTTGTTCTTGCCGTTGTTGAGGGAGGAAGAGGAGGCCACTAACTGACTGTCTTTGATGGTGCCATTCCACATACCCAGGGGCTGCAGACAGCCTGCAGCAAGCGGGACACAAACACTTTACACTCACGTGCCAGTGTCATAGCAGAACTCGCTTTGTCATCGACATAATTAATATGTATTTATATATGATATCTATCACAAATATAGTGTAAAAACTCACCACTGGCAGGAGGAAGATCTGAAACGACATGAGTGTGTGTTATCCACATAATTATAAGCTTCAGTATATATGGGGAATGACTGGAGGAGTTTTAGGATACATTGGTATTTACATTCGTAAACCAAGGAGTATGTCCAGAAGGGTTAAATGATCAATCTGTATGTACATTCGTAAACCAAGGAGGATGTCCAGAAGGGCTAAATGATCAATCTGTATGTACATACGTAAACCAAGGAGGATGTCCAGAAGGGCTAAATGATCAATCTGTATGTACATACATAAACCAAGGAGGATGTCCAGAAGGGCTAAATGATCAATCTGTATGTACATACATAAACCAAGGAGGATGTCCAGAAGGGCTAAATGATCAATCTGTATGTACATACATAAACCAAGGAGGATGTCCAGAAGGGCTAAATGATCAATCTGTATGTACATTCGTAAACCAAGGAGGATGTCTAGAAGGGCTAAATGATCAATCTGTATGTACATTCGTAAACCAAGGAGGATGTCCAGAAGGGCTAAATGATCAATCTGTATGTACATACATAAACCAAGGAGGATGTCCAGAAGGGCTAAATGATCAATCTGTATGTACATTCTTAAACCAAGGAGGATGTCTAGAAGGGCTAAATGATCAATCTGTATGTACATACATAAACCAAGGAGGATGTCCAGAAGGGCTAAATGATCAATCTGTATGTACATTCGTAAACCAAGGAGGATGTCCAGAAGGGTTAAATGATCAATCTGTATGTACATTCGTAAACCAAGGAGGATGTCTAGAGGGGCTAAATGATCAATCTGTATGTACATTCGTAAACCAAGGAGGATGTCCAGAAGGGCTAAATGATCAATCTGTATGTACATACATAAACCAAGGAGGATGTCCAGAAGGGTTAAATGATCAATCTGTATGTACATTCTTAAACCAAGGAGGATGTCTAGAAGGGCTAAATGATCAATCTGTATGTACATACATAAACCAAGGAGGATGTCCAGAAGGGCTAAATGATCAATCTGTATGTACATTCGTAAACCAAGGAGGATGTCCAGAAGGGTTAAATGATCAATCTGTATGTACATTCGTAAACCAAGGAGGATGTCTAGAGGGGCTAAATGATCAATCTGTATGTACATTCGTAAACCAAGGAGGATGTCCAGAAGGGCTAAATGATCAATCTGTATGTACATACGTAAACCAAGGAGGATGTCTAGAAGGGCTAAATGATCAATCTGTATGTACATTCGTAAACCAAGGAGGATGTCTAGAAGGGCTAAATGATCAATCTGTATGTACATTCGTAAACCAAGAAGGATGTCTAGAAGGGCTAAATGATCAATCTGTATGTACATACATAAACCAAGGAGGATGTCCAGAAGGGCTAAATGATCAATCTGTATGTACATACGTAAACCAAGAAGGATGTCTAGAAGGGCTAAATGATCAATTTGTATGTACATACGTAAACCAAGGAGGATGTCCAGAAGGGCTAAATGATCAATCTGTATGTACATTCGTAAACCAAGGAGGATGTCCAGAAGGGCTAAATGATCAATCTGTATGTACATTCGTAAACCAAGGAGGATGTCTAGAAGGGCTAAATGATCAATCTGTATGTAAATACATAAACCAAGGAGGATGCCTAGAACGTCTTGAGAATCTACTTATGGGTGTTTAGAGGGGTCACTTGATAGTTCAATCTCAGATAATATTACATGTTCATTAGGTTTTGATGTTCATGAGTTCTATCACGTCACAGACACCAGAAGCACCTTATGCTGAAATATTACCGATGCGACGTTAGTTCTCACCCTACAGCCTGTAGGGAACTGCTGTTTTAGTTCATCACATGACACGCGAGTGCAACTGCAAAAATTGATACATACGTGTATATTTACAACCAGGACCATAGAAAGGCGGGGGACAGGCACAAGTGTTTTCATAGATGCATGTTCCACCATTTTCACACATAGGTTTGCACAGATCTGCAGCATAAAAAGTATTATCTCAGAAAATATTTTGATACTTTGCCACATGGTATTAGTCTTTTGAAGATGTCACATATATTTCCTTTTCAAGATGGCGCTGCCTAAGATATTGCTCTTTTATCACTATTTGAGATGTTATCCGTGGTTGGATATAAGGGTCACTTCAAAGATGTGGCCACAACAAATTACAACCGTCTTGTATTACTCTCTTGACAATGTTTATTCTCATGGTCATGTTTACTTTCGAATGAAGACGTACTTGACATGATCTTTGAAGACAGCTGACGTTCGGTTTGTTGAGACTGAATATCATAAGGAATGTACCACAACTACAATTATACTTCGAGAAAGTTAATAGTGGATGTGTACAGCTGTCGTATTTACATATCGGACCGAAATGTAAATTTGAAATATTTCTCACATTGTGGTTCGCATCCGAAGAGTTCGAACCTGAAGCAAGGCTCATTCTTGAAGTCTGCGATGGATATGCGAACCTTTTCTGTGACAAGTCCTATGATCTCTGTGATAGTGGACACAACTGTCACTGGGGTTCCGCGCACACCCAACATGTACTGTAAGAAACAAAACACACAAAGGACGATTACAACCTAATACTTTGGGATATTTTCTCAACTATGGGGGTGTTTGTATTGCTATGACTGAATAGTTTAGGATGTTTTCAAACTCAAACTGATTTGAACCAACAAATATTCATAACAGTCCTTGCACTATTTTGGCCCAGTGAATAATGTTTGAGTATACATATTAATGTGTCTCTATTATAACTGATCATATCCATACTATTTCATATGAACCTGAGAACTAATTACAATCGTTGAGAATTGGCAGAAAAAATAGTACAAATGTGAAAGGTATTTCACTCACGATAGGCCCAGCCTGTGTACCGTACGTTGTGAGGTTGCTTCCCCCATAGGGCACATATTGGAAGGTGTAGTTAGTCATGTACTCCCTGACCGGTGAGGGAAAAATGGGGTCCGTGCCCTCGGGTGGCTGGATTTCGATAGCCTTAACCCCGTAGGGCTTCTCAAACGAAACTTCTAAGTACTGTGCAGTGGGAAGCAACTTGGGGTCGGGACACCATCCTCCAACAGTCGGTCCTAAAGAAATGGCTGGCATTATTTTGCATTCTACTTGTATTGTATATGACAGAAATGAGATTTATTCACATGTGTTTGGACTAGTTAACGGAATAATTAATATCAGGTACCTGGACAACATTCGGATTTAGCCAAAATCGCGGTCTTTCCGGGAGCGTTTGATGAGGACACAACGTGAACGTCCTTAATGATGCCCGTCTGCCATAGAGGTGTTTGGCACTCTGAAACACAATTATACAAATTGGAATACAATGACCTCTGACCTCCATTACCCTGCTTACACCACCCAACAACCTCTCTCCATCCACTGACCACCATTACCCTTCTTACACCACCCAACAACCTCACTCTATCCACTGACATCCATTACCCTACTAACACCATCCAACAACCTCTTTCCATCCACTGACCACCATTACCCTACTTACACCACCCAACAACATCACTCCATCCACTGACATCCACTACCCTACTTACACCACGGAACAACCTCTCTCCATCCACTGACCACCATTACCCTGCTTACACCACCAAACAACATCACTCCATCCACTGACCACCATTACCCTACTTACACCACCCAACAACATCACTCCATCCACTGACATCCACTACCCTACTTACACCACGGAACAACCTCTCTCCATCCACTGACCACCATTACCCTGCTTACACCACCAAACAACATCACTCCATCCACTGACCACCATTACCCTACTTACACCACCCAAAAACCTCTCTCCATCCACTGACCACCATTACCCTGCTTACACCACCCAACAAACCCTCTCCATCCACTGACCACCATTACCCTACTTACACCACCAAACAACATCACTCCATCCACTGACCACCATTACCCTACTTACACCACCCAACAACATCACTCCATCCACTGACCACCATTACCCTTCTTACACCACCCAACAACCTCTCCCCATCCACTGACATCCACTACCCTACTTACACCACGGAACAACCTCTCTCCATCCACTGACCACCATTACCCTTCTTACACCACCAAACAACATCACTCCATCCACTGACCACCATTACCCTACTTACACCACCCAAAAACCTCTCTCCATCCACTGACCACCATGACCCTTCTTACACAACCCAACAACCTCTCCCCATCCACTGACCACCATTACCCTACTTACACCACCCAACAACCTCTCCCCATCCACTGACCACCATTACCCTTCTTACACCACCCAACAACATCACTCCATCCACTGACCACCATTACCCTTCTTACACCACCCAACAACATCAGTCCATCCACTGACCACCATTACCCTACTTACACCACCCAAAAACCTCTCTCCATCCACTGACCACCATGACCCTTCTTACACCACCAAACAACCTCTCTCCATCCACTGACCACCATGACCCTTCTTACACAACCCAACAACCTCTCCCCATCCACTGACCACCATTACCCTACTTACACCACCCAACAACATCACTCCATCCACTGACCACCATTACCCTGCTTTCACCACCCAACAACCCCTCTCCTTCCACTGACCACCATTACCCTTCTTACACCACCCAACAACATCACTCCATCCACTGACCACCATTACCCTTCTTACACCACCCAACAACATCAGTCCATCCACTGACCACCATTACCCTTCTTACACCACCAAACAACCTCTCTCCATCCACTGACCACCATGACCCTTCTTACACAACCCAACAACCTCTCCCCATCCACTGACCACCATTACCCTACTTACACCACCCAACAACATCACTCTATCCACTGACCACCATTACCCTGCTTTCACCACCCAACAACCCCTCTCCTTCCACTGACCACCATTACCCTCCTTACACCACCCAACAACATCAGTCCATCCACTGACCACCATTACCCTTCTTACACCACCAAACAACCTCTCTCCATCCACTGACCACCATGACCCTTCTTACACAACCCAACAACCTCTCCCCATCCACTGACCACCATTACCCTACTTACACCACCCAACAACATCACTCCATCCACTGACCACCATTACCCTGCTTTCACCACCCAACAACCCCTCTCCATCCACTGACCACCATAATCCCTACTTACACCACCCAACAATATCACTCCATCCACTGACCACCATTACCCTACTTACACCACCCAACAACCTCTCACCATCCACTGACCTCAACAAATTACCCTGCTTACGCCACCCAACATCCACTGACCACCATTACCCTGCTTACACCATCCATCAAGCCCATTCCATCCTCTAGCACCGCACCTACACTGATCACGCCATAAAAACAAACCTTTCTCTATCTTTCTCCAAGGGAACCCCCCACAATCTGTCTCCTTACATTAACTATAAGCCCTTTCTTCAATTCAGCAAACAATTCCCAAGGACCGTCCTTGCGTCAACATGCGCCCTACAGGGGTCAATACTGGCTTACTTATTTCGGTCGTGGGCAAGGTGGTTGTAGTAGTAGTTGTAGTTTCAGTAGTTGTCGAAGGTTCTGTCGAGAGCTCTTCAGTGGTCAGCTCCGCTGTTGTCCTTATCTCTTCCATAGGTGTTGTCGGTTCTTCAGTTGTCAACTCTTCCCGGATCGTGGTAGCCTCTGTAACAATGTTTCAGACTTAAGTAACGCTTCCCTTTGCTTTGTATATGACCGTGTGTAGTTGCACAAATAAAATGTTTGCTTAATTTATAATAGTAACAACAAAATCTAAAAAGTAGAACTATACCTGTGAGTTGGTATGTCACTACATTTGTCGGGGTTTCTGTTGTGTCAGGTTGGGTAGGCTCAACCTCTGTTGTGATCTGTATTTCTTCCGTTGTTGTTTCAGCTTCTTGTGTGGTCGTGTCAGCTTCTTGTGTGGTCGTGTCAGCTTCTTGTGTGGTCGTGTCAGCTTCTTGTGTGGTCGTGTCAGCTTCTTGTGTGGTCGTGTCAGCTTCTTGTGTGGTCGTGTCAGCTTCTTGTGTGGTCGTTTCAGCTTCTTGTGTGGTCGTTTCAGCTTCTTGAATGGTCGTGTCAGCTTCTTGTGTGGTCGTGTCGGCTTCTTGTGTGGTCGTGTCAGCTTCTTGTGTGGTCGTGTCAGCTTCTTGAATGGTTGTGTCAGCTTCGTGTGTGGTCGTGTCAGCTTCTTGTGTGGTCGTGTCCGCTTCTTGTGTGGTCGTATCAGCTTCTGCTGTGGTTGTGTCAACCTCAATAGTAGTTTTTATTTCTATAGTTGTAATCTGCTGGGTTGTGGTTGGAGGGTCCATGCACTCCATCACTGCTCAGGAACGATACAATACAAAAGTCTTATAAGCCTCAAACGTGAAATTTGGAATAAGGTCTCAATACAGCATGTAAATGTGGGAGTTTCTCACCTGTAGGTGGGGGAATACACGGTGTAGAGTTGGTCAGACCTCCAGCATCTGAAACACAATAACTCATGTAGGTTATATGAGGTTGGGGAATTTGATGATAAATAGATTTAACAGACTTAACGCGACTTGTTCCAAAACTAATTCTCTCCACTGACCATGGTCATATTTGACTTCACTTTAATCATCAATCATACGTTAATCGAGATTTTGTATCGAAACTAGGTATTTATTTCAGCTACAGATAAAAAAACCGTTTCGTTTTTTAAACTGTGAGCCTGATTCTTTTTAACAGAAACATCTTGCAACATTGTAATTTTTGTGTCAGATAATTCCTTTTTTTTATCAACATACTAAGTATGGTCATTTTTCTCAAGAATGTACGGGGACAATGTATTTTTTCGAATTATAACGTATGTTATAGAGACGGTAATGCATGAATTCTTACCCGAGTTTCAGAAAACCAGGATGACACCAATGTGAAATTGTCTCTTTATTACCCATCATTTCTTAATCCTTTTGAGCCCCCCCCCCCCCCCTCCCTTGAGAAAATTGCACTGATCACCACCGCAGTCTTGGAAAACAACAATTGTCGAATCGTACATTGGGCTCCATACAACTACTTACAGTTGTAATATAGAGTTCCGTTCAAGTCCTCGTGCCTTAGTGGTGCGAACACAAGGTTCTTCACCCAGAGTGTGTTGGGGGCAGTAGTCACTTGTGTCGAACATCCCACTACCAGCGTCTCAGATTTATTTCCTGAGGAGGAAGAAATTGACAATAAGAGGACATGTTTCTAAAACACGCATCTTCGTGGACTACGTTAAGTTCGACAGTGGTTGTAAGAAACTTGTGCATTATTGTTGATCTTTTTACTCCGATTTCTTCTGTTACACGACTCTAACAAGATCATTCATCTTCAGGCCACGCAAAAGATTATGTATTGGGGAGAAAAGTGTATAAATATACGCTTCCAAAACATATAACATAATTTGATCATGAAGCAAGATATTTCGCACGTGATATCATGCTGGAGATGTACTTGACGCTTTTATTCAGATTTGCGGGAGTTCTTAAGCATTTGATGCCCTGATACTTCAGTTTGAAGTGACGGTGTCAGCCGAAGGTTTTAAATTTGTGTGCATCAAATACCCAGTAACACGCGTCGAGGATAAATAATGATCAAACGTTATGTTTGATTACTGTGATATTCATTCATAAATGCAAATGACACATTTTTAAAATTTGGGATTAAATGTGAGGCTGCTTGTACTGGTCCGGTCCGCTACATGCCGGTTTCATTGTACCATTTCGAAGCTCTATCGACTACACCATGGATTCTATCGACTACACCATGGATTCTATCGACTACACCATGGATGGCTAATGGTACAGTAAAGATATTCTTATCATCATGACATTTGTTTCTGTGAAGTACTATATCATCTCCAGTAGTGTCTGCCCACCTGTTGGGTCGGCCGTAGAGTACTGAAACACGTAGCCTGCAGGGAGACCGTTTACATTGAGAGACAATCCAAAGTTGGGCGTCCACGAAATTTCAAACCAGTACCATGTGTTTGGTTGTGGAGTGAACTGTTTCACCAAACGCCACGACCTCTTGGACATGATGACTGAAACAATGAGCTTCTGGTTCTGGTAGTAGAACGCTATACCACTATGTGAGCCCAACTCACCTCCAGTCGTCAAGAAATACCTGGAAATACAAAACAATACAACAGAAGAAACTCCACGGAGAAAAGCCGAGATATCGTATATAGAGAAGCCTCACGTAACACTAGCCTTGATCATATAAAGATGTGTGCTTACTTCGGATCCACAATCGTGTTTTGTTTGACAGATAGGCTGATAGTGAAGCCCGAGTAACAGTTGTCCAGATCCTTGAAACACAGCGCATCAAGAGGCATCTGTACACAACCGCCTTTGTGTAGATGTAGAAGTGGGCTACATCCCCCTTCCACCATCGCTTCCCCCTTGATAACCTTAAAGTCAGCAGGTACCCCTGTCACCGTCCCGTTGACCACTTCGGTAAAGTTGTACATTGTCACCGGCACGCACGGCTCTGAAAGGAGTGACGTACCGTGCTGCATGTATGTAACTTATGTAGTACACACTATTGAAAAACAGCAAGCCCCCCTTGTACATCTTTATAGGTATACATATTAGCCATATTATTGTACATTTATATACATTTACGTATATATTTATACACATACGTCTCATCGCCGGTACATGTATATGGTGGATAATATACGTATAACATGTTTATCTCATCAACTGACCTAACAAAGGTGATCATTTTCTTCTCGAATAAATGTTGGCGCCGCTGTAAAATATGTATATAAGTGTAGACAGAATTCTGATGCGAGGGTTGATTGTTTTACAATATAGTTAAATTGTGCAATAGAAAAGAGGAGCATTACTGGTATATTGGCACTTCTCTCCAACTAAGGTTGACTGTGGACAATAGCAGAGGTTTGATCCAGCACAGACGCCATCGTTCAAACAGTATGGATCGGGGCACAAATCTGTAAAACAATTAAAGTAAAGGCCGAATATTTCAAAGCTAACCATATTACGTGATATGTATATCATAATCAGTATGAATAAATAATTAACTTCAAATAATTCGAACTAAACGTTGCGACGTTTTCAACCGAAACCTGACGACACAAAATATACCAGAGCTGACTGTTAGCTGTCCTATACAAGCAATTGTGTATACATGCATGAAGCAGCTAGCTAGCTAGCTACCTGTGATGTCACAACCGATGATCTCCATTCTGAAGCAGGCTGCGTTCGTCCATTCAGTTGGCGTCAACTTGATAGTGTTGGTGACAATAGCGGGGTCGAAGATGATGGCGTACGACAGGGTCGCATTAAAGACTGACTTGATATTCTGACACAAACAACAACATAACAACACAATTAGTGTACGATTGCATGAGCTGAGTACAGTATACTGACTCCTAGCCCACCAGTCCTTGTTTTAGTCCCTTAATGCCGAGCGCCAGACAGGGTAACAAGAAGTACTATCTTTTAACGTCTTTTGGAATGACGCGGATGGGGATCGAACGCGGACGCTCTAACACTAGACCACGGTAGCGGTCTTCAACGTTAGGGGTATCAGTGGCTCATTAGTAAAAGCTTCATATTATACATTTAAGAAATCCACACCAACCTCTTTGAACAGTATATACTTCTCGTCGCCAAAGTAGGGAAGAAATTCCATGTTAAACTTGGTCATGAAGGCAGCCGGTGTCGTGGGTGGGTTGCCCAGGGCAGGTAGCTGGAATTTTATCTGTGACACAGACTTCACCTTTGGAAGATGGATCTCTACCCAGGGATCTCTATCATCTATGTTTGGGCACCATGCAGAGCCGCTTACGTCTGTTGGTAATAGGGAGGCAATCCGTTATCATGCAGGGTATATCAGTTCCGATTATGAAACATTATTGTTTCGGATGTAATAATCTTACAATAATATTCATATAATACTTACTCTCAAACGACCCAAATCGCATCTTTTCCTTTTCATGGTTTACTAATTCTGAGGAAACAAGGATCCCAGAGTCTGGAATCTCACCAGATGCCATTCCAAGATCTTTGTTGCATATTTCTGAAACAGACATACATGCCGTTTGTTGTTTGTAGCACCTGTATTGTGCATCGGGGAAAAGACATACACAGTTTGAAAAACGCATATCTAATATTGTTGTTTCCGATCCCTTTGATATACAATAAAAAGACGACCTAAAGACATTAAAAATATTTATTTTTGACATAAACCCCTTACATATTGGTACACTTGGGCCATCGATGTTGGAGGAGTTATCTGTCAGTTCTCTATAGTTGCTATGACGTCATCGTGCATGTCGAAATGGGTTCGGGAAAGAGATTTCGTCATGTTTGGGATAAGATGTAAGTCAAACTGCTTCAAATGTGGAGCGTAATATGCTCCGAATATTGTCTGGCCTTTTTGTTAGAAAGTCCACCATGAGGACTTATTCGGCATCCCAGAACACTGTCGGATGAATGTTTCTTAAGTGCAAGTGGGGCATAACCGAAACCAAGTTTATACCGATACGTTCTGCGACTGACACAGAAGGAATTGCGTACAGTAAAATCATGATGTCAAAGAGGTTTTATCGACAAAACCATGAGTAAGTTGAGCAAGTTCGTACAGCGATCACGTTTTTGCAGACAAAGGGCTTAACTAGCCACCCATGAATACATGGAACAGTTCCCATGCAACCGTAAAGAGATGGGAAGAAGAGTTTACGCGTGGTAGTGAGAGCCTTGAAGACGACCCCAGGCCTGGAAGACCTGAGTAGAGTACAGTCCATCAGCACAGAAACTTTGACAGTGAAGAAAGTATCAGCTTGTTGGATTCAAAAGCTTCTGACATCCGATCAAAAACCAGCCAGGCACACCATGTCTCGTGCAGAGAGGTTCGTGCAACGATGTGAGACTGGGAGAAACCTGGGTTTACCACTTCCAGCCCAAACAACAATTAAAACAGTGTCAGTATTGCTTTTGACATCATCACTACCAAAGGGACCACAAGAGCCATTTTGTCAGTCAAACGATTAGTTTTGCTTTGTGACACAGATGATTGAATAATCACAAGTATACTTTTTATGAAAGAAAACAGGGTCAGGATATGACAAGTGTTACTTCAGGTACTGAGTGAAGGATACATGTTTGCGCTAATCAAATGTCAGTTAATACAATGTTGCCCCTTGTAGATCAAGTGGGCGTGTGGTAGAATGTCGGGTTTGAACGCACTAGGTTAATACTCAACCATCGGATACATATAAATCAGATTCTGTATACTGATAATACACACATGCCCATGTATCAAATCTGATAGAGAGATTTAAGAGATCGATGAACGTATTGTAAAGATAAGGGTTGTCTGTCTTATGTACCCCGCTAGCTTACCATTGTTTATTGCAGCAACATGTCTCCCTTGTCGGTAATTCTCGGGCAGAGTCGGGAAATGGATTACAACCACAAACAAGAAGATGAAATGAACAAATCGAGCGTGCTCTTTCTACGACAATTTTAAAGGGTATACGACTATTGCTAAAAAAATGTTTAATCAGGGTTACAGATTCATTGTAGTAGTAAGGTGTTTAAAAAATATTGATAGACATGTGGACAATATTTCCAAATTTGATGCATAAGTGATCAAAATTATGTCCGATGCAATTCGCTATTTTGACCTTTACGGTATTTTTTTCCGTTTTTGTTCAGGTGAACACTTGTCTTGTGTTTGCATGTGTTTGTGACGGATGACACCAGCAAGGATTCACTCGCCTATTCGTGAATAGCCTTATCACAGCCTTATGATAGAGTTGGAATCATAAAACCGATATCTTATCGGATTATGGAAATGGTTTTGTCGCTATATTTTTTATAGAGAAACCCTATATATACTTGCAAATTATTATGTGAAGCAAGATGAATAATTAATAATGACCAAGTATACATTTCCTATTCATCATTGTCTTATGGTCATCTGAAGATGGCTGCCAGTGACAGCAAGGTAATGCTTCTCAACAGCTGAATGAGTTGGTTTTATTCTAATGAATCGCTATAAATAATTATCGGAAAAAGTAGGTTTGGACACTTACTGGGGCATGGATAACATTACGACCATATGTCTATACGAGTTTCAGCAAGGATACGAATCTGGAGGAAAGTACGCCACGACTCAACACCTACAACATGGAGTCGTGATCAGTATTTTAAGATGACGTACTCTAATTACTGCATAATCGTTTCTCAGAGCCACGATTACCATATTTTAGCATGCTAAAAAGGTTCTTAACCTGGCCTCATGGAATCCCTACATGGCTGAACTATAACATGACTGTGCTTCTCGTGGCTCAACGTAAACCTCTCCATGGGTTTAATACTTGTTTTGTTTTTTAAAGGACATGATGACCTGCACATCATGTGTATATTCACTCCGCTACTAACATCTGGAATAACCTAAACTGTCAGAAAAACAAACCGTAATTCACTGTCAAAATGAATATAAGAACTGTTCCTGTGCTTTACTAACGTGGGAAAAATATTATAACAGTATTTACTTCATATTAAAATATGTGGCAAGTCGTTTACTTCCCTTTCTCAGTATGTTTATTTGAATTTCTATGTTTCTTAATCTGTTGTGGAAAATACCAAACATTGAAACTACGACTCACTCTGCTGGCAGGAGACGAGGGCGAGCAGCACCAGCAGCAGCAACAGCACAGGGCATAGCGACGTCATTCCGGTCGGCTTCAAAATGAAATATCAGAAATTATTCCACATACAAGACAGTGGTATTAATAATAATTTTATGCTTATTCAGATATAATGCACATACCTGTGTAATCTGGATGTGGGGTTATCAGGGGCAGCTGCAAAATTTACAAGTGTCCCCAAGTAATATCGACAGGCATCTGCAGCCAGATCAAGACTGCTCGGTGTTATATACAAACACTTGACATGGCGGACAATACATCACACGTCGACAGTACTTAATGGGCTTTCCCGAACAGTGTGGTTCTAGTTTACGTCGCAGATCTTGTCACATCAGGTTAAAGTATGTTAACATGTATCAATACTGTCTGGCATATCTGTACAATATGTGAACTTGTTGCCAGGGAGGGTACCCAAGCTATTTGTATATACGAACATTTGATTGATCGATGGTTTAATCTCGCGGGAAGGCGTGGTGCGACTGGCAAGAGAAGAAGAGAAGGTGATTAAAACGAATGAACGAGGGGTCAACCGCCACCCCGCCATGCCTCTGTCTCGTGTCTGGCCAGGGAAATTGGACGAAGTGGTTTTAGTACACGCAGACTGCATGTCTGTGCTGGCGCCATGCACATTATTACCGAGTGCTGGGAACTGCACTTCTGCAGCGTCGACACTCACAGGGCGTGGGGTATATTAATCATGCGCACTATCTCTCACTGTTATAATGCAATGTTGTGTCAGGATGCCATTTACTTCAACTACACTGAATGAAAAACTGAACGACCAAATGGACAAAGAATTATATATCCCAGTACCAATATTAATGTTCCATTTGTTCATAAAAAATAAGATGCAAATACTTGACAATGATTTACCTTTGTATTCCCACATGCAGTTACATTTTGTACATGAAATTACACAAAAATGAGTTCTCATTAGCATGTATTTAATGGCACATCCCTCCTTCCACCTTGTCCATGGTACTTCAGCACAAATAAGTATCAGAAGCCTACGTGGGCCGCGATATGGCGCATAGACGATAGACGTTTGTGTTTGTATCTTCTTGAAAGCCTATTGTGATATTCTTTGGATGTCATTCATCACAAATAATGAGTACGCATTATACAATATCAGGCAAAGAAGGTGGGGTTTGCATCAGGTACAGCCGGTTGGGCCAAGGTTCTACTCTTGGAGTTCACACGTGAACTGTTAATGGTCGAGTGAGGAGTTTTTACATGTATTGTAGAAAAAAAACATTCGACGACACTTGTGATATTTTAACGTTGACGTTATACTGCTCAACATGTAAAGGATGAACACTTACCTCACGGACTTTAATTTTATGAATTGGGCTAATGAAGTAATTTACTAACTTTCATATATGGTAATGCAGACGACTAACTCGACGGTCAGAATTATGGATACTTTATCGTTGATTAATGTGGTATGACCCTCACGTTGAAACTAGCACAAATACCATGAAACAAATGATTGTTTATGAAGAGATTTACATACCTTGTTATGTAATTACATTTAAATACTTCAGGTATATGTTTTATGGTATAGTTTACCTCGTCGCGGAGAGCCATACCACATTAATTAACGATGAATTGTCCATAAGTATGACTGGAGAGTGGATGGGGGGAGTGAGAATGGTTGTACGCCGGGTTTAGCAAAAATATAGCAATATTACATGTGTGTAACTGGGTCTTCGGGGTGACAAGCGAACGGTTTAACCAAGAGGCTACCCCGTCGCCCAGGGTTGTGAAGGGAGGATGCAGAGTTGGGGGAGGTGGAGGACGAATGGTGGGGAGGAGAGAGGAGGTTGAAGTGGTGGTGGTAGACGCCACCTCCACTAACCCCTCTCCTCTCGCCATAGCAACCTTTACCAAATCTTCCTCCTCTCGCCGTAAACTCCTCCACACCACCTCCAAAAACCCTGCCTCCTCTCGCCATCACCTCCCCAACACCACCTCTACCAACTCTGCCTCCTCTCGCCGTCACCTTCCCCACCAACTCCAGCTCAACAAACTCTGTCTCCTCTCGCCATCACCTCCTCCACCAACTCTGCCTCCTCTAGCCGTCACCTCCTCCACCAACTCTGACTCCTCTCGCCATCACCTCATCCACACCTCCTCCTCCAACTCAGCCTCCTCTCGCCATCACCTTCTCCACCAACTCTGCCTCCTCCCGACGTCACCTCCTCCACCAACTCTGCCTCCTCTCGCCATCACCTCCTCCACCAACTCAGCCTCCTCCCGCCGTCACCTCATCCACACCTCCTCCACCAACTCTGCCTCCTCTCGCCATCACCTCCTCCACCAAATCTGCCTCCTCTCGCCATCACCTCCTCCACCAACTCTGCCTCCTCCCGCCGTCAACTCCTCCACACCTCCTCCACCAACTCTGCCTCCTCTCGCCATCACCTCCTCCACCAACTCAGCCTCCTCCCGCCATCACCTCCTCCACCAACTCTGACTCCTCTCGCCGTCACCTCCTCCACACCTCCTCCACCAACTCTGTCTCCTCTCGCCATCACCTCTACCACCAACTCAGCCTCCTCTCGCCATCACTTCCTCCATACCACCTCCACCAACTCAGCCTCCTCTCGCCATCACCTCCTCCACCAACTCTGCCTCCTCCCGCCATCACCTCCTCCACCAACTCAGCCTCCTCTCGCCATCACCTCCTCCATACCACCTCCACCAACTCTGACTCCTCTCGCCATCACCTCCTCCACACCTCCTCCAACTCTGCCTCCTCTCGCCGTCACCTCCTCCACCAACTCTGACTCCTCTCACCATCACCTCCTCAACACCTCCTCCAACTCTGCCTCCTCTCGCCATCACCTCCTCAACACCTCCTCCAACTCTGCCTCCTATCGCCATCACCTCCTCAACACCTCCTCCAACTCTGCCTCCTCTCGCCGTCACCTCCTCCATACCACCTCCTCCAACTCTGCCCCCTCTCGCCGTCATCCCCTCCACACCTCCTCCACCAACTCTGTCTCCTCTCGCCGTCACCTCCTTCACATCTCCTCCACCAACCCTGCCTTCTCTACAATGTATGAAGCCTCATGTCTAAACTCAATACCTTTTGAAAGCTTTATAAAGGGTTTCAATGTTGTAGCTCTAATCAAACATATTTTGAGCAAGGGTCGTATAACGCTCTTTAAAATCTTTGTAGAAAGAACATGCTCGACTGTACCTCAAGAGTTGTAAAATGCAGACACTAATGGACGTACAGAAAAGTTCACTATTGGAAAGTTGATGTCATCCCTCTGTCACACAGTCTTGTAGGGGCTAGGTTTTTGTCACTCTGAAACTTCATGCACATATCTAAATTTGAAACAGATGAAACGGTTTCGCCGGTCTGTTATTTCTAGTTTATTTCGGTAAATCAGAAGAAGAGAATTGGTTATTTGATCATAATTGAATACAGATGATTTCATCTTCTCCATACAACAAAAACATGTCCTCGGAGATGTCCGTGGCAGATCTTCTGACCACATAGAAACGAGCACTCCCGGGACTAGCTGAGCTTTTGAATCGCTATTACTTCTTGTCAAGTTTTTTTTAATCCGTCAAATTTTATTATTTTATGAATATAATCATTATTTGCAACGTCTATGAAACAACTTATCTGAATCCTTAGCCCAAGACAATACTAATAAAGATCTATGGACCCAGAAATCGCAGGCTTTGCTTTCTTGCCGTCTCTGATGATAATCATTGTCTGTCAGCACTAAACCCATTTAAAAAACGTTGTAGCCCGGCTATGATATTACTGTAGTCAACATCTTAAAATATCAACACAGAATGCTAACTGTCATCTGTAAATTTCAAAAGACGTTATATTCTAGTTTTCAGAGATAATTTTATATTATCATGTTTTATAATCACCTTTCAACTGACCATTGACTGATCTCAACTAAGACATTTTCAAACTATATATACTGAACCAAATTAAAAACTTCACAATCATAAACTTTTAACATTTTGACCAGTTATCATTGTGGGCCCTTATTGTGTATTTAAACAGTAATGGCCACGTATTGTCTTCAGATAACACCCGTTTTTGTGCAGGTGAATCGATCAAAATCATGTGCACAGCACTATAGTGGCAAAAGTGTTTTTTCACGTGCAACTGGTCACGTGGCCATAATACCGCACGTGTTTTCAGCCATACTTGTTAGCAGTCATTAACAAAAAGAGAAAAACACAAGAAAACAAACGTCTTTACGGCAATTTGTCATGCCACGCCTTTCAAATGTGCAACGTGAACGTGCCATCGGCATGTTGTAGACGGGAACGTCCGTAGCTGAAGTCGCAAGGACGATGGGTTGTAGTCGACGGACTGTTTATGACTTACAGACGCGTCTACAGCAAACGGGTACCACTGCTGATCGCCCTCGGCCAGGTCGACCACATGTGACGTCACATGCAGAGGATCGTCAGATTGTCTTACGTCACCTCCGTAACCGATTTTTGACGGCTACATCAACCAGAAATAAACTGTTTAGGGGTAGACTGAGTGCGCAAACTGTTCGAAACCGTCTGAGAACTGCTCACCTTCAAGCACGACGGCCATACTGCGGGCCGATTTTGACTCAATTATACAGACGTCAACGTCAATTGTGGGCACAGCGACACTTACAATGGACTCAGAGGAATTGGAATCAAGTCGTCGTCAGTGATGAATCCCGATTCAATGTTCGATTTGCTGATGGTAGGGCGAGGGTGTGGAGGTGCCGTCATGAACGTTACGCCCAGTGTTGTGTACAGGAAGTTGACAGATTTCGAGGCGGAAGTGTCATGGTGTGGGGTGCTTTCTGTGGCAATGCACGTTCCAGGCTTCTTGTCATCCGTGGCAACCTCAACGCTGCTATACCGCAACCAGGTACTTGCACCAGAACTTCAGCCTTTTATGGCAGCACATGAACCCGGTTTGATCTTCCAACACAACAATGCCAGACCCCAAACAGCAATTTTGACAAGGAATTTCCTTCAGAATGCGGGAGTCAACGTCATGGACTGGTCGTCAAGGTCTCCGACCTCAATCCCATCGAACACGTCTGGGATGCTCTTGGCAGAAGTCTGCGGACTCTCAAGAACCAACCACAGAATTTGCAAGATCTTGGCACCATTTTGCAGCAACAATGGCGTCGTTTTCCCAATCATGTGTTCACAAGCATCACAAGGTCCATGCGGAGGCGTTGTGTGGCAGTTGTCTACGCACATGGTGGCTATACACGCTAGTGAACTTGTGTGCCATCAGATTCTCGTGCTTGGGACTTATGATTTAAACTGTTGATGTTATTATCGAATACCGTTGGTGCTTGGAACAAATTATGGTTACCACCGTTAATTCAAATCCTTCTTTAGACATTAATGATTAGAAATTACCTTCTCTGATACATTTGTCCGTTGTATATCATATATGGGATTACTTTTAAAAATGTGAAGATTTTAATTTGACTCAGTATATATATTTCCTATATAATCCAAATATTGGCAAATATTTTCTACAATGGACACTACTGTGTAAACTGAGACTACTTACTGTCCTTAGGATTCTGTGCATCGTTTCTGATTGAACTTAAGGGACTGGATTTCCAAAGTGATCAAATCGCCCCACTAAACCAACACTGTTTATGTTTATGCAATTTTACCTAGTTTCCAGAAATTATTGATACATTCCAATACTGTACAACCCGGTATGTCATGACGTCATTACCATTCTGTTGTGACGTCAAACCCATACTTTATAGACTATTCAATTTCCACTGAGTGGCAAACAATAATATCTAAAGGGCAAAGTTGCCTTGAAACCAGCGAGAGGGTCCATCTATCAAAGGGTAACTCCCAACGCAACCACAACCCCAATCCCTAATTCTCTAGCCTGGAAAAGAAAATGCCAATGGCTTGTGATTGAAACGGGTGCCATGACTGGTCTCTTCCGTAGGTGACTAAACGTCCTTTAGGTAGAATCTTTAGAAGGTCGAACTGTCATTCCACTGACAAAACGCAAAAACGTGTTCCATTGACACAGTTTTCCAGAGGCCAGTGACCTCGCTAAAGCTCTGATTTCATGAGGACTAGATTTGACAGATGCTATACCATATGCATTAACAATTGTCTTCCTAAGCCAAACATCAATTGCAGGTTTAGTCACGTTTGAATTTAGATCCTTCGGACGAGCTATAAACAAACATCAGTGATTGAAGCATGATCAAAGGCTTTCACTTCGTGGATGATGTAGCTATGATGTAGCCATGATGTAACCATGTGCGCCCCAAACGTAATGTTAGTATTCTACATTAGCTCATAACGTAGTTTTGAGAGAGCTAGCAAGACCACAGATAGATCACACTTTGGAAAAAAACGAACTAAAGAGACAAATCCTCGATAATAAATAAGTTTAGTTTGCCAGATCCAATTTTCAAATATTGAAGGTTACAAACTGAGGCTATGGCTGATACGTGTCCTCCAGAAGTGTCGTGTTCTTTACGTGCATAAAGGCGAAAACTGGCAACAAATACTTAGAGGTTGAGACGGTGTTGCAAGCTTGGATCTCCATGTTCTATTAAGAGCGAGGTGCAGATGTTGATGGCATGCTGGATTTAGAAATGGATGATGAGACTTCCTCCGAAAAAGCATTCTGCGACAAAGATCGTTTGATTTCGTCCGGACGAAACGATAGAGACTTTAGGCGTTGCGGAATCAGTCTGATTTTGGCTAACGAGAGAGATGTTTAAAAGACGGAAGTTGTAGAGTTTAATCTAACTGTAAATCCAAGAGGGTTGGAAACCAAGATCAGGCTGGCCATGGCGTAGCTACATGGAACATTACGCAGAGATGCGTTTGAATCTTCCTCAGAACTTCTGGGATCAGATTGGTTGGCGGGTCAGCATATCCCAGGATCCCATCCCATGACACTGACATGGGGATACGAGGGCTGGTCACAAAGTTCTAAACCTGATTAACTTTCAATGATGGCCCATAACAAAGTGAACTTGTCAACGTAGTACATTGTTTGAGTGGTTCATTGCATGTGTATTTGGTCTGTTGAGGCTGTTTGTATATTAGTGACAGCCAGTTTAACGTGATCCGGGTCCAAAAGGACACAGAAATGAAAAAGAACGAGTTTTCTACTTTAGAGAATGGTACTCCCAAAGAAATGACTGACCGCATGTCACAAGTGTACGGGGATAACTGCCCTAGCTGCCCTAGCTGGAATGTTTAAGGCTGGAAGAACAAGCCTTGAAGGTGACCCTAGTTCTGGACGTCCCTCAACTTCCATTAATGAAGATTCAATCAATGAGAACGTATACTGTCAGATAAACTTATTACCATTGCTGAACTTGAGGAAGAACATTTACAGATGAATAAGATATCAGCTCCATTGGGTACCAAAGTTTCTCAATTATTATCTTAATTCTGACAATGCCTCTTCTCACACCTCTCGACTTGCAAAGGCTGCTGTGGGTTCAAGAGCTTCCTCATCCTCTATTCTTGCCAGACCTGGCACCAAGCGATTTCCACCTGTTTCCTAAACTGAAAGAACAATTTCGTGGAAAATGATATGACGACAACGATGACCTCACATCTGCCGTGAATGGGGTTTTTTTTAGAGTGGCTTCGGAAAACCCTCTTCCTGACAGGAATTGAAAAGAATCGATATGAGAAGTTTATTGAAAGGGCTTAGAACGTTTTGACCAGTCCTCGTACAATGCACGGGATAAAGTTGAACATTGCTTCGATGTATTTGACAATTTGAGAAAGGATTGTCTCCGACTTGTCTGGATGTACTATAAACCCGAGATGAGCGAAAACATGTAGCAGAGCCTCTGTATTTCTTTCCAGAAATCTGGTATGGCAATCTGCTTCGATAAAATTGTCGATATACCCACGAAGCCTTATGTTGATGGCATTAAGCTAGAATTGGCGAATAACCTTGAAGCAATGGATATCCCGAATGGTATAACCAGAAACAGGAATCGTCGCCCGTTAATGGCAAATTGCAGACACTTCTGCGACTTGAGATATATGGGTACAAAGGAGCGCATCTCTGAGATCTATACTGATATACAAATCTCAGCTGTAGGTCTATTATCATTCTCATTTCGGCCGAATTGTACTTGGGTACCATGGTTGGCCCAGTTATCTGAGCCGCCAGAATTCACTGTGCATAGTTGTGTCCTTTGGGCTCGCCAGAAAACTGATTGTGGGTTCAAATCCCGGTTCACGGCCCCATGGCCTCTGGGGGCATGATCCCTGTAAGATCATCGTGATTCCAAACTCAGCTGAAACGCAGGCTTGCCTTGAAATTTTAGCAGTAGCTGGTTGCTGTTGAGATATACGATTCGAGATCTAAGCACAGTGAGTGAGTGAGTTAAAATCTAACGTCGCATCGGCATTATTCCAGCCATATAGCGACGAGACCAAGTTAATAGAAAGCATCCCTCTGTATGAATATATATGTCCCTTCACGTGTGTCAAAGTTCACGATTGGTAAAGCAAAAACACATTTTAATCTGCTTTTAACAAATTCGCTTACAACGGAGAGTATGGATGTCAAACATGTTCTGAACTGAAATCTGTACTTGAGATTGGCCCCCAGAAATCTAGACATCCAAGACATGCTAGACATTTGACCTACATCCGTGGATTGACATGAATCGAATTAAATCGTGTTTTTGAGGCGGCCCGTTGATCCAACGGATCTGCCAACCCGTGTTTCCGAAACAGGTTTTACAAGCTACTCAACATCAGTCAATTTAGCCTGTGACATGGCTTGCTCTTCACTAGCCCTAGGCAATATCCTCCGACATTTCAGATATGAAGTGAAGGATAAAATACGTTCCGAGGTTTTGGTTGAAAATGTAAATCCGCCTGGGAGGGAAGATCCTAAGGGCTGAGGGAAACGCGCGTAAAATATCTGTTGCTGGCGTACGGATCTTGAAAAGGACATTCTAAAAACCAGTGAGGCTTCTCAACACCTCTGTAGCCTGGTGGTACACTCACTGGGCTACAGATAAGAAAGTTGCGAGTTCGTTCCTCGGGAATATGAAGAAAACATTTGTCATTTGATTTTACATTTCATTACATGTTACAATCTGAACGGAAGTTATTTTAATAATACCCAGGACTCTTACTTAATAGCGATCTCAATGAATAGGTTTATTAATAACGATGAAAATCAAGTCCCCGGGTCTTCCACAGTAAGTCCCGGGTTTTCTACTCAAGTAAAACCTCATGTGGATATTTCTCAAGTTTGAAGAAACCTAACGATCAATACAAATGAACACTCTGAGGTTTATAAAGAAGGAGATAACAAAGTTCTAAAATCTTCCATAGATGACTGCTTTGGGGATTTGAAGACGATAGATGAAATAGAAGAATAAGTGCACTATCCGGTCGTTTGTCAGCTTTAGGCTTAATCCAATAAAGATCTACCTCCATAAATTCTGGCTCTGTGGAATCTACACAAAGATTACAGTGATCTGAAAAAGAAAACTTCTTGGTGGCACAATGTCTAGACAACATTGGAGTCTTGCACTTGGTTCACATGGGTTGACCCTGGGATGGCCGTGCTTGCCGATTAACACACATCACGTAAAATAAAGTTATTGGTCTTTGATTTTATTAATAAAATTGAGTCTTCAGCAACCCATGCTTATTGTAAGAGGCGACTAACGGGATCGGGTGGTCAGGCTCGCTGACTTGGTTAAAGCATGTCATCGTGGAACGATGCTCCTGATGTCAGTCACAGGATTGTCTGGTCCAGACTCGATTATTTACAGACTGCCGTTATATAGCTGGAATATTGCAGAGTGCGGCTTTAAACAACAAACAAACAAATAATAACATTGAAAAGGAACAAACCGATATAATAGAAGCTAATATAGAAGTAAACTGCACTAAATATATCACCAAAGCCGTAGGATATTGTACAAATTTCCAATCTTCAAGAGTAGAAACATACAGAACTTGCTTTTAGCTCACAATGAGAAATAATGAAAAACATGTTTTGCTCATGCTTTGGTCTACTTTCCCACGCTAGAGGAGATGCTCTATTAAGGAACATGTACCACTCAAGAAAATGTTATTTTTTAACGTTGTGATCACCTGCATTAGGGCAATCCTTTAGTAGAGGGAATGTTTACGAAATAATTATATGCCATTTTCAATAAAAAAATTATTTGACCATGTCAGGGGTCCAAAATGTCATTTGAACATGTCTGATTATTTTCATACGGATATTTCAAAGTTTTTTACAACTTTAAATTTGTCAGTATATTATCAAAAATGATGACAGTGCAATCGCCATAAGTGTTAGGTTCTATACAAAATAAGAGACCTGTGAAGATTCGGAGTAGAATAGGTCTTCATCAACACATGCTTGCCGTACAAGGCAACTATGCTTGTGGTAAGAGGCGACTAATGGGATCAGGTGGTCAGGTTTGCGGACTTGGTTGGTGCATGTCATCATATCCCAATTGCATGAATCGATGTTCCTGATGTCGATCACTGGACTGTCTGGTCCAGACTCAATTATTTACAGACCACCGTCATATAGCTTGAATATTGTATAGTGCAGCGTTAAATGACAAATAAACAATATAAGGTGTTATCATGGTTGGAATCATGTAGGAACGTATCTGGTGGTTTCAGAAACAAATGTTTACGATTGATGCCTTCAGAAAGCAGACAAAGTTGTCATGACAAGGGTGCACATGCTGTAATGCTCAAGCAGGACAGTAAGTAACAATCTGCATTCTGTTATAGAATATAACACATCTTTGTATAAAAATAGATTTTATTACTAAAAATAGAAAAAAGTGATGAATATCATTAAAAATAATTTGTTATAAAAAATATTCTCTTGGTTGCTTTTCACAATGGACAAAACAAACATCAATAAGAATAAGACAATACATAAACATTTAAATATTATGCATAGTGTGACATTTTTCACAAACTGTTACATGTAGAAAATTCTGTAACTACTTCATTTTTTAACTGCTGACAATTTTGCATACATCATAAATTCTAAATTGATAACATGGAAGGATAGCACAACATCCAAAAATAATAACAATTTACTTCAACAAATTCAATAGTTAACAACATCTTACTACAAAACAGTATAATTTATGATATGGTTATTAGTAAAATATTATTTTTGAAAGCAGATGGATGCTCATTTAAACTGTAATATTTCTATACTGGATGAGTTAATGTTTTGCGTAATCAGTTCTCATAAGAGATGTTTCAAACAATACAAATATTTCTCTTACAATTTCTTCTACTTGTCAATATTGGTAATATGTAATAAGCCTAATCTGTGTATGTCTAATGGAACCTAGAGTATTGTCAGATTAGAGACTATGATTACACATGGACTACAGAAGTTGGAGTGGAGGACTTCAGAGGGTGGGCTCATAGATATCTCTGGCTGTGGTGTTGTAGAAGGAGAGTTGTTTCTCTGTCCGCAAACCATAGTTGCCATCATAGGTTCTGTGGTAGTGGCCACTTTCATTGTCGGAGCCATTCAAAAGATCTGGGTCATTGGCCTGGCGTCTGGAAAGAGAACACATGTCATGTACTGTCATCTTTTTATGTTGCCATGCAAATCAAACATATTGCTCCATGAACAGAAAGATGTAACATCGCAAGTAACAGGGGAAACAGTAGCAACAACCATTGTGTACTAGGGAATTCAATCTCACGAGGACATTGTCTGTCATATGATGAACCATTACCTGAAAAAAGCACTAAACACAGTCTTGATATACACTTGCCTAAGAGCCGCTAAAAGCTGTGAACTTTAACTGGCATGTTCCATGCCTACACACTTTGGTATGACATGACTGTACCAAGCTTAAACACTTTGGTATGATATGACCGTACCATGCTTAAACACTTTGGTATGATATGACTGTACCATGCTTAAGTACTTTGGTATGATGACATGACCGTACCATGCTTAAACACTTTGGTATGACATGACTGTACCATGCCTAAACACTTTGGAATGACATGACTGTACCATGCCTAAACACTTTGGTATGACATGACTGTACCATGCCTAAACACTTTGGTATGACATGACTGTACCATGCTTAATCACTTTGGCATGACATGTACCATACCTAAACACTTTGGAATGACATGACTGTACCATGCCTAAACACTTTGGTATGACATGACTGTACCATGCCTAAACACTTTGGTATGACATGACTGTACCATGCCTAAACACTTTGGTATGACATGACTGTACCATGCTTAATCACTTTGGCATGACATGTACCATGCCTAAACACTTTGGTATGACATGACTGTACCATGCTTTAATACTTTGGTATGACACGTACCATCCCTAAACACTTTGGTATGACGTGACTGTACCATGCTTAAACACTTTGGTATGACTTGTACCATGCCTAAACACTTTGGTATGACATGACTGTACCATGCTTAAATACTTTGGTATGACACGTACCATGCCTAAACACTTTGCTATGACATGTACCATGCCTAAACACTATAATGTATGGTAGTAAACCTGCCTTCTATGCATACTTTTTATTTATGTTGTTTAAATGGCAGGAACATGTAGGTGTGGTTTTGTGTACAAAGTCATGTGACTGATGCTGCTTTATAGTGCTATCACACTGTTGTCCTTGTTTTAGCCCCTTAATGCTGAGCGCCAGACAGGGTAACAACTAGTACCATCTTTTAACATCCTTTGACGCGGCCAGGGATCGAACCCCAGACCTTCCACACTACCACTAGACCATGGAGGCGGTCGCTGAAACAACTGTTACCTTGTACAGAGGAAGTAGGCTGTTATGATGATGGCGATGAGAAACACCACAGCAACACCCACAGAGATTCCTATCACGACACGACTACTGTCTTGTGTGCGGACAGCATAGCAGCCTGGAGCTGAAATGTACATAACACACATTACATTAGTTGTTAAAGGGGCACTGATCTAACGCAATTCCCCGGACTGGTTGTTGCCTTTGTTATTGTTTTTTCCCCCGTGAGTACCCGGATTAAACGCAACGCAACTGAGCGTGACCAGAGACTGGGCTACCGTCTGCAAGGACAGCTAAATAAACTTGGCAATATTTGTTTTACGCATTTTTGCATAAACACTGACTGGTTAACTGTGATCTATAAAGATTTCGACAAAGGGCGCATGTTAATTAATTTCTTCAGCCTAAACAAACAGACAAAAAGAATAGCAGAGCTCATCGGATGTCGTCATTTGGAAATACCCCACATGGTTATAGTTTAATACTAAAAAAAGTATCATTGCAGTGAAAGCATTTTCGGATTTCGGCTTGCGTCGATAATACGATTACTACTCCCTAGTTGTCATCCACGTTTTCTGGTATAACCCTACACTTGTGTATTTGTCGTCATTCACTTGATGCTCAGTTAATGAATTTATTACAGGTACAATTAGTGGTAACCCCACTTAGATTACCTGACAAAGGTTCCCATTTGGCATTTATTGTGTCTGGGGTAATTATTCAATCTAAATCCAGGTTTGAAGTGAGGTGAAAAGTGTGTTATGTAATATGCACGTGGCAGCCAAGCAAGAGGTAAATGATCAGTTGATTTATTTTTTTTGTAAATCAACGGATCGTTCCTAGTCATCAAAGGATTAACAGGAAATACGTTGATTGATTAATCACAGTTATCTTGCACAGTGGATATGTCAAGAGTGAGTGTTTACATGTCTAGGTTTACTAAAACAAAGGGAATACACTCATATCATGGCGTGAAGTGCCGATGTAAAAACAACATACTTTGTTCAAAGGGTTAACTGATAATACGTTGATTGATTGATCATTGTTATCTATCACTCAGTGGATTTTTTAGGAACTGTGGACGTTATGAAAATAGTTGTCACGTTCCCAGCCGACCATTGAGACACCTATGTAAAACACCTGAAACAATCCAAGTGATCAGTTGAGAAACGAACACGGGTTATAATATCCCGAAACGATATCTATCTTTTAAGATATTTGATTGTTACTGAGACACGTGGCATCGAATAAGTTTCTTTGTACAGCTGCAGACGAATGGGATATTGTACCTTTGTGTGGATATTCACGGATACATTCCACGAACAAGGAAGCTGCCTAAAATTTATACACATAAATTTGGTAGGTTGTAATTATGATATTTGCATTTTGTTTTCCTTCATTTGAACCGATTCGTTCTTGTTTCTCTACGTCATGGTTGGGAAATTCTTCAATGAGCGATAGACGTTGTTTTCGCAGGTCATTTCCTTTGTAAGCGTGATCAATGTGACCATACGCCCTTATTACTACCCATAAAAGTGACTAATGCGCTTACGAATGGCGCAGCAGAGGTCGCGAACTAGTCTAGATTTCTGCTATACATCCGGGTACTCACTGGGAAAAAACAATAACAAAGGCAACAACCAGTCCCGGGGAATTGCGTTAGATCAGTGCCCCTTTAAGGTTAAAAACTAATTAATGTGATTGTGATTTATCCCCCCCCCCCCCCCCCCCACCCACGAAAGTACAAATGGCCAAAATGGACACCACCACCCTTTTTTTTAAATCCTGGTTCTGGCCCTGGTTGATACACAGAGACAGTGTGGAACTAAGCACTGACCTGACAGACTGGTCCACGAGGTGCTGGAGGTGCTCGGCTCACACACTTTACAGGAGTCCTTTATGCTCTTGGCAGCATAACACTCTCCATCAATCAGACACTCATTAGATCCAATCTGATGCAAGTCAAATGATATTATATAAACACACATGGACAGTCAACATGAAATTAAGTCTAAACAAACTCCAACCTTTTTTAACCGAGGTGGAACTTGTCATGGAAATTGTAAAAAAAAGATGAGTTTGGAACCTAAGTCCATCTTGTTGCCATGGAAACGTAAATAATAAAAATTTCTAAATAGCAAAAGGCACCAGTTCAGCATGTACCTGCCAGTCCTGCAAAGTTTGATGAAAAAATATTGAACGGTTTATGAGTTATGCTCCGGAAACGAACCCTACCCTCACAGAACCTAAGTCCATCTTGTTGCCATGGAAGCATAAAAAATAAAAAATTCTAAAATTTCTTAATAGCAAAAGGCACCAGTTCAGCATGTACTTGACAGACCTGCAAAGTTTGATGAACAAATATTGAACGGTTTATGAGTTATGCTCCGGAAACGAAACGTGACGGACGGACATACGGAGCCCATTTCTATATCCCCTGCCACATTTGTTGGGCGGGGGATAATAATATATCAAGGTAATATACTTCGGGCAAAGTACAAATGTAGACTTAAGAAAATCTGGGGTTCAGAGCTGAACTCTCGCAATAAAGTTAGAGCCACAAATACTTATGCTGACCAGTCCTTTCATATTCTTTTGGTGTTGCTGATTGGACGAAACAAGAAATTCAGGGTGCCCTCACACAAAGAATCATGTCAGATAATCCATCCCACCACTCTTCCCTTAATCGCGTATATTTACCAATATATATTGGGAGGGCATGGTTTGATTAACATGGAGGCTCTTCATGATAGAATTGTATTATGTACTTTTGCACACATTTATTTGTCTGATGATCCTCTTGTGAAGCATGTCAAGACTCAAGGGTCTGTGTAAAAAAATATCATTTTTATAGAGTTTTCACTTTTCAAATGATTTCGTTTGATAAACTTTCGGACACATTGACAAGCCGACAAACGTCAGTGATACGTTTGGGCGTGGCCTAACTCGCGATTTGTTTAGTTGAACAAAGTCAACAAACACTGAAAATAATGACAAATAATGGACTGAACTGATATACATTCTAGGTAAATCATACAATAGCAATACAATGCAGTTTATGAAAAATAATCGAAAATACTTGCAATTTTAGCTATCATTTCTGAAACCGGAAGCACCGTACCGCATGACACATCGAAGCAAAATATGCAAAAGTTGGTAAACGATCATAAAACAAATTCCGAAATAGATTCAAATTCAAAAGAAAATACATAGGTTACTTTTTTCTACAACTGTTTACTATTTATTCATCTGGATAGCAGTCTTCACTCCTATTTGTTTCATATTTATTCGTGATTGCCGCCGGTGCGTAACATCAAATTTGTAAGTCTAAATCCGAAACCGTAAAGGTTTCCATGCTCGATGATTTGAAAATTATTTTCTGAAAACGACGGCAGCGGAGAGGGATATAACATATCGATGAGCCATAATAATAACAACAGAATATTGTTATTGGTCTGTCATTGAAAGAAGGACAATTTAGAATATTAAGGATTGTTTTTAAAACGTTTACTCCCCCTCCCCAATCTTCTGAACGGATGAAAGTAGATACACACGTCGACTGGATGAATGTAGGGCCTATGTGATTTTGTACATAAAACAAAATTGTACCCAAAGCACTTGATGATTTTGTACCTTAAAAAACTAAACTAAATCTGTTTGATCATATTTATTTTTTCATGTTTATTGCAAACGATGAGCTGAACATTATTGTAAAACATTTCATCAAGTTCATAATATGACTAACCTAAATGTACGTGGTCCTTGAGTGTAGTCAGTCCACATTGGCACAACACAAATTGACTGATTGTGATAGGAAAGTAATAAATTCTTGTCACTGGAGAGGAGGCCAGTAAACTGGTAAACCATAAGGTAATTGTAGATCTTTGTTTTGACAGAAAAGTGATAATAAATTAACTTTTTTCATACAAAAAGCAATGTGTAAGTTTGAAACTACAAAACTGTAATACAAAAATATTCTTGGCACAAAAACACATACCTGTTTGGGTGCAAACTCTCAAGACATTTTACGTACAAAAAAAACACATTTCAAATGGATTTCGTAGAACAATGGGATAAAAAAAGATATCTAATCAGTGAAATTCCATTTCACATTTTAAACAAGTATTTGTTTACGTAACCAAGCTCAGGTAGACGGCTCATGTTTTGTCCTAAAAGTAGAAAAAAAATATGGACACCTCAGAAATGAGGGTTTTTAAAGTTATAATTCTATCTAACTTGTCAGATGGTTTGACGTTGGTCCTTCAAAGAAAAATTCTTATGAAATTTAAAAAGTAATTTATGACACTAACAATTTCAAGCACTAATCCTATGATTATTCAAGGAAGGACAAATGTGGGTTTTTTGTTATTGCAAATGCTTTTGTTTTTAGCATTTCTTGTTTCATGATGGCAAGGTACTTTTATGCACACCAACTGAGGAACCTGTGACACACCAGCTGATGAAGTTTGATACTGTGATTGCATATACAAGGGAAAAACTGGTTTGCAGCAATACATGTATGCGAAAATTAACCACATAAGGTGACATAAAGTCAGGGGGTGTGGCTGACAGGACAAAATACATCTGACAAAGGTAATCATGTATACAGGGTCATTTCTTTTCATTCCACCCAGAAGGCTGAGACACAAAGAACATACGGACCTATACTGACTGTACATTCAGAAACCCATCAAAATGATGAAGGATGTCAGATCCAAAGCTGGTGATGATCTGCATTTATTTTGAATTTTTGTACATTATATTGACTGAAGACAAAAACCTGTTGATCACATTTCACAGTGGTTCATGTTCCTTCAGGGGACATGCATGAGTGTCACTGTCAAGCACACGAGAGCATATATACTGCAACAAACCTATAAAGTCCTGCCACACTAATTACACATTATTTCATTGGTGAGAACCCTGAAAAAATACATAAGGTAGGATATTTCCATGTACATTTCTCCAACAGAACAGAACTGCAAGAATTGTCAATGTATGTATATGTGCCCTATTCCTTTTTCAAAAGATAACATTCTCTTATAAATATATGGCTAACTCACCAGCTTAGGTGCCACCCTGGTTCTTGTGATTAAACAATCAAAAATATCATGTTCTGTTACAAGAAATTAATGTATCGTATTCATATTACAATTATATTTAAGAATTAGTTTTTTGGAAACAAACAACTTCATACACAAGATTAATGTCTCGACATCAAATAGTTACTTATTCACATAATTTATGTTCAGGTGAAAGATAACAATTGCTGAATAAAATATGTTTAAACTAAAGATATCTGATCAGTTACACTGTGCTGATGCATTGACCTGTTGACCAATATTTAGTATCCATACACATAATTATTGTGGAAAAAATAGATACTAAATATAACTTAATATTTTAGAAGCTGTGAACAGATGTAAATAATTAAACATTAACAAATCTATCATCAATACGCGGTCTCTATATTGATGGAATAAATTTTAATATGATCCGTGAATTGTTGTAAAATCATGCTACAATCGATAAATGTAATATAAAAGAAAAAAATTATTTAAATATCCCACATTTAATTAGAAACTAACACTGAAAATATGTATATCGTATTTTTATATATATATACATAACCCACCTGCGTATATCCTATCATATTGGGCATCGCATGAATGCTATTATGAAACACGTTTTGTCACGCCTATTTTCGCGCACCTGTTGTGGGGTGTGATCGTTGCCAATCGACGATTTCTATGGACTTATTGCTTCACACACATAATTATTATAGTGAAAACAAAGTCATCAGCATGTACATCGCAGATACATGAATCATATCACTTCATATTCAACGTAACATGGAATGGTGATCCTTATATATCAACAAAAGTTCAAATAAAAGATACCGAGAAACTTGCATGTGGCGTGTTGATTCATAGTCTCCCGTTTCCGGGTCACGGGAGCATGCAAGTTCCAACGGATTAAAAACAATACGCCAATTATATCGTGAAAATCACTTTGTAATTTCATGTTAGTGGTGATTACTGATAATATGTAGTGATTTGTGTTTATTCTGTATAATACAGGCGAAATATTTCAAAATTGACTGTAATTGTTTTGTTTCGAAAAATTATCAGCAGACTACCCCTGTCTGTGACATCACATCCGGTGACCTTTGCTCAAACTGAAATATTGCTGTCAGAATTTATGATCTTTATAATCATTTTTCTCTCGTCATATTAAACGGAAAATGACAAATGAAACAATCTTCGATTAAGAAGATCGTCAACTTTCGCCAAGGCATATACATGAAGACAGTGTAAACTTTGTTGACATTAAAATAGCAATAACTTATGCCGAGGTCAGGCGAAGCGCGCCATGTTTGATGTTCGAACGACTGCTAGCATCATGACACGGTACTTGTATTTTCGTATATCGTAATTAATCAACCAAAACACTTGAAATAAGGATTGGTGAATATTTATGAGTCATCAAATTTGATAACGTGACATGTTAGATTAACTCGAATGTTCGTATTTCCGCAACTGACATGGCGACCTCGAAAATTTAGTTTTTTTTCTGTTTAACGTTTTGATAATAAATTTACATAAATGTTTCATAATTTACCATCGCGCTGTTATTTACCAGTTAAAAACATCGAATTTATACTCAGTTAAAATTAAGATATCGGAGATCTGATTATTGAAATCAATTTGCACAAATTTAACGATTCAGAAAGGTTCCTAACATGAAACGTAAACCACCTTCAATAACGTAATTCAGGCAAGATCACAAAAATTTACAAATTTTGTGTTCGTTTTGGTCTTAACCGTGGTATGATTGAAAACATCAGGATTTTTTTTACATAGCAATGTGTATTTTTCTATCAGGAATAAATGTGCAAAATATTTCTTCAATTGGCCCTTGTATAATGAAGCACCAACTGTTTGAAATCACCCACCCTCCTTACGGCGCCTTATGCTAAAATTAATCCAGCAGGCAGGGCTAAGAAGTGTGAAAACAATTAGCAGGCTAAAGGTTAAACAACATATAATCTAACAAATATTGTATTTTTCTAAATCTCCATAAAACATCACAATTCATTCTAACTCCGAAAGGCTTACCTTGATTGTGCATGTGGCATCTGTGTTGTTTACTGAACACACAGAACAGGATGGATTGTTGACTACAAACAACACCTCTGATGTACTGGTTCTCTTCCCATCATTGCTGACTTTGATAGAGTAGCTCCGGACAGAGAACACAGGCAGTGTACACACCAACTCTGAAGCACTGCGATACACAGCTGAAGTCACTACCTCTGGGCTCCCTCGAGAAGTTATCCCAGTATGATCAATCTGGAATCAACAAAGGTCACATTTAAGGGACATTGCTCCCATTTCTGCAGGGAAAGGTATAGAAGTGATGATGACACAGAGAGAAGGAAAAGTTATCTTACATTTCATGTTTAATCTTCTCTTTTCATACTTTTATTTCTCATAAGTTAAACATTTGAAAGTTATTATGAAGATTATCAGATTTCCTCGAATGAAAACAATGTAAACTTTGTTTAATTTTCAGGTAAGGCCAAAATGAGTTCCAAACGTTGATTGGCCATCTTTGGGGCCAGCTAATTTTCTAGGAAGATGTAGATAAAGACTGTAAAAAACATGTTGTTAAACTTGCTGATAGTTAGATTCACTCTTGAAGTTGAAATATCTACATATTCACTTATTTTAGCCATACTTAACTTGATCCAAAAGTGTAAGAAAGTCAGACATAAGAACATATCTGATATTATCCATACTATATTTAACAGTTTTACGTAACCTTAGAATTTGGCCGTGATCCTACCTTTATCAGCACAACTACTGTAAATCATGAAATTATGGGGGGCATTTTATTAATGCAAAAAATGCAAATGCCACTTGCTCACATTGATTAATGACACATTTACTTCTGGATATATTTGTGTAGATTTTTACGTCAGGTTCACTGGGAGATACAGTGACATACATGAAGATAACAAAGCTCACCATAAACAACATAACTGAGTGCTAGATTAATTTAGACTTTGCTCCTCACCAAGTTCCAGGTAAAGTATTTATACAAGTTGATCAAGCAGTTATGACAGTCACCAACTGTGTATGACGCTGTGTTTGTGTTTTGTGTGGCACAACCGTGGGGATGTGTACAATCTTTGTTGGGGACCCAATCCATCTCATTTCAATATGCAGTATTTGGACTTTTCCTGCCTTTCATTTCATGGGCGTTACAACAAATGTCAAGCAGTTGAATTTTGTGAAGATGTCAAAATATATTATGGACCTGCTTATCACCCCATATTATATCATGGATTTCTATGTGTACTGCCTTGGTAATATTGTTTGATGAATAGTCGTTGTTGGTCAAAGGCAGGGCTAGTTGCATTAATTTCATGACACTTTTTAGGCTTGAGGCTTGACACTCAGATTATGCATTATGCATTAATTTCATTTCCAGTATCTAGCAGATAGTATATTTCAACTTACTGTAATGGGCACCAGGTGACAGTATACACTGTTATTCTTGAAGTAGTTGCCATTAACAACTGTGCTGTTGCAAGTTCCGGGAGAGTGATTGCAGACAGAATTGCTCTGTTCTGTGTTGAGAGTGGGTATTTTGTCAGCTGCCAGGGAGCAGTCAGGGCCTCGGTACCCAGTGTTGCATTCACATTGACCTGGCAATAACAAGACCATTCATATAGAAAACATTTCCATCATCATATTCAATAAGACAGAAAGATTGGGTAATTCACATTGAAACAAAGGATGTCTGAAGCATGTACTGCATGGTCCTGAACCTAGGGTGCAGTTGCTCACACAAAATACAGTTGGTTAACTCACGTGATGACCCATTGCATGTTCCATTGCCACTGCAGTCATTAGAACACAGTGCCTTCACCACCTGAATCGGGAGTGTGGGAATGCCGCCGTTGTTCTGCTCCCAGGTGTTGGAATCCCTGGTTACCGAGGACAGACATCTTGTCTGCACATCCTGTAAAGCTGCATCTGCCCAGTCCTGGTTGTCGGTCAGCTGCAAGTAAACAACTGACAATCAGAAGGTTGGAAATAAGATTTGGTTCCAGGACAGAAAAGGCTTTTGAGTTCTGTTACAGTAAAGCAGGTTTAGATGCTAAAATGTTTCAAATTAATGATAAAAGATATTTATGCAAACATCTCATTATTTGTCTGCCCTTTCCTTTTCATTCTTCATAATCAAGTTATCCAATAAAATAATCTGTTAACGTAAACAAGGTATTCAACTTTGTCAAGATGATGCTTTTCGCTGATGATGTAACTTTGATATTAGCTGCAACACAAACCTTGCAAAATCAGGTGGATGTGTTAGAAGATTATTTAGGATCACAATTTGTTTACACTTATACGTGGACATCAATTTTGTTCAGTCAGATCTCTTCTGTACATTTACTTATTTTAGGTAGAGAGTTTCAAAGACAGTACAAAGCATTTACATGTATGTTGGTAGTCTTATTATCAGTTTTGAATGTTGGGAAACTGAGACATGACACCTATTGATATTTGCACCCAATATCAGCTTTCTCATGATACACATAAACGTGGATAACACCCTCTGGTCTTACCTTGACATCTCGCACACAGTTTTCTATTTTAACGGTGTAGTTTTGGGCATCAAAGTTTCCACACTCCTCCAGAGCTGACCTGATCTTGTTGGTACAAAGTGTGCGGGCCTCTGCTTCAGTTGTGTTACTTGCAGTCGGCCAAGTTGCACCCTTGGAACAGACAAAAACACACCATTCAAATGTTGTGAATGTTAAATATTCAGTGAAGAAAACTAAATGCCATTATATCAGCCACATTCATTGGCCTAGAAAGGAGGTCTGATGACTTTCAACATTTACTTCAGTTACTAAAAACAGAATAGCAATTCGCCAGAAGTAGCATGCCTCAAAACTAAGCCAATCAGACATATCCAAATCTTGGAACCTCATACTGTTATTGTAACTAAAATAGTTTGACTTGTTGACATTGTCTCTATACATGTATAATACAATAAAACAATTAAAGACTTCATTCTTGATGAATATTGCTTTTTTGAAGTCCATTAAATAAGTATTTACATCATATAAAGTCGATAATTGTATATTGTCCGAGCTGCAGGAGTTCGGGAGATTTTACTACTACAATGTAAAGTAAAACAAAACAAATCATGAAGTAGAAAAGGCATTTGAGCACTATATGTACATGTACTAAGTAAAACGTACCTGTGAAGCATGGTAGTCTGGGTCATACTGGAATCCGGTTGTCTGCCTCTTACGTCTGCTTGAAATCTGTGATAAGAGCTGTTCCTTCTGATCCTTTAGTAGTTTGTCGGTGTATTCCACACCTAAGTGTAAGACAATTCATTAGTGATCAAGTATAAAGGAAAGTGTGTTTGTGTAATGCGATCTCTATGATGTGAGAGGATATGGAGTATCATCTCAATGTAAGTCTCTTTACGCTTTAGGGAACATTGTCATGTTAACAAACATTCATGTATGTATCTCATAATATCGTAAAACAGTTTCTGATTAATATATATCTCCCCTAATTTTCGTTCATGGTATGGAAAATCTCGATGTCTAAAAACGGAATTTCACGCTTTTTCGACACAACATAAAATGACTGCTTTCACCAAGTAAATAATGTCTTGAATATGTAAACAATAAGTATGGTTTATCGTGTATCGTGTACAAGACATGCACCTGTTTGGCATCAATGTACGTATTGAAATACCCAAGAATATTTCAAAACAACCAAAATTATATTCAATATTGAAAAATATTGGACATATATTTGTTCATTACTATATTAATATTTCATCACATCACAGAATTATACAATAAAAGATGCGAAGAAAGCTCTATTGGTATAGAATTATCAGGATAATCGTATAAGGTTGAACCAACGAGGTACCTGGCATGGGTTTTATTTTATACATTTTACAATTCCTGGAGAAATTAAGTAACCAGTTTAATATCCTGTGATCACAATATTGCAAAAAGAATGAACCAACTGATTATATAATGCAAAACGAGAGGAATAATTCGTAAATTGTTTGTGACTAACACGCACCTGGCGAATCGTTAGATATCACTGTTCTATGTATCAAACGACAATTCCAAAACCAAGACAATTCTTTCAGAAATGTGTGCACATATCATAACGAAAAATATTATCCATTTTGTTAAAGTAATATATATTCAGTTTTAGTTATAAAATGAAATGGCTATTCATGGCTATAACATTGGTTATATGAACTTATAATATTGACTTTTACACATCCAAAGAAATACGTACATGCTGCAGTTACATTTACACTTCATCTTGTAACACTTGTCCAAAGGAAAGAAATATATGGTATTCGACACTAAAAACCTATCAATTGTTATCAATGTTCAAACAAACAGGAGATTATCAAAGGTTCGTTCATACATGTTGTGGCCTATATTTACGTATGATATCATTTTGAACACTGACAAATATCCAAAGTGAAATTTATTGCTAAATCTACATCATAACTGAAACTGTAAACAGCATGATACAATGATCGTGTGCACTCTCATTCAAGGACCTTCACCTCAAAGAAATTACCAAATATGTACAACAATGTTGACGTATGACATCACTGCCCGTGACCGACTTGTACAAAATGGCGTGTTCACTGTCAACAATACGCGGGATTGTACAAGGGGACATTCGTAGCTTCAGGGATCGTATATACGTAAATGTGACATGTAAGTAATCAGAAACATTCTGACAATCTATCTACTGTTATTTGTTGTTATAATTTTCATTGAAACAAACCGAAATAGTCTTGAAATAAGTACCGTTGCCGTTGTGCGTGATTTTGCGTCAGTCATGGCGTCACACAGGACGGTAACTTTGACAATTTCTGTTGTAAATATCAACTCATTGCAATGTATCTATTTTAAATTCCCTAATTCTTCCTACAATACTCTTCCCATGCATATTCTGAAAATGTCGAGCCAATATCTTGAACGAATAGACGAATGGATAGCTCAAAATAGGAGAAAATGCTACAGTGTAAAATCTGTATTTTGCTTTGTTTACATCCAGCCACTTCGTATTGGTGACAAAAACCATTAGTCATTTGATTCTAAAATGTAACCTGAAACATGATTTTGCAAACACTATCCAATATGGTGGAAAGTTCACTTAGGCGTTCGTGTTTGCGTATTTTCCAAAACATTCTAAACGATTCTGGCGACATTTACGATGTACCTTATTTTCAGAGGTCAATTTCAGTACTTTTACTTGGCCTAAAATGCCAGTGGATGATATCACAGAACAGGGAATTTCCCACCTTATTCAAAACTGTGAAGTGTATTAGTGTGCATGATGTATTTTGAATTTTATTCGACTTCAAAGTGAGGGTTGTAGAGAAGAGGACATATATGTCCAAATGGCATCCAGGGGTTAACCAACCATGTTGGGTTAATAACTTCAGGGTGAAGTTCACCTGGTGTCTGAGTAGCTCTACGGCTTGATGAGCTTGATTCCATGGTCCAGGTAGAGTCTCCAGGGCATCTGGCTGCACTTTTACTGCTCCAATGAGAAGATTGTTGCTTGCTTCTGTTAGCTTGGGTTGCAGAACCTTTGAATATTGGATGATTCTTGGTCTGAGTGTGAGAAGAAGTTCCTCGTGAATGGTGGGTTGGTAACCCTTCTTGAGTATGTTGGACGTCCCAATTCCTCCAATATCTTCCAAGCCTTCCACCTACTGTTGATGGCTCAACATGTACGGTTGCAAATGGTCAGCTTCAATTCACAGGTAAGCACAGGAACCCCTGGATCCTTGTCTATGCCTGGACTGGTCACGTGATCTGACTTGTGGTCTCCAAAAGGCAGAAGACTTTCCTCCTCTGTTGGTAGATCGCTTGACCTTCACTTTCTGTATACCAGAAAATCTGCTTTTAAACTTGGCATAGGAGGTTTCCAGATTGTTTGCTACTTGATAGGTAGCATAGTCAAGTGTTGATGTTTTCACCACTGATACAATAACTAACAAAAGGGGAAGAGTCTCTGGATGATGAAGTGATGGGGCATCTATCAGCAATCCAGGCTAGTAGTTCATAGCCCTCATAGATAAAAAGATGATCTTTCAATCTGCGATAGTAGATGGGAGTTGGTATCACACCTATTTGGAAGAATGTAGGCAGCGTAAATGTTGTAGGCTGATTGATCGCTGAAGGCTGTGGAACCCTTGTGGATGTGTGCAGGTTAGTTGCTGCATGTATGTGTGCGGCCACATGGAGGTATGGTTGCTGCGTTATTGTCTGCAGCTCCAGCAGGTTGGTTTCTGCATGAGTGTCTGCAACTGAGTGCCAATTTGTTGCTGCATGAACCTCTCAAGCAGAGGCTGCATGATAGCCCACATCTGCATTAACGTCTGCGGCTGCTGCTGTGAAGAAAGGGGTGAAACTGAGGCTGAGGTGGTCTGCTGCATGGAGATTGTCAGCTTCCTCCTTAAAGTCAGACTCCCTCTCTGCCTCTGTATGAAGTGTAGGCATAGTGTCAACCTTCTTCATTGAAGTCGTCTCTGATGAGGATGATTCTCTCCTCTTACAGTCCATCTTCTTCCTCGGTACTTCATATAGTACATGATTTCATTGTGAAAACAGAGGCAACATGTCAAGTCCAAAAGTATGTCAAGCAAAACAAATTATGAAAAAGGGTTAATTTTGATAGGATGGCATGGATTACAGGAAAGGAGTTCAGGCAATTTTCCCCAACGACTCAGTTGGCGTGAAAATGAGAGAGTGACAAGTGCACATACGCAGGCTGGGGATGCATTCGGGTGAGCTGTTTTTCTGTTCTCTGGGAACACAGTTCAAGAAATAGAGAGAGATAAGTAATTAGTATTAGTCAGGATAAGGTAAATTGGATAAAATCTAAATGTTTGTACTATCTTCAAATGAAATGAATGCTCCCCAGGGTGGGATTTACTTAGCTCTCTTGGACATGCAAACCATGTTGGGCCAAAGTACATGGTGAGCTTCTGAATAAATATCTTTCCTAACCAGAATTGAGACTCAACTTGAGAATCACAATATAAAATGCCTACTCCAGAGAATAATCAGTCTTGATTATCTGCCTAAACATGGCACTGCCATGCTTGAATAATCTGAACCCCATTGTGCTATGTGTATCTACCAAAATATGGGCCTTAGGGTTTCCTAGGTGGTGAAGCAGTTCAACTTTAAAATAGGGATTGACATCCTTCTAGGTACATCAGTAACAATGACATGTCACTTTTTGTTTTCTGTAAACACATATCCAACATTTGTCATCGGTAAACAGGACAGCAATTTCAAATAATAACATCACTTCCAGGTTTGGAAGCACATGCCCAAATGCTGTACGAAACTTCAAAACAAAATGTTCCAAGCCTCTAGCTACCTACCAATATACATAAACCCAATTTGGCTTAATGATGTCGTAAAATTGCATTTCAAGATGCCAATCACTGTGAACTAAACTGGTTTCTAACTGTTGGACATTGCACAGGGTCTCATTGTAAAGATACAAAATGTCTAAATATGACTCTAATATTCACTCTACTCACCTGTGGAGACAACACACTCATCAATGTTCTGGGAATATCCACACACCTCCTTTCCTCCATCAGAACAAGAACAGTAAATACTGGAAATAAAGTCCCTAGATCCTCCATAACCAGCATTGTACATGCTGTCTTCAGCGATCCTGTAGAATACACAACACTGCAGGTGTATGGTATATAACAATAATAACAACAACAACATATCTTGCAATGTCTTGTCCCTGCTTGTTATGTTTCTGAACGTATGGAGAAGATAATAGTTCCATTGGACACCTTTGGCTGATAGTCTATACAAGTTTCTCGTGATATGATGCACCTTTCATTTTTTTGAGTTTTGAAATCAAGTATCCTTTCATGATTGCTATTTCTGAGTAAACTTTGTCATACTTAATTTGATTAGCGGTATGTCAAACAAACATGGTTTTAAACTAGTTTCAGTTATCAACCAACTCCTAGTTCAAACAGTTCTACTGACCTTGTGTAATAAGTCAAGGAGAGGCCAGGTGGAAATATGCTTAACTGGTTATATTTAGAATTGAGAGTTGAGAATATATATTGATATTGTTTTTTGGAGTGTCCTTGTAGAAACGTCTTTCATCACTTCAGTCTTGTCATCTAGTGCCATAACTATAGCCATTGCAGTCAACAATTGTTATACATGGAGTGGACTTGAAAACATAGAATAAATATGTGATAAAACAAGTATACATTGTTTTGACATTTGTGTGCGAGTGGTCAGACCTATTATCTTCCTGTAAGTGCTTAAAATCCACAATGCTGTCAAATAATATACCTTTGACTCATGTAAAACTACAAAATTCTATGACTGAATGTGTGAATTAAATATCATAGTCTGAGAAAATTGTTGTAGAGTCAGCTAACCTCCAAGACTTGGCAAAGGGTATTGGTTCATCATTGATGCCGGTAACAGTGTACACAGTTGTGTTCTTGTCTGTCAAGTCGTTCTTTGTGTCACCATCATATATGCCACAGAGACCTGGAACAGAGTAAGACTGTACTGCTTGCTTCTGACCACAATTACAAAACACTATGATGGCACTGTAGCTCATCTGGACCTGAAATGTCAATTTGAAATGTCAAAAATGCATTTTTAAAAGGGAGGGGTCCACAATATCTAATCCTCTCTACAAATGGGGAAGAGGTACACGCCAGTCTGACCACTATGTGTACATGTCATAGGTCCTGAACAACAACTGATAAGGATTTACAAAATCTTTGAAAGTAGACACAAAAACCCGAGTACAAGAGGTTATGCACATCCACATTTCATAGGAATAGTTTTAACTTACCTTGTGAGCGACCAATGACCCAAGCTGAAGGCTCTACCCACACATTCATGAATGTGTCTGCAGTTGATGTAACAGTCACCTTTGACCCACATGGTAACAGAATCTGAAATGAAAACAGCACACACTAGTTGATACTGAGCCATGATACTGACTGAATGACCACATATTGTGTACTGCCTGTGTGACCAAGCACTGTGTTCTGTAGGGTCTGTATTTTCACTGTGTACTCACCCTGTATGTATCGCCTTCCTCCTCCTGGAAGATTTTGGTCTTAGGTGTGAGTGTTTCTTTGAAGAATTGATCTACTTTGAGTGGCAGTTTCTCTGTTGAGTTTGTTGGGGTGATATCACATTTACTGATCTGTATGACATCATTACCACTGCGGATAGATGTGCCACACACACTGCTGCCACGACCACTCCGTCTCAGATAAATGCGAACCTGTTCCAATACAGTAGGATATTCATGAAACAATGAGTTGTCTTTGCTTTGGGCAGAGCACAAATCTATTCTGTATCATGTAGTTACCTGATAGCTGTTCACTATTGTCAGATATTTTTTCGTATGGAACAATTTGTGACCAATCACTGCTCGTGACAGCAAAAACTCTATGTTGACATAAAATAGTCAATCTACAACAAAAATTACTTTCAACGAGTAAATGTATGGCATTTATGATACATATGTCAATTCTCTATCCACTAAAGTTTGTTTTGAGTAGTCAATATCAGCAATCTGACTGTGGTTGCTTTTAATAACAGTGAGCTGTGCGATCAACCGATTATTTCACACACAATTTTGCAGAAATGAATGTAAACAATATTGAGTGAAATTTTGAATAAAATAAATTTAATAGATTACAAACATAAGTCCAGATACCGGTATACAATAAACACTTTTTTATAATCAGACAGTGTAATTACATGATTAGTTTGTATACTTCAGTACGGATTTGTTGACATGGTATTTCCAGTGTTATGTACTCACAGTGATGTCTTTGTATTGCGGGAAAAAACATCAAAACTCTTCAACCCTGTGAACCCTTATACACAGTGATATACGGTGCAATAGTTGGGTCCTATACCTGCATGGATTGTGAGGGATTCTGTTGTAATCCTGCTACCTACCTCTGTCTCCAACTCAGTGTGTCTGTACATGATAAACTCTCCTTCAAGCATTACATCATAGTTCCTGTAAAAACAACAGCCATCTAAATCAGAATGACAATATTTCTTCATAATCTTTGTAACAAAGTGGGTTTTATGTGAAGGATAAAACACATCAGAAGGTTTTTATGAGATCTAAAACCCAAATCCAAGGGGATGAGAGTTTTACATCACATAAAAACCCAAGGGTAAGTGTTTTATCTAACTTATAAAACAAAAAAAGAAACTTAAAACAACATTTATCAGCATTTTTATGTTTCATACATACTTTTCATGAACCTTAGGAAACAGGCATAAAACATCTGTTACTTGAAAAATGGAAACGGCATTGTGATTTATCAGTGCCTCTGTAAACTACTGGTACACTCACTGGGCTACAGTTTTGAGTGCTGCATGTTCAATCCACGAAAATATAAGGGAAACATTTGTTATTTGATTTTACATAATTCTGCAAATTTCATAACATGTTCAGATGCAAAATAGATCACATGTTACCATATAAACGGAAGTTGTATAAAAAAATTGTTTCAAATATTAAAAGTTTGATGTTTAATGGATTGTTTTGTTATGATTTATGCATCTGCCAATATAAGGACTGAAGTTGTATTTGATGACGCTCATCAGCTGATGAAGACAGTGCCTCATGTGATCAAATTTACCATGATGCACTTTGTGCTTGTTGGTGGCAGTGTTTGTGTTGAGTCACTCTCATGTTAATAGAAATACATTCTTTCAACACCACACTTCAAGCAGCCACATTCAGACATGCATGCATGCACACTGCTGTTGCAAGTGCAATAATCTTGGACACGACATTAAACCCAATTTCACCTCACATTATCACCTTGTGAGGTTGTGACCAGTTCTCAACAGCTATTCTCATCTAGGCTGGACTGTTGCTCTATGCATTGTTGAACTATATTCACACACAGAAGGAACTTTCACAGTTGGATGTTTTTATGACCAATGGACAACTGGTGCTGTTAATCCTGGCCAATGTACTTACAGGCCATCAAATGTTGTGATGTGAGGATCTGCTGTGGCTCCACAGAGAGCATTCTTCATGTCCCTATCGATGATGGTAACCTGTCAGACACAAAGTCATAGGGGGGATACATTAGTTGAGGACTTGGCAATATCATTTACTGTATGTAATACGATCTTATGTAATTTGTGCACAAATTTAACTTTCAAGTTGATGTGTTATTTTATATCAGTTGAAATAAATGCATTAAATTGTTATGTATAGCTTCCTGATCATGGGATCGTGTCTTATACACACCAGGGTGCCATTCCCCTTCAGCACTGCTACTGTCATAAGTCTATGATAAGATATAAGAGTTATGTTCCCCTTAGTGCTAAGATCGCTTTGTACCACGTCACCCTAGTGATTACCAAGACATTTCTTATTGAACACAATAATGAACGATGATTTTACAGCCAGCTCTATAACAAACCTGGAGTTCTTTTATCAGTGTAATGTTGTCCCTTGATCCAACTCGATCTCTCTGATAGATGTTCACTGTTACATTTAGGTCTTGTGCATGAATAATGCGATCCAGAACAGAATGAAGTTTGATGCTTGATGTTCTGTCTGTCATGGTTGCACCACAAATGGGATTCTCTACATTGAAATCAGAATACCTCACAGCCAGTGGGTCAATGGTACGATCAGACCCAACACATTTCCTACTGTCCACGGCCACAACCTTTGCCTCAGCATATACAGTGCATGCTTCCCCATACATGAGGGGGCAGTACATATCTGGTCTGATGCCCATATCAACTTGAATGTCAAGAGATAATCCTTCAATCAACTGCATCGAGCCTGGTGGAGTCACCTAGACAGAACATGCAGAATTCATGTGAAATTAACATGCATACATACAAACATTACATTACATTACATACATACATACATACATACATACATACATACATACATACATACATACATACATACTCTATACTGTTGTACTGAACAGAACATGGAGGATATCTTCTACATTGTTGTACTAAACAGAACATGGAGGATATCTTCTACACTGTTGTACTGAACAGAAGCTGGTGGATATCTTCTACACTGTTGTACTGAACAGAAGCTGGTGGATATCTTCTACACTGTTGTACTGAACAGAACATGGAGGATATCTTCTACATTGTTGTACTAAACAGAACATGGTGGATATCTTCTATACTGTTGTACTGAACAGAACCTGGTGGATATCTTCTACACTGTTGTACTGAACAGAACATAGAGGATATCTTCTACATTGTTGTACTAAACAGAACATGGGGGATATCTTCTATACTGTTGTACTGAACAGAACATGGTGGATATCTTCTACACTGTTGAACTGAACAGAACATGGTGGATATCTTCTACACTGTTGTTCTGAACAGAACATGGTGGATATCTTCTACATTGTTGTACTGAACAGAACATGGAGGATATCTTCTACACTGTTGTACTGAACAGAACATGGAGGATATCTTCTACACTGTTGTACTGAACAGAACATGGAGGATATCTTCTACATTTTTGTACTAAACAGAACATGGTGGATATCTTCTACACTGTTGTACTGAACAGAACATGGAGGATATCTTCTATACTGTTGTACTGAACAGAAGCTGGTGGATATCTTCTATACTGTTTACTGAACAGAACATGGAGGATATCTTCAACACTGTTGTACTAAACAGAACATGGTGGATATCTTCTATACTGTTGTACTGAACAGAACATGGAGGATATCTTCTACACTGTTGTACTGAACAGAACATGGAGGATATCTTCAACATTGTTGTACTGAACAGAACATGGAGGATATCTTGTATACTGTTGTACTGAACAGGACATTGAGGATAGCTTCTATACTGAACAGAACATGGAGGATATCGTCTATACTGAATAGAACATGGAGGATATCGTCTATACTGAATAGAACATGGAGGATATCTTCTATAATGAATAGAACATGGAGGATGTAAAGTGAAGGGCCATGATATAAAACTTGACATCAGTATGAAACACCTACTCTCGCCAGTAAATCATATATAGTCACCTTGAATTGGAAATGATAGTACTGTTCGCTGGTCAGTTCTGAGCTCTGACAGTTTATGATGGATGCTGTGGCATTGCAACCAATCTGAAACAAACAGAAAACCACTGCATAATTGTCTTTGGAACAAATGATAAATCTTACTTAATCACAGAAAGCGTCACCTCTCTTGAAAACATCACAATCATATTTTGCTCATGGTAAATAAATCTTTCATCTAAACCTGATTTCCATGGGGTTTATGTACACACAGTACAATATTTATTTTTCCTTTTGAAAAGAAAAGTTGCCAATACTTAAATGTTATTACTAAGAGCGCCAGATAAGCTTTTGGCGTTGTGGGTATTTTACACATGCATTTTATAATCATTGGGTATCAGTAATTCTATCTAGGTAATCAAATTTCTGTTACCCACTAGTTTGTACACGTGGGTATTTAAATTAAATATTTATAACACTATTCATCTAGTCCTTGCAAACTGGTGTCGTATGGGTTCGAGAGCTTCATAGGACTCAAAAATACCACGATACTTCCACAAGAAAGTGTGATAGCAAATGATCCTGATGTAACTGTCATCGTCGAGTTTGGCAAGGTTGACGGAGTGTCCGTTTGTAATTTCAAAATGAGTTGCTAATCGAATACGCAGGGCTACTTCACAATATTTTTATGATACACACAAGTTTTATTTTAGTAGCAAATCTGTAATATTCGTGGCGTATTTGATACGTTTGGGTTTTATTTTACTGCGTATTTCTGCATTTTGATGCGTATTTAACACAGATACGCAGCTTATCTGGAGCTCTGTAACTGTTATAGTTTCATAGTGATATCAGATAATATTATTCATTTATTTATAAATTTGCTAAAAAATGCTCACTTTCAATCCCAGCCAAATATGTTTCAATGGGAATTGGACAAACATTATTTTACAGAAGGTTTTCAAAAGATCACCAGGCTATTTTGAAACAGGACATTTGAAACACATTGTATGTTATCTAGAATAGTTCCGAAAATAATCATGACAGAAGGACAAACATAATTAATTATATGGATGCCTTGATAGCTGAATATCCCCACATTACAGGGTAAAACACAGAGATACGAGAAGTAATATGTTGACACAGACCTGTCAACCCTCCCAACAATTTGATGAAATTTTCCAGTCTCCCACATGAGAGACTGTTTCTGATTGGTCGAATTGAACACGTAATACACTGGTCAAGCTACCGTTCGTTCATTTATCTGTTTGTGTTTATCTGAGATGATCTTTGAACGAAAGTAATATGGGTAGATTTTGCTAGGTTTATTCTTGGAGGATGAAATGCAAATGGAAATTAAGCTTGCTGTGCGCACAAGAAACTTTTTATTTATTGTTTTTAAATATTTTGTTTTCTTTATAAAATTAATAAAAACAAAAGTTGAAAACTATCATTCTACTTAAAAAATCTCCCCCTTTAGAGGCAAATCTCCCCCATTTTGCAATCAAATCTCCCCAATTGTCATGATGAGGGGTTGACAGTTCTGTTGCCATAGCGGGTCAGGGTGACCTATCCCATGTGTTGACATTGTGGGGTGACTTAGCATAAGTGTTGATATACTAGGGTCACCTATCACATGTGTTGGGGCGGTCGGGTAGCCTAGTGGTTAAAGCGTTCGCTCGTCACGCCGAAGACCCGGGTTCGATTCCCGACATGGGTACAATGTGTGAAGCCCATTTCTGGTGTCCCCCGCCGTGATATTGCTGGAATATTGCTAAAAGCGGCGTAAAACCATACTCACTCACTCACTATCACATGTGTTGATATAGTGGGGTCACCTATTTTATGCTTTCACATATAAAAGTCCCTCACCCCTTCAGCTAAAATGGCGCTCCGCTCTTCATTGCTGAGTGTTGAGGAGTCCAATTGTGTATCCAGCCTGTCTCCCAGTTCATCAGACTTTAATGTTGTACTTCCAGTCACCCATTTCACTGTGTAGGTGACACCTGTGCCAGCAACTCTCTGCACTCGGCAGTAAAAGGTGACTTTGGTCATAGAGGAGCTGTATGTCAACAATGGACGTTGGGTCATTTGCGCGGAACTGTCCACACCTAGAAAGATAATGACTTCATGCATGTAGGATATGTTTCCTTATTACACATGGGAAAAGAAACAGTTAGTTTATCATTATGTGACATGTTTGCCATACAAAGTTATCATTTTGTTCAATTTGATAGGATAACCATCACCTTGCCTAGGTCACAGGCCAATGACTTGAGCTTGATGCACATACTTTCGAAATTTATTTTGATTTAATGCGTGAACTATCTAGTGTAACATACCATGAAAGTTCACTTGTTTCATTAAACTCGTACACAATGAGTGTAGTGTTGTTTATGTCTTTCATGAATTCTCACATAAGTTTCATTGATTGCTGGAAGTAAATTTAAAGTGTAGCAGAATTTTATGAGATAGTGTAAGAAGTGGAATATTTATGAACTCTGATGTAATGGAATCCAGAGCACAAACAGAATCCAAGTCAAACATTTCTTGCATACTATCTCATATACCTACAGAATCTTATGTATTTGTCTACAGTCACTGCACCTCTTACCTGTGCATGTTGGCGCTGTTGTTGATGTTATGACTGAGGATGTAGATAGTTGCACAGCTGCACTCGATGTTGCAGTAGCTGTGGTAGATGTCTGGGTCGCACCCGATGTTGCAGTAGCTGTTGTAAATGTCTGGCTCGGTAACAGAGAAATGTCAGCTCCACTGGAACTAGTTGTGTCCACATCTAGACAGACATCAACTCATCACTGATACATGGGTATTTTGAGAATTTCTTCACACATGGTTACCAGTTTAATACCAAATTAACTCCTTTCTATTCCGATTTAAAGAATGTCAAGCTGAAGTATTCAGAATCAATGTTAAGCAGGGAGTTCATGTAGCTAAAATATACACAAACACAACTTGAAAAGCTACATATAACACTTAGTAATTGACTTTACTGAGATAAATTAATAGACTGCTGCAGACTGTCACTTGTCAGTCCAGACACATAGTTTGGATGTGCATTTCTTTGTTTTGTTCACAAGGATGTGTTGTAGCATATTCTTAAATGGGCATGCAGACAAACACTCTGACATCCTGACGTATGCTACAAAGTTAAGTTCAAGATTTTAGGGTCTAAATGATCAACTCACTTCTGTATTAAATTATTCTAGGGAATTCCCAGGGTTTTCACAAGGAATGTGGAATTGTCCATCAGTGTTTCGTCATATCAAGAATTCAATCTCGTGAAAAACGTCAGTTTCGCAGTCATGGGACTGACCTTTCATCGAATGGTAAGGCCATAAATCGTGTAAAATTATAAATGGATGTTATACACACAAGTTTACTTCATAAAACAAAGTAGATGTGATATTTTAAACATTCATCACAAGAACCCAGATGATGGCTACTTGATAGCAAGCGAAATCAAGCAAACTATATTCATCATGGCGTCAAGCATCACACATGTGTTTTGAGTGGCCACTACATATTTTGGGTATGTTTTCCTTTCCTTGGATGAATTTAATTGCAGGGATTCCTTCACCAGTTGGTAACCATCTCTTCAGTGGTAAATGTGAGCAAAAACCTCCAGATTTTCTCTCGATTCATTGATTGAGGGAGATGTGTTTACTTTCTTAGCAGTTGGTTAAACGTTCCTGAGACACTTTGGTCTTTCAGACATTTAAGGGATTCATATTTCATCTATACCCATTCAAAACTGTATTCCCCTTTCACATTTACCTCGGTAAGAGCAACTTTCACTGAGCAAGGAGATTCAAAAGATGTTGTCAAAGAAGGACGATCAGTTTCTGAGCCCAGTGTTCATGGTGCCAAAGAAGGATGGAGGTCAATGACCCATCTCAAGGATGATCACCTCAGTGAACAAGTAGTGTCACATCTAATGTCCTCTGCTTTCACTGGAAGGTGGTCTTTACCACTTATGGTGCTTGCCTTTCAGAAAGCTATCAAGACCTGTTGTCAGCCTAGCAAGACCAGCACATATCAACCTCATAATATTTGTAGATGACAACACTTGACATGCAAAATCAACCCATCTTATGATCCAACATGATGACCTAAATGTTATGCCATCTCTAAACATTGTATTAAACTGAAAAAAAGTCATTTATCCCCAACTCAGTACTTACCATTCCTGGGATTTCAGATCAACACAAGAGATCTGAACCCTTTCTTACCTCTGGAGAAGGAAGATTATATCGTAGCATCATGTTGTCACAAGAAACCTGGCAAGTGTTTTTGGAAAAATTCAGCATCAATGAGAGCCATTGTTAAAGGGGCACTGATCTAAAGCAATTCCCCGGGACTGGTGGTTGCCTTTGTTATTGTTTTTTCCACGTAAGTACCCGGATGATATGCAACGCAACCGAGCGTGACAAGAGACTGGGCTACCATCTGCAAGGACAGCTGAATAAACTTGGAGGCAATAATTGTATTACTCATTTTTGAACACTGATTTGTTAACAGTGATCTATAAAGGTTTCGACAAAGGGCGCATGTTAATAAATTTCTTCAGCCTAAACAAACAGACAAAAAGAAGCTCATCGGATGTCGTCATTTGGAAATAGTTGTATGATTGTTATAGTTTAATAATAAAAGAGTATCCATGCAGTGAAAGCATTTTCGGATTTCGGATTGCGTCGATAATACGATTACTACTCCCTTGTTGTCATCAACGTTTTCTGGTATAACCCTACCGTTGTGTATTTGTCGGCATTCACTTGATGCTCAGTTAATGAATTTATTACAGGTATAATTAGTGGTAGCACTGCTCAGAATACCTGACAAAGGTTCCCATTTGGTATTTATTGTGTCTGGGGTAATTATTCAATCTAAATCGAGGTTTCAAGTGAGGTGAAATGTGTGTTATGTAATATGCACATGGCAGCCCAGCAAGAGATGAATGATCAGTTGATTTACTTTTTTTGTAATCAACGGATCATTCCTAGTCATAAAAGGATTAACAGAAAATACATTGATTAATCACTGTTATCTTGCACAGTGGATATGTCAAAAGTGAGTGTTTACATGTCTAGGTTTACTAAAACAAAGGGAATACACTCATATCATGGCGTGAAGTGCCGATGTTAAAACAACATACTTTGTTCAAAGGGTTAACCGATAATATATTGATTGATTGCTCATTATTATGTAACTCAATGGATTTTTTTAGGAACCGAGGGCGTTATGAAAATAGTTGTTACGTGGGCTTTCTCAGCCGACCTTTGAGACATGACACCTATGTGAAACACCTTAAACAATCTAAGTGATCGGTTGAAAAACGAACACCGGTCCTACTAAATAAGGCCGGAGGGCGTCTGGAAACGTTCGGGAGCGTCAGGGCAATGCCAGGGAGCATCCGGGAGAATGATACTAAATAATAAAGTGTATTCTATATAATTGTGTTCTTGTATTAATTATACAAAATAACATATAGCTGGAAAAAAATTACATACGCCCCTATTCTTTTTAAATGGTGAATCTGCGAAGCAAATACGATTTTATTTTATTCGAACTGACGAGGTATTCGTAACGTAGGCTTTGAAGGATACAATGTAAATTTGCTTATGGAACAAAAATTATGTTCTTTTATAATGTCATATTCTGTATACTATTCCATACTAATACTGAAACACAGACATTTTGAAAAGTTCATGCGTGGCCCCAGATCGTTCACTGAGTGTTAAATGTCCAGTACTATAGCGTCCGGGCAACGTCAGGGAGCATCTGGTGGGAGCGTCTGGGAGGTTTCATCAGACGTCTGGAAACGTCCGGGAGGTTTCATCAGACGTCAGGGAGTTTAAAAATACAGTGCAGTCAATAAAACATGTCTTTCTCAGTTTGGTAAGATTGTCAAAATATCAACTGGCGTACGTGTTTGCCACGTGCAGCGGCCAGAAACTTCCGGTTAATGGTACTTCCATTTTCTGGCCGCTGCACATGGCAAACAGGTACGCCAGTTGATATTCTCACGATCTTACCAAACTAAAAAAGACATGTTTTATTGACTGCACTGTATTTTTAAACTCCCGGACATCTGATGAAACCTCCCGAACATTTCCTTGACGCCCCCGGACGTTCTCGGACGTTAAATAGTAGGACCCACGAATACGGGTTATAACATCCCGAAACGATATATATATTTTTTTAAATATTTGATTGTTACAGAGACATGTGACATCGAATATGTTTCTTTGTACAGCTGCAGATGTGTGGGATATTGTTCCTTTGTGTGGATATTCACGGATACATTCCTCGAACAAGGAAGCTGCCTAAAATTATACAAATAAATTTGGTAGGTTGTAATTATGATATTTGCATTTTGTTTTCCTTCATTTGCTGTAGCATTGGACAAATTCATTCCTGTATCTCTACGTCTTGGTTGGGAAATTATTCGATGCGCGATAGACGTTGTTTTCACAAGTCTTTTCCTTTGTAAGCGTGTATATATTACAGTCAATTTGTAAAATGTGATTCTGTCAGGCAATTTATAAAATGTGTAAATATTTCAGTCATTTTGACTGAAAAATCTTTCCATTTCTTTAACAGATTGACTAAAACTGATTAAGACGATCAAAAGGGCCTATAAACGTCACAATAGATTATTATGTAGGATTAGAAGCCAAACAATATAGAAATGTACTTTTCATCGTAACATTTTCAGTCTCTTGGTGATGATATTAATTATAAAAATGTTTGGAATTCATTATCATAATAATACAGATGGACATATTTTTCAGTCAATTTGTAAAATAACTGAATGTTCAGGCTTTTAATAAATTTCCTAAGTGAAAATTTTGCACATTTGGACTGTAAAAAAATATAAACACGATAAAATAAGCAATGCTCAGGAGAAATATTTACTTTGTGTTGCAAGTCAAAATAGTGTAAACGAAAATCGCACAATTACCAAGCAAGTGACTTATCAAAAGTTCATCACCATTACCGATGCTACCCTCAAAGATACCTACATTTCCTTATTATTTCCAAAACTGTATTTCATTTTGTTGATAGATGTGACCATACGCCCTTATACTATGAATAAAAGTGACAAATGTGCTTACGAATTGCGCAGCACAGGTCGCGAACTAGTCTAGGTTTCTGCTACATCATCCAGGTACTCAAGGGAAAAAACAATAACAAAGGCAACAACCAGTCCCGGGAATTGTTTTAGATCAGTGCCCCTTTAAAGCATGGCTTCACTGCAGCTACTTTCAAATACATGCTACATGGGGCTACTGCATCACCAGATTTACTAGACAGGATTTCACTGTCCTAAGGTTTGAATTCAAAGAGCCAAGTGATTTGGGGCCCATTTTTGATTGATTTGTTTTCCTCAGGACTTCGGGACCAGATGCAGCCCTTTTCTGGCAGGTGACCAGATCTTCTGGCTCAGTCAATAGAAGCCTATCAGATACAATGACACCGAAGGGTGGGGTACTTCATTCCCTGTATGGCAAAACCTATCATGGGACCATTTCTTGCTGGAGATGTTGATTGTAATACCAATTCTCCTTCCACAAGTAACAAATCTGATATTCTCCCCACTGTGTGTCAAACAACACCTTTATATTAGAGGCCTGGAAAGCCTGGCATCGAGATAATCAATACAGAACTGTTAACAACACTAGGTCTGCATTTCACTTAGCAGTAGAGGGACAATACTGGTGTAATCAGACTACCTTTTACTGGTTCCATATCAGGGTTTGCACTAAGAGTGACTGCACCAGTTGACTGCTCATGTGCCCAAGTTTTTGTCTGATTATCACACATTCTGATAACTTAACATCCAAAATATATTCTGGCGAGGGACCCTCTATGTGTTGGGTGTCCTTTTTGGTGAAGTCTGGAATCTACCCACTTTTAAGCAATTTTGAAGCTTGCATCATGCAAATCAGCATTCATGTCAGCAGATCCACTCTGTGCCTGTGAGTGTGCATGCATGTATGCTGATTGCAAACTTTAAACATTCACCTACTTTATATCAATCATAATTACTTCAAGAGGTCAAGTGCTGCAACTCTGTCACTGGTAAATACTTTACAGACAGCTACACAATATTATCATCTAACATACCTCCTGTGCTGGTGGGATTGGTTGACATTGTTGTTGATACTTGTACTTCTGTGCTGCTTATTGTTGAAACTTGAGAACTACTCCCTGCAGTGTTAGGAGAAGTTGCTGTCTGGGTGTGTGTTGCTTCAATATTGGAAGAACTTGTTATGTCTGAAGAGGGACTTGTCTGAGAAGATGTCATGGTTGGGGTCACACTCAAAGACAGCTGTGGGCTATCACTGGATGATAGCATCAGATCTGAGATAGGGAAGAAGAAAGTACTTCACAATATGGCTACATATATAGTATCTGTGTTGTTGTAGGACAGTGGAGTGTGTGATGAATGACAAGGTGCAAGGACATGGTTAAGTAGGTTATACATGTACATACATTTCAGTTACACAGAAGTTGGGGGCATTTAGGAGGTTACAGTACCTGCTAAATGCTACTCAAACATTGTCAACAAACAACACTGGAGTACAGATACATCTATGAACACTCTTTTAGTTATGAATGAGTGCATGAGTCCATAGGCTCTGAAACACCTGGTGTCTCCTGAGATCAAAAAACTTTGTTCAAAATTAACGCAAAGCTGGAAATTCATGCAGCTGAAATATTCACACTGACACAACATATAAAGCTATATAACATATAGATGTAATACACACTATCAGCAACATAAACAGATAGTTGGGCATATTCTCAAAAAGTTTAAATTGGCCAGCTAAAAATTAACACCAGATTCTTTATTCATATTTGTGTTCAATTTTTGTCAACAAGCTAAGATCATTCAAAACATGAGGGCACTTTAAGACAAATAATGTTCACATGACATGAATGTTTTGTTTTTCATCTTTCAAGCAGTCATCTGCATGAAACATATGAATATACTTTCAGACATTTAATTGTACATACTTTCAGCTAATTAATTGTTCAGTGGGTCAGTAGAGTTACTGTATAATCATGGAATCTGCAAAGAAGGGGATGCTTGTATATTTCTTTAAGAGTCAGAGTTTATGTGACATTTTATGGGACTGGATGATTTTTCATTTGATTGAAACCTGTCTGTCAATGGGAACAATGATGTTGAAATAACCATTTGCATGTGATCAGCTGTGATCTGTCACCAACGTATGACAATTTCTTGTTTGATCATGTATGTATACATATATCCAACAATCCATCCATCCATCTGTCCGTCCACGCACGCACGCACGCACGCACGCACATATTCTGGATTCAGGTTAACGTCCTGTTTTATAGGAAGCCATTTCACTTACACTGACAGCACTTATCTTCCAATATTCATCTAGCAATTCTTGATTGCAAACTTTAAACATTCACCTACTTTATATCAATCATAATTACTTCAAGAGGTCAAGTGCTGCAACTCTGTCACTGGTAAATACTTTACAGACAGCTACACAATATTATCATCTAACATACCTCCTGTGCTGGTGGGATTGGTTGACATTGTTGTTGATACTTGTACTTCTGTGCTGCTTATTGTTGAAACTTGAGAACTACTCCCTGCAGTGTTAGGAGAAGTTGCTGTCTGGGTGTGTGTTGCTTCAATATTGGAAGAACTTGTTATGTCTGAAGAGGGACTTGTCTGAGAAGATGTCATGGTTGGGGTCACACTCAAAGACAGCTGTGGGCTATCACTGGATGATAGCATCAGATCTGAGATAGGGAAGAAGAAAGTACTTCACAATATGGCTACATATATAGTATCTGTGTTGTTGTAGGACAGTGGAGTGTGTGATGAATGACAAGGTGCAAGGACATGGTTAAGTAGGTTATACATGTACATACATTTCAGTTACACAGAAGTTGGGGGCATTTAGGAGGTTACAGTACCTGCTAAATGCTACTCAAACATTGTCAACAAACAACACTGGAGTACAGATACATCTATGAACACTCTTTTAGTTATGAATGAGTGCATGAGTCCATAGGCTATGAAACACCTGGTGTCTCCTGAGATCAAAAAACTTTGTTCAAAATTAACGCAAAGCTGGAAATTCATGCAGCTGAAATATTCACACTGACACAACATATAAAGCTATATAACATATAGATGTAATACACACTATCAGCAACATAAACAGATAGTTGGGCATATTCTCAAAAAGTTTAAATTGGCCAGCTAAAAATTAACACCAGATTCTTTATTCATATTTGTGTTCAATTTTTGTCAACAAGCTAAGATCATTCAAAACATGAGAGCACTTTAAGACAAATAATGTTCACATGACATGAATGTTTTGTTTTTCATCTTTCAAGCAGTCATCTGCATGAAACATATGAATATACTTTCAGACATTTAATTGTTCATACTTTCAGCTAATTAATTGTACAGTGGGTCAGTAGAGTTACTGTATAATCATGGAATCTGCAAAGAAGGGGATGCTTGTATATTTCTTTAAGAGTCAGAGTTTATGTGACATTTTATGGGGCTGGATGATTTTTCATTTGATTGAAACCTGTCTGTCAATGGGAACAATGATGTTGAAATAACCAGTTGCATGTGATCAGCTGTGATCTGTCACCAACGTATGACAATTTCTTGTTTGATCATGTATGTATACATATATCCAACAATCCATCCATCCATCTGTCCGTCCACGCACGCACTCACGCACTCACGCACATATTCTGGATTCAGGTTAACGTCCTGTTTTATAGGAAGCCATTTCACTTACACTGACAGCACTTATCTTCCAATATTCATCTAGCAATTCTTGATTGCAAACTTTAAACATTCACCTACTTTATAACAATCATAATTACTTCAAGAGGTCAAGTGCTGCAACTCTGTCACTGGTAAATACTTTACAGACAGCTACACAATATTATCATCTAACATACCTCCTGTGCTGGTGGGATTGGTTGACATTGTTGTTGATACTTGTACTTCTGTGCTGCTTATTGTTGAAACTTGAGAACTACTCCCTGCAGTGTTAGGAGAAGTTGCTGTCTGGGTGTGTGTTGCTTCAATATTGGAAGAACTTGTTATGTCTGAAGAGGGACTTGTCTGAGAAGATGTCATGGTTGGGGTCACACTCAAAGACAGCTGTGGGCTATCACTGGATGATAGCATCAGATCTGAGATAGGGAAGAAGAAAGTACTTCACAATATGGCTACATATATAGTATCTGTGTTGTTGTAGGACAGTGGAGTGTGTGATGAATGACAAGGTGCAAGGACATGGTTAAGTAGGTTATACATGTACATACATTTCAGTTACACAGAAGTTGGGGGCATTTAGGAGGTTACAGTACCTGCTAAATGCTACTCAAACATTGTCAACAAACAACACTGGAGTACAGATACATCTATGAACACTCTTTTAGTTATGAATGAGTGCATGAGTCCATAGGCTATGAAACACCTGGTGTCTCCTGAGATCAAAAAACTTTGTTCAAAATTAACGCAAAGCTGGAAATTCATGCAGCTGAAATATTCACACTGACACAACATATAAAGCTACACCACATATAGATGCAATACACAAAATAATAATTCATAAAACATAGTAGATGTGATATTGGCATTTTCATCATGTTAACCCAGAAGAAGACCATTTGATTCAAAGTGACATACAATACTCATAAACCCTTCTTCACCATGGCTTCAAGCATCACACATGTGTTTTGAGTGGCCACTACATATTTTGGGTATGTTTCCCTTTCCTTGGATGACTGTAATTGCAGGAATTCCTACACCAGTTGGTAACATGACAATACCATCTCTTCTGAGCTAAATGCGAGCAAAAACCTGCAGATTTTGACAGGAATTCTGAGTCCAAGCATTAGCACTCCTCTGGATTCATTGATTAGGGAGATGTGTTCACTTTCTCAGCCTTTGGTAAAAACACATCTCAAACACTTTCGTGCTTTAGACATTTAAGACGTTCGAAACTGTATTCCCCTTTCACATTTAGGACCGCCTCCTTGGTCTTGTGGTAGAGCGTCCGCCCGGAGAGCGGAAGGTCCGGAGTTCGATCCCCGGCCGCGTCATTCACAAAGACGTTAAAAGATTTTACTTGTTGTTACCCTGTTTGGCGCTCGGCATTAAGGGGCTAAAACAAGGACTGGTCGGCTCGGAGTCAGTATACTGTGTCTGAGTGGGGTATTCATGTTAAACTGCGGCATTGTATCTCAGTGAGCTCGCACTATAAATCGGCATCAGTCCGGACTAGTACAAGCGGCTACACACACACATACATGTGCATGCACGTCACTATATAAGTGCAATAATCTTGGACGCGACGTTAAACCCAATTTCACCTCACCTTTCACATTTACCTCAGTTACAGCAACTTTTACTGAATGAGAAGATTCAAAAGATGTTGTCAAAGAAGGATAGGGTTCCTGTACTTTCTCTAGAGCAAAGTTTCTGAGCCCAGTGTTCATGGTGCCAAAGAAGGATGGCAGTCAATGACCCATCACAAACATGAAAGCTCTAAATGTTTGTATTTCATGGAATCTGCACATTCTGAGAGATTTGATTTGTCAAGGTTATTTAATGTGTAAACTCGTTCTTAAGAATGAGCTCAATGAACCAGTTGTGTACTTTTTTGACTGGAAGGGTGCTCCTTATACCAATTATGGTGCATGCCATTTTGACTAGCTTCTAAAACAGTACTTAACATTCTTCAGGTTTCAGATCAACACAAGAGATCTGACTCCTAACTTACCTCAGGAGAAGGAAGATGATATTTTTGCATTCTGTTGGCACAGGATGAAGGTAAAGAATACCCCAAAAACAACCTGGCAAGTATCTATTGAACAAATCAGCATCCATGAGAGCCATTGTCAAAGCACATCTTCACTGCATCACCAGAGCTACAAGAGCATTTCACTGTCTCAGGGTTGGAAGAACTTCAATGGCATGTCAATAAAGGCAACTCACCCAGACCTCATCTAACATACTGACGTGTCAAAACTGGGATGAGGTGAGAAACGTGGGCAAACGTCAACAGGTGACATCTTAATTCTGGAGGACAGAAAGTGGCTCATTAATGCCCTGCAGCTTCAAGTGAACAACCAGACTGCCATGACTTATCTTAACTACTTGGTAGGGACCAAAGTGCAAACAATGGTGATCATTACCAAGAAGACATTGGAGTTTTGTCTCAAGAGTCACCTGTCATTAACTGTATTTTCATTCGAATGGATGAGAACATCACAGCAGAAGGTGAGTCCCATCCTTCCAAATTGGGTAGGTCTTTCCCTGTATGACAAAACCATTTCTTGCTGGAGATGTTGATTGTAATACCAATTCTACTTCCACAAGTCGCAAATATCATATCCTCCCCACTGTGTATCAAACAACACCTTTATATTAGAGGCCTGGAAGGTTTCAGGGATGGTGACAATACAATAATGCCTGCAATAGGGCGTCTTGCAGGTGTCATCAAAGGAGTACCAATCCTTCTTGCCCCTACAGAGTTTATAAATTAAGACTTCTTTACCTACTTAGACCTGTATGGGGGAACTATAAACACCAGAAGAACTGATTTCAACCAGTGGTTATCCAGTTCAACAAAACATCCCTTAGTTAAGAGACTGATTATGTGATTTTTAAACAGAAACCTCAAATTACAGTATGTTTTCAACATTTTGGCATATGGATTAATATGCCTAATATTGCTTGAGAATAACACACTGCTGACTGATAAACTGTCAGAGATAATTGCAATACTGTTAATGCTCACCTCAGCGAGATGATTAGGTTATGGTAAGGGATGATAGGTGCTGTCACACATCTCCTAGCTCCTGACTTGGTCAGTGTGCTGTTCATCAGAGCTGATCACTCCAGCTATTCAGGTGGAACTAATGGCTGGATCTATGATGTCTAACACCATGGTCCTGCATACCTTGGGCTACCAGGCGGGACAGATGGACATATAATGACCAGACCCCTTTACCCTTTTTGATGAGGATCTGCCAGCTAAAATATCCACCCTAGATGATCCAAATACGGAGGATGCTATAGCTGTCCCTCAACACTTCACAGCAGACACCAGTCATGTATGCACACTTGTATAGGGTCTTCGTTTTCCTTGGGGACTTGGTGGCCTTTGGTAGTTGGTCCATTTGCTGGATACCAGCCACCAACAGCTAGCTGCCTAGGGGGTCAGGCATGCCAGCTTGGGCTATTGATTTGATGAGCCCTTACCATGTGTTGCCAGCCCAGGCATTTTATAGAAAAATATAAATTGTCCAAGTAAATTCTTAAGAAATATATTTGAGAAATTGTCTTCCAAAAAAATTACATTGTTGCAAAGATATTTTTTTTTTTAAATATTCATGTTCATAGTTTTATTTAGAATATTATCTGGTTATGATGTAACTGAAAAATATCTAATCTTCAGACAAAATGCCAGAACCCCCCTCCCCATCGCCCCCAGAGAATATCCATAATACAAATAGTTCCAAGGAACTGTCCGACAGTCACACTCAGGTGTTTTCTTGCATGGTTGTCCTGAGTGTGCCTCTACTGAGAGACAACTGTGGTGGGAGAATCAGTCTCATACTAAGTGCTGCTGGATTCCTTGTATTCAATGGTGAAGGACGTCTTCTTTAGTTATTTTTAAGTTGCTCATACTTGTACCATTTGCTCTTATATCTCAGTTATGTTTGACAATTCCACAGTGTGGAGATCAGCCATTTTTGGAGACTCAGTGCTCAAGGAACTCATGGGAAAAGCATTACCAGACTGTGCTTGTGATTCTCCATGCCTTTAGAAAGGACCATTTGAGCCCATGTTTAAAGCAACTCTTAATTTGGATTGTTTTAAGGATCAATGGGAAAAAAACCTTAACCCCAATAATTCAACGATAAAAACATTACACTAACGTAACATTGTCTATGCCACTACATCTTTATTCAATAAGTCTTGGCAGCCTAATTACCTTGGGTGTGGATTAGTCAACTTACCCTAATATAACCCATAGTATACCACAAATACATGGAAGAGAGCATAAGTATCAGTCTGAAAGTGTAAATAAATATGTGTACATTGTACTAGTCATGTCTTGACCTTACTGGGCTAAGATACCCCCTAAATTGAACATGATACTGTAATATACTGTATATGCATCTTTGACAGGTGAATGTAAACATGTAATTTCACACAACCTACCTGATTGGTTGTGGGATGACAAGCTTAATACAGATGTCTTTGATGATGTCTTGGATATAGTCATTGAAGCAGTCACTGAGGTTGGAGAAATTGGATGTGCAAGACTCTCAGAAGTCACATTTACTGATTCAGCAGATGATGACAACATTGGGGTTACAGATAATGTGCTTGCTAAGCTTCCTGAATATGTTTGTGATGTGGTATCAGAGGATGACATTTGTCCACTTGCAGTCATTCCACTGGTTGATAATTCTGATGATGTCATGGGCATAGTCATTGAAGCAGTCACTGACTGTCCTGTCAAAGATGGATCAGTAGTGGTTGCAGAAGATATCAGAGCTGGAATCTCAGACGATGACATTTGTCCACTTGCAGTCATTCCACTGGTTGATGTCTCTGATGATGTCATAGACAAATTCATTGAAGCAGTCACTGACTGTCCTGTCACTGATTGATCAGTAGAGGTTGCAGAAGATGTCAGTGTTTGACTCTCAGAAGCCACATTTACTGATTCAGCAGATGACGACAACATTGGGGTTACAGATAATGGGCCTGCTATGCTTCCTGAATAAGTTTCTGATGTGGTATCAGAGGATGACATTTGTCCACTTGCAGTCATTCCACTGGTTGATGTCTCTGATGATGTCATGGGCATAGTCATTGAAACAGTCACTGACTGTCCTGTCACAGATTGATCAGTAGAGGTTGCAGAAGATGTCAGTGCTTGACTCTCAGAAGCCACATTTACTGATTCAGCAGATGATGACAACATTGGGGTTACAGATAATGTGCCTGCTAAGCTTCCTGAATATGTTTGTGATGTGGTATCAGAGGATGACATTTGTCCACTTGTAGTCATTCCACTGGTTAATGTTTCTGATGATGTCATGGGCATAGTCATTGAAGCAGCCACTGACTGTCCTGTCACAGATGGATCAGTAGAGGTTGCAGAAGAAGCCACATTTACTGATTCAGCAGCTGATGACAACATTGGGGCTACAGATAATGTGCCTGCTAAGCTTCCTGAATATGTTTGTGATGTGGTGTCAGAGGATGACATTTGCCCACTGATTGATGTCTCTGATGATGTCATGGGCATTGAAGCAGTCACTGACTGTCCTGTCACAGATGGATCAGGTGGGGTTGCAGAAGATATCAGTACCAGACTCTCAGAGGATGACATTTGTCCACTTGCAGTCATTCCACTGGTTGATGTCTCTGATGATGTCATGGGCATAGTCATTGAAGCAGTCATTGACTGTCCTGTCACTGATGGATCAGTAGAGGTTGCAGAAGATGTCAGTGTTTGACTCTCAGAAGCCACAATTCCTGTTTCAGCTGATGATGACAACATTGGGGCTACAGATATTATATCTGCTAAGCTTCCTGAATATGTTTGTGATGTGGTTACAGAGGATGACAATTGTCCACTTGCAGTCATTCCACTGGTTGATGTCTCTGATGATGTCATGGGCATAGTCATTGAAGCAGTCACTGACTGTCCTGTCACAGATTGATCAGTAGAGGTTGCAGAAGATATCAGAGCTGGACTCTCAGAAGATGACATTTGTCCACTTGCAGTCATTCCACTGGTTGATAATTCTGATGATGTCATGGGCATAGTCATTGAAGCAGTCACTGACTGTCCTGTCAAAGATGGATCAGTAGTGGTTGCAGAAGATATCAGAGCTGGAATCTCAGACGATGACATTTGTCCACTTGCAGTCATTCCACTGGTTGATGTCTCTGATGATGTCATGGGCATAGTCATTGAAACAGTCACTGACTGTCCTGTCACAGATTGATCAGTAGAGGTTGCAGAAGATGTCAGTGCTTGACTCTCAGAAGCCACATTTACTGATTCAGCAGATGATGACAACATTGGGGTTACAGATAATGTGCCTGCTAAGCTTCCTGAATATGTTTGTGATGTGGTATCAGAGGATGACATTTGTCCACTTGTAGTCATTCCACTGGTTAATGTTTCTGATGATGTCATGGGCATAGTCATTGAAGCAGCCACTGACTGTCCTGTCACAGATGGATCAGTAGAGGTTGCAGAAGAAGCCACATTTACTGATTCAGCAGCTGATGACAACATTGGGGCTACAGATAATGTGCCTGCTAAGCTTCCTGAATATGTTTGTGATGTGGTGTCAGAGGATGACATTTGCCCACTGATTGATGTCTCTGATGATGTCATGGGCATTGAAGCAGTCACTGACTGTCCTGTCACAGATGGATCAGGTGGGGTTGCAGAAGATATCAGTACCAGACTCTCAGAGGATGACATTTGTCCACTTGCAGTCATTCCACTGGTTGATGTCTCTGATGATGTCATGGGCATAGTCATTGAAGCAGTCATTGACTGTCCTGTCACTGATGGATCAGTAGAGGTTGCAGAAGATGTCAGTGTTTGACTCTCAGAAGCCACAATTCCTGTTTCAGCTGATGATGACAACATTGGGGCTACAGATATTATATCTGCTAAGCTTCCTGAATATGTTTGTGATGTGGTTACAGAGGATGACAATTGTCCACTTGCAGTCATTCCACTGGTTGATGTCTCTGATGATGTCATGGGTATAGTCATTGAAGCAGTCTCTGACTGTCCTGTCTTAGATGGATCAGTAGAGGTTGCTGAAGATATCAGTGCTGGACTCTCAGAGGATGACATTTGTCCACTTGTAGTCATTCCACTGGTTAATGTTTCTGATGATGTCATGGGCATAGTCATTGAAGCAGTCACTGACTGTCCTGTCACAGATGGATCAGTAGAGGTTGCAGAAGATGTCAGTGCTTGACTCTCAGAAGCCACATTTACTGATTCAGCAGATGACAACAACATTGGGGTTACAGATAGTGGGCCTGCTAAGCTTCCTGAATATATTTGTGATGTGGTATCAGAGGATGACATTTGTCCACTTGTAGTCATTCCACTGGTTGATGTCTCTGATGATGTCATGGGCATAGTCATTGAAGCAGTCACTGACTGTCCTGTCACAGACTGATCAGTAGAAGTTGCAGAAGATGTCAGTGCTTGACTCTCAGAAGCCACATTTACTGATTCAGCAGATGACGACAACATTGGGGCTACAGATAATGTGCCTGCTAAGCTTCCTGAATATGTTTGTGACGTGGTATCAGAGGATGTCATTTGTACACTTGTAGTCATTCCACTGGTTAATGTTTCTGATGATGTCATGGGCATAGTCATTGAAGCAGCCACTGACTGTCCTGTCACAGATGGATCAGTAGAGGTTGCAGAAGAAGTTACATTTACTGATTCAGCAGATGATGACAACATTGGGGCTACAGATAATGTGCCTGCTAAGCTTCCTGAATATGTTTGTGATGTGGTGTCAGAGGATGACATTTGCCCACTGATTGATGTCTCTGATGATGTCATGGGTATTGAAGCAATCACTGACTGTCCTGTCTTAGATTGATCAGTAGAGGTTGCTGAAGATGTCAGTTCTTGACTCTCAGAAGCCACATTTACTGATTCAGCAGATGACGACAACATTGGGGTTACAGATATTGTATCTGCTAAGCTTCCTGATAAGGTTTGTGATGTGGTATCAGAGGATGACATTTGTCCACTTGTAGTCATTCCACTGGTTGATGTCTCTGATGATGTCATGGGCATAGTCATTGAAGCAGTCACTGACTGTCCTGTCACAGATTGATCAGTAGAGGTTGCAGAAGATGTCAGTGCTTGACTCTCAGAAGCCACATTTACTGATTCAGCAGATGACGACAACATTTGGGTTACAGATAGTGGGCCTGCTAAGCTTCCTGAATAAGTTTCTGATGTGGTATCAGAGGATGACATTTGTCCACTTGTAGTCATTCCACTGGTTGATGTCTCTGATGATGTCATGGGCATAGTCATTGAAGCAGTCACTGACTGTCCTGTCACAGATTGATCAGTAGAGGTTGCAGAAGATGTCAGTGCTTGACTCTCAGAAGCCACATTTACTGATTCAGCAGATGACGACAACATTGGGGCTACAGATAATGTGCCTGCTAAGCTTCCTGAATATGTTTGTGATGTGGTATCAGAGGATGACATTTGTCCACTTGTAGTCATTCCACTGGTTGATGTCTCTGATGATGTCATGGGCATAGTCATTGAAGCAGTCACTGACTGTCCTGTCACAGACTGATCAGTAGAAGTTGCAGAAGATGTCAGTGCTTGACTCTCAGAAGCCACATTTACTGATTCAGCAGATGACGACAACATTGGGGCTACAGATAATGTGCCTGCTAAGCTTCCTGAATATGTTTGTGACGTGGTATCAGAGGATGTCATTTGTACACTTGTAGTCATTCCACTGGTTAATGTTTCTGATGATGTCATGGGCATAGTCATTGAAGCAGCCACTGACTGTCCTGTCACTGATGGATCAGTAGAGGTTGCAGAAGATGTCAGTGTTTGACTCTCAGAAGCCACAATTCCTGTTTCAGCTGATGATGACAACATTGGGGCTACAGATATTATATCTGCTAAGCTTCCTGAATATGTTTGTGATGTGGTTACAGAGGATGACAATTGTCCACTTGCAGTCATTCCACTGGTTGATGTCTCTGATGATGTCATGGGTATAGTCATTGAAGCAGTCTCTGACTGTCCTGTCTTAGATGGATCAGTAGAGGTTGCTGAAGATATCAGTGCTGGACTCTCAGAGGATGACATTTGTCCACTTGTAGTCATTCCACTGGTTAATGTTTCTGATGATGTCATGGGCATAGTCATTGAAGCAGTCACTGACTGTCCTGTCACAGATGGATCAGTAGAGGTTGCAGAAGATGTCAGTGCTTGACTCTCAGAAGCCACATTTACTGATTCAGCAGATGACAACAACATTGGGGTTACAGATAGTGGGCCTGCTAAGCTTCCTGAATATATTTGTGATGTGGTATCAGAGGATGACATTTGTCCACTTGTAGTCATTCCACTGGTTGATGTCTCTGATGATGTCATGGGCATAGTCATTGAAGCAGTCACTGACTGTCCTGTCACAGACTGATCAGTAGAAGTTGCAGAAGATGTCAGTGCTTGACTCTCAGAAGCCACATTTACTGATTCAGCAGATGACGACAACATTGGGGCTACAGATAATGTGCCTGCTAAGCTTCCTGAATATGTTTGTGACGTGGTATCAGAGGATGTCATTTGTACACTTGTAGTCATTCCACTGGTTAATGTTTCTGATGATGTCATGGGCATAGTCATTGAAGCAGCCACTGACTGTCCTGTCACAGATGGATCAGTAGAGGTTGCAGAAGAAGTTACATTTACTGATTCAGCAGATGATGACAACATTGGGGCTACAGATAATGTGCCTGCTAAGCTTCCTGAATATGTTTGTGATGTGGTGTCAGAGGATGACATTTGCCCACTGATTGATGTCTCTGATGATGTCATGGGTATTGAAGCAATCACTGACTGTCCTGTCTTAGATTGATCAGTAGAGGTTGCTGAAGATGTCAGTTCTTGACTCTCAGAAGCCACATTTACTGATTCAGCAGATGACGACAACATTGGGGTTACAGATATTGTATCTGCTAAGCTTCCTGATAAGGTTTGTGATGTGGTATCAGAGGATGACATTTGTCCACTTGTAGTCATTCCACTGGTTGATGTCTCTGATGATGTCATGGGCATAGTCATTGAAGCAGTCACTGACTGTCCTGTCACAGATTGATCAGTAGAGGTTGCAGAAGATGTCAGTGCTTGACTCTCAGAAGCCACATTTACTGATTCAGCAGATGACGACAACATTTGGGTTACAGATAGTGGGCCTGCTAAGCTTCCTGAATAAGTTTCTGATGTGGTATCAGAGGATGACATTTGTCCACTTGTAGTCATTCCACTGGTTGATGTCTCTGATGATGTCATGGGCATAGTCATTGAAGCAGTCACTGACTGTCCTGTCACAGATTGATCAGTAGAGGTTGCAGAAGATGTCAGTGCTTGACTCTCAGAAGCCACATTTACTGATTCAGCAGATGACGACAACATTGGGGCTACAGATAATGTGCCTGCTAAGCTTCCTGAATATGTTTGTGATGTGGTATCAGAGGATGACATTTGTCCACTTGTAGTCATTCCACTGGTTAATGTTTCTGATGATGTCATGGGCATAGTCATTGAAGCAGCCACTGACTGTCCTGTCACAGATGGATCAGTAGAGGTTGCAGAAGAAGTTACATTTACTGATTCAGCAGATGATGACAACATTGGGGCTACAGATAATGTGCCTGCTAAGCTTCCTGAATATGTTTGTGATGTGGTGTCAGAGGATGACATTTGCCCACTGATTGATGTCTCTGATGATGTCATGGGTATTGAAGCAGTCACTGACTGCCGTGTCACAGATAGATCAGGTGGGGTTGCAGAAGATATCAGTACCAGACTCTCAGAGGATGACATTTGTCCACTTGCAGTCATTCCACTGGTTGATGTCTCTGATGATGTCATGGGCATAGTCATTGAAGCAGTCATTGACTGTCCTGTCACAGATGGATCAGTAGAGGTTGCAGAAGATGTCAGTGTTTGACTCTCAGAAGCCACAATTCCTGTTTCAGCTGATGATGACAACATTGAGGTTACAGATAATGTGCCTGCTAAGCTTCCTGAATATGTTTGTGATGTGGTATCAGAAGATGACAATTGTCCACTTGCGGTCATTCCACTGGTTGATGTTTCTGATGATGTCATGGGTATAGTCATTGAAGCAGTCACTGACTGTCCTGTCACAGATGGATCAGTAGAGGTTGCAGAAGATATCAGTGCTGGAATCTCAGAGGATGACATTTGTCCACTTGCAGTCATTCCACTGGTTGATGTCTCTGATGATGTCATGGGCATAGTCATTGAAGCAGTCATTGACTGTCCTCTCACTGATGGATAAGTAGAGGTTGCAGAAGATGTCAGTGTTTGACTCTCAGAAGCCACAATTCCTGTTTCAGCTGATGATGACAACATTGGGGCTACAGATATTATATCTGCTAAGCTTCCTGAATATGTTGGTGATGTGGTTACAGAGGATGACAATTGTCCACTTGCAGTCATTCCACTGGTTGATGTTTCTGATGATGTCATGGGTATAGTCATTGATGCAGTCACTGACTGTCCTGTCACAGATGGATCAGTTGCAGAAGATATCAGTGCTGGACTCTCAGAGGATGCCATTTGTCCACTTGCAGTCATTCCACTGGTTGATGTTTCTGATGATGTCATGGGCATAGTCATTGAAGCAGTCATTGACTGTCCTGTCACTGATGGATCAGTAGAGGTTGCAGAAGATGTCAGTGTTTGACTCGCAGAAGCCACAATTCCTGTTTCAGCTGATGATGACAACATTGGGGTTACAGATAATGTGCCTGCTAAGCTTCCTGATAAGGTTTGTGATGTGGTATCAGAGGATGACAATTGTCCACTTGCAGTCATTCCACTGGTTGATGTTTCTGATGATGTCATGGGCATAGTCATTGATGCAGTCACTGACTGTCCTGTCACAGATGGATCAGTAGAGGTTGCTGAAGATATCAGTGCTGGAATCTCAGAGGATAACATTTGTCCACTTGTAGTCATTCCACTGGTTGATAATTCTGATGATGTCATGGGCATAGTCATTGAAGCAGCCACTGACTGTTCTGTCACAGATGGATCAGTAGAAGTTGCAGAAGATGTCAGTGCTTGACTCTCAGAAGCCACATTTACTGATTCAGCAGATGATGACAACATTGGGGTTACAGATAATGTGCCTGCTAAGCTTCCTGAATATGTTTTTGATGTGGTATCAGAGGATGACATTTGTCCACTTGTAGTCATTCCACTGGTTAATGTTTCTGATGATGTCATGGGCATAGTCATTGAAGCAGCCACTGACTGTCCTGTCACAGATGGATCAGTAGAGGTTGCAGAAGAAGCCACATTTACTGATTCAGCAGATGATGACAACATTGGGGCTACAGATAATGTGCCTGCTAAGCTTCCTGAATATGTTTGTGATGTGGTGTCAGAGGATGACATTTGCCCACTGATTGATGTCTCTGATGATGTCATGGGCATTGAAGCAGTCACTGACTGTCCTGTCACAGATGGATCAGGTGGGGTTGCAGAAGATATCAGTACCAGACTCTCAGAGGATGACATTTGTCCACTTGCAGTCATTCCACTGGTTGATGTCTCTGATGATGTCATGGGCATAGTCATTGAAGCAGTCATTGACTGTCCTGTCACTGATGGATCAGTAGAGGTTGCAGAAGATGTCAGTGTTTGACTCGCAGAAGCCACAATTCCTGTTTCAGCTGATGATGACAACATTGGGGTTACAGATATTGTATCTGCTAAGCTTCCTGATAAGGTTTGTGATGTGGTATCAGAGGATGACAATTGTCCACTTGCAGTCATTCCACTGGTTGATGTTTCTGATGATGTCATGGGCATAGTCATTGATGCAGTCACTGACTGTCCTGTCACAGATGGATCAGTAGAGGTTGCTGAAGATATCAGTGCTGGAATCTCAGAGGATAACATTTGTCCACTTGTAGTCATTCCACTGGTTGATAATTCTGATGATGTCATGGGCATAGTCATTGAAGCAGCCACTGACTGTTCTGTCACAGATGGATCAGTAGAAGTTGCAGAAGATGTCAGTGCTTGACTCTCAGAAGCCACATTTACTGATTCAGCAGATGATGACAACATTGGGGTTACAGATAATGTGCCTGCTAAGCTTCCTGAATATGTTTTTGATGTGGTATCAGAGGATGACATTTGTCCACTTGTAGTCATTCCACTGGTTAATGTTTCTGATGATGTCATGGGCATAGTCATTGAAGCAGCCACTGACTGTCCTGTCACAGATGGATCAGTAGAGGTTGCAGAAGAAGCCACATTTACTGATTCAGCAGATGATGACAACATTGGGGCTACAGATAATGTGCCTGCTAAGCTTCCTGAATATGTTTGTGATGTGGTGTCAGAGGATGACATTTGCCCACTGATTGATGTCTCTGATGATGTCATGGGCATTGAAGCAGTCACTGACTGTCCTGTCACAGATGGATCAGGTGGGGTTGCAGAAGATATCAGTACCAGACTCTCAGAGGATGACATTTGTCCACTTGCAGTCATTCCACTGGTTGATGTCTCTGATGATGTCATGGGCATAGTCATTGAAGCAGTCATTGACTGTCCTGTCACTGATGGATCAGTAGAGGTTGCAGAAGATGTCAGTGTTTGACTCGCAGAAGCCACAATTCCTGTTTCAGCTGATGATGACAACATTGGGGTTACAGATATTGTATCTGCTAAGCTTCCTGATAAGGTTTGTGATGTGGTATCAGAGGATGACAATTGTCCACTTGTAGTCATTCCACTGGTTGATGTTTCTGATGATGTCATGGGCATAGTCATTGATGCAGTCACTGACTGTCCTGTCACAGATGGATCAGTAGAGGTTGCAGAAGATATCAGTGCTGGAATCTCAGAGGATGACATTTGTCCACTTGTTGTCATTCCACTGGTTGATAATTCTGATGATGTCATGGGCATAGTCATTGAAGCAGCCACTGACTGTTCTGTCACAGATGGATCAGTAGAGGTTGCAGAAGATGTCAGTGCTTGACTCTCAGAAGCCACATTTACTGATTCAGCAGATGATGACAACATTGGGGCTACAGATAATGTGCCTGTTAAGCTTCCTGAATATGTTTGTGATGTGGTGTCAGAGGATGACATTTGCCCACTGATTGATGTCTCTGATGATGTCATGGGTATTGAAGCAGTCACTGACTGTCGTGTCACAGATGGATCAGTAGAGGTTGCAGAAGATATCAGTGCTGGAATCTCAGAGGAGGACATTTGTCCACTTGCAGTCATTCCACTGGTTGATGTTTCTGATGATGTCATGGGCATAGTCATTGAAGCAGCCACTGACTGTCCTGTCACAGATGGATCAGTAGAGGTCGCAGAAGAAGCCACATTTACTGATTCAGCAGATGATGACAACATTGGGGTTACAGATAATGTGCCTGCTAAGCTTCCTGAATATGTTGGTGAAGGTGTATCAGAAGATGACAATTGTCCACTTGCAGTCATTCTACTGGTTGACATCTCTGATGATGTCATGGGCATAGTCATTGAAGCAGTCACTGACTGTCCTGTCACAGATGGATCAGTAGAGGTTGCAGAAGATACCAGTGCTTGAATCTCTGAAGACAACATAGACATATCGGAGGATGCCATTTGTCCACTTGCAGTGCTGCTACTGGTTGATATCTCTGAGGTTGTCAAGGTTGTTGTCGTTGTTGATGGCAGTAAAGCGGTTTCAGCTGAAGCATTACAGATTTCCATCAGGGAATGTGTATGCTGATGACACAAATCTTGGCCATCTACCAGCATTCTATCTATGCAATGCCTAAAGAGCTGATCTGCCTGACTACTGTTTGTCTAATCAACTATGTTAATGTAGAATTCAAGGCTCTACCAACAAGACAGTGGATCAGAGAATCATGAATGAATGTCACAGCAAGTTATTTTCCAGCTATATTATGGCAGTAAACAAATCTTGATACTATAAGATACGTACCAGAACAGGGACACACATTGTAGCCACAAGTTCTTACTCTGTTTCGTACTCTCCACATGGGTTTCTGAAAAATGACTCTATGCATTCTAATGCATCTTTTGCTAAAATTAATAATTCTGACAAAAATGGTTGAAAGCATTTCTGACACGAAAGCACTCAAAGCAAAATTCACTCTAGATTAATGGCTAAAAACCATAAATATGGTAATTACAAAATATATCATCTTTAAACATAATGACATTGAACAAATTATTTCTTATGTCATATTATTTGGTCATAAACATAGGAAAAAATGGCATGACCATTAGTGTCTTTAAGTGGCATTTTAACAAGAGTGAGTATCAATTCATATTGATACAAATGTATTTTATGCATACATGATTTCTATGGCAAACTCTTGTAAATCCAGCTGAGAACAGTTTAACACAACACAGTAATCTAAAACAGCGCCCAACACAGCTGGGAAAGTAGGATAGTGGGCAGACAAATTCATGAAACATCTAAAAAAAACCTTTAAAGAATATATATTTCAGCAACAGCAACAAAGAGTATAAGATCACTCTGGGTGAATGTTCTCGTTTAGTTTAAGTTTTTTTTTATAGAAAAAAAATAAGAAAGAAGTCACTTTTCTAGAATGTCTGTCTATATCTAAAGGCCCAGAAATGTTTTTTTTCAATTTCATGAAGACTAATAAATATTTGTTACTTGTATCCAATGGTATGCATGCATTAATTGGATTGTTTGTTGTATAATACGGCACACAGCAATACTCCAGCTTTATGATGGCAGACTGAGAATAATCAAGTATGGACCAGACAATCCAGTGATAGGCATCATGAGCATCAACCTATGCAACGGGGATATGATGACATGCATCAAGCCAATCAGCCATCTTGACCACCCAATCCTGTCAGTTGTCTCTCATGACAAGCATTGGTTGCTGAAGACCAATTCCAGCATGGATCCCCATGGATGGCATGCATCAAAAGGCCAACATAGGTAACTGTACTATACTTTAGTCACATTGACATCAAGAGTGATTTTGAAATACATGAATACACGTTTCCCAACCTGCCTTATTTTCATGAAAATAAAGAAACAAGAAACAAAAGATGTATGATTTGCAAATGTCTAAATACATTATAGGTGTACATATGGTCTAAAAAAAAAAGTCTCAATGAGAATATCATAATTCTAAGAAACAGGATTAGTGTTATGTATCCACACTAGATATGCATTCGACTAAATCTAGCAATGCATTACATTGTGCAATTGTGAAAAAGTGTTAAATGTCGTTAAAAAGGATCAAAATTTCACATGGACACTAGTAAAGGATAGATGAAAAATTTGTTCATTTCAAATTCAATATGAATATGGTATTTACTGTTTACTTAATTATTTTCATACTTTGTGAAAAGTTTAAAACTCACTGACATTATTGTATTAGATATGTTGTCTACATATTTTATTTCACTTACTTGATGAATGGACTATGTGCCATGATCTAGTTACATATTACATTGAAATACATGCCTGAATTTAATATCACAATTTACATAACAATATTTCTGATAGATTTCGTTACATACATGACCTAAATTGACATTGGAATACTTGTAAAAATAGAAAAGATGCCTTACCTGTTGTTGAAAACATGATTGTGGATGGTGTGATTGATGAAACTTGAGATAGTGGTAGGAGCACAGCTTCTGCAATTTCTTTGGTGCTGTTCTTGAAATTCCAGTTTTCAATTACAAAAGGTGAAAAGACATTTGTTGTTACAGATTTTCCAACATAAAATTTGCTTGGAGCAGTCAACATTGTTGAGTTCCTTGTTATGAAGCTTGTGGTTTGTGCTGTCAGCGTGCCATCAAAGTAGAGAGAAAGTCCCATCTGAACACTCCACGTGAACTCTATAGAAAAGAAAGTGTTTTCTGAGAACTGTGTTGTGGTGACTGTCCATATCTGGGTAGTGGTGCTCACAGTGCAGTAGAAGCGCCTCTCACGGATGTACATTGCTACACCATACCCAGCACTTTCCTCTCCTCCATTGGAAAATATAGTCATTGTGCTTCTGATCTCTGTGATCTTCAAGTTGAAGCCGATGGTGAACCCAAGTGCACATTCAGTAGGGTTCCATAGGCAGTTTCTAGGCAGCATGCTGAAGTCAATGTATTGGTTTAAACCATTCAGGAGACATGCTTTCCCACCATCCATGCCCTCTACCAGAGTTGGGCTGCCAACTACAGTAATGTTAATGTCTTGTGTCACAAGCACAGAGTTCTTGATGTCCAGGAAGATGAACTGTACTATTATAATGTCTGATTCTGAAACAGTAACATGTGAGAACGTAATTGTAATTAACTATTAAGTAAGAAGGTTACAACAGGAGCTAAAGTTTATTCTTGTGAAGTTCAACCTTGTATAATAACAGATTTATAACCAAATCTGTGTAAATATTATGAAGGTTACTTTATGTACCAATTAGCAATACAGCTTCACAAAAACCTCATTGACCTGCATACAGATGAGAATGACACATAAACACCTGCCAACAGAGGATCTGATTCTTCCCACAGGTAGGTAATTCTAGTAAAATCGCGATATTTCTTATATTTATATTCTTATCCTGCATTACTCTTCAATGCATTCACTACTTACTTTTGACAGAAATAAAGCTGTGATTGGTCCAGCTGATGAGAAGGAAAAAGGTTGTTCCATTCCAGAAGCAGGACCCCCAATCATCATCTGCCATGTCATGCAGAAAGTGATGACGTCACAGAACTTTCATATTACTGTTGTTCACAAGTAAATTGTCTAAAGTTATTGTGGGGAGGCAGGTCTGTGACGGATAGGCCCTTAAATAAAGTAATGCAGGATACATATACAAATATAAAAAACCTAGATTTTACTAGATTTTTTAACTTATCCTGCTTTACACCTTACTACATCTGTATCTGACAGTATGGAGGCAGGGATACCTTCAGATGTGTCCTCAGTTATATAAACACTCTCATGGCTTGCAGTCGTGTCAGTCACACAGTGCAATTCTTCTGTGCAAATTGGTAACTGATCAACCAATGCTATCCAAGGAAAGGTAACAACAGCACAGGAGGGTAAACAATCAGTAAGAGCGAAAGCATGCACTAAGGTCTAAAAACTGGATTACTAAGCCAAGACTGCATTAAAGCAGTTCCGGTATCTTGATCATTTTATGATCTTCCAAGACTGCCAATACTGAATTTAAAGTACCAAATACATGGTAATGGTGCTACACTTCAAGTGTCGTTTGGTACGTAAGTGTAGAAGATACTCAGCCAAGAATTGAGGCAAGGTTTTAGTGGGATCTTGAGCCTTTTCCTTACAATAGGACAAATGATAGCCACTTATTGTATTTGAGTTAAGGGTCTTTGTGCCATTTCAATGGCCTACACTGCTCATTACGAATGACATTGGCTATAAACCAGGCATGCAGATGAAACCTGCCTGGCATGGGGAGTGGTCACCTGCTGTGTGGGTGTACGAGTAGGTTTAGTAGAGGTGGTGGATCGCTTCCTGCAAGGTTTCTTAGGTCCACAAACCACCCTCTTGTCAGCCACCAAGGTGCTATCAAAACGAGGCTTCTGGTTTGCATCACCTTTAGAAGAAGTACTCTGGTGGAAAAGCGTAAGCTCTTAACCTCTCCCAAAGGATGCTTAGCACATACACAGCCGATGACCTGTGGATCGGCTATTGGTGAGACGTACATTTGGATCTGGCAGTTTTGTAGTGTGGCAAATAGGTTGATGTTGATTTTATCTAGGCTCTGACAGCTGGATGAGAAGGAGTGCCTCTGGGTGAAGCTTCCACTCCATGGATGCCACTTTGCCTGGCCTGGATGGGGCTTCTCCCAGGAGATTCCGACAAACAGGTATGTGCTGGACCAAGAAGCACAGACCCAGTTGATCCACCAGGTTGAAAAAGCTGAACATCTGTTTGAGCAGAGAGTATGAGTGAGTGGTTCCCTGCTTTCCCATGTCCCAGACGACTGTGATGTTGCTAGCTGTTTCCACCCAAGAAAGTTGGGTGTTTCTTAGGTGCTCCTTCCAATGTGTTATCACCAGTATGAGCCCCTTTAACTCTAGGTTGTTGATGTGCCACTTGCACAATGCACCAGACCACAGCCCTGAGGCTGTCTGATCCTCAGGATGCGCACCCCAAACCTGCAGAGATGCGTCTAAAAATAGATGTGACAATGGGGATAACTCTTTTAAGGAGAAACCTCCTTACACATTTGACTCTTACAATCCACCAATTGAGGTGAGTGCTGAGGTCGGCCGGTAGAGCGATGGATAAGGACAGGTTTTGCCATGTGATGTAAGGAGCCAGGAACTGTTGGATCAGACATAATTGCAACCGACCCCTGATCATCAAGTCCTTTGCTGACGGAAGCAGTCCCAGAAGCACTTGCCATTGGTGAAGTGTGAAGGGTTGCTGAAGGGCCGGGTACAGATGGCATAGGATCTAGATCCATTTGTGTCTTGGGACTGTTAGGAGGTCTAGATCCGTCTGGAACAGACCTCCAATGAACTGAGTCGGTAGGATGGGATTAGTTCCGACTTCGCCTTATTTACTATCCAACCCAGTTGATAAAGCAGGCGCCTGGTGAAGTCCTGGTGACAGGTTAGGATTGCTGCTACTGGATGATTCAGTATGTATAATTGACTCAAACAGAATGTTCCTCAGGTGCAGATAGGCAGGTATTGGCTTGGTAAGATGGGTAAAAAGCCATGGGGCCACTGAGTTGCCAAATGGCTGGATAGCCCACTGGTAGTGGATACCATTGAAGTGGAACCCGAGGAACCGCCATCGCTGGAATGGAGAGGAACATGCAGCTATGCATCCTGCAAATCAAGGCTGATCAGGGAGTTGTAAGAATTGATCCTGCCCCTGAGCAGTTATCTTGTTCGAATTCGGAGAGTAGAATGCTGGTGCGAAGGCTGGGATCTGCACAACCTCATTGGCACTTTTCCCAAACAACGTCTGTAGGTTGGCCCCGAAAGTTTGATTTTGTTTTCTGGGTTAGAGCTCTGGCGCTGGTGCCATTGTCAACAGTGAGTCTGCCTTCAAGTTGAGGCGATACCTGTACCTTATGATGTACCAATCCAATGTTTCCAAAACAGGCCTAGTCTCCCACCTACTGGTGTGTCAACTATTGGGACGACTGGAGGTGGCAGATCCCATTCGTGATTGTCCATTGAGTCAATGTTTCCTCCACAAGTCACTGCTCAAACCTGGGAATTAACCCTACGGGTCCTTTCCCTTGAAAAGAGGACTGATCAGTGGTCTGGTCCTTGAGGGATGATCGCCTAGGTCGATAGGTGCCTGACTTAGACACACGATGGCCAAGGTTCTGGGATACATGTTTCACAGCCTTGAGTGTAACTCAAGACCCTGGTTTGCGTGTAAGTAATCTGGCGAGTGCTGTTGAAGGCTAAAAGGTTAATAGGCCTGGACGAGCATGTCATCCTATGGAGATTCTCTTCAAAGTCGGAGCATGGTGTGCCACCCCGAAGGCATGTATCGGAAAAATTATCCCCTCTAAACTTGGACACATTAAATTGCTGTTGTGAGGGTCAGTTGAGAAAAGTCCTCATCCAGCGCCCTGGCCATATCCTTCAACATGGAATCAGGTGGGATGGAAGATTGCTCTTGTAGACACCTGAGCCAGAGTAGGGCACTACCGCCGAGAGATGGTCAGCCATCCAGTCTGGCATCTGGGCAAGACCAAGGTGTGTATCGAACTCCACAAGACTGTCAAAGGATTCAGCTAATAAACCCTTAGATAATGTCCGCGGATAATGCTCGGAACAGCAGACAGGAGAGCGGATCCTGACACATCATTTGGACTTAGGCACCCCTGAGGTGATCCTTAACAAAAATGGGGTACCCAAGCCTAACCCAGGTGCAGCCATGGACGTAGATGGGATTTAAACAGTTGCCATTGTCTTGGATATTACACAAGCTTGGGTAGCCGTGCTAATCAGTGGTGTGTGTGATGTGCAAGGCTCCAAGAGAGCTGATGTAGGTCGCTGATAGGTAGGAACAGGTGTCTGAACCAAAGGGAGGCACATGTGCTTGTTGAAACATGACATGCATAATTGATTGCATCCATGTTGGTCCATGGAAGAAGCTTGTTGAGCTTGTGGTGCTGCCGGGACCCAGGATGTGAGGTGAATACATGGCCATGAACAGTGCAGGCGTACACTTTAGGCCCAAAGGCGCAACCAAGGTAGAGTTAGGAGGCACCAACATCCTGGCTGTAGCCAGTGGCTGCATGAAGGTAGACGCCTGAAGGAGCTGGTCTAGTAGATGTGCCCTGAGGTGCATAGACGGGTTCTGCAGCAGACATAGTTGATGTAGTACCATATTTTCTTGAGTATAGTGCGCACTTTTTTTTCGAAAAAACACAGCTGTGTAGTAGGGGGTGTGCATTATACACGAATTATGAGTTTGGATGTTTTTTTCCCCCATGGAAAGACATTACCGTGAGCACGAAACACCGGAAATACCATGTCAACAAATCCATACTGAAGTACACAAAATATTCATGTAATTACACTGTCTTGCTATAAAAAGTGTTTTTTGTATATCTGGACTTATGTTTGTAACTTATTTCATTAATTTTATTCAAAATTCCTTATAATATTGTTTTTATTAATTTCGGCGAAACCGTGTGTGAAGCGATCGGAAGATCGCACAACTCACCGTTATTAACAGCAACCACGGTCAGAATACCGCTATTGACGCCTTGAAACGAACTTTAGTTGACAGAGAATGGATACATATATCATAAATGACATACTTTGACTCGTTAAAAGTCATATTTGTTTTTGTTTGACCATTCTATGTCAACATGAAATTCTCGCGATCACGTGCGCGTGAGCCTTGACTGTGACTGGTCAGACTGGTTCCATGTAAAAAATGATACCCGGGAATAGCAATCAGCTGCTTCGATTAGGGTTATTATTATTTTAAATATGTTTAGTAAAGGCTGCATATAATTAAGAAAATAATGGAATATATTATTCCTGATAAAAAAAAATAGTCTCAGATACAATTGTTGCCGAACCTTGCATAAAAAATCCTATAAAGTTATCTCATTGGGGATCTTTTGACCGAATCACCGGTCGATTACAAGAAAACGTGTGTACAGCTGTTAGCTGTTGCCGACTTAGTTTACGAGAAAATACACAAGGTTATTCTTATCCCTAGATATAAAATAATGCCTAGCAGAACAATAAATACTATTTAAACGGTAAATAAACATGTCTGGTGATTTTTTATCTCAAATTTCAAATTTGTACTGACGAAGTTTCTCAGCACCCGTTCGTTTGCCGGACTTCCCTCAAAGGGTACTGTGTAAAAAAAGTCTGTGCATAATATTCAAATTTCTTTTTTTCCAAAATATTGAACCCGCTAGAGGGGGGTGCGCATTATACATGGGTGCGCACTATACTCAAGAAAATATGGTAAGCCGTGGAGAACAAAAATTACACTTGATCCTGGAAGCACTAATCTGAGTGCAATTTAAACTCCGAGTGTGATGATCCCTGGTAGATTTTTTACCCCAGCAATTAGTGCAATGTCAAAGGATAAATTGCAAACCAAACTAAGCTGAAGTTGTCAACAAGTTGAGCATCCAAATTTATTACATTAGACAAAAAAAGTTCATTAAAGATAATGGATTTATGCAGAAGTTACGAATATAATTTCATATAAATAATGCAAACAAGGCACCTGCAATTCACAGGGGGAAGGGACTAAGTTAAAAGTTTAGCTGAAGCAAAACAGCATTATTTTGGGACCAATTTAGCAGCACAGGTTATCTGTTCCGTGACCAACAGTGATATGAAAGTTCCGTGACGTCACAACTTCTGGCATGACATGGCAGCTGATGACTGGGGATCCTGCTTCTGTAATGGAACAACTTTTTTTCTTCTCATCAACTTGACTAATCACAGCTATTTTTCTGTTAAAAGTAAGCAGTGAATGCATTAAGGAGTAATGCAGAATAAGTTAAAAATTCAGAGGTTTCAAACAGAGATTGGATGCAGATTTTGACTTGGGGAGTTCGAACTGTTAAATTCATGATGTGGCAACAGTTGAGTTATTTATTTTCAAATTGTTGAATGGTCGAATTCAAAGATTTGCAACAATTGCTTTTAATCTGTCTATGTATTTGTTTCTTGAACTCAATACAACATTTTAGGCCTTATATTTAAATGAATTAATTATTAGACAATAACATTATCAAAGCACAGATATCATAAAGGAATTATTTATATGGTCCTCCCCAGACAAAATGAAGCAACTCTTCCAATAATACTTTGTAAAATATACGCCCATATTAAGACAAATAATACATCATAATACTCTACAGAGATTGTGACATTGTAGATATGAAGTCACAGAATGTGATAGAGCATAGCAAGAAAAAAGGTATGTTGAAGTAACTGAATGTTCTCTGTGTCATTGCTCTTCAGGTTTTTATTACAAAAAAAACCTTGTTTTAGATATTCTAGGACCTGCTACGACCTTCATCAATTAAATAAAGTAAAATCGGAATTTGAAATTGACTACTGTTTGTATTTAAGAAAGAAGTGTTTTAGCTAAATTAATATTTTCTAATGGTGGACCAATCAGAATGCCGGATTCTCAAATGTCATGTTAGAATTAGACTTACGAGGAATTGGAACCCATGACGTGCCACCACTAACACAGCGTTCCACAGGATTGTTGATGTTGACAAAGCCATTGCCGTAACATGCATCATCGATGATGCAGACATCTTCCTGAATTCATGGAGGAAAATATGTGAGTTAGTTAGGATGGATGTGCTCTATTCAGCAATATTCCAGCAATATCTTGGTGGTAGATACAATAAATGGTCTTCACACATTGCATTCACCACTAGGCTACCCCAAAGCCCCACACATAGATTAAAAGCTTATAAAAGAAACATTATCTCACATCTGATCAAAGCACTTTGGCCAAAAAGTTATTTGCTTTTAATTACATACCAGACACCAGATGTAATCAGAACAAGAACATTACTTTCAACCTTTTACATATCAATCCTGTAAACTTCAGGAATCAGTATGTCGGGTAATAGAACATGCAGTACGAAAGTATCTGACCTTCTTGCTACAGGCATCTGCTGTACATGACAAACACACGGAGTCATAGGCCAGGAATAGGACAGACGAACTGTTGATGGTCTCCGAGACAAACACAGACACATTATAGACACCAGTTGTGTTCAGATTACATCTCACTTCCTCAGATGAGATATATGTTGCAGTGACATAACCTGTCTCTCCTGTTGATTTGATGCTGCCACTGTCTTCCACCTAAAATATTGGAAAGGTCCTTTTACACATCTCATTGGGCAAATTCACCACAAATGTGAAATATACTGCAATGGCATATTAATAGCCTTATGAGTTTGTATAGTATGATATTTTATACTCTACATACATGTATATGAATAATTGTGAAGTGAAGAGGATCATCACAGTTGATACATGAAAGTCATGCTGTATTCAGTGATACCACAAGATGCTCTCTCTGGCAGTTATGTGTACCTTCAGTATTTCAATGAAACATTTGAGTTGTTCTGTGTTAGCAAAGCCTTCTCCATAAACTGCAACTGTCAGACATTTGTCCAGCTGGGTGTCACAGGTTGGATCAGGTGGTGTGTACACGAAGGGGGGAGCTGTCAGGCTGATAGAACAGTCATCCCCACTGTAACCATCATCACAGCTACACAGACCTGGGGGTAAATATACAATTAATAAAACATTGGCATATTCTGAACACAAACTGATGTTCCATATTCTGAACACAATCTGGCATTCCAAATTCTGAACACAATCCAGCATTCCATGTTCTTAACACAATCTGGTGTTCCATATTCTGAATACAGACTGGTGTTCCATATTCTGATGTTCCATATTCCGAACTCAACCTGGTGTTGGATAATCTGAACACAATCTGGTGTTACATATTCTGAACTCAATCTGGTGTTACATATTCTGAACACAACCTGGTGTTCTATATTCTGATCACAATCTGGCGTTCAATATTCTGAACACAATTCAGCATTCCATATTCTGAACACAACCTGGTGTTCCATATTCTGAACACAACCTGGTGTTCCATATTCTGAACACAACCTGGTGTTACATATTCTGAACACAACCTGGTGTTCCATATTCTGAACACAACCTGGTGTTCCATATTCTGAACACAACCTGGTGTTCCATATTCTGAACACAACCTGGTGTTCTATATTCTGATCACAATCTGGCGTTCCATATTCTGAACACAATTCAGCGTTCCATATTCTGAACACAACCTGGTGTTACATATTCTGAACACAACCTGGTGTTCCATATTCTGAGCACAATCTGATGTTCCATATTCTGAACACAACCTGGTTTTTTCTTTAATATAATTCACATTGCAAAATGTTATGGTTCAGAAACTATAAAATGACCAAATATTTCCTGGCCTGGTACTGATTTTTGTAATCTTACCATCACTGCAGTTGCCATGGTCACTGCAGTCACCAGGGCAGAGCACGCCCAGGAGGGCAACTGGGGGCTGAACCACACCATTAGTTTCCTGCCATAGGTCAAGGTCAAACAGGACCTTTGTCTCACATTTAACAAGGATGTTGTTGAGTGCAGATGCTGCCCACTCCTTGTCATCCATGATCTGTACATTGAGGGACATGATGGATGTTATCATTTCAAAACAGTGCATATTACAAACAAAAGATTTATATAAACATCATCTTTAAATAAGTTACAGAGTTGCCTAAAAAATAAATACCAATTTACATTTTAATGTATCAAGACTGTGTCATATAATGTTTCTTCACCTGCTAACTCTCACACCTTTAAAAGTAAAGTAATTTTATTATACTCATTGATCAATAATATAGCTGCCCTAAAATGGTAGTCCCAACACATTAATATTTCCTTTTGTTCACAGCACCTGTATATCCTCCACACAGGATTCCAGTCCTGCTGTGAATGTGGCCTGGACAACACTTTGACAGGCCTTGGCTGATGTCCTTTCTTGTATGTAAGTCTTGCACTGATCCACAGCATTTTCATAGGTAATGTTACTTGGAGTTGGCCAGGTAAATTCCTGAAAATATTCAACAATTAACACTTGTAAATATATGCGTGTTGCATATCAAGTAATAAAATCATGACACACAGATCACCATTTGAAGGATATTCCTGAGGTCAACTTTCTCAAACTAATAATAGGAAAAGGTTGATAGATTACCACAAACAGTTCTGCAAGCTTGTATTTGATAGAAAATATAATGAAACTTACAGCTGTTACATAGGCAATGTCAAACTCCCAGCCAACCAGTGACTCTTGTGATAAACACTTCTTTGGGGGATTTTCTGAGTACTGTGACTTGAGGAACGCTGTTGTCATGTCAACACCTGCCACAGATGTAAAAGAGTTAAAACATAGTTATGCCCAATTTGCTGTCCTTGGATATGTGCTGACTTGGCACAATGACCCCTCATCCAATACTTTTTCTGCTGTCCTAATATGACACTGTATACGGCAACTAAAGTCACCATATCTTTTGTTTTGTTTGTTTGTTTGTTGTTTAACGCTGAATTCAGCAATGTTCCAGCTATATGACGGCGGTCTGTAAATAATTAAGTCTGGACCAGACAATCCAGTGATTGACGTCATGCACATCGATCCACGCTATTAGGATATGATGACATGGATCAACCAAGTCAGTGAGTCTGAACACCCGATCCTGTTTGTCGCCTTTTACGGCAAGCATGGGTGGCTGAAGACCTATTCTACCCCGGATCTTCACGTGTCCACCGTATCTAATAACATACCTTTGTTCTTCTTGTCTTCTTGACTGCACGATAGGAAGCCAACATCAACACCACATGTTTCTGTGTTCGCCAGGCAGGAGCAGAACATGGGAGTTTCTTCTTGTGTGGTAACTACACATGTTCCTTGTGTGAGGGACTCCTCAACAGACACTCTACAACATAGAACATAACTTCATTCTAGTGTAACCTTAGGTTCCGGGTACTTTACCCTTCTACCTAAGGTCACTTCTACTTCTCAACCACTCCTTGGTTCTAGGGATGATGTAGCTCTCTTTCAAAATCACAAGTCAGATGGTTTGCTCCAGTCCGTTAACTCTACTTCTTTTCTGACTCGGGATCCCAAAACCACAGTGAACCGTTCTGTTCAGCTGTATGCTCCCGACCCCCCCACCACTCTCGGACAACTAACAAAATACTATCGATGATAATTTTAGCTCCTCCCTCCAAAATCACATTTGACATCATGAAAAATGAGTCATAATGGTCATTCCCCAATGAACCCCAATTTCCATAGTAATTAGTTTTACCATCAAGCCCTTCTGACTAACCAATTTGATTACCTCCCTAGGGTCATTGGTCAACTCGGACATAGTCATATAATCAAATACCCTCAATTACTCTGCCAGACTGGACAGCGCCGAAAAGATACTTAATCATGTTATTTAGACATTCCAATCAAGCAGTAGTATTCAGAAATATTTGATCACCACAAGTCTAACAATTTTGTTCCATCCATCTATCTCCCTTCTGACATTTTATTTGCAAGACCAATTCTACTAATTCATTGTACTAATGAAAAGTTATACTCTATCACTTAAGAGAAGCAAAACCAATAATCATTTGCCCTGGGGTGATGCCCTCACCCTGCACAATCACTTCTCTCATATGCGTCTATATTTTACCCAAAAGCTTAATTTAGTAAACTACATTTTAAGTAAATACCAAAAACCCTTTTTCTAAAATACCCTGGTTATACTAGTCCTCTTGACATACTTTTGAACATGTATGTCCTCACAACATCATGTCATATATTAATCAGAATAAACTTCATTTAAGTTAGATCAGGCTTTAGAGCAATAATTATCATCACACTGTGGTCAGTCCTATTCATAGCTGAATTGTACAGTAGCTAATTATTCCTTATGACTCACAGTAAAGTCTGACTATTATCACAGACAAATCAAGATTCTCATTAAAGCAATATGTGAACATTTGACTATATATCCTACCGCCACTCATTACTGAAACTGTCAGGCTTGTTTTCTCTGCCAGTATAAATGTTCCCATTGGGTAGCTTTAGGTCATTGCTGCGTTCATCATCAAAATAGCCACACAGTCCTTCAGTTTGTTGAAAGTCAACAGACGAGGCCCGTATCCACACATCAAGGTATGTTCCTGCCTTGAACCTGCTCTTCTGAACAGTCACATAGCCTCCTGTCATAAGAGACACCTGCGTAGCCACAACAAATAGTCATCACTCACTGACAAATATCCTGTGTACAAGTCAACAGTGACAGACAGCTATCTTGTGTACAACTAAGTCAAATTACCACAAGTGTTGTAAGATGTTTTGGTTTGTGAAAATCTACATCAAAACATTTCAGTTTTGATAATTATTAATTAAACCAAATGTGCCTGTTCCCTATCAAATGTCACACATTAGTTCCAGACAACACCAATACATAATCAGAGTGCATAAAGAATAAGAAAAGAACCAGAATATAAATCATCCCTCGGCCAATAATAACAAATGTGTTGAATAACATGTGAATACTTAAGAAAGCATATTTTATATTTGTTTAGTGAGTGTAGAGGAGTTTGATATCATGTTGCCACGATCTGGTTTCTGACTGAACTATTACATAACCACTGTTGACAGTTGTTCAAGTTAATGTCATACATACCTGAGTCTTCTTGCCATTGTTGTACTGAATGAATTTTGTACCAGGTGTAAGTTCTCCATTGGTGTATGTCCGAATCTGAATGGGCTGCCGTTTATCAGGGCTTCCTCGCTCCTTTCCACATTTGTCTATCACAATGACATCATCTCCTGACATGACCATGACGGCACAGACACAGGCAGCTCCCCTCTTGTTGTTGCAAGGACGGAAGAACGTTGTCACCTGGAAGGGGAACAAGCAGTTACATCAATGCCTTGTCTCCAGTATATGTATCAAATAGAAGAAATAGAAACCTGTTGTCTTACCTTGACAGGGAGAGATTTGTGCTTGTACAAGACGAATTCACCTTCAAGGTAAACATTAAACTTTCTGAAATAAAAATATACACATGGATAAATTCACGTTAAAAAAAGTGTAACATGAACAAATTTGGGACATCTTGAAATAACTTGATCAATAGTATTTTTTTAAATCTGTAACATAATGCCAGTCCTTACCTTCCATCAAATGTTTCAATGTGTGGGTCCCCTGTAGCACTGCACATGGATGTCTTGTCTTTGTCAATGATTGTCAACTAGAAACAAGTTGATTTCATATCTATTTACAGTCCAACAGAGTGACATCATGTTAGGAGTGATACTTAGAGTTGAACAGACACAATATGTTAGGAGTGATAATCAGAGCTAAACAGAGAGACAACGTGCTGTAGTGATACACAGAGATGAACAGAGAGACAACATGCTGGAGTGATACACAGAGATGAACAGAGAGACAACATGCTGGAGTGATACACAGAGCTGAACAGAGAGACAACATGCTGGAGTGATACACAGAGCTGAACAGAGAGACAACATGCTGGAGTGATACACAGAGATGAACAGAGAGACAACATGCTGGAGTGATACACAGAGCTGAACAGAGAGACAACATGCTGGAGTGATACACAGAGATGAACAGAGAGACAACATGCTGGAGTGATACACAGAGATGAACAGAGAGACAACATGCTGGAGTGATACACAGAGCTGAACAGAGAGACAACATGCTGGAGTGATACACAGAGCTGAACAGAGAGACAACGTGCTGGAGTGATACACAGAGCTGAACAGAGAGACAACGTGCTGGAGTGATACACAGAGCTGAACAGAGAGACAACGTGCTGTAGTGATACACAGAGATGAACAGAGAGACAACGTGCTGTAGTGATACACAGAGCTGAACAGAGAGACAACGTGCTGTAGTGATACACAGAGAGACAACGTGCTGTAGTGATACGCAGAGCTGAACAGAGAGACAACGTGCTGTAGTGATACACAGAGCTGAACAGAGAGACAATGTGCTGTAGTGATACACAGAGCTGAACAGAGAAACAACGTGTTTGAGTTACACAGAGTTGAACAGAGAGACAACCTGCTGGGTTGACACTCAGAGCTGAACAGAGAGACAACATGCTGGAGTGATACACAGAGATGAACAGAGAGACAACATGCTGGAGTGATACACAGAGCTGAACAGAGAGACAACATGCTGGAGTGATACACAGAGCTGAACAGAGAGACAACATGCTGGAGTGATACACAGAGATGAACAGAGAGACAACATGCTGGAGTGATACACAGAGATGAACAGAGAGACAACATGCTGGAGTGATACACAGAGCTGAACAGAGAGACAACATGCTGGAGTGATACACAGAGCTGAACAGAGAGACAACATGCTGGAGTGATACACAGAGCTGAACAGAGAGACAACATGCTGGAGTGATACACAGAGCTGAACAGAGAGACAACATGCTGGAGTGATACACAGAGATGAACAGAGAGACAACATGCTGGAGTGATACACAGAGATGAACAGAGAGACAACGTGCTGGAGTGATACACAGAGCTGAACAGAGAGACAACGTGCTGGAGTGATACACAGAGCTGAACAGAGAGACAACGTCCTGTAGTGATACACAGAGATGAACAGAGAGACAACGTGCTGTAGTGATACACAGAGATGAACAGAGAGACAACGTGCTGGAGTGATACACAGAGCTGAACAGAGAGACAACGTGCTGGAGTGATACACAGAGCTGAACAGAGAGACAACGTCCTGTAGTGATACACAGAGATGAACAGAGAGACAACGTGCTGTAGTGATACACAGAGCTGAACAGAGAGACAACGTGCTGTAGTGATACACAGAGATGAACAGAGAGACAACGTGCTGTAGTGATACACAGAGCTGAACAGAGAGACAACGTGCTGTAGTGATACACAGAGATGAACAGAGAGACAATGTGCTGTAGTGATACACAGAGCTGAACAGAGAGACAATGTGCTGTAGTGATACACAGAGCTGAACAGAGAAACAACGTGTTTGAGTTACACAGAGTTGAACAGAGAGACAACCTGCTGGGTTGACACTCAGAGCTGAACAGAGAGACAACATGCTGGAGTGATACACAGAGATGAACAGAGAGACAACATGCTGGAGTTATACACAGAGCTGAACAGAGAGACAACATGCTGGAGTGATACACAGAGCTGAACAGAGAAACATGCTGTAGTGATACACAGAGCTGAACAGAGAGACAACATGCTGGAGTGATACACAGAGTTGAACAGAGAAACATGCTGTAGTGATACACAGAGCTGAACAGAGAGACAACGTGCCACCACGATCAATACAAGAAATCTCACTCATTAATATATTAGTATTTAAAAAACTATATGTATTCCTTGCATCACTTGCCCAGTACAATAACCAGCAATCATTAGCCTAGTGTGTTTCATTTTGAAAATATCATATATTAGGAATATTATATTTGGCAATCGCACAAGGATAATAATTTCGTTATCACATGATGTCATTCTTAATATGATTGAAGTTTGAGATATAATTTCTTTCACTAAAGTACCTTCACAAATATGGTTTAGGTATACAGTGACTTGGTGAATTGCCTAATTTATGATATTGTGCCAAATTATTTGCAAACATGTTTGTTTACATAAGCAAACACACATTGGGAAAATTCCATTTGAACTTTAGACCATGTCTGTTTGAGCAAGTAGATGTCCCATCAATGTAAAGTGCTTAATGAAAGTAGTTCCTGCTAGGTGACCTCATGTTCACATTTATCCTGATATAAGTTTATCAGATTGGTTTATCTCCTTAGATAATCTATCCACTATATAATAAATTACAACTGAAATCTATCTGACTGACGTTTTATCACAGAAAATTATCGCAATCCAAATCCTATTTGTCTAACCAGATAATCTGTGAAACCAGTGGCTCCATATATACTCCTCCAAAAGTTAAAATCCTGTTGGATCCAACCATTTGAGTTGGCCTTCATAGAAATGGGAAATACATATGACCACAGCCATGGATTGTGTCAGGTTGGAAGAAGAGTTGATGTCAGGTGATGACTCTAATACCTACCTGTACAGTTGTTTGCAGCACACTGGCTGACAGTGTCCCTGATACAACTAGACTGGCAGACAGCTGCAGCTCTTGCTTTTGGTCTTTATCCTTTAATCCATCCAGTGTTGCACGGACAGGTACCATTACACCTGTCAACCAGTTATCTGATGTCAGGATCACTCCACAGAAGGCATTAGCTTGTGCAGGTTGTGTCCAGCCAATTAGAGCCTGTGGGAAGTCTCTGCCATCTCCACACCTAATGGTTTTCTTGGCCTCCAATAGGACAGTATTCACGCGAACACTGCATGTCGATTTCTGGTTGTCTGGGCAGTACACACGAGGTGGAAATAGAAGTGTGACCTTGATATACTCTAACACAGATCCTTCCACCACTGTCAGTTCTTTGACAGACACCTGCAACAAAGTGTCAATATTACACGAGGCATACACATATAAAGAGTATACAAAATTATACTAGGCTTTATACAAAGACAGAATGATTTACATACAACAATCTCTTCAACAAGATGTAAGGGATATTTGTGATCAGAGACTGCTTCATTGTATGTTGTTGTATCTTAGGCTAAAAAAAAATAATCTTGGTTCTAGGGCACCGCTACACCATCACAAAGTCTGCTGCACATTTCGTTGTTTTTTTTCATTTTCCAAAAATAAAAACAAGAGTTTGCCACTAACATGGCTATATCCCCCGCCCCTGTTGCAGAATTTATGACATAATTAAATCTAAACGAACCCTAACCTATGAAAAAATATTGAACGGTTTATGAGTTATGCTACGGAAACGAAACGTGACGGACAGACGTACGTACGGACGGAGCCCGTTTCTATATCCCCCACCAACTTTATTGGGCGGAGGATAATAACTCTTAAATAATCCTTAAAGATAGTGTTATAAAAGGACTAACTTGCGTACAGATTTCAACAAACTTCTTTCGATATTGTCTGCTCAGGATAACGTCTTCACATTGTGAAATAATATTAAGGCTCATTGTGTGTATTATGCACACACTAGTAGTCCAACAGTTGTCAAATACTGTATTCCAGTATTTTACTCATCAAAGATTATAGTCATGTAGGGAGGCCCTTTCCCAGGTTGATTGTACACAACTGTTTATTTGGTCAGATACTAGTTTGAACACACACACCCAAAAGCATATGGCCTGAGAACCAATTATTTTATTTTTTTAAGCCTTAGTGGTGCCAACTGGGCTTGATTACTTTGCATGATGCTGTTCCTGGAACATAATCAATTATATCAACTAACCTTGACTGATGCCTTGAATGTTTCACTGTTCCTAACAGTTCCTCTTGTGGCATTGCAGTTGTTCTCATAGCATGCTGACACACCACACGATATCTGGTTTATAGTCAAGATCAGAAACATGTATTTTTAAGAGTAAAATATCATTTATACTTATCCTGACTCAACTATTGTTTATATGTTTCTTTATTGAATAGGTAGTGGAAACATCCTGTGCTGTGTACCCCGAGAACAAAGAAAGAATCTCAGTTAACTGACTTTAAAAGTCCAGTTTCCACCCTTGCCGAACTAGGCTGGAATTACTGGGCTCAATCGTAGCGCCACCAGTGGCTATTACCAGTTATGTTCCTTCTAAGCCTCTCCTTTGGACCAATCAGATTCCACCTCTCGTATCACTTGCGTTTGCTTGAAGTGCCAGTGTTGAGGCTATAGCTCTAACTTCATGAGTGTTGGTATGGGGCAATTACCATGAAGTGCCAGTGTTGAGGCTATAGCTCTAACTTCATGAGTGTTGGTATGGAGCAATTACCATGAAGTGCCAGTGTTGTGGCTATAACTCTAACTTCATGAGTGTTGGTATGGAGCAATTACCATGAAGTGCCAGTGTTAGGGCTATAGCTCTAACTTCAGGAGGCTTGGAAGCTGAGGGAGGAGCCAAACCAGCTGAGAATGACAGCTCTCATCCATATTGAAATAGTTGTTCTGGAGATTTCTGTAAGTGTATTCCTTAATAATGTCTCTTGAAACCTGGTCTTCTTGGTTGTGACTTTTGTAACTATATACGGAATGCTCTGACTGGGCATAGTGATAAATCCTCTGTATCCTCAGAACCTAGGATGGAGGAAAGAGCCGGGAGGAGGAATTGTCTGTCTGGTTGACCTGGTAATTGATTTTAAGCAATAAAGTCCCATCTCAAGCTGAGGTGAGCTGATGCATCATTACCACTGTCAAATCTAACGCAATTGAAGTGTATAGTATGTTCTGGACGCCTTAGCTAATGCCAGAAGAATAGGGTTTTTTGTGTCAAGTGTTCAAAGTCAGCTGTTGAAGATGTTCATAAGCATCACTGATTAGATGTTGTAGCACTATAATTAGGTCCCATGCTGGGGCTCTAAATTATTTCTGTTGGTCACTAAGTCTGAAAGATGAGAGTAGAGCTATCAGTTCAGGAAATTTAGTAGGTTTATCCCATTTGACATGGTTAGTACAGAACTGGTGAAAACCCCTTGGATCTCTTTCATTTATCATCATAGAGATTCCTCACTGAATAATGAAGTGCTTTAGAAACTGCCTTAGCTGCTCTGATGCAATATCCCCGTTTAGTTTTGATATGATCCATGCATGAAGCTTGTATAGTTCTGGTCTTGGATGAACGGTTTGAGTGAGGATGTAGAAGAAGGTTTGGCCAGTTCAGGAGTTTAGTACCAGATTTCCTGCTAGCTCAACGAGGTCTGGTAAGCAAGTTCTTGCTGGCCAGTAAGATGCTACCAGTATTAGGTTGCTTGTGTGCAGGATTTTTTGTAATATCTGTGGTATCAAGGCAGGTGGGGGGAAATGCATATGCATTTAGGCCCTCCCATGATATTGACAGAGCATCAATATACCAAGCTTGTAGGTCTGGCACTGGTAACACAAGGTTGTTATCTTATTGTTGAATCTCTTAGCAAATAGGTGTATTAATAGACATTGTTTCCCTTATCACCAGTTGGAATGCTTCTGGGTGAAGCTTCCATTATGTTGATGATGTTTTGTCTGGTCTGGTTAGGGTATCTACTTAAACGTTTGTCACTCTTGCCTTTATCATTAGATTCAGGCTAACCACAAGTTCGTAAAGCTGAAAGGTCAACTTTAGGAGGGGCTTTGATATTGTAATGCCTTGAAGATTCATACTGAATGCCACAGTAGAATTGTCTGTTCTGATCATCAGAAATTTGTTTCTCAAATGTGGAGCCCAGTGGGATATTGCTCAGATTACTATCGCATATTCTAGATAATTGATGAGGAAAAGTATTTCTGCTTCGGACCATAGGCCTGGCATTACTTTTGCATGTAGGTGAGCTCCACAACCTTGAGATGAGGCGTCCATGAGAAGGTGATTGTTGGAATCTGTCTCATTTCAGTACATTCCTGTGCAGACAATCAGCTTTTCTGTCTGCCACAAGAGGTGTTTCCTCAAATTGAGTGGAAATTGAGGTTTTAAGTACCCATACTTAGGAACGGATGTAGAAAACTGAATTGGGCCCAAATCTAGTCCTCTTTGAACAGTCTGAGCGGACGTGAGTAAGCCTTATATCAGTTGCGAATTTTGAATGAGATTTGATTGTGAATTGCCGCTGGCAAGTTATTCTTGATTTTTATCCCTGATCTTCTGGTACCAGAATTTGATAATGATATCTTGATATATGGCATGAAAATCATCCTGCGCAGGCAACAAAGAATACTTCATTCTTGCCGGGGACAAGGTCCAATGCTCCATACACTGACAATTCAGTGTGAACTGTATGGTAGATAGACATTTCGGAGTAGATGTCTATCTTCCCTGTAGTTCAGATACTTCGAAACAATAATGTACTGCAATCACCACGGCAGGGTTAGGATTGCTAGGTGAAAATCATGAAGGTTATGAATGATGTGTTTGGAATTTGGGTACTCGGTAGTACATGACTGGGAGTACGGATCAAGGGTGTGTTTGGGTGGGATGTTTTCTCTGATGTCAAGGAACACAGCACAGGAAGTTTCCAGTACCTGTTCGGAAAAGCAATAGAGATATGCAATAGTATGAGTCAGGATAAGATAAAATTATGTAAATGGTATTATGCATCAAACAGTATCACCAAATATTTTACAAAAATACTACTGTTACATGTTTCAGTTTCTGAATTGAATTTTGAATCAAACACAAAGCATGCAGTATCCATGTTAAATTTGCTGTGTCTAAATCTAAAGCTAACCCAGCTCAGTTTGGAAAACACAGTTTGTTTATCTTCATTTTATCATGACAAAATTAAACACAAGTGCTGTAAGTGAGGAAAAAAAGAGTGAAGTGGCTGGGTGAAATAACCACAACCTGCATTTCTGCATTTATAATTGCACATATCATTATTCAAAAATGTCTACCAACAATAACAAAAAACAAAGTACTTATATTATCGGTGATGAAGTCATGAAATCAGCTGTTTCAATCTGAGGTGCTAATTGTGATTTGAAACTTCTGATATAACAATCAGAATCAAGTATTTTCCAAATTCATGGTAGAATAGTGTATGTACATACCTCACTATCAAGGGAGAGAACTCCTAAAAGAGCTTCTGCAAGGACTGAGACAGTGTTGTTGCCTATGTCATCAGCCTTGACCTGTGTGTCATTAACGTACCACATGACCTGGTACTGCAGTCCAACAGCTGTCAGTGCATGAAATGTGCAGTAGACACTCACAGTATCCTCTGTCTGGTTAGCTTTCACTGTAACCTGAGGACGCTCCTCAAATGTAGGTGTCTCTGAAATATGGCATGAACATGTAATAATTAGATCCATTACCACGCTGTAAGGTTGACCAACTGCACACTCTGCCTGTAACCAGAGGCTGCTGACCAAGGACATATATAGCTACAATCTACCTGTAACCAGAGAAGGCTGACCAAGTACATATATAGCTACAATCTACCTGTAACCAGAGACGGCTCACCAAGTACATATAGAGCAACAATCTACCTGTAACCAGAGAAGGCTCACCATGTACATATAGAGCTACAATCTACCTGTAACCAGAGAAGGCTCACCAAGTACATAGAGCTACAATCTACCTGTAACCAGAGACGGCTCACCAAGTACATATAGAGCAACAATCTACCTGTAACCAGAGAAGGCTCACCATGTACATATAGAGCTACAATCTACCTGTAACCAGAGAAGGCTCACCAAGTATATAGAGCTACAATCTACCTGTAACCAGAGACGGCTGACCAAGTACATATATAGCTACAATCTACCTGTAACCAGAGAAGGCTCACCAAGTACATATAGAGCTACACTCTACCTGTAACCAGAGAAGGCTGATCAAGTACATATATAGCTACAATCTACCTGTAACCAGAGAAGGCTGACCAAGTACATATAGAGCTACAATCTACCTGTAACCAGAGAAGGCTCACCAAGTATATAGAGCTACAATCTACCTGTAACCAGAGAAGGCTGACCAAGTACATATAGAGCTACCATCTACCTGTAACCAGAGAAGGCTGACCAAGTACATATAGAGCAACAATCTACCTGTAACCAGAGACGGCTGACCAGGGACATATAGAGCTACAATCTACCTGTATCCAGAGAAGGCTGACCAAGTACATATAGAGCTACAATCTACTTGTAACCAGAGACGGCTGACCAGGGACATATAGAGCTACAATCTACCTGTAACCAGAGAAGGCTCACCAAGTACATATAGAGCTACAATCTACCTGTAACCAGAGAAGGCTCACCAAGTATATAGAGCTACAATCTACCTGTAACCAGAGACGGCTCACCAAGTACATATAGAGCAACAATCTACCTGTAACCAGAGAAGGCTCACCATGTACATATAGAGCTACAATCTACCTGTAACCAGAGAAGGCTCACCAAGTATATAGAGCTACAATCTACCTGTAACCAGAGACGGCTGACCAAGTACATATATAGCTACAATCTACCTGTAACCAGAGAAGGCTCACCAAGTACATATAGAGCTACACTCTACCTGTAACCAGAGAAGGCTGATCAAGTACATATATAGCTACAATCTACCTGTAACCAGAGAAGGCTGACCAAGTACATATAGAGCTACAATCTACCTGTAACCAGAGAAGGCTCACCAAGTATATAGAGCTACAATCTACCTGTAACCAGAGAAGGCTGACCAAGTACATATAGAGCAACAATCTACCTGTAACCAGAGACGGCTGACCAGGGACATATAGAGCTACAATCTACCTGTATCCAGAGAAGGCTGACCATGTACATATAGAGCTACAATCTACTTGTAACCAGAGACGGCTGACCAGGGACATATAGAGCTACAATCTACCTGTAACCAGAGAAGGCTCACCAAGTACATATAGAGCTACAATCTACCTGTAACCAGAGAAGGCTCACCAAGTATATAGAGCTACAATCTACCTGTAACCAGAGAAGGCTGAGCAAGTATATACAAAGCTTCACTCTACCTGTAACCAGATCCAGCTTCTCAACTATAGCGTCTGTGGCATACGCAAAATTCCATCCTTCCAGCAGAATGTGAGCGAATGATGTGAGGGAAGCAGTTGTACCAAAGTAGAACTCTGTCTGTCTGGTCCCTGTAATTGTTCTCCGGATGTAAGTTGTCTGTGTGGCAACCACTTCACCATTCAACAACAGCTTCAAGCCTTTCTGAATACTCCAAGAAAACTTGCACTCAAAGAGTCTCTCCAATGTAACCTTTAGAGTACAGACTGTCCATTCCTTGGTAGATGTGCTGACACGAAGACAGAGCTGCTTTGACTTGATGGAGTACCACATTGCCATACCATATGACATGCTGTTATCTGCAACACTACTGAACACCATTATCTTGTCAACCTCTTTTCCTGTTAGCTTCAGGAATTTCAGCTTGAAAGACACAGTGAGTCCAGTGGTACATTTCTCCATATCACCCATACATTCAGAAGACTGGTTTGCAAGCATCATGGACTGGTTTACACCATTCAGTTGAATAGCCAGGCCACCACTCACACTCTTTACCAGGCTTGGTGCTCCTTGCAAAATCAGGTCAAAGCCTGTTGTTTTGAGAACATTACCAATTATCTCCAAAAAGCTGAGACGATACACAGTAATGTCAGTACCTGAAAAACAACAACATCTGATGACCATTCTCTCCAAACTTTTCATGATCATCTTGTCACAGGTCTTACATATTTCTGCCATAGTGTCACAAAACAATTTCCTGTAAAAGTGTTCTGGATTCCTTGAGTAACAGAAGAACATGGAAGGACTACAATGTTTATTGTGAGCTCAGCTAAAAGCACTCAGAATCTCCTCTTTTCCTCACTTCAAACAAATCATTTTATTTCCATTTGATTCCCAAATACTTCATTTTGACTAGGATTCACGTCGGAACAGTTTAGGGTTTGATAACTACACAAAGATAATAATGGTGAGAATTCTGTGCATAAAAACTGAATGGTGCTTAATCAAGTCATGGCATTTAATCGAGACCTGATGTTTACGTTTTTTCAGATTAATCACATTATACCAAATTGTTCCATTGGTGAATGCCACTATTCCAAATATCTAAAACTCGAAATTTCCAGGTTATCAGTTACTCATTATCCTTAATCCCTGTAAGTCACTTACCCCCCTCAGATATTAACAACAATATTTCCAGTTGGAATGCCATCAAATAAATGTTACCTTTGCTGCTATACCAGCCCCTTCATGGAACACTGCCAACACTCAATAGCACAAGCCCACATCCCTTCATCAAAACTTCCCCCCCTCAACCCACCCCCAACCCTACCCAATAAAACCTTATACGTGTAAAAAGTCTGAATTAGAGAGTTGTAGGTAAGTTTCAGTTATGATAAGTTATTAAGGAACTGAGGGGACTGGAGAAAAAATCTGATTTTCATCAAAATCCGATTTTGACAGTCTGATTTAGACAGATTCCACTGTATTTCACTTGTATGCAGTTGCATTGCTATAGATCTATAATACTGTTACTTGATGTGTCTTGAATTCCCGGATATCTCAAACTTGCAGCGTTATAAGTATTTATCAGACACTAAACAAGTCTATTATTTTGTTCGATTTAATCACAGTGCTTTTAGCAATACTTCAGCAATATCACGGAAGGGGACACAAGAAGTGGCCTTCACACATTGTACCCATGTCAGGAATCAAACCCGGGTTTTTTAGCGTGACAAGCAAACACTTTAACCACAAGGCCACCCTTCAGGCAGATGAGCTTCCAAAGTGGCATATCAGAAACCTAAAGTGTCTCACCTGTGATCTCTTTCCACCTGTTTTTTGACTCCAGATTGCAAATCAGGGATGCATTAGAGGGATTAGTGAATCCTTCCTCATAACAGTTGCCATCAATCACACATTTGTCATCCTGAAATTCATTAAAGACCATAAGGATAGTGCGCCTTTATACATATCTTGCTTATACCTGATACATTCTTGATCTCAAATCAATTTCTTCTAATCAAGTAGCATTACTGAAACAATTTTCTTGAACTACAATCAGAATTTGGCCTTAAGACAATATTATATTTTGCAACACCCCCACTCCCATCCCCTACATTTAAATAATTTTCACGCCTCCAAAAAATAAGAAACATTTTTTCAGACACTGTTTACTGACTCCGAGCCAACCAGTCCTTGTTTTTAGCCCCTAAAAGCCGAGTGCCAGACAGGGTAACAACAAGTACCTTCTTAAACATTTGGTATGACGCGGCCAGGGATGGAACCCCGGATGTATCGTTCTACCACTAGAACAGGGAGGCAGTTGTATGTGATGTAGAGTATACAAAGTGAAATATGCATGACATGCTGGATAGTTTCTTGGTTTACAGAACTAAACAAATTTAGATCAATTCATGTGGCCAGTATCTTATACAGTAAACTGCAGTTACAACAAACTAAACAAGGACCAGAGGACCTGGCACCCCCCCTGCCCTTCATTTGGTATCTTGAACAATTATTTAAACTAGAACATGTTTTTACCCAAAAACATATGTCTGCCCCCTTTTTTTTTTTAATACATTAGTTTGAATTGTTACTGTAAAGGTGTTTGTAATCAAAAAATCAATATTAACAAATTTGGCACAGAAAGATAATAGTTTCATGCAGAAATATTCATTAACTGTAGAATTTTGGTGAGAAACAAGAGCTACTTGTTTGAGACTTAGTCCAAATTGTTTTCATGGAACAAATTAAGAACTTTAAATATATGAAACGGCAATAGTTAAAGACATGGTCATTGCACATGTTCCATGTAGCAATATTCATTAGTTTGAAAGTTATGGCTAAAAAAACAAAGCCTAGTGTTGTTTGAGACTAATTGCATTTAGTACTAACTACTAAATGGCTTTATTGTGCATATCCAAACCATTGGCTAATTACTGGTGTAACTCAATTACCCGTTGTAACTAAATCACCCCAGGGTCAGCACCCTGCACCATGCCAGGACAAGCTGGGTGACAATGCTATCTCAGCATATCGCGTGGGTGTGGAGTAGCACTTTGGTGCTTTGTGGCATGGTTCTTGTGGGCTGGGGTTACCTGCTTCTTAGTGGGAACGTTGTCTTTCCCGACTTTTCAGCCGTGGAATGGTAAAATAGCCTACAATGGGCAACAAATTGCCACGTATATTGGCCCAGTGGCAGTAGTCGTCTTGTCAGTGGTAGTTTGGGCCGGTGGCAATAATCGCCACAATGGTTTTACTAATTGGGCCAGGCAGCGGTAGTTGCTTTGGACAGCTATCTTAGCTGCTTTTGGATAGCTGCTTTTTGGACGCGTGGTAGTTGCCAAGCAATGGTAGTGTTTAAATATGCTACCAAAGGGGCTGGGCAGTGGTAGCTGCTAATTGCCGTTGGCAGAGCTAGTTGCCATGGCAATGGTAGCTTTTTCATAAACCCAACTAGCAGCTTAGTAGCCCACTAGTACTGCAATTTAACCCCCTGGATGCCACAGGGACATATATGTCCCTCCTCTACAACCCTCACTTTGAAGTCGAATAAAATTCAAAATATCATACACTGGCATTTTAGGCCAAGCAAAAGTACTAGAAATGACCTCTGAAATTAGGTACTTCGTAAATGTTGCCATTTTTTACACATTACTAAATCACCACTCTAGGTGTTATTTACAGCATGTTTTGAAATCTAAATTTCAGATATTTACTCTGAGAAATGAATTTAAAAAATAGCATATTAGTGATCACGGGTATCTGTCCTTTATGAAATCACCAATGATCACTCCAAAACGTCTCCGATAACCCTAGAATCGTTTAGAATGTTTTGGAAAATACCAAAAACAAGAATGCCGAAGTGAACTTTCCGCCATATTGGATAGTGTTTACAAAATCACGTTTCAGGTACACCGGTTATGAGGCGCCTGTAACATCACGTATATTTCAAACTTAGCTGCAATACACACATCCTTGAATTCCTCATACATTTTAGAATCGAATGAACAATGGTCTTTGTCACCAATACGAAGTGGCTGGATAAAATCAAGCAAAACAAGTTAGGTGTTAAAACGAACACTGTGCTCGAAAAACTGCACTTGTTTAAAATGTAAACAAAGCAAAATACAGATTTTACAGTGTAGCATTTTCTCCTAATGTGAGCTATCCATTCGTCTATTCGTTCAATATATTGGCTCAACATTTTCAGAATATGCATTTTTTACATAAATATAGGCCACAACATGTATGAACGAACCTTTGATAATCTCCTGTTTGTTTGAACATTGTTTACATAACAATTGATAGGTTTTTAGTTTCGAATACGATATTTCTTTCCTTTAGGCAAGTGTTACAAGATGAAGTGTAAATGTAACTGCAGCATGTGCGTATATCTTTGGATGTGCAATAGTCAATATTATAAGTTCATATTAGCAATGTCCATGAATAGCCATTTCATTTTATTTTATAACTAAAACTGAATATATTACTTTCACAAAATGAATAATATTTTTTCGGTAAAATATATGCACACATTTCTGAAAGAATTGTCTTGGTCTTGGAATTGTTTTTTATGTCGTTTGATATAAAAAGGATTGGCCAGGTGTGGGTTAGTCACAAACAATTTACAAATTATTCCTCTCGTTTTGGATTATATAATCAATGGGTTCATTCTTTTTTAAAAATTGTAATCACAGGATATTAAACTGTTTACTTAATTTCTCTAGGAATTGTAAAATGTATGAAATAAATCCTGATAATTCTATACCAATAGTGCTTTCTTCGCATCTTTTATTGTGTGATTCTGAGATGAGATGAAGAGAAATAATAACATAATAATGAACAAATATATGTCCAATATTGAATATAATTTTGTTTGTTTTGAAATATTCTTTTGGGTATTTCATTACGTAAATTGATGACAAACTGTTGAGTGTCTTGTCCAATTAAGATACACGATAAACTATCTTATTTTTTACATATTCAAAACATTATTTACTTGGTGAAAGCAGTAATTTCATGTTGTGTCGAAAAAACGTTAAATTCCGTTTTACACATCAAGATTTTCCATACCATGAACTAAAATTATGGGAGATATATATTAATCAAAATACCAGTGTAGTCTTTCTCCGATGTTAGCAAAGACATAAAACCAGCCATGACGTCAAAAGGACTGGTGTTATTTTGGGTTTTTTTCATTACATTTGATGATAAGGCTAGTGCTCCATTAATAATGATGCAAAATTAGTCAAATTACACTTACACATTAAGGAGAATGTTGGAATCTAAGGACTAAGTTATAGGTTAGATAGGGCCATCCTATTCTCTATTACCTCTTTTTCTTATGAAGTACGATTTCATCATTTCTTATGTTTTTTTTAATAACTAAACGTATACAGTTTCAATATGGATATTTGTGTTGGAATAGTTTGGTTCCTGGTGAACGAAACACCGCGAAAATATATTGTCCTTACCCACAGCTAATTCTCACCAATTGACCTGAGTTACAATAAACTAGTGCTAAGCATAGCGGAGTTATGCCCCCTTTTCTTTGTACGCGTGTAACCTCTCTGTCGCCTTTTGACGTCATAGAGAAAAATCCGTTTTCGTCATTTACGGCATGCTATATTTGGCATTGAATGTATGTAGTTATATATACCCATATAACTCCTTTTGATATATAGTTATGTCGTTCAGATATTAGGCAGTATTTTGTTCGCTGACAGCTTCCGTAAAGCTTCGAAATAAAAAAAATCGTCGGACAGTACTTTTATCGGTGTACGATAAAAAGCGGAGAAACTTACTGTTTGTCCACGCAGAATAAATTCTCGGACAACACTTAGAAGCGTATTTTTTTTAAACCGGTTTAATATTTGCGGTTAACATTACACCATCAAATAGCAAAATTTAATATTCTCCACCTCTGCGTAATTTTATAGCCAGAGGTATATCCAGTGCCATGTGAGTGCAATTCTCGCACAACCTTCACTTTTCCGATCTTAGGAAAATGTGCGTCAGAAAAAAACCTCGGCATCCAGAGGGTTAATCCACTCTCATCTCATGTTTTATTGTAGGCATGGGCATTCAGAGTTTTATGGCCTGTGCTTCTCCTTTGGTATATCACACAATAAGTCGAAATTGTTTCCATAGAAACATAAGCATATAAAACAAGTATTTGTCACAGAAGTGACGAAATGTCCCCCGCCTGTACATACACAATAGTACCAAATATGAAGACAATCCAGCGATTAGTTCTTGAGATATCGCGGCAACACCGTTTTCCAACTCCAAAAGCAGATTTGCCTGCTGTGACCTTGAAAATGGGGTCAAGGTCACCAAAACCGACTGGTGTCTGCGGTGTCTGTATATACACCATAGTTCCAAATATGAAGACAATCCAGAGATTAGTTCTTAAGATAACGCGGCAACACCGTTTTCCAACTCCAAAAGCAGATATGCCTGCTGTGACCTTGAAAATGGGGTCAAGGTCACCAAAACCGACTGGTGTCTGCGGAGTCTGTATATACACCATAGTTCCAAATATGAAAACAATCCAGTGTTTAGTTCTTGAGATATCGCGGCAACACTGTTTTCAAACTCCAAAAGCAGATTTGCCTGCTGTGACCTTGAAAATGGGGTCAAGGTCACCAAAACCGACTGGTGTCTGCGGTGTCTGTATATACACCATAGTTGCAAACATGAAGACAATCCTGCGATTAGTTCTTGAGATATCGCGGCAACACCGTTTTCCAACTCCAAAAGCAGATTTGCCTGCTGTGACCTTGAAAATGGGGTCAAGGTCACCAAAACCGACTGGTGTCTGCGGAGTCTGTATATACACCATAGTTCCAAATATGAAGACAATCCAGAGATTAGTTCTTGAGATATCGCGGCAACACCGTTTTCCAACTCCAAAAGCAGATATGCCTGCTGTGACCTTGAAAATGGGGTCAAGGTCACCAAAACCGACTGGTGTGTGTGGAGTCTGTATATACACCATAGTTCCAAATATGAAGACAATCCAGAGTTTAGTTCTTGAGATATCGCGGCAACAAACAGGTGGGACGGACGTACGGACGTACGTACGGATGGTCGTGAATACTATATCCCCTGCTTCGCGCTTCCGCGCGGCGAGGGACAATTAGAACAATTTCAAAATAGCGAAAGGCACCAGTCAAGCTGATGAGCTATACATATCCCAAGTTTTGTAGAAAAATGTTGTACAGTTTTCAAGATGGCACCAGTCAAGCTGATGAGTAATGCATATCAAAAGTTTTGTTGAAATATGTTGTACAGTTTTCAAGATGGCACCAGTCAAGCTGATGAGCTATACATATCCCAAGTTTTGTAGAAAAATGTTGAATGGTTTTCAAGTTATGGCCCAGAAATGAACCCTACCCTCATTTGATACTAAATCAAAATTGTTTCCATGGATGCATTACAAATAAAATTTGGAAAAATATCAAAATAGCAAAGGGCACAGGATTCTGCAGATGAGCAATCCATATGGCAAGTTTTGTTGCAAAACATTAAACATTTTCAAATTATGGGATGGGATTGCCGATGCCAACGCCAACGCCAACGGGAATGGAGCTAAAAACAATATGTCTCCCCTTCCTTTGAGGGGAGGGAGACGTAATGACTGTGACTCTACTGATCCTGACTTACCCTCTCACTACAGCTGTCCTTTGTGCATGTCTCACACAGAGAGGAGAACACAAGGAACTTGATGGAAGCACTGACAATGTTGCCACTGTTGCTTACAGAAACTTCGTAACTGTCGTTGGATGGTAGTTTGCACTTCACCTCTTCTTGTGACACAAACACAGCCTTTGATGTCATTATGTCTGTTGATACGGTCAGTGTTGTTTTATTCTACAAAAATAGTGGCAAATAAAAAATATTTCATGTTGGGATATGAAGGTCACGATAAGTAGTGCTATATCTCCATTGTTTTCAAAGTGGTAGTTTGCCATATAATCAGTAGGGAAACAGTATTTAATACTCATATGCTTGAATACAATTTATTTCTATTTTTCCACCTGTTAATTGTAGCATAATGAAAACAGTTCTTGCCAACTAATGAAGTTTAACTTTCCCTACATGTAGACTGCAGATGGTCCCACATGTTAGAAAGTCAGTTGTAGCTTCTTGAACATCATGTTTGTGGTTGGCTTAGCACTGATCTTTCCTCAAATGTAGGCTAACTTTACCCAGTCTTTCTTAATCACATATATTTGGATTGATTGCAAACAAGTCAATCCACATTTGTAAGATGCAAATCTTCATAAGCTTGGCTAGGTGGGGATTATCCTTTTGACATGGGCTCACAGAAAAGTGATCACAACAAGTGAGCCCACATTTGTACATCACAGAGCTTATTTACAAAGAAAAAAGTTTAGTGAAACGAAACTCACTTCAAATTAATCTTCGAGGTGCAAAAAAACGGGGTATTTCCTAATCAATCAAATTTCTGAAGCTATAAATAATGTCTCAGCTTGAAGACATGAATGTCATTCATAATGTCTATGACAACAATCCTTTCTCTTTAATAATTTTAATTTTGTTTCATTTTGATATGATGAAGTTGATAAAAAGGGCTAAAATGTGTGAAAAACATTTTTTTTTTAAAGTTCTGGAGAAAATCAAACAACAGTTATCATTTGAATACCTTACCTCTATTACATCATAGCCAAAAATTCCTCATTTTAGCTGTCTTCACACCATAAAATCTTTCAGATTTTCAAAAGAAGTCCTACATACATAATGATTAGTTTTGAGGTATACCCTATCCTCAGGGACTACTTCCTGTAGTTATAGAGGTAGTATTCTTAGAATTATGCACAAAAACTACTATTGTTTAATAATTCCCTCAAATACCCAGCCTCTACTGTAGCCAGTTATATTCACCAGACGTACTGGGGGGGGTTGGCATCTAGTAATTCCAAATTGTTGGCAGCATGCAGTGAAGTAGAAATATAGGATAAATTGAAGTATTATGCCCAATCTCTGGATTTATACTCATAGAAACTCATTTATGATGTCATATTCGGTTCTATTAACATCTTGAATTTGGAGTGCACAAACTCTTTTTTGCACTTGTAGCACCGAGGGTGAGAATCTCCAATGACTTAAAAATTGGCCAACAACGTACCACAAATGTGCTAAATTGTGATCTCATATTTCAAATAAGTGATGTTTTCCCACCTTGCTCATGCACAGTTGCATTAGCCTAGGGATAGGGTTTACCTCAAAACTAATAAAAGATATTTTGGCAGTTAAGAATAACATGTGGTGTGATGACAGCCAAATTGAGGAATTTATGGCTATGCTGTATGAGAGGTAGGGTATTCAAAGGAGTTATGTGTTTCATGACAGTTTCAGAATATACCTTATAATATATATAATGTTCTATCTTTCCCGCAACTAACCATGATCTTCTGATAGTTACAGGTGAGATTGTCAGTGTCCGCAAAGCCAAACCCGAATATTGTGACAGGGTTGCAGGGGGACAGCAAAGTGTCGCAGAGCAAGCCGCCTTGGATGGAGAAGATCTGAGGAGGGTCAGTCAGGCTGATGGAGCAGTCAGGACCTGCATTGCCTGTGTTACAGTCACATTCCCCTGAAACACAGTTATGTTAATCACTACATGTAGAATCCTTAGCAATTAACCATCCTCAAAGCATGTGCCTCTAATCTCATTGTAGTAGCAGGAGGTGTTTGTTTTTTTCTTGTTCAAACTAGTAACCAAATATACAGTTGTGTACCATCAAACTGGGAAAGGGCCTCCCTACATAAACAAGCATACAAACTCTTATTGCGACCATGACCGTAACAGGAAATGTGCATAAAGTAGTGTGCATGTAAAGGGAAGTAACTGCGTGCTATATTGGATCACATTTTTTTTTATGTGGCAGACTTAATGATGATGCAGGCGGTGCCTGAGATCCAAGACTTTTAATTTTTTTAGCCTAATGTTACATGGAACAACTGGTTCTTGGCTCTGTGATTAAGAGATTACAACATGAGTGTCTGTCGGATACAATTTATAAATAAACAAGTTGATCAAAACATATCTAACAAGCAAAAACAAGTCAGATGCATTTGAAATGCTGAGTTGTAAGATAAATGGAATCTGACAGGCAAAAAAAAAAAAAAGAGTGCAGTAATCTGTTTCTTATACACTCTAATATCACACAATGTTCGGATATTAAGAGGCATATTTCTTCTATTTCTTCTATTCTGAACATCGCATTGGCATATTGATACATGACACATAACACAACAGTCATCAGTGACACTTGGCTTACTGCTCACTACCCATACCGGGTATGAGACTCTACAAAAATGTATCTGTGGATTACCAAGGCGATGATTATAATGCAAACAATTTAAGATCAAAGAACATTATTAAAATACCCTAAAACCATAACTTTTCGACACAGATGAAGGTGAAATTGACTGAAGTACAAGAAACTTTTCGATGAATTGTAATCAGGAAAGTAGGTCATGATAATCTGACCCTACGTCATCAGCATGGAGTAGCCAGTCATGGACCTGCAATTTGGTCTCACACATGTTTGTTACCAGTTGTCTCAATTGGGTTTCTCTCCTACAGAGCCCACTAGCACAAAGCGATCTTAGCGCTACAAGTATTGTAAGCCTATGTTAAAGCATGGGAGTTACGATCATCTTAGCGCTAAGATCGCTTTGTGCAAGTGGGCCCAGGTATGTAAGAAAATGAATGGGAACATACAAAAAACAACTGAATACCAACATCAAACATCTTTGCATACTGGTATATATTTGACACAAACACACACCCGCACACCCACATCAACTGACAGTCTGTAGAATATCACAATACAATAACTGGACAAGAAGATGTAAAGAAATAGGGAAGTTTGGCTGGGTTACCTAGGCTGCAGTTGCCATTGTTACTACATTCATTAGGACATATGGCATCAATGACCGCAGGCAGTTGTGTTTCTCCATCAATCTCTAGCCACAGCTCTGTGTTCCTCTCTATGGCAATTGCACACAGCTCCTTAATGTTCTCCCGAGACACCTCCATCCATGTAAAGTTTCCAGTTATCTGATACACAATATATATTGCCCAACTATAATAAATATTCATTTAATAATTTAAAAGCAAAAATAAGATAAAATCTCACGACAAGGAATATTTCAACCTGTATGTGACCAGATCAATATTGTTCTGGTGCACTGATAAGATAAATACAACACTTGTGTGTCATGCCTGTTAATCCATATGTCCCATGAAATATAATATGTTATCATATTGCTTGACAATAATGTTTACAATCAAAAATCCACAGAATTATGGTCTTGCTGCTTATTAGATAAGGAAAGTCAATTTTGTTCTATAACATTTCCGGGGTGGATGAAATAGGTTTTTTTTCAATCAGGAAACCTTTCAACACAACACAACACAACCTTTCTCTACCTGTGTTTCTTAAGCGAGATGCAACATTTCCCCACCTTTTCACTCAGATGCATGAAACAACATATCTGTCAGACCCTCACACTACATTCTCTACCTGTCCCTAAGAAGCAAAAACGCAATATTTCTCTACCTATTAGTAAGAAGAAAGAACACAATATTACACTTCCTGTCTATCAGACACTCACACAATATTTCTCTGTCTGTCCATCAGACACTCACACAATATTTCTCTTCCTGTCAGACACTCACACAACATTTCTGTCTGTCCATCAGACACTCACACAATATTTCTCTTCCTTTCAGACACTCACACAACATTTCTCTGTCCGTCCATCAGACACTCACACAACATTTCTCTGTCTGTCCATCAGACACTCACACAATATTTCTCTTCCTTTCAGACACTCACACAACATTTCTCTGTCTGTCCATCAGACACTCACACAATATTTCTCTTCCTGTCAGACACTCACACAATATTTCTCTGTCTGTCCATCAGACACTCACACAACATTTCTCTGTCTGTCCATCAGACACTCACACAATATTTCTCTTCCTGTCAGACACTCACACAACATTTCTCTGTCTGTCCATCAGACACTCACACAACATTTCTCTTCCTGTCAGACACTCACACAACATTTCTCTCTACCTGTCCATCAGACACTCACACAATATTTCTCTCTACCTGTCCATCAGACACTCACACAATATTTCACTTCCTGTCAGACACTCACACAATATTTCACTTCCTGTCAGACACTCATTTCAACAACATTTCTTTATCTGTCCAACAGACACGCAAGATTTCTGTACCTGTCCATCAGACACTCACCCAATATTTCACTTCCTATCCATAAGACCCTCGCACATCATTTCTCTACCTGTTCTTAAGAAGCAAGAACACAACATTCTCTACCTTGTCTGTCAGATCTTCGCACATCATTTCTCTACCTGTCCATCAGACACTCACACAATTTTACTCTATACCTGTCCATCAGGCACTCACACATCATTTCCCTACCTGTCCATCAAACACTCAGACAATATTTCACTTCCTGTCCATTAGACACTCACACAATATTTCACTTCCTGTCCATCAGACACTCACACGATATTTCTCTTCCTATCCACCAGATCCTGACACAACATTTCTGTCTGTCCACGAGATACTCACACAACAATTCTCCATCTGTCTGTCAGAATCTAGAAAACAAAACCTGTCTCTAACCATCTGTCAGATCCCCACACAATATTTCTCTACCACTCTATCTCTATTCTATGATATTTGAAAACTAGATCTTCACACATCATTTCTCTACCTGTCCTTAAGAAGCAAGAACACAACATTTTCTCTACCTGTCCGTCAGACCCTCAAACAACATTTCTCTCCCTGTCCATCAGACCCTCAAACAACATTTCTCTACCTTCTGTCTGTCCACCAGATGCTCACACAACATTTCTCCATCTGTCTGTCAGAATCTAGAAGACAAAAACTGTCTCTAACCATCTGTCAGATCCCCACACAATATTTCTCTACCACTCTATCTCTATTTTATGATATTGAAAACCATTTGTTAAACTTCCACATTAATACTAGTCATTCTTGATTGCCTGTTGTTTTCAAAACTTAACTCATAAACAAGAAATGATGTCTTAACTTTATTCTCTGTGTTGGTTTAAGTTCATAACAATGTCCATACTTAAAATAGCTGGGAGTATATAAAAACACAGGGGTGTTGTATAAAACCGTGCGGTTAATAAACATTGTAATAACCTGCATCTTCACTGAAATGTCTCTACAAACATTACCAATGAATGTTTCTCTGGCAAGTTGTTACTAACCCCTACCTCTACCTCCACCTGTCATACCTGCATAGCCTGTTCAATCAATATTTCAAATTACTGGGATTCGAACACCATCAGAAAATTCCCTAATAACTCCTAATATCATCTGAAAAAAAATAAAAGACACTGGTACACATTGCTTTCTACAATGTTTAAACTCACCAGCAGATCTTCTACACAGAAATCTATAGCTAGATCAAAGTTTGTCTGTATGATGCCCTTGCACGTCCGAGCTGACTGAGATATTTGCACTTGTGACCTACAGAAATCCTGAGCCTCGATTTCTGTGATGCCAAAATCAATGAACTGAAAACATGACAACAACACTTGGTCAGTAGAATCAAACGTATCAACTTTCAAATAATCAGTAGTTTCACGGTATTTATGTTGAAAACATAGTTTTAACATGATGTATGTGGCCATGCAAAGACCAAAAAGGAAATAACCTGAAAGCTCTCTTAAATGTAACATTTTATGGCACAAACCATACATTAACTGGATATTGAATTTTACAATAACAAATCCCCACATGGATAAGTAATGAACATTTTTTTTAATTTTCAATGTAGAGGATCTCATCATGGTGATTGTGAAATTAGGAAAATAATTACCACATATTACTTGACCACATTTTAGACACAAATTTGTTTGATGGTATAATTTTATACCTGCCTTCAAATATATAAACCTTTACAAATATACAATTTAATAAATGCAGCAATCAGTCGTTTTACTTTTGATTTCCAATGCCGTTTCGTGGTCCCCATGCCTGAATCTGGTCACATTGCTTCAACTCACTAAGGAGGATCATTACCTGATGAAAGTATGTAATGTTAAACTGGAAGGTGACTCTTGGTTCACTGGAGGTACACTTGAGGGGAGGAACAGCTTCTTCTAGAAGAGCTTGTGTTATGTCCTTCCCTACAAACAGATCACAATCCACAAACACAATCTACACGGGAAACACTTTCAGCAGCATCTCCACCACACTGGCTGGGTATATTGGTCAATCTGAATGAAGTCAATATACAGCAGTCACAACTGATATTAGTTCTCTCTTAAAAAGAAATACATAAATTATTTGATATGCATTACATGTTTTTGGAGGGAAATAAATAAGTGTTTTGATCGTAAGTTTTGAAAATGCTTTAGTTGTTTATACTTTAACAAAAGTATGTGAAATGTGATCAGGGATATGAAGCACCTATTGTGATACATGTTTATTATAACTAAGTAACAACTGACCCTTCTTCTTGTTTCCTCTACCGCCATGATCCTGGTCACACGAGAAGATATCCTTTCCCATTCCACACACATTATCTTCCTCAAACATACAATCACAATACACCTGGGATGACCCCTCTGATAATGCACCACAGTAGCCATCATACAAGGAATCTTCCTCTGACACCCTGAAAACATAACATACAGTAGCCATCATATAGGGAATCTTCCTCTGACACCCTGAAAACATAACATACAGTAGCCATCATACAAGGAATCTTCCTCTGACACCCTGAAAACATAACATGCAGTAGCCATCATAAAGGGAATCTTCCTCTGACACTCTGAAAACATAACATACAGAAGCCATCATACAAGGAATCTTCCTCTGACACCCTGAAAACATAACATGCAGTAGCCATCATACAAGGAATCTTCCTCTGACACCCTGAAAACATAACATACAGTAGCCATCATACCAGGAATCTTCCTCTGACACCCTGAAAACATAACATACAGTAGCCATCATAAAGGGAATCTTCCTCTGACACCCTGAAAACATAGAGGAGATATCTGGCCCCGATGTGAGTTGGGTGAGTTTGTTGTGGATGGGGAAACTTCATGTTTGGGCGTTACGCATAAATCCAGGGAGGGAGGGAGGGAATAAAATCTTTGAAAACTTAATCTGTATGTGACTACTTCAGTATGTGAAAGTGGAAGAATATCTAAAATGTTTGAAATGAATATTACATTAAATATGAAAAGGGAAATGTACCAATACACTTGGCCTAGGTTGGAGTTAAAGAGAGGGGAAATACCTGTCCAAGGCTGAACCTTGCCCAAATCAACTGGAGGGGGTGAGATTCGGCCCTGGCTATTACTTCCCTGAGGAAGAACTTGCCTAGGCCACATATTTCCCCAGGACGAACTGGGCAGAGGGATGTTTCAGACTGGTTATGGCAGATGCTGGACCAGTGTACCTTAGTAGCAAGGAAAAGAGTCAGCTGCCAGCTCATAGGAAAGCTTGGGGATGCTTGGTCTGTATCTTATAAAGCAGAACAAAAATCTCACAAGAATCACAATTTTGTGCATCCACAGCTAGGAATCACAATACATGTGAGGATTGCCAAAGTGGAAGTAAACATAACATTATTCACATGCTTTATGCTTGAATGAACCATTGAAACAATTAGTAGGTTATACCTCCAACTTTGTGAAAAGTCCTTTGGCTCTTTGTTCGTTTCATCAGACATGACACCATCGTTTTTGAGAAGATCATTTTTCTTGTTGCCATCATATACACCACATAAGCCTGGAATGACATGAGTATATAAAACATAGTCACAGTCTACAGTCTTAACAATGCATATCTAAGACAATAGGAAGACAGGCTTTCTTTCAATGTAAATGGCCAAAATATATAACTATAAGAACTCATTATATGTGAAAAAGTGTGATGAAGTTATGTTAACTATCTCCTGAATTGGACATTACAAAGTACTTGTTCTAAATACTAAAAGGAGCCCTGAGATTCTTTTATGAAGATAATTTAAACTTCATGCAGTTTTTCTTTAATGCCTGTGGAGTGCTGCTGCAACATCTTGTTTCGATTTACATGAATAACGAAATTTTAAAATGGTAAAGACCAAAGCTGATTAATTATCCAGCAATGCAACATAATGGAATGATGCACATTCAGAAGGACAAAGGTTGTTTGTATATCCGGTGCCAACACCAGGGTGGTGTGTTCATCATCTTTCGTCCTCATAATATCTGTGCAATACATGCCACATTATCATGTTCTTTAAGGCACTTGTTTTGATTAGTTAGTTTATGGATCCACAATGCAAATAAATAACATCTGCAGAATAAAATTAAGATTTGGAGGGCTGTCTTCTGAAATATTCTGAGTGATGAAAAAAAATTCAAAGTAGGTCCATTTAGAATCCAAGTTTTCTTTTAACTATTCCTCATAACACTTTTTCACTTAATCAGTTCATAAATGTTATTTTCTATTTTCTATCGTTAGCACTGATCCTGCGTTTGGGAATCAAAAGAGGCCTTGAGGTGATCATTATAGATAATATGCATTCCAAACATTTCAGTTTTAGGTTTTTGATGTGTCTGAAGTTATTGTGTGATGGATGCATGGCTGCAGTTGAGTACCTTCAGTTTTGTTAAAGCCAGCCGCAGATGCAGTAAGATATACATTGATGAAGTTCCTACTGCGGCCCCGCTTCTGCACCTTCACCTTCAGCAGGAAGCCATTAGGCAGGTACACCTGACAAGACACCATCAAACATTGTACAGCATTCACACACAGCAACATATCAAACACAAACACTGGCATGATAAGGTTAACAAATATAGTCTTGGTTGTCAGGCACCAAAATATTATTATACAGTCTATCACACTTTTCGCTTTTACTTCCATTTTGAAAAATATTAACATGTAAATATTCTGTCTCAAACACAAGACACAAGACAAGAAATGCTGCAATACTGAAAGTATCACTTCCCTTTACTGCACATCTCGTGTCATGATCATGGCCGTAGTAGGTGTTTGTATGCTTCTTTTGCTGTTCACAAACTTGGTCAATAATAATATGAAATTTACGATAAAACATCACTAAACATGATGGGGTACCAAGATTTATAACTTCAGTTGCATTTATTTGCTGTATTCTCCTGTTTTATATGCTGAGATTAAATTTACCGTGTGTAATTATCTTGTAACATAAGTTGGAAATAGCAATCAGATGTGCACACATTTTCGGGTGATTCTCTTGAAACAATACCTACCATCATCACTGAATATATCAGGGAAACATTGCATCTCTAACAACTAAGGTTCTTTTCAAGCTGTCAATAGCATTAATCTGATCATAGATGGTGTAAATAATGGTGAATTTGGATAATTCCTGTGGACATGAAGCAAATGTTAAGTACATTAACACTGAATCTAAGAGAAAACTAAATAACATGAATCAAATGTTAACATCCTGTCATGGATCTCCAATTCTATATGCAATATTTCATGTAAATAATAACTTTGATAAAGTTTCAATCACACATAATGCCATTATATCTATCCTCTGAGTATTCAGAGATTCTATACATCAATAGACACCAGGGCAATACTGCTAAGATTGAATATATAACAATGCCTTTACAATATTTGCATATGAAGAACACTGTGTCCATGGTATGGAAACATTAAGACACTCACATTATACTGTTCATTCTTTCTCTTGTATATAAAAAGTCCTGGCGTAAGATTCCCATTTTTGTAGATTTTGACTGTCATTGGGTAGCCCTTTCCCTCTGAACCACGCTGAGCTCCACATTTATCTAGCAAGATGACATCATCATCCACCTTCACAGCCACGGCACAGTTACATGATGCTCGCTTGTTGCAGCTGCGGTAGAAGGTGTGGATCTGGAGCATCGGGAACAAAGCATGAAACATACAACCCACAACGCGGCACTCGAACATAATGTATACATGTATCACACATTACTGTCTTTAACCAATATCCATTCAATGTGCACATGGAAAGCTACACAGATGTCAGAGATCACATCTAATCATATCAGAAATGTGTCTGTATCAGACCCAATAAGACATGTATAAAGTATTCTTACCTTGATACCAGAGTCTATGATGTTGGCAAACACAAATTCACCCTCGAAGAAATTGTTATACTTCCTGGAATGTGAAATATCAGATGTCAGTTGCCAGAGATCTCCACACACAATTATAACAACATGTAACACACAGAGACACACTGAGACACATACACAGACGCACACTCACACAGCATCAGATACTGTCTTGTTATATCAACTCACTTGTTGTCAAAGGTATAGATATGAGGATCGTTGACTGACATACATATAGAGTTGTCATCCATGTCTTTCACAGTCATCTGTAAGGACAAATATAGCATCAGTGTGCATTGTATGCATCAGTAGCACCAATCATTACAAAAATCATTAAAGAGATGATATATAAATGAATGTATTCGACATCATTCATGAGCAATAAACACAATAAACAAACAGCTCATCAATCACCTTGATATTTCCAAGCTGAAGTGTGTTGTTGTATGTCTTGGATGTTACCGTGGCCCATACACTGACAGAACGTACTTGGTCCTTGTCTTTGACACCATCAATGACACCCTTTACATCAATTCTGTGATTTTTTTGCCAGTTCTCTTCCAGCACTAACAGCCCACAGAATGGAGTCACCTCCCTTTGCTGCCACGACAACACAGCTTGTGGGATGACTGACTTGTCAGGACACTTTTTCTCCTTGCTGGCACGGATTCTGGCATGAAGCTTCACCTCACATGTTGTTCTCTCAGATGCTGGGCAGAAGAAGGAAGGGGGTATGGTTGTTCGGACATCAATGTGGCCCATGGATCCTTCCATGATAGTCAGTGACTCAGTCAGAATCTGAAGTCAAAGAACACACGACAGCAATAATATACACTGTAGCTCAATTAGATGTGTCACTGGATGATAAATTAATCACATAGCTTTTGCTGCTATATACAAAGACATGATACACATGTCAATAATCTTTTATTTGGAAGTTTACACGATATACAGATTTTCAATTGGACAAGAGGTCAGTCACATGACCATGAAATTGATGTTCATATGTTTTTCATAAGACCTTTTTCTTGAAATTACTTAAACACTGATGGACTACTTCCACATTCTTGGGGGACCCCTGGGAATTCCCTTGAATTTCGACCCTTTAATCTTGAGCATTTTCATATACATTGAGAAACGTCAGAGAGTTAGATTTGACTGCATGATTGTTTATGAATACCCTCGCTACAACTATGCTTGTGAACAAAATGAAGAAACAGACATCCAACTGTTGCAGTTGCGACTCAATCCGTGTCTTGACAGATTTACCTTAGTGCCTATTTGACATATCATTAATCACCTTTCAGTCATCGGCTAATCAATCAGTATTGACTAAAACATGTAACTGCCACAGGCTCATTTAACAACTTCCAAAATCTCTCCCATCACATTTATCGTGTCGGCCATTTTGAGATCTTGTACTTAATGTAAATGTATTACAATGCACTGTCATTGTGACTGACTTACTGAGGTAGTTCTTTACAGACCTTTCTTGCCTAATGAGGATATTATTTGAATTCTGTAAACAGCTTTATTTCTGCGCCGTTAAAATATTGTGAATACCACACCAAAGACAATACTGCGATGAGATATTTTTGCGAGTTGCCATGTTGAGATTATCAAATACGATAATTGACTCGACTCAGTGTCATGACTGAGTTTGAATGCAAACTATATAAGAAGGATTTTAATGAAAGTTTGCCACTCACAAATTTTGACAATGTGGAGATACGTAATGGTACATGCAAGATAGCTTGTTTCCTGTGTGGACAAAATTGCAATGGACACTGACGCAATCAAGCGAGGTTGGAAGAAGGCAGGATTACTGTGAGGTAACAGTGACACTAATTGGTCTGTTAATACTGTTATTTGTGATGTATTGTGTGACCATGAATTAATGTGACCAGCATTCATTTGTGTTTTTAACTTATTGAGTAACTTGTGGTTCTGGTTGATGATTCCAACATTTGATGACGTGTTGCAATGAAGAAAGTATGTATGTATTATTTATACTTATTTTTGCGTTTTTAATTTTTGCGATTGAGTCTCGTTCGCAATAGTCGCAATAATAAAGTGGTCGCAAAAAATTCCATGTTTACAGTATATGTGTTGTGTTCGATATTTCTGAAGAGCAAGTTGTGCATACATAGAATCATGTCACATCTCGTTTTGTGGAACTATTTTATTCGGCGATACAGCAGGTTGTTGTATGGCAGTCAGTGTAAACCTGAAGTCACACGTACTAAACAAACTTGGGTATGGATCTAGGCCTACATCCTTGAGGTACAAAATTGTGCTAAAAAATTATAAGAATTGACTTTAAATTTGTGTGAGTTCATTGGCGTATGAACCTTCATAGAGTGAGGGCCAAGCATAATATTGTATGAACGTCGTCACAAAGTCAGACGTTTATACATTTTTGCCCCTCTCTATGAAGCTTCATACTCCAATGAACTCACACAAAGGGAAAAGGTTTGCTCAACATTTTGAACAACTTCACTTCATATTTCAAACCATCTCATTAATAATTGCTCTGTTGGAATTGATAGGAAAAAACAGTAGTCTGTTAGCCTAGCCTTTGAGATCACTAGATGTAAGTATATACTTGTAAAAGAAAGAGTAACATGTCGGGTGTGAGATTACCTGAATGCCTAGTGTGATGACTGGACTCCGGGAAACCTCACCTCGAGTCTCATTGCAATCCACACTCAGACACACAGTCACCTCACAGTACAGCTGAAATACACAATACACAAGCTGCATGAAAGGCAGCAATTCAAAAGTTTGGTATGGAGTATTTAAGAGGTCTGCAATTTCCTATCCAAGCTTTATAATCATCATATTTCTTCTCTGAGATATGCAGCTTCACTATCACAGGCAAAGAAATATGCCTTACAAGAAATATCATACCATTCTAAAAACCTTCCTTGGCATGTTGCTCCACCACACCTGTGGTACTCTGTTTCCAAGTGCAAATATGGTTCTTTCCAGAAATTCTCTTAGAGCATGTCAATTTTGTCACAATGAAGTTTTAGAGCGTACCGTATGTGGGTATGCCTCAACACACCTTTTGAACTTCTCTATCTATCAAGTCAGAAAAGATAAAATGATTGACTTGTTTGATAATTATACTTTAATTTTTCAAACTGACACCTATTAGTTTGATTGTATGGCATAAGTACCTGACTTCCAAGTCTGACATTAGGGTAGATGGTCTGATTGAGGGCTGGAATAACATCTGTGGAGACAGTTTCACTGAGAAGTTGCTCTTCATCCACATAATATGCCACAGCATATTTTACACTGACACCTTTCACTAATGAGAACTGGCACATGAAGTGAGCTCCAGCCTCCGTCGTCTCTGTGACTACAGTCGGTGGTGAAGGAAGCTTAGGGTAGCCTGAAACACAAAGTACAAGTAAGTTGAAGGGGAAACTCTGTGTATGTCAGTATAATGTGCCTGACAATGTTATCAATGCTTAAGTCATAATTAGGATGCACTGATGTTGCAGCATTCCTCTTTCATGTGTCATTCATCTTATTAGACTGATAAAAAAGCATAGCAGAAAAGAGATGTCAGATACTGCACTTTTCTACATACTGCACACATTAAATGTTTTAGAGCATATACATAAACTAGCTGCAATGTGCCTTGTCAGAGTAATTCCCTTTCTACCATGTGCCCATGTTTAGCTCACCTAGTGGGATGTCCAGTCTGTCTGTGACCTCCTTGGTGGCAAACACCATCTGCCACTGCTCCAGTACACAGCGAGCATATTTTCCACCTCCTTGAATTGGGCGTCCAAAGAAGAAACCTTTTCGTATGACATTACCAACATTACGCTTTTTGAACTTCTTTGATTTTATAATAAGCCTTCCATCAAGGGAACAGGATAATCCACGCTGTAAATTCCATGAAATTTCATAATCTTGATATCTATTTATGAGAATATCCTTTTTGTGGATGTACACTGTCCATTCCTGTGTCTGTGTGCTGACCGTAATGTACAGCCGGTTTCGTTTGTAGTATACAGCAAAGCCTGTTGAGTCTGGCAGGTCACCACCATTTGTGACAATGTAAGTGTTGTCTTCTAACTCAAGGAACTTGATGGTGAAGAGGAAGGTAAAGCCCAGTCTGCACTGACTGGGAGAGAACACGCAACTTTCTTTGATGGACTGCAAACCAGACAGGTCAAGGAACTGTGAAGCACCATCCAACTCCATTGAGAAGCGGTTGCGGCTATTTATGGTCAGAGTGATGCCCCCTTCAAGTGTGATGTTACCCAGAGAAGTTTCCAAAATGTTACCAATGATTCTCTGCCACCTGAATTTCTGCTCCTCAATACGGTCCACTGAAAACAAGAACAAAGCACAGCTACAGCTTATCACATTCATCGATATATGAAGGTATGGCTACCATAATTCCCCTTTTTGTGAACAACATATTCATTTTGGTATTCACACAGGTGAATGAGTGAGTGAGTGAGTATGGTTTTACGCCGCTTTTAGCAAAATTGAAGCAATATCATGGCGGGGGACACCAGAAATGGGCTTCACCCATTGTACCCATGTCGGGAATCAAACCCAGATCTTCGACGGAGTGATGAGCGAACGCTTTAAGCACTAGGCTATCCGACAACCCCACAAAACAGGTATACCTCTGATTGCAGTCCAAGCAGTTGAAGAGATGATAAGGTTGCACATTTCATCTGGGCTTTCAGGGTTGAAGAATCCATCAGCAAAGCACTTGGAGTCAATTTTACAGACATCATCCTGGAGAATCACACAGCATATTTATGGAGCTTGTAGTCATTGATTAAAGTTCAACATGACAAGCTAGTGTTTAAACCACAAGGCTACCAATTGCACAATGAAATAATGATAACAATAATAAACACAACAACAACAACGACAAGAAGAAGAAGAATATACATATATAGAACAGAGAGGGGACATTAAGAGAGTAAAAATATACACATTCAGTGATAGCGTTCAAAAAGGCAATATAATGCAATACATATTTCTTGACCACAACTATTCCTGAAGTGTGGATAACTACACATGTGGAAATATCTGTATCATACAGCGTATATTGATATGTAACCCCTCTTCTTCATCTATCATGGGACAATAAAGGGACAATTCATTTCCTTCAATATCACTATCATTATGACTATGCTTAACCTGACTGATGACTGGAATCTATCATCAGCAGCAATCTGGTGAAGGTGTTCACCTACCCTGCCCTGACAGCTGGTCACATTGTCACATGTCTGACAGAGGGAATCAAATGCCCTGTAGAGTAGAGTCTCGTTGCTGGTGGTAGCACCATCATTGCTGACAGAGATGTGGAGGTAACCAGCAATGGACAAGGAGCATCGGATCACTTCTTGACTGACAAAGACAGCCTGTTGTGTAGTCACTTTATCCTGTGGGGTACAATGGTAAACACATTTAGTGGATCAGCTACATCATGGCTTACTGCATGACATCATATTAAACTGATACTGAATCTGAAGAGGTAGTGGAAGTAATAAAACCAGAAACCATTTTCGATTTGTGTTCACTCGGGTTGTATATGCCTGGATTCTTTGACATCCTTAACAAATAAGAATGGACATGTTTGTTTATTGTTTAACGCCGCGCGCAGCAATATTCTAGCAATATGAAGGAGGTCTGTAAATAATCGAGTCTGGACCAGACAATCCAATGATTGACAAAATGAACATCAATCCATGCAATTGGGATACTTAGTTATATGACATGTCTGCTAATTAAGAGAAATTGTTTCATACCCATCAATTTGTCTATGACTGTATGAAGGAGAAACAGCACATGAATAAATCATTGTTTGTAAAAGTAATGTTATAAATTAGAAAACAGCAGTTGAAGCATTAGTCACTGTGTGTGATCCATGACTTTCATAATGATAGGCCTTGGGCTCAAATACCTAGATTACAGGTGAGGTGAGGTGAAATGTGGCTTAACGTCATGTCCTAGATTACTGCATTTGTATAGTGATGTGTGTGTGTATACACGTGTGTCTGTCTGTGTGCTTGTCCTTGTCTGGACTGATGCCGCAATACCCCACTCAGACACAGTATACTGTCTCTGAGCCGATCAGTCCGTGTTTTAGCCCTTTAATGCCCCGGCACAAGGCAGGGTAACAAGTACCATGTTGTAATGTCTTTTGGTATGACGCGGTTGGGGATCAAACCCACGGACCTTCCGCTCTCCAGGCAGATGTTCTACCACTAGATCAAGAAGGCGGTCACCTAAATTAAAAGTCACATGATATCAAAATAATGTATATGATTAATCACAAAATCTGTTTTCAAAGCAAAATCAAAGAATATCATGAGATGCCTTATTTCATTTGATTAACTGATAATTTGTTGTTAAGGTTTTACTGAGTGTATGCCCTCTTCTGATGAGTGTTCTTGAGGAGCAAATAAACATCCCATAAGATGAAGCCGATCTACAATTGGACTACAATCATAACATATAACATTAATTGTGTTGGCACCAAGCATAAAAATGTCATGCACTCAAGCATGATAGAGTGAAAGGTTTTATTAATTTATATAGTCAGTAAGATATTGTTCTGTCTGTCATGTTGAATTTTCACGAAAGATTTGTATAAACCTACCTCCACTTTTGCATATAGTATTGTAGGTATCTTGCTAACTCATAGTAACCTTGTGACTGGTACTACATTCAAGTGAGACCTGCTCAGAAGCTTTACATTTGAATTGTAAGAACTGCTTGGAGGTTTCAATTTTGAATTGTATTGACAGCCTTCTAATATGCGTCTAATATTGATTTTTGACTGATTAAAAGCCAATGATTTTAAAATCTATATTCCATTACATGAATCGAACCTGCAACCTCATATCTCTTGTTTAGTATTGTAACCAACTGTTTTCCTAATGAACCAGCAGGGCAGGTGATGAAAGAGTGTTCTATTTTACATGTCATGACCTCAGTTGCCTGCATGCTGCATGTGGTCTTTCTCTCACCAGCTGTCATCAACTTTCTTTTAAAACACCAATACCATACAGTTTCACTAAAAGGTATCCCAATGTTTTCTTTCTGGTATTTCTGGCATTTAGATGCTTTCCTGCACTTAAAATTTTACATTTTCAACCAAAGCTTTGGTGTCATGTTTTAGACATATAAACTTGAAAACAAAACTTAATTTCTTCCATCTCATATATTTTTAATTTAACACAAAACATACAACATTTCCAGTACATAAATCAGATCCTTCTATCATGGTTAACATTTATACTAAGTTATCTTATAATAATTAGATCTACATCAAGTGCTTTTATGAGTTATCATGGTGTAATATTTATACATCATTTCATATAATTATAGTTTAGCAAGTTATAATTATCATTAGGTAAAATGCATATATAAAATATCAGTAGTTTCAGTTGTAGCTTTTTAGATGGTTGCTAGCCTAAGGTAATGGGAGCGCATCTTCTAGACATACTATTCAATAAGACAAGAGTTACGTCTACATAGTTTAATTGATTTGAAGCTTTTAGATAAATGCTAGCCTAAGGTATCAAGATCCCATCTCCCAGACAAAGGATATTTATTTAAGTATATCTGTCATCACCTACCGGGGTATATTAGAATAACATTACTTCAATTAAGACTCATTAAGGATTAGCCCCCATACAAGCTCGTCTACAGTGCATTAAGGATTAGCCCCCATACAAGCTCGTCTATAGGGCATTAAGGATTAGCCCCCACACAAGCTCATCTATAGTGGCACCCTAATCTCTTTCAAAGCATCCAGTAAATATGTCAACAAGATTATTGCCAGTCCAACAGGATTAACAGGATTTAGTATTCCACTCTGTCCAGCCATCCATTTAGCATAGGACACAACCAATCGTGTATCAACCAATCACATTCCTTTCTATTGTTCAAACTTTCATTAAATACATACTGTAGCCATGTTCTAGCTCCTACTACTAAGGTTCCTACTCTAGATGAAATACTAAACCCTCAAAATAAACTAGAAAACTTCAAGGCCCTAGGCGTATTCCTAATCAAAACAGACCTAATTAAGCGCATCTAAAAATTAATTAATCTACCTATCCAAAATCCAATAAACATACAAACACCCACCTCACCCGGCTCCCTTAGTTCCCTCCTCCACCCACCTCGGCATTTATTCCAAATTTAAAAATTTCAAAAAATCAATATAAGCAACCCCTAAAAGCCCCCTCTTGGGTTGCACACACCACTTTCACCCTTCTCGGAATACACTAAATGGTCCGGCCAGGCCCGTGTGCGAAATACGCTGTAGTCGGAAAGCGCACGTTAAATCTTCTATATCAGTCAGTCAGATGTTCTAGCAGAGAAGGGGTTTGACTCTCTTACCAAGCAGACCTCTCTCCCACAGCCCAGAGTGTGTACCGACTCTCTGTTGCACCCTCAGTTATTTCTAAGTGTATTGTAAATTGTTAATTGTTCTTGTAAATAAAATTGTGATTAGTCTCCTGTGACTCTGGCTCTTTGCTGACTAATTCCCCAAGAAAACCAGCACGTCATTTGGAAGGTATTGTTCACCCAGAACAGTTCCATGATACTTCACTCCAAACATGGTCATATTCTAATACTTTCAACAAAGAATGAGAAAATGGATATTGGAAATTGAATACATACTAATTGTACAAAGATGAATTAACTTAAATTATTTACTCTCATGGAAACAACTGCAAAGTATGCCAATCCATCAAGTTTTATAGAGCAAATGATATCAAGAGAATATTCACTCAACAAAATAGAAATTTTGTATACAAGCTCGTGAAGCACTCAATTTGAAACAAGTAACTAAATTTCACTAATTTCAACACATTTTGGGCAACAGATTCTGATAAAAAGGCAAAAGCTTATTCTGGCAACATCATCTAATTTCAATGCTGATCATGATGCACTCATATAACAACTTCTGTGTTCTGTGAAGGAACAAGGAGTAGACCAAAAACATTTGTGTTTCAGTTCATGTATTATGCCCCACTACAAGCTACAAACAAACTACAACTTGACTGGTTGTCATTATTGATGTGATGCCACTGGGTCTATTTGATAGTCTATCATAAACACTTGTTAATGACATAGTCCAAATCTTATATTGAACTCTTTCAGGCTAAAAGAATGATAGTCTTGGTTCTCAGGCACCACCTGCATCATCAGAAAATATGCCAAACATTCCGTTTTTAATTCCATTTTTGCACAAATTAAAAAATCCTAATACTTAAAAACATTGCGATCCACTATAGCACACAGTTACTTCACATTACATGAACACTGCTTTACTGCACATCTTGTGTTGTGGTCATGGTAGCAATAGGAGTTTGTATGCATGTTTATGTAGGGAGGCCCTTTGCCAGGTTGATTGGACACAACTCTTTATTTGGTTACATACTTGTTTGAACAAGCAAGAAAAACAAAAACACCACCCACCCGCACTACATTTTCAAAAGGTTTTGCCTGAGAACCAATACTTTCATTTTGTTAAGCCTCAGCAGAGTTTTTTTTATAGAAAGTGTTTTGGCACTTTTATTTCATATGAAACTATTCCTAAACCAAATTTGGTCAAAAGAATGTTACAGTAAGTACTTACCTGTTCATTCTTAAAGTGACATAGGAGGTTATCACTTTCCACGAACATGAGTCCATAAATGGTGATCTCATCACAGTCATCAGTAGTGGTGTCACACAGTTGTGTGTCAAGAGAGAGAAGCACAGGTGGCTGTGCCGACTCAATGTCACATGCAGGTCCCAGCCAGCCCTCATCACATTTACATTCTCCTGAAAATGACAATTTTGTGGATATTTTATTGTCAAATCTTATTCAATGATTGTTATCCTCATTATTGTCATATAGACTGAAACATAACAAATACAAGACAATTCTTTAAATAAACATAATATGCATGGACACCTACCATCCTCACACTTGCCATTGTCACCACATTCCTGGTCGCACAGCCTGGCAGTTACCTCTGGCAGGATAATGGCCCCTGAGTCTTGGATAACCCAGAGGTCAATATTGAACTCAATCTCCACAGAGCATGTTTGCACTATGTCATAAAACATGGACAGTAGCCAGTCAAAACCACCAGAAATCTGTAAAGTTATTCAAAAAATATAGTCAAACATTTCATTACCTACAAAAGTTGGAACATTCTGTGATCCAAAGTCTGACATACCAGTATGTTCAGCTAGCCAACATAGGAGGGACATTATGTGATCCAAAGTCTGACATACCAGTATGTTCAGCTAGCCAACATAGGAGGGTCATTCTGTGATCCAAAGTCTGACATACCAGTATGTTTAGCTTGCCATCATGGAGGGGACATAGATCTGGGAGAAGAGGAGACATACCTGGATGTCAGCAACACAGCCCTCAAGTGCCAGTTCAAAGTCAGCTGAGATGAGAGATTTGCATGCCTGTGCAGCAGCATGGCTTTCAATAAATGACTTGCATCTCTCCAAAGCCATCTCTCTAGTGATGCCATTTACTGGCCAGGTAAACTCCTGAGGAGCAAACAACATATCTGTTTACATCAAAGGTACATTTAAATATTATTAAACGACAAAAGGTGCTGGGATAATCAACATTTATATTTTGAGTTATATCCAGTAAGATTGAAGTATGAATGTACCTGTCAATATCTCCAAATCAATGATTGACCTTACATCCAACATAAGCTGCAAAGCATGTCAACTTACCACTGCTACATAGGTTATGTTGTATTCCCAAGTAATGACCTCCCTGGGCACACAGAGATCCACCTTCCTGGCAGCCTCAACCAGGGACTGGGTGATGTCTTTACCTGGTGTTACAATCTCAAGTCAGTAACCATAAAGACGTTTGCATAACATGCAACGATCTTTCAACTCTTTCACCAAAATTATATTCTAATAAGAGCCCCCTATTTTTACTTTTGAAAGCGCCTTGGGCGCTTATTACGTCAAATATGGTATGTTTAATAATTTGACCTCTTGTGACCTTGATCTGATATAGGGATCACACAAAAGTTGATGTGATCGAGAGATTGCCTTAGAGATCATGATAGAAATACTGGAGTTGTCTTGTACACGAGCCTTATTGAGTGACCTGATTGACTTGAACTTCAAGGTTACCAATTCACATGCAAGTACATTACTTTTTGTAAACTTGAGTGGTGTTACAAATATGAAAGAAACTATTTACAAGTCATACATGAGTAAATGACCTTCAAACTGACCTTGACACAGCCATGACACATGACAGTTGTTGAGTTAATTTATTGAGAGTCAATCATATTAATGAACAAATGCTTAGATTTGTAATAAAAAAAATTAACCATTTTTCATAATTTGATGTCTAGTGACCTTGTCTTCACACAGAAATGACACGATCAAGCCCCAACCTCAGAGATTATGTTTCAGCAAATTCCACTCACAAAGTTATTGTGTACACAAGCATTTTTGACACCTAGTTCATACTGACTTCAAGGTCATCCAATCATATGTCAGAAAGTTTACCCATTGCAATATAGGAAGCCTCTAACATCGGTCGTAAGCACATGGATGAGAAAACAGACTGTTTCTTTATTTGTAACATGTATTTTCATTTCATTTGGACTGATGTATGACAGGACTGAATATTTGTCAGCAGTGAATGGGCACTACCATGTCTCCTTGATCTCCTTCCTCTGCGTGCTTCTGTCTCCTGACAAGTCTGTACATCCAAAGCACTGCTGCAAGTCATGTCATCACCCTCAACGCAGGCACAAGACATGTCAGATCCTACCACCTCAACTTCAGGGCAGATGCCATTATAGTGGGACTCACTTGATGTCACCCTGCCGACACAAATCAATACCTGCAATCTCTTCAACATTTAATGCAAACCAATTTAGTATCTGAGGATCATATGTATTCATTCATTTAATGTATTTAAAGAATTGACTTACCTCCAGCTCTTTGAAAATTCAGTTGGACGCTTTGACTTTCCTCCAAAGATTTTGCCACTTTTCATTGTAAGGTCATTTGTTTTATCATTATCAAATGTACCACATAAGCCTACAAATGTAGATAAATACATATCAGGAAAAGAACAGTTATGAATATGAAATATCACTGATGGGCTTAACACGTTCACCTAAAACTACTAAGAAACTTTCACCTGGCATGTTCAAGTTAACATTCACAGAAACATGACTTAACAATGACAATAGGTTGGGTGCCTATCATTATGCTACTTAAATAAAAAATCAACTCTTTTAGCAATTGCCATGGTGAGCTAACAATACTTGTATATTCAAAGCAGATTCCAAAACAATCCCATACCTTCTGAATTCATGAAGTCAGCTGCAGAGGCTTTGAAGTACAAGTTGAGGAATCTTTCCCCAAATAACTTCACCTGCTTTACTCTCAGTTTGCCTCCAGTCGGCAGGGTCACCTAGGAAAACAGTAGTGTTGTATAGTACACCAACACTTTATAATAGCAGCATACAAAGAATGCATTATGAAACTATCTTTAAGAGTGGTCAAGGTTCTGTTATATATGTGAGGATGGCAAACACATGGAACTCACAGTGTACTCAGCACCTCCAGACTTCCTACGGATGAAGGTCCCGGGGGTGAGATCCCCATTCATGTACATGTTGACTTGCAATCGTTGGTTGGAATTCTGGCTAGACTTCTTAGGCCCACACTGATCAAACACAATGATATCATCCCCTGACTTGATGGAGACACTACACAAACAGGCTGCTCGCCGACACGCACGCTGGTAGCCTCGGACCTGTTCACATACAGCAGCACACATACAGCACTGGCAAGTAGTAGCTTCATATACATAGTTCTGTAATAAAACCCGCCCAGCCCACAACAAGCTCCTTTGTACTAACTTGAGCACATTACCTCAAATGGCAGTTTCTTGTGCCTGTACTGGATGAATTCACCTTCCAAGTAGTTGTCATAGTATCTGGAAATCCAAGACATAAGAGATATGACACAAGACACAAGCGATATGACACAAGACACAAGAGATATGACACAAGACACAAAAGTTCATGATGCTTTTGTCACCTAAAATTTAGATTAGGAAAAGGATTCAAAGAAAACATCTCTGATTTTTAAGAGAAATTATTATGCTCTGCAGTGCCTAGTTAGGGAATACAACAGTGCACATTGAATTGTGGCACCTCAAAAAGGGCTGCCTCATCCTTAACTCTACATATACAAAAACTTACAGAAGGATATTCTCTTTGAATAAGAACCAAGAATCTATTACCTAATACCTGCTTTCCAAAGTCTTAGCATGAAGTTTAAGTGTTAAAATCTACCTTTACAAATTATGCTTTATGTACATGTTACTAGAAAACACATTTTGTCTACTTGATCTTGACATTTTAACTTAAATTCCATCACAACCTCTGCTTATGCAAAGTATAGAGTGCAACATCCTCCATGTCTGTGATGTCAAACAACTAGAGGTGTTTCCAAGCAGCACTTTCACTATCCTCAAAGCTCCCAAAATTGTAACATACACTGTGCTACCACTCGTCCAACACTATTACTTCCAGATCATGTTTGTTTATAGTTTAACGCTGCTCTCAGCAATATTCTATTCTAGCTATATGATGTCCGTCTGTAAAAAATCAAGTCTCAACCAGACAATATAGTGATCATAAGCACAGATCTATGCATTTGGGATATGATGACATGCATCAGCCAAGTCAGCAAGCCTGACCACCTGATCAACTCAGTTGCCTCTTACAACAAACATAGGTTGATGAATACCAATTCTAACCCAGAACTTCACGGGTATCTTTGATGTAAACTGCATCGTTGCATTTCATATTCTAGTATTTGTAAAGATATATGCAAATATAAACTTTTATATCTGTAGAGGTAAATATGGCTCAGAAACTGACAATTATTTAACAATGTTTTACAAGAATATATGTACCTTTGATATATTTTTACCAAAACAGGGATTTACATAGACCTTGAGAATGTAAACACAAAGTAAACAAAGACATCAAAACCTTTTGAGAAAATGTTACCACAAACGTTTTTATGACTTGTGTGATGTATCATGTAACCATTTACCTTTAACCTTTTGACATGTGCCAAAAGTAACTTTCAAGTAACTATCTAAGTAGTGGTAAATGTAACTTGGTATCAAAAGTGAAACAATTTTTTTCAATTTGGCTTTCGATTTTTGTTGGTATTACAGTTTGTATACCATAAAGAATCTTTCATTAGAAAAGTTAAGGATGAAATGTTCATTTGAGCAAAATTGCCACTCTTTAGGTAATGGTCTGAAATTATACCTTTTTCAAGGTAGATTTGGAAAGAATAAAACGATAAGTTGGACATACCTTCCATCAAATGTAACAGTGTGGGGGTCACCAGTAGACCTACACAGACCACTCTTCTTGTCCCTGTCCTTGATAGTCACCTGCAACAAGTGGACACAGCATGGTAGCCAGATCACATAAACTAAATTACCGTAATAACCAATTCAAAGGGACAACCAGGTACTAAATTTTGTTTGTTATAACCGTAGTTTGTTATAAGTATATATACAGCATATATACAGCAAATGGCTGAGACAAAAAAAAGTTCATAAAATCAAGATATTTTTCATATTTGTATATCTATCCTTAAATTAAGGAGTAATGCAGGATAATTTAAAAAATCAGATCCTTATATCTGTCAGTTTGTTATAAGCATGTTCATTATAAACATAGTTTACTGTATACAAATACCTGGAACATTTGCTATTGACTCTCAAAATCTTAGATGCATCTAAAATAAATTGGAACATTTGTTCTGAAAAAGATTGGCTATGGCATTACAACCAGTTTGGCAATATTTAGGAAATTTTAAAGGCGGAAAATGCTCCCTGACAACCTTGAGCATTATAACCAGTTTGGTGATATAACCAGGGCATTATTAAGGGTTTTTATGTGTAATACTTGAAATTGACTATACCTTTACTTGCCCAACTTTCAGTGTGCTGTATACCAGACCACCAATCTCGATAGTGGCTGTGACCTTAAACTCTCGCTTTTGGTCTTTGTCCTTTAGCCCATCAACAGATCCACGGATTGGGATCTTCAGGATCTGACTCCACACAGACATACGAATCTCATGGTGACATGGTCTTCGTTCTGTGGAGGCCATGTCCATCCCAAATACTGCCTGGTAGATTACTTCATCACTGCCAGGACATTTCAGCTCCTTCTTCTCCTTCTCCATCACAGTCTGTACAAACAGCTTGCAGGCACCATTTCTATCAGGTTGAGCGCAGAACAGTCGTGGTGGGATGGTGGCTGTTACCTCGATGTTCTCATACATGGCTCCCTCCCAGACAGTCACTTCCTTTGTCAGCAGCTGTGTAACAGGTTGTCATCTGGTCTCATGTACTGATGTTATCACAATATCGAATTTACTTGATTGACAAATTAATTCTGCATAACAAATTGATATGACACAAAACAGACCTCAATATCAATATTCAAAATATATTTTTTAGAGTAAAAATATTGTTTATTCATATCCTGACTAATACAAATTGCTTGTCTTTTTATTTTCTGAAACATAGTGGAAACTTCCTGTGCTGTGTTCCTGGAGAACAGAGAAAAAATCTCACACAAATGCAGCCTTGATCTGCGCTGGCATACCGGAACAATCCTCATCATGCTATTTCCCCACTTAATGGTCCAAAACACATCAGTGGAGTGAGGGGAAAGCCAGGAGATTACTTATGCATATTAGTCAGGATAAGAATAAATTATATTTTTACACTTAAAAAAATACATATTTTATCTGATCTTGACTCATACTAATTGCTGGAATCTCACAGTAGGCAGTGAGTTGCACCTGCATGTGTGATTGTCATTGATCTGTTCTATAAAACCCAATGGAAATGTTGGTTGATAACATGCATTGTTTTTCTTCTGCTTTTTCTAATAGGGCACGACCTTCCTTTTTATGAAAAAGGAAAGTAAATCATTTTAGATTTTGTGGCTTTTTAAGCTTTAATGAGATATTGAATCTTATTTGCCCTAAACAATTAAGGTGTCAAGAGAAGAACGATAAACATAACACAATCATTCATCACTCATTTGCTAAATTACACAATACAACAGGGGGCAGTCATTGCTTATGGAACAGTAACCTGACGTCAAGTCTACATGTTTGTGGGTGAGTGAAATCTTTAGATATCATCTGGTAGACATTGGAAGTTGTTGCTCAACTACTAGAGGTCCAAATTCATAAATGCCAATCACGTCCTCTGTATCAAAATCTCTGCTATAGTAAAACGTCTTTCCAGAAACAGCTTTGCATGATTGTCGGGATAGAGCAATTACCATGTAGTGCCAGTGTTGAGGCTACAGCTCTGACTTCATGAGTGTTGGTATGGAGCAATTACCATGAAGTGCCAGTGTTGTGGCTATAGCTCTAACTTCATGAGTGTTGGTATGGAGCAAGCAATTACCATGAAGTGCAAGTGTTGAGGCTATAGCTCTGACTTCATGAGTGTTGGTATGGAGCAATTACCATGAAGTGCCAGTGTTGAGGCTATAGCTCTGACTTCATGAGTGTTGGTATGGAGCAATTACCATGAAGTGCCAATGTTGTGGCTATTGCTCTAACTTCATGAGTGTTGGTATGAAGCAATTACCATGAAGTGCCAGTGTTGAGGCTATAGCTCTGACTTCATGAGTGTTGGTATGGGGCAATTACCATGAAGTGCCAGTGTTGAGGCTATAGCTCTAACTTCATGAGTGTTGGTATGGAGCAATTACCATGAAGTGCCAGTGTTGAGGCTATAGCTCTGACTTCATGAGTGTTGGTATGGGGCAATTACCATGAAGTGCCAGTGTTGAGGCTATAGCTCGTCACCCAAAGTGTCCCAATTCTTCCAATACACTGTCAACCTTCCACTTGCAGTGGACTGCTGAACGTGAACGGATGGGGGTGAAGTTCCAAGTGGTTCACCAGCATCTCTTCACGGTAATCACAGGATTCCCTGGATGCACGTCTTGTGGTTTACAAAAGGAAGATAATTTTCCCCCTCTGTAACTGTTAGAGTATCTGTCTTATGCTCTCTGGATCCTGGAGATGATAATAACCTCCATGCACGCATACTCTCTCATAGGGGGAATTGGCTTTGAGATGAGCTGGGCTTCTTACTACTTGAAGAGGCAGCTGGAATAAGTTCAACTTCCTCGAAGTCAAAATCTCTCCCTTCCTCTGAAGATAGACAAGCTGCTTCTTTTTCTTTATCAAAACCAACTCCAACTCACTACGAAGAGATGTTTGGCAAATTCTTCTCCTTACAAAGGAGTGCAGTAAGTGCACCTACTCTCTATAGGGCAGTGTTGTAAGATACAGGTTGGGCAGATATATTTAACTATATTTTACAAATGTTACATGTTTTATTACGAAAACAGAGGGTCTGTTTAAAGTCCAAAATATGAGATATATATTATATAATATATAAGTACAAAATATTGGCTGAGATGTTTTCTCTGGGAACATAGCACAGGAAGTTTCCACTACCTTTTGGAAAAGAAAGAGATAAGCATAAGTATGAGTCAGAATAATATAACATTATGTGATTTACAAAGTTGAAACAGTTGTGTCAGTCAGTCACTATAAGCATTGATTTAAAAACATATGTCACAACACGGCATAGTTTTCTTACAGATTAGTGACCCTCAGTGTCTTAGGTCAGGTAGTGTCTGCAATCACAATAAGATAAGTTCATCTAAGCTATAATGTGTCTTGTCAGGTTCATTATGCTCCTGACCAATATCCAAACACTCACTTTTCAGAGCCTTCATGTACCGGGTATTGTAATCATGCATCTAGTTATATAACATGGAAAAGACAACTTCCTAACATCCCACATGACTCAGAATTGTACACGTGAAAGGACTACAGTAACTGGCAATAAATTACACAATCACATTTCACAATCACCTCAAAGAAGTTCATTTAAGAACAATTTCTAACGATAATCTTTCTGTAGAAGATACTTGAACAATCACTGCTGGCAGCGGTCAGAATGTGACAAGACCTTCAAGCAGTGCCACAGTGCCACTCACCTTGACTTCTGCTGTCAGGTATGCACTCTTACGTGCAGGTCCACAGTTGTCCGCCTCACAGGCATACACTGAGCAGGACAGCTGTAAACAACAATCAGTGAAGGAGAAACGCCTTGCCAAGACCTTCATTCTAACTGTCACTATTCATATTGACATATATGTGATTCCTGCATTGAGAAGTGATAATTGTTAATTACCATGTAGACATTCAGCCATTCATGCATTTTGCCAGACCAATGAAACTCCTTCATTTACAGATATTTAACAAAAAAAGTACTGAAGTTGAAAAGGAAACAATAAACAAAATAATTACTGCTTTTCAAAATAAAAAGAGTCAATGACTCAATTTTGTACTTCACGGTCTCATCTTTCCTGTTTAAGAGGGAAAGTTGCTGTTATTTAACTTCTGGTGAAGTCAACATAACTGTCAATTTTGACATTACTAGACATAATTATTTCCATAAAATGTCTATAACCTTATAGCTAGATCGGCAAAACAGTTAATTATATTTATCTGGCAGAAGTACACCATTGAAAATGAATAATAAAGTAAACTATTACCTTATCATTAAAGTTGACCATTCCAATATCCTCTTCCCCAAGTATATTGACATAGTAACCATTTGTCAAGTTGAGCTGTCGATCACCAACAATATTCTTCCCATTCTTATACCACTCTACATAGTATTGAAGTCCCTGTTGTGTGAGCGGGGAAACTGTACACATCAACTCAACTCGGGATTCGTTCACCAACACAGAGAGCTGCGGGGACCGTGACACCTTGGGCAGTTCTGTCAGTAAAAGTTAAATTCTAGCCATGTTTTTATATCCTTCCACATAAAAGGATAAATATTGCCGTAGTTTCAATAAATCCCTTTTGCATCTAGTGCATTTAGATCTCAGTGAATGAAATAAGAAAACATACCTTTGCATACAAACATGAAGAATTGCTAAAATATGAATGAAATTATTCATTTGTTACATAAATGCTTTTATGTATCACATATAATCATTATTAGTTTGTATTGAAAGGTTTAATCTATGATACATTAGTTTACACATTTTGATAATAATGATAAGCTATTTTTTTTTATTAATATAATTGTTAGAAATGAACCAAATGACTTAGAAACAAATATCTCATTAATTTGAATATCCACACAGAAAGGAAGGGAGGATATATTATTTGCATCAGATGTCAATTTACATTATTAATGCGCAAGATCTTTATGAAAATATTAGCTCACCAATATCAATACTAAATGTTTTGACAATGTTCTTTTCAGCAAAGACAACATTCCAGTCCGAGATGAGGCATGCAGCATACTCCGCCTTGCTGAAGCGCCGCCCAATGTAAAACCTTCTGGTGTGTTTACCCTTGTGTTTATTCTTCTTGGGCTTCACATCTGCATCTACCAAGTCACTATTGAGATACATCCGGAGTCCGGACTGCACACTCCAGGTGAACTCCACCTTGACAAAGCTGTCAAACACAATGTCCCCCTTCTTGTACTTGGCCTTGCATGTCCACTCATACTGGCTGGTGACCAGTCTCAGGTACAGCTTGTTTCCTTGCCACCACATGCTAATTCCAGATGTGTCCTTGCTATCACCTCCACTGGACACAATGTACATCTTGTTTCTGAACTCCACAATACGCAGGTTGAATGAGATGGTAAGTCCTAAGAGGCATTTGTCAAGGTTACCCAGACAGTCTTCTTCCTGTAGTTCTCCATAGTCCAGAGCCTGGTCTCGGCCATTTAATTGAATAGCATTACCTCCAATAGGGCCAGTGGCAAAGCTTGGCATACCCTCCAATGTAAAGTTGAATGATTGAGTCACGAGGACATTGCCAATAATCAGTGAAAATAAATATCTAGTAATGGTGATTTCACTTCCTGAAAAAGAAGACACATTCTTCATATGGCATGACCCTGTGGTTGGTCAAAGTGCAATGGTCAAGTTATGATATGGCATTTGAGTTGAATATGACATGATATTACCAAATACTGAATTCAAAATATGCCCTCATCACAAAAGCCTATGTTGATAGTGACATCAAGGATATAACAAAGGCCCTAAAATTAAAATATTTTTGTTACATTTGCATCCTGCATTTCTCCTTAATGCATTAACTAATGATTCTAGTCATGTGGCTAATCCCATCACACAGTTCCTACGTGCCAGAAACTATAATTAACCAACTGTTTATCTACAGTCAATTCAGTTGTGGTTGGAAGAAATGTCTTACGAGATGTGAATATGGCACTCAATTGGTGATCAGCAGTCCAGTTCTTGTTATGAAATGTATTTCACATAAAAAAATTATTTTCCAACCAGAGTGGAATTATATGATATTCACTATAAATTTAGTCTACTACATTTGGCTGAACTTACTCTGAAGACCACTCCACGCATTTGCAGATAGATTGGGGCGACAGACTTGGCTTCTGTTGACAGGGTTGCTGGACCCAGCCAGGTAGCACTGGCCCTCAATTTTACATATATCTTCCTGAAAATACCAAACACAGCACACAAACAATTAACTTGTAGTGTCAAGGAAAAGTATACCAAGTACCAGTACTACTTCAACCTACCCCTGATACACTGAATCTGTTAACATGTCATAGGCCACCTTATCAATAGATGGTAAATCTTGTAATTGTGACCAAAATAAACATGAAAAGTTGAAGTTAGTTTACAGGATACATTTGTGTAATTTTGTTACTTCAAATACAAAAGCATAGGGTCTATAATGGAGGTTTCATTCACATTGTCATTTGAAATATATTATAGTTAGGATTCACTATATCTGAAAAGCAACCTCTCCCTCACCCTTTCAACACACTTGTTTCCTTCACACAATTCACAGTTGGAATCAAAGGTGATGTAGAGTATCTCATTGCTCATGTCTTGACCATTGTTGCTGATGCCAATGACAAAGCGGTCACTGGAGTTCAGGACACACAGCACAGAGTCCGAACTGATATACAGGGCTTCTACAGAGGTACTGGTGGCTTCTGCAGATTTCCTGAATACCCCATCTGTGACAACCTAGCACAGAGATGATGCATTATTAATGATAGTTTTAGTAATGATAATACTGAGAAACCTGTCAATACCAGATTTGTTTCGATATATTCCACTTCATCTAATAGCAAACACACAAAAAACATGCAATAGTTACTTAGGTTGTCATGTGCTAGAATGTAACCCAGAACTTACCTTCCTAACCTGAAAAGAAATATGACATTTTCAATTGAACATCATTCACAAAGAGAGATATAGTCATGCAACAAAGTCCAGCTGTACTCACCAAGGGAGTCATGTGGCATGTCAGATTAGATGACTCAACAAAGTTTTCACCATACAAGAGTACTTTTCCACAGGTTGATTCTCGAATGTTACAGAATGTCCCTGTGATGATTTGAAAGATGGACGGCGGGACTTTGGCACTGATGGAACAGTCCTCGCCAATGAAGTCTTCCTCACAGTTGCAGATACCTGGACACATGTAACTATGTCACATTTCTCAAAGTATTGTAATATGCACTTCACATTTATTTATAGTGACGTAGTTTGTGATGTATTTTATTCAACTGATGATTACCCAGAACAAAATGGGCATTGGAAATGGCCACAAGAAGTATCAGTTTTCAGTATGATCAAAGGGCAAAGGACAAATCAAGGTCAAAATTTCAAATATTGAAAAAAATGGAACATATATATTGAGTCCCAGTACAAACTACACATTAGCAAATGTAATAACATTTAATAGTGGCCAAAGATAGGTTTTTCAATATGTCCGCTGTGGTGGTCATATTTAAAATTGCAATCAAATTTGGTAGTCAGCAAAAATTTGACTGAAGTCATTCAAAACTGTGTCTGTAGACTCAAAGTTTATGATGTATCAATTGATGATTACCCTAATTACACAAATTCATGTCACCTGTCACTTGTTTCACCATCTGGACCTCGACTAAAAATAGGCATCATCAGATCATGGAGTACCATCCCCTTTAATGCTTATAATTATATATAGTTACATTTGTATACTTATCCTGCATTTACTGCTGTTTTACAGAAAGATGAAGCTGTGAGAGGTCCAGATGCAGAAGAAGTTGTTTAAACCAGTTGTGTGGCAGTATCCTTACACAGCTGCAACATGATCTGGAAGTGGTGACATCACATAAGAGCAAATTACTGCTTTAAATTAAGACTTCGTGGGGAGGTAGTACTGCAATGGGAGGGCACTTAGACGTAGTAATGCAGGATAAGTACACAAATGTGAAAAATATTTAGATTTTACTAATTTTTTAACTTATGCTGCATTACTCCTTAATCTTCATCATCTTCATGGTGAGTGAGTGAGTGAGTATGGTTTTACGCTGCTTTTAGCAATATTCCAGCAATATCACGGCGGGGGACACCACAAATGGGCTTCACACATTGTACCCATGTCGGGAATCGAACCCGGGTCTTCGGCGTGACGAGCGAACGCTTTAACCACTAGGCTACCCGACCGCCCCAGACAGTATGGAAGAGGGCATACCTTCGGATGTAATCCTCAAGTGACCCACGTTAAAATGTTCAAAGAACCATCATAGTATCCTTTGCGATGACCAGAACTGTGTGACCATTCTTGTTAAAAAGAAATGAGAGTGTGAGGGATGCAGGATGTCCAGGTAACAGTACAGTAATAGAGCTAAGGTCTAGAACTGACGTATCACGCTAACACATGTAAACCTTCTAGTCAGCGGTGACAAGCACCAGAGAGGTCAAAAGGTCAGCTCAGCTCAGGGAATCAGGAAGAGTCAATGGTTCTTGGAGTTGGTGACCTGCTGGGCAATAACCAAGTGGCCAAAGCTGTGGATGCCCTACACATCCTCTATGGCTATGACTCTCCAGTAGTGGCTAGTGAGGAATGTGTCAGAAAGTCAGAAGCAACCTTGCCATGGAGAGCCATGGTGGAGGCAATTGCTCTGATCTTGTGAGGGTTATTGGCACTTCGGGGATCCAAGCCAGCAGTCTGATAAGCCTGTAGAAAGAGAGCTCATAGCCATAAGCAGATCGTGTTAACGGCTAACGTCTGTCTCCGAGGTCGTGGAAAACCGGGAGGAATAATCATCTCCTGGTACTACGTGGAGCCTTGGAGCATAGGAGAAAACACCTCAGTACACAAACACGAACTCAGTTCCTGTTCATCTTTGGCATCCAACCATCAAAGAGTGAGGTGGGATGATGAAGGATTAGTCTTGCTGCCTTGGGAGTTGATTTTTGGCCATGAAATCCCATCCTTGTTTTAGCTGCTTAATGCCAAGTGCCAGGAAGGGTAGCAACCATTACCTTCATTTTACATCTTTTGATATTATGCGGACCTGACCTACCACTCTCCAGGCAGACGCTCTACCACTGAACTCCCAATGCCGAGTTAAGGGCCACCAGGTAAGTAGTAATGGTACTGCCCTTGAGGTGTCTTTTGCTGTGCAGGAATAGAAGAAATTCAATCAAGAATGGGGGAGATGCAGTAGTGGGGTGGTGTCCTCATGTTTTCCTTGAAGAAATTCTTTAAGGATCACCACTTGCCAAATTTATAGCTATCACTGCTCTGGCCCAATAACCCTTGGCCTTTTGCAGATGTACCAGGCACAAATGTGCGAGGCGTCTGTTTGGCCAAACTGGTAGTTTGCGGGGATCCTCTATGGACATGTCTTTGAGATGAGCTAACCAGCCCCTCGGTGGGCACCAAGGTGCCATCAAAGTCAGAGCAAGGCTCTTGGCTGCCCTGATCTTCTGCATCACCTTAGGAAGAAGAATGGTGGCTGAAAAGCATACGCAATTAGTCCTTCTCAAGTGATGCTGAATGCATCCACCTCCCAAGCCTGCAGGTCTAGGATCAAGGAGACATCTGACAAGGTGTAGGCAACCTCTTCTTGTCAAATCCTGGGCTGATGTGAGCAATCCCATGAGCACTTGTCACTGATTACTGACAAAGTGTAAGCGGCTGTAGATGAGAGGGTAGCGGATGTAAATTAGGCTGTCTATGAGACTGTAAAGTTGAAAAGTCAACTCGAGGAAGGTTTCTGATCGTAATGTGTTCGCTTCCATCCCCTTGGTGCCATATAAGTGCTCCAAGTCCTTTTTAAGGTGATACTGAAAGGCAGTGTCTTGTTACTCCGCATGAAGGCATCGGAAGTCTAATGAAGTTAGTGACAATGATGTAATCAACGGGCATTTGATCGAGGGGTTGCAGCATTAAGTATAAGGAAGCATGCAAGAGAAAACAATGTATAAATAAGAAGCAAAGTGCTGGAAAACTGAAGAGGCATTATATTTTCATAAACATGTATGTCTGTGTTGAGTGACAAAGCTGTATTAAATGTGCTCTTTAAATATGGCAGCTGTGTGAGGACACTGCCACACATCTAGTTGGAACAACTTCTTCTGCAGCTTGACCTCTCACAGCCTCATCCTTCTGTCAAAAAACAGCAGTAAATGCATAAAGGAGTAATTCAGGACAAGTTAAAAAAAATATATTTTTGTTGTAAAGATCTGCTTTAATTTTGTGTATACTGGCGTGATTGAGGGATGAGACGCACCTTCTTCGCACACACCATTCCAAATACAGTCATCAGGACACATGGCAGCATAGATGGGCGGGAGAGTTGCCACCCCGGTCGCAGAGAACCACAGGGAAATGTTGAACTCCAGGGAGAAGGCACACTGGGACTCAATGTTGTCTCTCATTGTCAATGCCCAGGACAAGTCACTTGTTAGCTATGAAACAGGAAAACAATTAACTGATTGTAATGTATCTAAACTGGTACATATTCTCATTTCAATATATATTGCAACCTCCTTGATGATAAAGAAGAGAGTGAGTTGTTTAGGGCTTTTCAGATTAAAAATCATTTTACATATTTTGCAAGATCTATGAACTTCGTTGAGAGGCATTGAGAAGTACTTAGTAAGGATAAGATATAAGGATGAACAACTTCTTTATTAAAATACGTAGTGACATTTGGTGTAGGTTCTAACACTGTTATCAAGCATGTGATGTACAGAGTATGGTTGACAAGCATATATATAGATATGAGGCAATGTTTTTCAGTTGAGTAGATTGAGATGCAGTGACACAGGAGGGGAGAAGCCTGTTATGTACACAAAAGAGGAAATAAGGAATGTGTTCATCCATATATCTTATCCTATAAGGATTACAAATTATCATCAGGAGGAAGAAGTATAAAATAGATCACAAAACCATTTGTATGTTTGGATCCATTGAAAGTTTCAATCAAACTAACCCAAACATAGATACAGCTTTTTGGAAAAGTAGTTGTGCATTTTGTGATTAACCAAATCGCATTCAGTAATTGTGTAATTTTGTTGAAAGATATAACCACGTAGTCATAGTGCTGTCATACACTTTACATAGTTTAAAGAAAGTGTAAAAGTTCAAATACTTTCTGTACAATGAAAACCTACATCTCAAGCTATTTACTAAATACAGTCAGTGAGTGAGTGTGTTGGCTCCAGTTATAACACATGAACTGCTCAGTGCAGGACTTAGTCTGATACTCTTGTTAAACTAGATACTGAGTTTACATGTGTCCTCCCAACAGACCAGACACAAATAGCTGAGAACATTGCACTTCAACAGTTGAATGTTTGGATATTCCTGGCCATGTTAAAGTGAATTACAAAATGTGCAGTACTATGTTTCATACATTTTCCCTGTGTTTTGGAATCTTCTTTAGGTATTCATTTTCAAAACTTTCTATTTGACGATTACAACTATGATCCACATACACGCTACAACATACCCAAAATTCATTAATCCAGCTACATTTAAAGTTCAAGTGTCACTGGTATATAAATACAACTTTGCAGATTTGTATAGATTGTAACAGTGTTAATGCAAACATGTTCAAAACATCGAAAGCGGTGTGTAAATAAGGTTTATTTGCACTCTATCAATTTCAAAGGCTATTCAGAAAATACAGAGTCCCATCAGGAATTTGAACCCACATCGCCAGCACACAAAGTCAGCTACCTAACCCACTCAGCCACTGAGGCTTCCACAAAAATGAAAGTACATTTACAGATGCTCCTTATATGGTCTTGTTGGAGTGAGTGAGTTGGGTTTAACGCTGCTTTTAACAGTATTCCAGTTATATCACAGCGTGTCAGCTTTATGTGGGAGGAAAGCCCGAAGTGACGCAGGTATCAGACGTTTACCACTTCGGTGAAACCCACGAACACAGATATGGTGCTGACAAACCTAGAAACATAATTGGGGCGAACCGCGATTCGAACCCACAATCATAGGTTTCTGGCGTGTCCAAGGGACGCAACTCTGCACGGCAAATCGCGGCGTTTTAGACGACTGGGCCACCAGTGCCCCCTGGTCTTGTTGGAGAAATGATCTCAAAATTACAAACTTGATCGCACAAGCCACCTAAAACATTATATGCTTGATCGCACAACAAGCCCACCCTTCTGTTCACATGAAGGCATGAGTATGAGTGAGATTAAAGAATTGAAATATACTCCTCTTTCTTTCAAAGCCCATTTACATCACAAATTAAGTTCACTATTCGGTGAGAAAACAATGTGCGAAACATACTATTTCTGCAATTGAGTTTATAGTTTGTGTTTCGGTACTTTCATTTATTTTGTTGTGAGACTTTTCTGTGTTAAAAGATAATTGCTGATCTGTGTATGAAATGATCGTACATTGATCGTACTTACATCATTCCTTTCGGTATCCTAATCAAAACTTGCCAATATGTCCGACTCTGACAGTGACAATAGTTTTCGACTTATCATGGAATGTGAATGTTTTTCAGAAAACGAATTGGTGATAAACCCCTACCTGTGACCAACAACAGTGAGAAATTACAAGTGATTGCAAAACACAGCTTGGTTTGTTTGTTTAGTACATTTCTCAAAAATCACAATATCCTGTTATAGTCTTGAAATAGCACTACAAAGATAAAGTGACATGTCATAGACCCCGTGAATCCATGTCACTTCCTAACATGTTACAATAGTGTTTGAGCTACCTGGACTAACCGCTGGCATACATCATGTAAAAATCTACTGCAGTTACATGTTGTTGTGAGATGAGTGAGTAGGTGAGACAAATGCTGTTCTGGTTAACTATCACTGATTGGCTATAAAGATCAATCAATGTCTATCTTTATAACAGCATAGATTGATGGTGTGAGTGTGGGTGGAACCTGTGAACTGAAAATTGAAAAGGAAAATATCTTTTGATGTTAAAATTATATAATTTACTTGACACGCCCCTATCAGGCATACTCATGACATACAGGTAATCCATACCAGTATTATGTATTCAACATAGGTCTTCCAACAACTAATGAAACAATCTGGAATATTCTTTGTTCATCTGGTGGTAATATCCAATCAACTTGCAGGCCCAGCAGGCAGTGTTTGTTAAGCCACACCTCCTTGTTTACGCTTTTAAGATTTGTTTGAGTTGTGACAAATGCAGACTTCAAAATATCCACTTTTGATTAAGTGCAACAGCTCTAACTTCTCACAATTCTCACAAAGTTCTCACAACTTTTTCTTGGCGTATATATATTGTACATCATACTGGCTACAAAATTATGAAAGAAAAGTCTGTTATGATTCTTCATGAGACTTGCTCTGTAAGGTTTCAGGTTGTTTATTCTAATAGAACAAGGACATTACATCCCATTAATAATTCTACAATAGGCTGCCTCTGTGGTCTAGAGGTGGTAGAGCGGAAGGGATGGGGGTTGATCTCCAGCCATGTCATACCAAAAGACGTTAAAAGATGGTACTTGTGTTTACCCTGCCTGGTGCTTGTCATTAAGTGGCTAAAACTAGGACTGGTCAGCATGGGGTCAGTATACTGTGTCTTGGAAGGGTATTTATGTTAAACTGAAGCATGGTATCACAGTGGGTTAGCACTATAAAATCAGCATTAGCCTGGCTAGTACAAGCAGCCACACACACATGTGCATGCATGACGCCATATAAGTGCAAAAATCTTGGATTTAAACCGCATTTCACCTTTACAGATAAATCTACCATTAAGATGCAGCCATTTGCCATTTGTCCAACACCTAACCTTGTGAAGGGAATAAATGTCTTACTTTGAAAGCAAAAATAGGAAACAACTTGCAAAAATGTGTATTGTCTTTCATCTTCAAAACGATATTAGAGAAAGACACATACATATTACAGCAATTGAAATATTAAACACTAACCTGAATGTCAGCAATGCAGTTGTCAACTGAAAGGTCAGCAGTGACCTCTGCCATCCCCAGGCATGACCTGGCAGCAAATGACACCTGTATCTCCCGCTCACAGTGCTTCTTCACATCCTCTATCTCAAGACCAGTACGGGTAGGCCACGCTGCAGGCTACAACAGTAATAGGTACTTTAGGCTCATCCATTCTGTACGATTACTATATCTATTTCTCTCTTCAGAGCTTGTTACATTAGACTTTGTTTGAAAGATAATATTAGTAAATTGCCTTGGAACCTACTGGGGATATGTAGTCCACTTCATATTCAAAAATCTCTCTCTCATCTGGATTGACACACTTTGATGGCTCCTCTGCCTCAGAAAACAGTTCTGTTGTGACATCAGTATCTGTGTGGGAATTGTAGCATTAATTATCATTATTTCCTGACACCAATCAACAGTCTGACAAGAGAGAAATAGAAGTATTGACACCTACATCTTTTCCTCCTGGCCATGCCTGTGAGCCTGGGTGGAGCACAGTCCAGGACATACTGGGAGGGTGAGCAGGTGACATTCTCCCCTTTACGGCAGTCACAGTACATGGCCCCAGACACCTCCTCATCCTCAGGACAGAAACCATCAAAGATAGAATCTTCTGAATTTACCCTGAAAGATTAATGTAACACTAGCTCACTAACTGTACACATCAAGTTAACAACTGTGACAAACATTGCAATGAAGCGTAGGGACCTGACAAACTGCATCTGCATGCTAACAAATACCTACTGAACACGTTAGATATTTAGTTTAGTTTGATAAACTGACCTCCAGGCCCTTGAGAAAGTAGCTGGACGCTTGGAACGTCCTTTGAAAATAGTTCCATCTGGCATGAGGAAGTCATTGTTCTTGTTGCCATCATAAGTACCACACAAACCTGAAATGAAAACACAGAGCTTGGCTTAAACAGCATTTTAGATTTGCGCATTATATTGCTTGCAACAAGATTTTTCTCTCCCATGAATTCTGCCAGTCACATCCTCATCAATTGATGCAGGAAAGAAAATATCAAGTTCTGAGTGTCGAGTAAGGTTTTGTCTTTATATTACCAAGACTAGGTCAATGTCATATAACTGTCACCTCATGGAAATTTGCATACTGAAGCCATAAAATTACCTCCTGCTGACACAATAGCTAACCACCAACACGAAATATACAAACGGGCAAAAGAAAAGCCACCAAACAATTTTCTGGTCTAAAACAAAACAGACGTAAAATTTAGTAACAGTTGATGCTTTATTATAAAAAGACAATTATTCAAAAAAGGTATTTGCAATGACAAGATCAAAAACGATGTACCCGGTACTTAAAGTTCTGCAGACACGTTTATCATGCTGGGTGCATTGTCCAGTATTTGATCACACCCGCAAAATTGATGTCGATCTCTTTTAAAGGCCCGTGCTACACATCGGATATGACCCCTCCACCAATGTTGCAGGCCCTAACATGACGTCGAACTGAGTACACGAGTCACCTGACATCCTGATTCGGGTTCCTACGCCATTCTTCCTGCAGGGCAATTTCAGAGGCATCCTTTGTCAATGGTGACTTTTGAGTTTCTGAATCGTGCATCTAAGTTGGTCCCAGAGATGCTCTATGGGCCACAGGTCCGGTGATCTGGCTTGCCACTGTAATAGAGTCACGTTGTTGGTGTCCAGAGAGTCTCTCGAGTGACTCGAGCTGTGTGAGGGAAGGCGTTGTCCTGCTGAAACAGTGTCCTTGGGTGTCGTTGCAGGAAAGCCAGTACCACAGGCCGCAAAACCTCATCAATGTAACGACATGCAGTGAGATTTCCATCGATTTCCGCCCAACTGTTTTTCGCGCTGTTTGGCAAATTTGTTGAAAACTGACGACCATTATTTATTTGGTGGCGTTTCTTTCGCCCCCCCTCAGTCGCCCCCCCATTTGTACTGGGGTATTGATATATACAGTGATACCATCCTTCTCCATTTTACTGGGGTATTGATATATACAGTGATACCTTCCTTCTCCATTCCTACCAAGGCATTGATATATACAGTGATACCATCCTTCTCCATTTTCACTTGCGTACTGATATATACAGTTATACAATTTTCTCCATTTTTACTTGGGTATTGATATATACAGTGATACCATCCTTCTCCATTCCTACCAAGGTATTGATATTTACAGTGATACCATCCTCATCTATTTGTACTGGGGTATTGATATATACAGTGATACCTTCCTTCTCCATTCCTACTAAGTTAATTATATTTACAGTGATACCATCCTTCTCCATTCCTACCAAGGTATTGATATTTACAGTGATACCATCCTTATCCATTTGTACTGGGGTATTGATACATACATTGATACCATCTTTCTCCATTTTCACTTGGGTATTGATACATACATTGATACCTTCCTTCTCTATTCCTACCAAGGTATTGATATTTACAGTGATACCATCCTCATCCATTTGTACTGGGGTATTGATATATACAGTGATACCTTCCTTCTCCATTCCTACCAAGGTATTGATATTTACAGTGATACCATCCTCATCCATTTGTACTGGGGTATTGATATATGATATATACAGTGATACCTTCCTTCTCCATTCCTACCAAGGTATTGATATTTACAGTGATACCATCCTTATCCATTTGTACTGGGGTATTGATACATACATTGATACCTTCCTTCTCCATTCCTACTAAGTTAATTATATTTACAGTGATACCATCCTTCTCCATTTGTACTGGGGTATTGATATATACAGTGATACCTTCCTTCTCCATTCCTACTAAGTTAATTATATTTACAGTGATACCATCCTTCTCCATTTGTACTGGGGTATTGATATATACAGTGACGCCTGCCTTCTCCATTGACAGGCGGTGCTCTGGTAGGATTTCTACTCAATATGCAGGATAAAATTTCACAAACTTGTCAGTCACAACTACAGATGTAGCAGATAATTCAATGATAATACACATAATCACAAGAATAGATGTCATTCAAGAATACTTCTTCTACACTTCAGAATGCAGGTTTCCTCTTACCTTCAGTGTGTTCATAGTCAGCTGGTGATGACCGAATCATTATGTTAAAAAACTTTGACTTTCCCCGTCCCTTGATGACATCCACTGCTGTACCAGTAGGTAAAGTGACCTAGCACAAAGAAATCAATCAGGATCAGGTAACTATCACTTGACATAATATAATTACATCTCATATATCTGATTCTAGAATATTTAATATGCACATACTCTGTATTTCTTGTCACCATTGTGGCGGGTAATTCGAACACCTGGTGTCATCATGCCATTCTTGAAGACTCGAAGCCTCAGTGGGCTTTTCTTGGCAGCACCACACTGATTGACAACAATGACGTCATCATCAATCTTGATAGCAGCCCCACAGTTACAGGAAGCCACTCCACCATTACACTTGTCAAATCTTCCATGAACCTGCAATGTCATCAGCACACTCTTTCAAATCTCTATTGGGCACCCTGGGTAATAAGCCAAGGTAGGAGAGGGGTGCTTTTTGTGAACATGTTTAGGATGGTGCCTAGAATATAGAAGTGAAACTATCCGGCCTTTCAACAATTTGTACTTACCCAAATTATCATGCAGTTTTCAGTTTAAGACCAATATAAACTAGTGCTTTTACAATTTGAGTATAACCACTCTTGAACATTAGGGGTTGACGGTTATTGAAATATGTCATGTACGTTTTAGTTATCATGACGACAAATAATACGCCTTATAAAGGTTTGATACACATATACATAACTTCTATTTACTAACAAAAGAAAAACTATACATGTTATATAATCCAGCAAATCATTGCTTCTTACAGGCTCCTAATGACTGGACAAACGAATGATCAATATATTCAACAAAAGCAAAGCTACTCAATTCATGCCTGTTATCACAGGAGCTTAAAGCCTTACTTAGATTTGAATATTCATCAGTTACACATGTTTCAAGTGAAGAGAGTATATGATATATAGACTCTGTGTTCTGTAAATACTTCTTGTACTCACCTCATAAGGAAGGCTTGTGTGTTTGTACAGGACAAAATCTCCAAGCAGGAAGTTGTCAAATGACCTGTAGACAAAAGCACCATTCTGTTTGCTATAGACTGAAACCATCACGGATGGTTAACATCGACAGTTCATGCAGATATTCTAAAAATACTTGAACATATTAGATTTAGAGGATATCCATTTTATTACAAAAAGTAATATGTATACTGTCTAAAATATTAAAGTATATTGTATCTGATTTGATTTGTGATCCCTTATCTCATTTCTGCTTCTATGATGCACGGGCGGTCGGGTAGCCTAGTGGTTAAAGCGTTCGCTCGTCGCGCTGAAGACCCGGGTTCGATCCCCAACATGAGTACAATGTGTGAAGCCCATTTCTGGTCTGATATTGCAGGAATATTGCTAAAAGCCGGGTAAAACCAAACTCACTCACTCACTCTATGATGCACATGAATAAACATCTTCTTTGGAATTGAACAGTGTTTGCAAAACAGAAGCTGACCCATCTGTGTCTGACCTACCATGTTCCTGTTTCCTACCTAATGTTGTCTCATGCAGTACAACGTAGACCTTAGCCTCTAACTACCCAAATAACAACCACTTCTGGGTGTAAAACAAAGTTATAAGCACTTCTGGTTCTGGATTCCGGATTGATAAAAAAACATGAAAAAACATGCCATACCATAAAATTGATACCATAAAAACAAAGTTATTAGCACTTAAAATTTAAATGGCATCACTTCCAGCTTGAAAAGCATACACTCAGAACACTACAACTTTGAAATAAAAGTCCATATTCCTCTAGCTACCATGATAAGAAAGGCAGTCATAAGCAATTCCATTCTTATGACCTTAGCTGCTAGAAAATTTGAAATTGAAGGCATATGGTTACAAATGTAAATGTACTGTAGAATACTGTAAATATAGTTTGAAGTAAACTGTTCACAAGACTTCAGATGTGTGACTGACCTTGACACATGGCAAGCATAGGTAAAGGGGTTTATGTATGTTAATAACTAAAACATAGTTTGTGTTATGAATTAAAATTAAGTATTTCATGTTTTTCTGATAACTTTGACCTTCGCAAAATTTACCTTTAGCACCATCCAATATGAAAACAATACTAATTGAACTCTTTATACCATGTTTACAATATTTTCTTATTGAAACTATTTATAAGTCATTTCATGGGTTGAAAACCTTCATAGTAACCATAGTAATTAAATCATTATTTTAGAGTCTAGCTATCATAACCGATTGAAAAAATGCTTTAAATTTAACGTCTTGTGACCATGACGTTTTTATGGGGGTGACTCCAATGTTGCCGCAATTGACAAATTCAATTATAAATTTGTAAGTCATTGTGTACAGAAGCTTTTTTAATGCTTAGATCATCACACTGAGTGACCTTAATCTTGACATCTAATCATGTGTCAGAAACATTCCCACAGGTATATAAAAGGTATATCACTAAGGTATTGAGTCTCTAACATCTGTCATAAGTCTGTCATTGCTAAACTATGACTTCAATGTTCATCTCATTCAGATGTTTATTCCCTCAAAGGATACTCACAATCACAGGACTATGTAACAAATAATAATAATAATAAACAAACTCGCAAAAACCTTGCAGAAGAGGCTGTATGCATTGTATGTGACTTTGTTTGTTATTATTAGTTACATGGTCCTGTGATTGTGAGCGTCCTTTGAGGGAATAAACATCTGAATACAGATCTGCTCACAATACAGGCCAGCCTCTGCACTAGCAAGTATTCTAAATAAGGACCTTGCAATATACTGAACAACAAAAGTTCTTGTGACATTGAGTAAGATTTAATGCAAAGTTATGTCTTTTACCAAATCTGAAACAATTTCGGTTTGCAACAGATTTAATTTGCCATACTGACTTCAGAAAATGTGTGATTTCATAAAAAAAACATGAACATGCCAAAATGTCAATTTACAAATCAATAGCGTGTGTCTCCACCTCTGGTTGCAATGCGAGCAACACATCTTCATCTCATGGAATGGACCAGACATCGCACAAAGTCCTGTGGGATATCTGTACCTATCTGCTGGAGCATGTTTCGAAATTCCTGGAGCGTCTGTGGAACACGTGGTTGACGTCGAAGGTGCCGATCAATCTCATCCCACATGTGCTTGATTGGTGAGAGATCAGGGGAGAGAGCTGGCCAATGTCGAACAACATTCACGTTGTTTTGTTGAAGAGAATCCTGAAGTCAAGCAATATGAGGCTGGGCGTTGTCATGTTGAAAGGTAATGCCTGGGCCATGACGACGCAAAAAAGGTAGAACATCAGGGCCGATGATCTCGTGGTGGTAGCGCTGTCCATCGAGATTTCCCTCTACCACTATCAAACGGGTCCTGTCTTGCTGTAATCCCACCCCATACCATAACGCTGCCGCCCCTGAACCAATCTTCCATGACACAATGATTGACGTAACGTTTGTAGTTCATCAATTACCAAGACAGACATGTGCCTGTTAAATCAACCTGTATAAGCATTCTATAACAATGTTCACCTCGACGTCAGTAGACTTGAATCTGTCCATCTCTGTGGCTGAGGTGAAAACGAGACTTGTCAGTGTATAGAACTTGTCCCCACTACATGGCCGTCCAGTGTAGTTGCTGTCTGCACCACTGTAGACGTGCCTGACGGTGGTTTCCTGTCAAAATGGGACGTCTGGCGGGTCTTCTGACGACAATCCCTGCACATCTGAGGCGATGACGTATGGTTTGTGAAGATATTCGTCAAAGGCCAGGGATGCTTCTTGCAGTCACTGTTGCTGGCTGAAACTGATTTCGTAGGTGTGTTGTTCGAATCCAGTTGTCTTGTCAATTATTGGTTACACGTGGCCTGCCACTCCAAGGATGGTCTCTGACTGCATTCGTCTGTTGGCAACGTTGCTATAAACACCAAATGGTGTTTCTGTGGACGTTAAATTGCCTTCAACAACATGTTGACTCAATCCTGCTCCAAGCATACCAATAGCTCGCAGACGCTCATTTTCAGACAGACGTGGCATTTCGTAATGTTGAATAATTGCGTAATTTGGTTGTTTTTCTGAGTGGTTCTTATCAGCAGGATGCTAAACAATGCATGGAATCCCGTTGATGCACATGTTTTTATACCCATTCTTGGGTAGTGAAATGCATGGGACTTGCATAAAAGTCAACTTTTTCTGTTACAGTTGTGTTTTTGTCACTTGATTCCATACATGTACAACAATATTGAACCAAACTTTACTTGTTTGAAAAATACACTAAAATATTGGTGTCACAGGAACTTTTGTTGTTGAGTATATGAGAATTTAATGTGAAGGGCACAGTCATACTGACTTACTTCCTGTCAAATGTCTTGATATGTGGGTCATTGACAGATTCACATAGTTTCACCTCATCCTTGTCTTCAACATGGACCTGTAACAACATGGGTAGAACAGATGACTGATGTGTTCTGACATGCACAACTGTTACCTGACATATCTTTTTCTTATAGCATTGTTCCTTCTTACAAAGTGAGGATGACCAATGAAAAACAAAACATCAACTGATGCCAGGAAAGGTGAGGTGAAATGTGGTTTAATGTCGCGTCCCAGATTATTGCACTTTGGACGTGTGTGTGGCTGTTTGTACTATTCGGGATTGATGCCAATTTATAGTGCTAGCCCTCTGAGATACCATGCCACAGTTTAACATGAATACCCCACTCAGACACAGTATATTGACTCTGTGCCGACCAGTCCCTGCTTTAGCCCCTTAATGCCAAGCGCCAGACAGGGTAACATCAAGTGCCATCTTTTAACGTCTTTTGGTATGCAGCGGCTGGGGATCAAACCCTGGACCTTCCACTCTCTGGGTGGACCCTCTACCACTAGACCACGGAGGTGGTCAATGCAAAGAAAGTGCACATTCAAAAATGAAATATTTTTGCAAACTTTGCCTATGTATGTCATAACAAGATTGTACCTGGATCTCTGATAGCTGTACTGTATAGAAGAACTCTGCCCCACAGGTCACAGTTGCACTGACCAGCAGCTGACCGACAGCGTCTCCATCTCGGACACTGTCCACTACGGCACGGACAGGGAGGAGGAGAGGTTTGTCCCATGTACTGGTCATGATCGTAGCCCCACATCTAGCAGAGCAAACAGCAGGTAGTAGGGACAGTGAGTGTGGAACAAATCAACTCTTCCTCGTCAATATGATATTACACCTTATATGGATATTTACACAACGAATGTGTTTTACACACATAATCATATATGTATCCTACTTATACTGATAGAACATACATATACATGTGCTGCAAGTGTATCATCACAAAGGCGATATCAAATCATGATATCTGAACAACTACTGCCATTGTATTACATGTACTCATTGAAAGGTGAAACTATATTATGATACACATCATAAAATGAAAATGGCATATTTCTATAATTATTTGGTTGTATTTGACATTTGACTAAGGATGTTACATTGCTTAGATAATTTATTAACTTAAAAATTGCAGTAATTATTTCAACTTGGATTTCATCAAGCTTGGATGCTGTCCAGCATATCAATTTGTTTTTGTAATTAAATGCACAATGATCATAAGTTGCTAATACCAGAATGAAGATACTAAGTAATCCTCTGCTGTGTGGTATCAGGAGTCATGAAAATAATGTCAATCAATCCATTGTCAACAACACTTTCTCATAATAAAACTCACTTTGTGTCATCTCCACTGATACTCCCAATAACTGCCTGGACTAGGGTGTTACCATTAGGGCAGGTGGACTGTGCACCAGTTAAGCCATTGAAGAAGGCAGAGGCTGTCACTGTGGTGACGTTCCCTCGCTTGGCAAGAGGGCACAGGAGGTGGGGTGGGACTGCTGTCAGGAGAGTGATGAATGTCTCTGATGATCCCTCCAAAACAGTCAGTTTTGTCTCCTTCACCTTTACATAGAAATAAACAAATGTTAAGAATTTAAAGAATATTACCTCTACTACATTAGTGCCAGCAATCCTGTAATGTCAACACACTATAAAATCTGTACTGATCCATAACCACTTATACTCGTAATACTAATAGTATCACCCTTTCTTAACCTCTGCACATACATGAGCAGCAGGTCTTCAATTATTCCAACATCAGCAACCTAGATGCAGATTATTGGGGAGATGGGTGGGATTGCTCCTGATGTAATATTCTTTAAATTATTAACAATGAAAACTATTGTTTGTTAATTCATACAAACAGAAAACCTCTTATTACACCAGAATACACCCAAGGGATTGATGGGTTCTGACATCCAGTTATACCCTTGACAGTTAACAGTCTAATGCATTGAAAATAGAAGTAACACAAAACTGTGTTATCCATCAAAAATGGGTCTTTTTTCCTTAAATAGAGTATTTTGGGGTACCTAGTTGTTCCAAACAAACCTTTTAAGTTTTTTTACCAGTAATGGGTGGACATAAAAAAACATAAGCTCAAAAGGGCCATTTTCAGAACAAAGCCAAGGACATTTGCAGATGTGGTAAACCTTCCTTGATTGACCATTATGTGTGTTTAATTCCACCAATTGTGATATCATCAATTGATCCCTAGCAGCCTTGGCCCTATGTGACCTTCCAGACCTGTAATTTATGAGCATGATCATTTGCTGTTAAGCTATACATGAACCTTGTAGACAATGTGGTACACAAAATCAACTGCCTTCCAAGGCTGTCACTGCAGGAAGTACCCACTCCCCTTCTTTTCTTCCTGGTAAGGTTGGGGAAGCTACTGTGTGATGGACGTGCCACTGACCACTGGAGATGACTTGTCCAGCTAAGACTGTTTTCGCTAACATCAGACTGGTAGACATGGCCCTGATTTCACGAGCAGTAAAAAGTACTGACGCCGGAGTTGTTAAATTCTTAGTAGCTGTCAACTGTCACTTTGGTAATGTTTTATCGGAAGCACTTGCCAGTCTCTGTCCTAGCTATCTCACTGTGGTGTTGTCTGTGGCCATACTTTGGATAAATGGGTCTTCCACTTGATGGGAAGAAATTCCCTTGGTGTCATAAGACTGTCCATATGAGTAGCCCAATCGAGTTGGAAGCATCACTACACAGTTGGTGAAGGGGTGCTTGAAATGTCCACCAAATGATTCTATCCAGTAACAGGGAAAGATACCACAATGTCCTACCAGTGGACACATATTCCTCGGCTGACAGGAAGTCATCAATATATCCATGGAAACGCACTAGTTGAATGTGAGCAAGACTCAGGATCAGTGCTGTAATCCGAGTGAAAAGCCAAGCTGTGATCAATTTCCTGAACAGAAGTACCAGGAATCAGCAATGGCTACTGTTGACTGAGAATCAGAGATATTCGCTCATGTAGGTATGCATCCTGGAGATTGAGGCTTATCATCCAATTCCAAGTCCTGAAAAAAGTGAAAAGTTTGTGTACTGATTGCTTTGTGAATTTCAGTTGGGATAACAGATACTCCTTGCTGAGAACTTTCAGATCAGGGATCATGAGCATATTGTAGTGGGGTTTTTTTTGGGTGCAAGAAAGATTGGAAGCCGTGGCTGTGGTCCATATCCTCCAACCGTGTATGGCACACTTGTCCCATAGCATCTGATTGACCTACCAGATAGAAGCAATTGTGGAGCTTGAATATAATTGAATGATGTGATGTGATTCCAATTCACAGCAAACAGCACCAATCGTCACAACACTGGTGGTGGTCATATGGTCATAGACATAGCCAGGGCCCCGTTCCACAAAGCAATCTTAGCGCCAAGTTGATCGTAACTTCCATACTTTAACATAGACTTCTGACTGTTATAGCTCTAAGATCGCTTTGTGGAACAGTGCCCAAGTCTATAGAGTTGATAAAAATTATAGGGGTGCCTGACAGTTACCAGTAGTAGTGGCAATCCCCTCTACGGACAATTGTTTGCTTGCAGGATGGTACACACTTCTTTAGCCAGGAAGGACAAGCCCCAGGTACTGCTTTAACTGCTGGATCTGAAGATGTCCTTCTGCTCTGGATATGAGACTGGGTTAGTAGGACTGATCTTGGCACTGTGCATCATTTGGGTCACAGGTGATATATGTAGATCCAAACCCGTAAGCTTTCAGCCCTGGATCCCAATCTTAGAATTATTTGTTGATAGCTGGCATACATGCATTGCATTGCAGCACAGCCTCCAGTCCTCAACCTTACTGGATAAACAGGTGAACGGATCGACGGTCAGGATCTGAACTAACCATGATACCCACACTCCATAAGGATCTGTTGACTGTGACAATCACCATAAGAGGTCTTGAGGAAGTGGTAAGGTGACTTGATACTTGCCCATTACATTGTCACATGGCCAGGGAAGCTTTCTCAGATGCTGGGGTTTCCTCCGTTCTGTCTGGCTTATCACTTTTGAAGTTTGCTTGGAAGTTTTGGGAACACTTTCAAGCATGGATCTGAAGGTCAAATTCTGTTGCAGACCCAAACAAGTGATGAAGAAACCTTTCATGGTCGAACCGAGACTGTTGTCCCAAACAACCTGTCCACCTGACTGTAGTTCATATCCTCATTGAGGTAGAACCGAGTTCCCTGCATCCCAGGAGAACTTTCTCAGCCTGCTGGGGAAGGTGGTAGTCATCTCCAAGGTAATGTCCAGGAGCTTGTCCAGCCTGCTTGTCTGCTCTCCAGGTGGTTCTTCCAAAGACTGAGGGACAGTTGAGAAGTGGCATCTGTTTGGGGTGGAGATAATCATCCACTTACATCTGGACTTTCTCCAATATTTGGTAAATATAATCCCGAAATACCTTAAAAGGCCTTTTTTTGGAAAAATACTAAGGACATATATATGCAAATATGTGATAAACTTCCATGGAACTATCAATATATGGAATCTCATTTACTGAATTAAGCATATTCAATGTTACTGACTGAATGTAACATTGTAAGACTCAACTGTGATAGAGGAGCACATGTAAGCAAGGATAATATCCTACCTAAATATTATCCCGGGGGAAGTTGTACTCTAGAGTATATTATCTATAGGATCCAACACACTAGAGTATATTATCTATAGGATTAAACACACTGGTATGGTACTTATTGTAACAGTATGGATAATCTATCAGAACGTATTACCAGAGAGGAGATTGAGAAATTAATCAAGTCACTTAAAATGGGCAAATCCCCGGGTATTGATGGTATACCACCCAAATTTTTTAAACACGCTAATTCAATTTTACCATATTTAGAAATATTATACAATGCTATACTCACACGCAAAAAAAAACAAGTCGAGTATGCAGTATACATGTTATTTATTTTCAACAGTAAAGACAAGAAATACTAATAGGGCAAGATTGACAAAAATTTGACTGAAGACAGTTTAATGGATTAAAAGGCAGATGACATAATTGTTTTTTTCAAATGTTAAGGGCTTACACAGTTTCGGGTCAATACCCAAAATGTCAGTCAATACCTGTTGTGACCACCATTAGCATTGATCACTGCCTCACATCTCCTTTACATTGAGTGGATCAAACGATTTGTGAGGGCCCTAGAGATCCTCCTGCACACATCCAGACCAGCTGTGCGTAGTTCATCGGCAGTTATAGGGACTGGGCGCACATTGTGCAGACACCTTTGAACCTCATCCCACAAGTGTTCGATTGGGTTCAGATCAGGGCTGAGGGCTGGCCACGGTAGAACAGGGATGTTGTGTTGTTGCAGAAAGGCAATGGTAGCTCTGGCAACATGGGGACGAGCGTTGTCCTGCTGGAAAATGTGTTGTTGATGTTGTGCAAAAAATCGAAAAACGTGGGGTCTGATCACTTGGTCGATATACCGCTGTTGGAACGGAGATGTCGGATCACAGTGTCCCGGCTAATGTGTCGATTATGTGTTCCTATGGTCTGTCAAGCACTTTCACTTGCAGTTAGGAACGGATGTCGCTGGTGTTGACGGGTAATCTGCCGATCTTGTCAAGGTGTGGTGACCCTAGGACGACCGTTCCGAGGAAGGTCATCTGTGGTCTGTGTAGCATTGTATCGATGCAGGAGACGGTAAATTGTGGTTATGTTAACGTTGAAATGATGGGCAACATTTTGGACAGACTCTCCAGCTTCCAAACGTCCGATAGCCTGGTTTCTCTGAATTTGAGTTAGGCGTGGCATTGTTGACCAAGGAGTGGTAGGTCCAAGAATTGGCAACAGTTTTATACCCACTACAGTTTGTGACAGTTCGTGCATTTTCGATTTCGCGAGAAATGGGTGCATGATACCCACATATTCATTGAAATAGTGCGTTTTGGAGATTCGTTTTTTATGTTTCGTTTTTACTGGGGGTTTCCAAAATGCAACCAAAAATATTGATAACACCATCAGGCTTCACTACATGCTAAAACTCGTATCAATTTATGGTTTCGTGTTTCTTACCTATTTGCATAAAACCACTTGCGTTTCTTTCGCGTGTGAGTATATATTGGATAGCGGTGTTTTTCCTGATAGTGAGAATGTCGGCATGATTATCCCATTGTATAAAAAAGGGGATGTTTATGATCCAAATAATTACCGGGGTATTTTTTGGCTAAATGTAATGCGTGAAATATTCACAACTATCCTTGAATCCAGAATAAGAATATGGCTACAGGCTCATAAAGTATTACATGAATGTCAAGCAGGTTTTAGACATGACTATTCTACAATTGATCACGTATTTGTCCTACAATCTTTATGTCAAAAGTATTTGAGAAAACCAAAACACAGATTCTATGCAGCTTTCATAGATTTTTGTAAAGCATTTGACTTTGTTGACAGAAATAAGCTATTGTATGTACTTCTTAGGAAAGGTGTACGTGGGAAAATGTTTAGAATTCTAAAAGATATGTATGACAAGGTCTCAGCTTGTTTTAGAAGCGGACATTCGAAAACTGAAATATTTTCAACATCATGTGGAGTACGCCAGGGATGTATGTTTTATTTATATTGTTTTATAAATGAGCTTGCAGATGAAATGAAGAAATGTGGATTGAGAGGTGTTTTGGTCAGAGATGGACTAAACGATATCATACTCCTTTTATTTGCAGGTGAGGTAACATTGATTGATGACGCTGTAATAGGCCTACAAAGAAAACTTATTGTGTTAGAATGTTATTGTAATAAATGGGGCCTAGAAGTTAACCTCATGTATTATTGTTTTCAGAAATGGCGGATACCTAAGAAATACAGAAAAATGGACTTATGATGGCAAACATATGAAAGTAGTATCCCACTATAAATATGTAGGTATTGTCTTCACATCCAGATTAATTTGGTCAAAAGTGTGTGAAACATTAGCACTACAAGCCAGAAAGGCCTGATTACTATTATTACCTAATTAAAGGATTATCTAAACATTTCTCTAAAGGTAGCATCTACAATATTTGACAGTAAAATAGCTTCCATATTGTTATATAGTTCGGAAATTTGGGGTTACATTTCTCATGCAAATATTGAAAAAAATACTTTTTACATTAAATGATATTTATGTGTTAATTAGTCGTTGTATAAAGTATTGGTGCAGGCTGTTGTATATGGATAGTTGTCGATACCCAAAAGCATGTCATGACATGTTGAAATCCCAGATGAAAACGGCAGCCACAACTGGGTAACGCATGTTCGTTTGCTGCTATTAGAAACCGGCTTTACGTATGTTTAGATCGCACAGGAGTGTGGCAGCATATCAAATTTTATACAATGTCTTAAGCAAAGATATAAAGACATAGAGATTCAGAATTGGCATGCTAAAATTATTTCTTCATTTCTAAACCATTATTCACCAGCCAGCACGAGATCTCAGATCAGCACATAAACTCCAGTTTAGTGTCCCTATGGTCTCACTCAAAGCATTTGGCAACAGAACTTTTGCTCACACTGCATCTGTGTTCTGGAATTCCCTTCCAGTGGAAATTAGGCAATCTCCAACTCTGGACACTTTCAAGACAAAACTAAAGACTTATCTCTTTAGATGTGTCTATGACCCTGTGTGAGATGCTATGAGCGACTACGTAGACGGAAATGGCGCTGAAGAAATGGACTTTATTATTATTATTATTATTATTATTCTACATATAGGTCTGTACTCGAACCAGAGAAATATATTATGGAGTTATGTCCAAACAAGGATCTTATCCACATATTATTTAAATTCTGATGTTTGAGCCATAAGTTGGGTATTCAACACTTTCGTTGCAATGACAAAGTCAATACTGATTTACTTAAGTGCAAGAAATGTAATCATAATATAATTGAAGATGAATACACTTTCCTTTTAGTTTGTCCAATTTATATGGAAAACAGAAAGCTCTACATCCCAAGCTACTATTACCAGTATCCATCACGAGCAAAATTTAATCAACTAGTAGCAACAAAAAATGTTAAGCTAATTATAAATATTGCTATATATTTGAAAAGAAATCTGCCTGTATAATGTATCATAAATATTGTATTGAGATAGTATAACAGTTGTCCTGTACTCTTGGCCATGCAGCCTTTGATACCGAATAGATTTCTGCTACTTCTGCTGCTTCTGCTGCTTCTGCTTCTATACATTCACTACATATAAATATACTCACTATCTATATATATACTCACTACATATATATATACACTTACAACATATAAATACACTCAATACCAATATAATATAAACTCACTACATATATACTGAACAACAAAAGTTCCTGTGACATTGAATAAGATTTAATGCAAAATTATGTTTTTTACCAAATCTGAAACAATTTCGGTTTCTAACAGATAAAAGACTCCTGTAAGTGTTCGAATGGTTTAATTTGCCATACTGACTTCAGAAAATGTGTGATTTCATTAAAAAACATGAACATGCCAAAATGTCAATTTACAAATCAATAGCGTGTGTGTCCATCTCTGGCTGTGACGCAAGCAACACATCTTCGTCTCATGGAATGGACCAGACATCGCACAAAGTCCTGTGGGATATCTGTCCATATCTGTTGGAGCATGTTTCGAAGTGCCTGGAGTGTCTGTGGAACACGTGGTTGACGTCGAAGGTGCCGATCAATCTTATCCCACATGTGCTTGATTGGTGAGATCAGGGGAGTGAGCCGGCCAGGGGATGACATTCACATTGTTTTGTTGAAGAGAATACTGAACAAGTCGAGCAATATGAGGCTGGGCGTTGTCATGTTGAAAGGTAATGCCTGGACCATGACGACACAAAAACAAGGCCGATGATCTCGTCGCGGTAGCGCTGTCCATTGAGATTTCCCTCTACCACCATCAAACAGGTCCTCTGTCTTGCTGTAGTCCCACCCTATACCATAACGCTGCCGCCCCGAACCGATCTTCTTCCATAGCACAATGATTGAAGTAACGTTTACCTCAACGTCGGTACACTTGAATCCATCCATCGCTGTGGCCAAGGTGAAAATGAGACTCGTCAGTGAATAGAACTTGTCCCCGCTGCATGGCCGTCCAGCGTAGACGCTGTCTGCACCACTGTAGACATGCTTGATGGTGGTTTCCTGTCAAAATGGGACGTCTGGCGGGTCTTCTGGCGACAATCCCTGCACGTCTAAGGCGATGACGTACGGTTTGTGAAGATATTCGTCGAAGACCAGGGATGCTTCTTGCAGTCACTGTTCATGGCTGGAATCGATTTCATAGGTGTGTTGTGCGAATCCAGTTGTCTTGTCGATTATTGGTCACGAGTGGCCTGCCACTCCGAGGATAGTCTCAGACTGCATTTGTCTGTTGCTAACGTTGCCATAAACACCAAATGTTGTTTCTGTGGATGTTAAATTGTCTTGCAACATCATGTTGACTCAATCCTGCTTCAAGCATACCAATGGCTCACAGATGCTCATTTTTGGACAGGCGTGGCATTTCGTAATGTTGAATAATAGCGTAATTTTGGTTTTTTTCTGAGTGGTTCTTGTCAGCACGATGCTAAACAATATATATGGAATCCCATTAACGCACATGTTTTTATGCCCATTCTTGGGTAGTAAAATGCATGGGGCTTGCATCAAAGTCAACTTTTGCAAGGAATGCATGCTTTTCTGTAGCAGTTGCGTTTTTGTCACTTGATTCCATACATGTACTACAACATTGAAAACCAAACTTTACTTGTTTGAAAAATACACTAAAATATTTGTGTCACAGGAATTTTTGCTGTTGAGTATAAATACACTCAATACCTATATAGACATTCACTACATATAAATATACTCACTACCTATATATACACTTACTACATATATATACTTACTACATATAAATATACTCACTACCTATATATATACTTACAACATATATATATACTTACTACATATAAATATACTCACTACCTATATATACACTCACCTCACTATCTATAAATATACTCACTACCTATATATACATTCACTACCTATATATACACTCACTAATATATATATACACACTACCTATATATAAACTCACTACATATAACATATATATTTCTTGCAGGTCGGCATTAAAACTCAAACAGTAACTGAAAGTTTGAAAGCTATTCACAAAATATTAATATTTGTCAAATTATAGTCTTCGCACTTTTTTGCTCTTCCTCTTCATAATAACATGGGCATCAAATAACTGAATGATGACGGAATGTTCAGACAGGTAGGTATACAGTACTTCACATGAACCCAATGTTGACAGGCCAAACGCCTGAATTGTCTAGTCAGCAGCTTTGATGACGTCACACCTCTCGTTATAATGCGACAGATCAATATAAAATGCAGCTGTTCAAAAATAGGTGTTGTACGAAAATAGGGTACTCGACTATATATACGTTTTACCTCCATTTACACACTCACCACATACATATACTCATTCACTCTCTATACACAATCACAACCTACATACTCTCATAACCTTGTGGTAAACAACTAAAACCTACATGAAGTCCGAGTGTAATGATGTTGCTCCTCTGTCTTGGGCCTTCAGTTTGATTACAATCATAGGAATAACACACTGATACTTGACACTCAATCTGAAAAAACAAAACAAAATCCAATGAAGAGAACTAAACAAAATGCTGTTCATTCCTGTCATGTAACTCACCCTTTTCTGACACACTATTACACAAAATATTGCTTTTGATAGCAAGACTAAAAAGTCAGCGATATCTCCAAAATATCCACGAGAGCTCTGTAAATACATAATCTTGATTTTCAGTGAAAACAGTAATTATTTGTCCTAATCACCCTGATTAATTTGCATGGTTTCATAAGGGAAATCTCAAACCAAATTGAGCACAAACCAACCCAAGGCCTGCCAACATACCTCAACATCCCACCCACCCCTGACCTGCCCACAAACATCAACATCACACCCACCCCTGACCTGCCCACATACCTCAACATCCCACCCACCCCTGACCTGCCCACATACCTCAACATCCCACCCACCCCTGACCTGCCCACAAACATCAACATCCCACCCACCCCTGACCTGCCCACAAACATCAACATCCCACCCACCCCTGACCTGCCCACATACCTCAACATCCCACCCACCCCTGACCTGCCCACAAACATCAACATCAGACCCACCCCTGACCTGCCCACATACCTCAACATCACACCCACCCCTGACCTGCCCACATACCTCAACATCCCACCCACCCCTGACCTGCCCACATACCTCAACATCCCACCCACCCCTGACCTGCCCACAAACCTCAACATCACACCCACCCCTGACCTGCCCACATACCTCAACATCACACCCACCCCTGACCTGCCCACAAACCTCAACATCCCACCCACCCCTGACTTGCCCACAAACATCAACCTCACACCCACCCCTGACCTGCCCACAAACATCAACCTCACACCCACCCCTGACCTGCCCACAAACATCAACCTCACACCCACCCCTGACCTGCCCACAAACATCAACCTCACACCCACCCATGACCTGCCCAAATACATTCACATCAAACCCAGCTGTGACCTGCCTACATACCTACATATGACCTGCCCACACACATCAACCTCACACCCACCCATGACCTGCCCACAAACATCAACCTCACACCCACCCCTGACCTGCCCACAAACATCAACCTCACACCCACCCATGACCTGGCCAAATACATCAACCTCACACCCACCCCTGACCTGCCCAAATACATCAACCTCACACCCACCCCTGACCTGCCCACAAACATCAACCTCACACCCACTCCTGACCTGCCCACAAACATCAACCTCACACCCACCCCTGACCTGCCCACAAACATCAACCTCACACCCACCCATGACCTGGCCAAATACATCAACCTCACACCCACCCCTGACCTGCCCACAAACATCAACCTCACACCCACCCCTGACCTGCCCAAATACATTCACATCAAACCCAGCTATGACCTGCCCACATACCTACATATGACCTGCCCACAAACATCAACCTCACACTCAACTATGACCTGCCCATGTACCTGAACACCATATGCCCATTCCATGTACTGTTCCTCACTGAACACTCCATAAGACACATCATCTTCTATGTTTTCAGTAGCAACAGCTGATCCATTCACGACCCACTGTACACGATACGCCGAATCACCTCTCAGAAGGCGTAGGAAGCTGCACTTGAAAATGGCAGTGTCATTCACATCAGATACACTCAGCACTGGCGATTTTTCTAGCGATAGCAGGTCTGTAATATTAACCATGAAAGAAATATGAACCATACGAAATTATCATAAAATGAAAATATGTTGTGAAATATATTTATATACTCACTGAGTATAAAAACATAAAAACATGTAGAGAAGTATGTACGTTAAGAAGAGATGTTTCCAATGTGTACCACTTAGTGACAAAACTATCAATCAGTCAAGCGTTACCACAGAATGTTTTTATTCTTATCACGATATTCACGTGATTTCCAAACTTTACAAGCTAATCCTACACAAGACAAATGGTGCATCTCGAGTCATGGATCTATGACTTCACATGTGATGGGTCGGTTCACACAACATAAAAGTATGTTCGTATATGCATCAAACCAATCTAATATCTCTTGAATATGAGTAATTTTTTATATATTAACCAACATGTATGGTATTTGCGTTTCTTTTGTCGGTGAGTATATTTCTATTTTTCATACTAAAATGTGGGCTCACCTGTGACAACATCCAAAACATCAAGCACAAATATTGGAGCTGCATAGATTTCAAATCCACCAAAAGTGATATTTCCATAGCACCCATGACCATCTTCAAGAGGACCACCAATTTTCAGAGCACTCTTTTTCTCTCCAAGTACACTACGTCTGTAGAATGTTTTAGTTTTGTAAGACTTGCCACCAACATTAACATCAATGCCATAGGCTGCTGAAAAGCTGAACCGATATGTGTAGAACACGTTGAGTTGTGGGCGTGGCACTGAGACCACCCATTGCTTGTCTGGTGTGCTGACTGTGAAGTAAACATATCGGCGCTGGTAATACACTGCCACACCAGTGGAATCGGGTTGGTCTCCACCAGTCGTCAGGACATACATGTTCTCACAAAATGATCTGTACTGAACATCAAACTTGGTAGTGAAGCCAATAGAACATTCTCCCGGGGCAGATAACATGGAGTATTTAGTTAAGTTATAGTCAGGGAGAGAGATAGAAGCCTCATTCAACTCAACAGCCATTCCCCCACCATGTCCATCAACCAGTGACGGTGTGCCTGTCTCAGCAAAATCAACCAGTGACTCAAACTGGTACCTTGCTACCGTAACACTCTCTCCTGAAACACAAGGGAGACACATATATTTTAAAAGTTATTCTTGTTTGCATAAATTATGATTATTACTCAATGTTGAATTTTCAAGGTTTTCTTTTACTATCAGTTTAAACAATAAAGCATGTGTTACTCGTTAGTTTGGTCCAGCCTGTGCTGTTGTCAGTGGACTGGCAGTATCGGGTTGGGTCGTCACTGAACACAGCACCACACTCATGACACACTCCATCGATGTTGCATATGTCTGTCTGGAAATTGAAACACAAAAATCAAAACCAAGTGATTACAATTAAAGTCTTACATCATGCAAAAATGTTCTCTCATGTCCCAACAAGATCCGTTGAATTTTCCACTGCACATAATCCATTGTGATCCATTTGATGCATTATGTTTGTTATTCACATATTTCCGACATGGCAAATACAATATAAGTTTCAAACAACGCCGACATGGCACATCTATTCACAACCAGTCCCGACCTGGGAACTAACCATTTAGCATTGGTCTAGCTTGAAAAGACAACTTGCCATGATACATTTACATAACATTACCCTTTACTTGGCTGTGAGCTTATCAGGTCTTAAATATATACAACTGGTGAATACTGAGTCAGTGTTAATCACTAGCAATCTCTACAGACCTGTGATGTAAAACAAGATAAATATACTCTTCATGAAAAGCATATACATGTATAATGGATTCCCATAACAACTATATTCATACTTGAAATAATGAATAAATGTCCTCATGTATTCAACGACAGACTAAATTGCTTGCTGATTGGAACATTCTGTCAAATGCTATCCAACACAGGTTTCATCCACTCACCCTCGTCACACAGCTCCCTGCAGTGTAACTTTCGCAGTTGGAGTTGATCACAACATAAGTGACTGGTTCGCTGAAAAGCTTTCCGTCGTTGCTGATGGTGATATTGGCACTGGATGTTTTGTTCAGGCGACACGCTACAAGTTCATTGCTGATGTACACTGCAGGCACTGTATAAGTACCATTGCCATCCGAAGAACAGTCCAGCTGGAAGACCATGTCACATACATGCCAATAATTTTGTTTGTTTATTTGTTGTTTAAAGCAGCACACAGCAATATTCCAGCTATATGACAGCGGTCTGGAAATAATCAAGTCTGAATCAGACAATCCAGTGATTGACATCAAGAGCATCGGTCCACGCAATTGGGATACGATGACATGCATCAACAGGGTCAACGAGCCTGACCACCCAATCCCATTAGTCACCTCTTAAATAGCTTATGACAAGCATAGTCACCTTTCACGGCAAGCATGGGTTGCTGAAGACCAATTCTACCCCGGATTTTCATGGGTCAGATGTCAATGGCAACACATAGATACAATAACACCATACATTTTACTGCTGCTTTGAAGATAACTTACAGTTAGTTACAATGTACTTCTTGTCTATATGCAGAGTATATACACAGTGCAAGGAGGCCAGTTGCAGCTTCAAAATCAGGCTTTGTTTCCAACTGATGTTCCTACCTGTAATTCTTTAATGTTGCACACAAGAGTGTCTATATCAGCAAAGTTTTCTCCAACAAGTGTGATGTAGTTGCAGTCCTCCATAATCTGTGAGTCGCAAATGTGTCCTTGTATTTCATCAACAGATGGAGGTTGTGTTCCATTGATGGAGCAGTCTTCACCAAGCCAGTTATCATAGCACTGGCACTCACCTGCATAAGTAAAATAATCACCAATCTCACTAAGGCCTGTGAAGCTCTCAATGCTACAGTCAAATCCAGTCGACAAGCACATAGTCAAAAGACACCCCCAAATGCAACTAAAAATTAACTGCAAACAAGTAGGCTTTGTGTATGATTTAAGTTACTTTACATTAATGCTCAGCTGACAAAATCTAAAATCTTTCACAAATATAACGATTTAAAAAGGTTCCAAACATGAAACACAAACCACCTTCAATAACGTAATTCAGATAAGTTCAAGAAAATTTAAAAATTTTATGCTTGCTTTGATCTTAACCTTGGTATGATTGATTCTATCAGGAATAACTGTGTGAAATATTTCTTTAATTGGCCCTTGTTTAATGAAGCATTGACTGTTTGAAATCGTCCACCCTCTTAACAACACCTTATGCTAAAACAATTCAGCAGGCCAAAGGTTAAGAAATGAATAGAATTTGGGAGACTTTTATTTCCTCAAGAAAGTTTCCATATCCATATTTGACATACCTTGTGTACAGTTGCCATTGTCACTGCAGCTGTTGATACAGATGATGCTCTCCACCTCTGGGATGGGCACCAACTGGCCTCCCACCTCAACCATCAGTTCTATCCGGGTTGTGATTTCTGTCTGGCACTGAGCAATCAAGTTACTAAGGGCTGTCACTTGCCACTGTGTGTCCCCTGTGATCTGAATTGGGAGAAAAAAACAGCTTCATAATGCCACACAACTCCAGCTATATATACTGAACAAAATAGTAAGAGATCATTAATATTTTGGGGGATAATCTATTATAGCGAAGACTGACTTTCTTTATATTTGTATGGTATATAAAAATATTTCATGATCCCTAAATTGTTTTGTTTCAGTATAGTTTAATAAACCTTTTATTTCCATGAAATGAAAACCTGGATTGGTCAACAGGCATAATGCCTATTTGACGACCTCTCCAGTACACATGTGATTTGATACAATTTTCAGAACATCATACCAAAGATAATTAATGTAAATCTTGAAACTAATGCGGACATGAATTAAATGTGAAAAATGCAAGTGATCTTTCTTCGCGTAAATGAAACTTCGCTTTTATGTCTCCAAAATGACTATCAACAATAAGACGGCCTCACTGCATATTTTGGATAGCGGAAATACCAACTAGAATATAAACACAAACACATTTGTTTTAGCAGTAGTTGTAATACGGTAAGTATATAACCATGTCGTTCAAAGAATAGGAATTACACACTAGGCATCGGGTTAGCTATTACTGCTGGAGTCAAGAGTTCTTCCCGCTCGTGTCAAACTAGGCATCATTGGCCACTCAGGTCATTTACCAATCAGTATTGCCTTTGAACATCCTTAATGCCAGTCAGCAGAATAAACATATAAACTGTGTGTTTGTTTTTTTACATAAACACTATTTATTGGTTTTACAGAAATGCTTTACTCAATGCCAATAAGTAGTGCTTTTTGCTGCTGGATTGGATTAAGATAAGGTTGGATTAAGGTAAGGATATGGATCATTCCACTGGGGATGGGGATGGGGATGGGGACGGGGGAATTCGCATTGATTTTGAGTCACGTTTTTGGCAAGAGGTCAGCAGTGATATTAATTTGGCAACGCATTATTTTTTAAAGATTTACATTTTAAAATTTACAGTACTAGTACTACACAGCTTAACTAAGGTAGTAAAACATGAATAATACACAATGTAATCAGGTTTTTTCATAAACATGTAACATTTATAAGCTACTAAAGCAATTTGTTTGTGTAAAATAGTCAAGGACAGATTCAATAATCATTAAATATAATGCATCTGGCAAATCAAAGTTACCAAACAGTATAGTCGTTATACCATATCCGTAGAAAGAACAGCTGGATCTGACATGACTGACATCTGAATGCTGCCAAAGATAATGAAGACTGTCTTCCTAGTAAAGGCCACAAGTATTCAGGTCATTAGTTCCCTATTTTTCTTGGCAATGTTTGTAAACATCCCTTCTCTCTGAATTGAACACATTTGCAATTCAATTTTGAGAAACATTTAGTGGTGAAAGCAGAAATAAATAACAATTCAGGTTGCCTCTGTAATGAAGTGACTGGAGTTTGTCTGAGGTTGTCTGAGGTTGTCTGAGGTTGTATTGAGGAACACTGCTGCTGAGAGGTGTCCCACATTGAGGAGAATCTTACCTGAATATCCTCCATGCAAAATTCTACTGTCTGGTTGAAGTCGATGTCAATCAAGGGGATATTTTGGCAGCGGACAGCTAACTTCGAAGATAGGATGTGTGAGGAGCATATCTCAAATGCCTCAGTCTCATTTATACCATTGGCTGTTGGCCACGTAAGTTCCTACAAAACAAACATTCAGTTTACACAAATTCAAATGACAGAGACTGCATATATCATGGTGCAGATATCTCCAATCTTAATATTCACTTTATTTAAATGAAGAGGCAAATACAGCCATCAATATATCCAGTCAACACTATTCAATATGTGTGCATATTTTTTAACAAATTGCTGATACATCAACTACATATTGTCTTCATCAACCTCTAATTCATAAAGTCAAAATACATTTTGTCATGTGAAGCCAAGAAGCAAACATAGATGACAATATCTGTTTGTGAAAGGCAAAGAAGTCGTACCGGTTGTTCATAGTCGAGGTCAAACTCAAAAGTGATGTTGACAGCTCCCTTTTGGGCACATTTGAGAGGGGTCTGCGACTGAGTGATGAAGTACTCCGTCACATCCTCACCTGGGCCACACAAACAGTGCGAGACATACCCTTAGTCACAACTCAAGACCAACACAATTCAATTCAGCAATTCATTATCTCATAGAGCTATTATCTTGAATATTTGAAAAATCATATTAATAAAAGTGTAAACACATAAATCCAAACCTAAATATCACTTTCCATTCAACAAAACAGCATGAATGTTAATAACGATAGGTACATTTTTTATGGTTATAACCTATGTCATTCCATGAAACCATTCACACACATTCACCTGTCAGATGTTGAGAGTATGATCACAAGTGACTATAAGGTTCTTTATTGGATGACTTTTAATTATTACATGTAAAATTTATTCATGGATGGATGGAATACATTTTGTTCACATATAATTCGAGGACTTTGGGATCCTACCAGGCAACATATGCCTGAGTTTGATGAGTTACTGACCTCGACTAATCTTCCTGCTCTTCTTGCTGTGCACCCCACATGTGAACACATCCCTGCCCGCCCCACACACTGGACTCTGACCCTCCACACAGTCACAGTACACAGGCAGAGGAGCACCATCACCATCACCAGCCTCTGCACAGTAGCCATCATACAGAGAGTCCGTACTGGTGGGGAAAGCAGCAGGGTTAGTAGAAGTGAACAACTGGATGTGACAAAATAATATCAAACAATAGTTGTCATTGTTAATAATTCGAAGAATACTAAGTACCGGTACCTCTGTAACATTTATGCCAGAAATCCTGTATTTTGGCTGTCATCAAACTATAAAATGTTCACTGTCGACTATTCCTAACCAGTTGAGATACTAATACTAGCTGCACAGCGAGGAAGTCTTCACATTTTCCAACATCAGCATTCTATATGCAGAATATTTTACTTTTGATGAAATAGAGGTTTTATTCTTTGAATTATAAGAAACTATTTTCTGATAATTCTCAAGAATACATATCCTCCATCACATCAATGCTAGAATGTCCCAAAGGAATCGATGGGTTCTGACATCTAATAATACCATAGATAGTAAACGATCTACGGTATGTAAAAAGAAAATGAACTCAAACTCCATGATTCCCATCATAATTGGGTCTTTTCCCTAACTCTAGTATTTTTTGGGTACCTTCCTGTTCCAAACAATTATTCAAGTTGTTCCGACAAATATTTGGTGGACATGATCCTGATATCACTTAAAAGTCCCATTTTCAGAATATTTCCAGGTACATATGCAAATATGTGGTAAATTTCCATAGAACAACTGTTATGTAACACTTTCTTATACCCCATTCACATGCACCTCTATGCACATTTGTGTATATGTGCTTACATGTGTAGAAATACATGCGTGAGTATACTTGTCATGTGAACGCGTTTACTCATGTGTGTATATTTACACCAGGAGCAAATTTGCATCATGTCTGGAGCAGGTGCAAATGTATATGTAAATTTGCACTGTGTGTATATGTTGCAATGTGAATGTTTATGTCAACGTAAGAGGATCTAATTAATATCTGTTCTTTTGTCAACACCAAACAAATTGTCAACAGTTGCCAACTTTTATGCCTCTATACATTGTTGAGCTGACAATGCTTTCTTTTGGTTTCAAGGAGTCAAAACTTTGTGTCCAAATTAAATCAAACACGTTGCTTCACGTGAACATTTTCGGTGAAGTTACTTTTTTCTCATTCAACTTTGATTGGAAAACAACCTGTTTTGTGTTGAAAGTCAAATGTCTGCCTTACACAATTAACATACTTTATTTATACACCTAAAATGCTTTTCATGTGAACGCATAGTATGGCCGGCCATTCGGTTAAAAAATACAAAGTTTAAAAAAAGGACAAAAGTACACAATAAAGGTCAAATATTATGAATAAAGAACTAAATGTTACTAATAAAAGTCAAAATAGAAAACAATGAGACGCAAAGTTGAAATAAAAGTCCAAAGTACACAATATTAATAGTCAAATGTTACGAAAAGACATAAGAAAAGAAAGAACAATGTGTACGAAAGAACGTCAGTGAGCACGAAAGGAAGTTTACAATAAAGAACATCAGTGAGCATGAAAGGACGTTGACAATAAAGAAAGCCAGATGGCGCTACAATTTGTAAAACATTCCGAGTTTAATCGGCTTGTTCCGCCGTGTATACGATAACTGAATGCATGCCGAGGTGCACAATGTATTTCACCAATCCTCGTGCACTCACTGTCTGACCACACACACACACACACACACACACACACACACACACACACACACACACACACACACACACACACACACACACACACACAGGACACAGGACACATTGGAAGCATCAGTCAACAGGTGGTGTATGGGAGCTGGAAATTCAAGAGGAATGCCCACTATGACGTTCTCCCAGTATGTCCAACAAATGAGACGAAAGACACAAGGCACAAGGATGTCCATTGTTGATGACCACACAGAGTTCATCGAAGCTGAGATGGGATGAAAGTGAAGTCTAGAGACATCAGTTTTCTGACTGGTGATGTCCACCAGAGAAGAGAGTGGTTGGGCTGACCTGCTACATTGGTGACCATCTGCAGCATCTCATGATAAAGATCCTCAGGTGGACAAAGCATTCCTCTGTGAAGCAGGTAGCTGTTGGATCAGGACAAATCTAGCTTTTGTCCTGACCGGCATACTTTATACAGGAAGTCAATGATATATCCATGGATATGCACTAGTTGGATAAGAGCAAAACTGATGATCGGTGCTCTAATTTGGGTGAAAAGCCAAGGTGCAATGGACAAACCAAACAAAAGTACAAGGAATCCAGTAGTCCAGAGACTGAGAATCAGACATACTTCCTGGATCCTGCATGAATTGGCACATCCAGACTGGATGTCGGGACTGAATCATCTAATCCCCAATCCTGAATAAAGTACAAAGTTGGCTTCCAGATTCTATCTGGAACTCATCTAACAGATACCTTTTTGAGAACTTTCAGATCAAGGATTATATGCATATCAGTGGTGTTTTTCTTGGGTGCAAGAGCAAATGGAGAATAGAAGCCTTGGCTGTGGTCCATATCCTCCAGATCCTGTGATAGTGTCTGAATGGCCAAGGAGGCTGGTGCTATCTTGGGACCTTCAGCTGCTATGTGGGAGATGAGATTTGGTCTTTGATGGTAGTGGAGCTTGTATCTTTCCAAAACCATGTTTAGAATCTAGTGGTTGGACATGATGTGTTTTAAATTTTTGGCAAATGGTACCAATTGTCCCCCCACTGATATTGGGGTTAGGTTGGATTTCGGAAATGCGGGAATCAAAGTTCAGAGTCACAGCCAGGTTAATAAAGTTTGGTCTAAACTTTGGGGATCAGTTGTGGAGATACCCTCTTACAACAGGTTTTCCCCCTTTGTGATTGAAACCGCGTCCAAGGTTGGTGGTAAATAGTAAAAGGCAGTCAGAGTGTGGTACTTTCAGCGTTTCAATGGAGGCAGTGCTATACTTGGTTTCCCAATCAAATTGTTAACCTGGTTGATAATGAGTGGCCTGCAACTCTGGCATGGGAGAGTGAAGTGCAACCATATGGGGGTGGTACCCCACATACAACCACCTCATCTACAGGCGAAGTGGTGGGATACAGCCATCCAACTCTGCCATGGGAACTCGACACTGCATGAGGATATCATGCTCTACATCCTAGCCAAGTGGAGACTTTCATTCATAGATGCAATAGGCCAACGGTCGTCTTCCCACCAATTCAGAAGTAAAGCAGCCTTCCATGGACACATCAAGACCATCCTGGCCTTACATATATCCATGTATCCTCAGTGAGGTGGATCCAAGTTCCCTGCATCAAATCTGGCCATGACACTTGCTCCCCCTACACGGCCACGTGGTCAATGGAGCTTTCTGAGCCATTCAGATGGTGGCCATCTGCTCCTAGATTGTGTCCCGACACTTTGCCAGCATGGCCTGCATGACCTCCGTCTTTCAGTATCTCCTTCTAAACCTATTTTGTTTGTTTGTTTGTTACTTAACACCGCACTCAGCCTTATTGCTGCTATATGACAGCAGTGTGTAAATAATTGAGTCTGGACCACACAGTCCAGGGATTGACATCATGAGCATCGATCTACACAATTGACGTGCACCAATAAGTCCACCAGCATGACCACCTGATCCCTTTTGTTGCTTCAGACTTATAAGCCCTTCTTTAATTTTGAATAAAAGAACCAATCTTAAATATTGAATACTAAATGTATAGCATGTGTTTTGCTTTGGTCTTACACTGCACAATAATCCTGTCATATGATGGCTGACTGTAAATAATATCCAGACTATCCAGAAATTGGTATTTTGAGTGATCATGGTTATTAACTACGATCTCCGCTGCATTGTAAATCTATATGCATGTTATTATTTCTTTCCACTATACATAAAACTTAATATAATGAAAACATGCAAAAATAATTCATGCATATTTCAAGAATTGTACTAGATGAATTTTACTACAATTGTGGAACTTTACAAGATTTAAGGTTTAATGTTATTTACTTTACTAAATAAAAAAATTGTAGAATTCAGCTATTTTGCTAAAGGATTAAGTGAACTAACCTTCTCCAGCTGAGGGCAAAACGCTTCGGTTGTCTAACATTCTCTGAGAAGATCTCTCCAGTGCTCATCTTTAGATCGTTGTCCTTGTTGCCATCAAAGGTACCACACAAACCTTGGAAACATGAAACACATTGAAACTGTGCAATGCTTGTTGGTCCACATTATTATCACTACCAATTATTGTTAATCATCAGTGTACATACAGTGCATGCTGATGATGTAACATGAAGCTCACCTTCCATGTTATTGTAGTCATCTGCAGAAGCATGCAGCCACACATTAAGAAACTCAGAAGTTTTCCTTACTCCATTCTTGATCTTCACACAGGTTCCAGTTGGAAAGCAGGCCTTCATGAAAAGAAAGAAATATGTGCATGTCAGTAGTTTTACACTTCATATCAATGTATCCAGAGAACGAACAGGATGGAGTATACACTAGAGGACAGAAGCCTGACCTGGTCACAGACAGTCTTGTAGTACACATGACACTTGATGTCAAAACTGAAACTGCAAACCATGTTGTCTCCCAGGCAGGTTAGTCAAATGCCTACAACTTATACATGTTTTGTAACTGTTAAAGAGTTCTTTGCCTTAGGCATCCTTATATGATACTTTTTATTCCTATTGTCCAGTTCCCAAAGACCTTTCTCACCTTATAGGCACGTCCTCCCGAGTACTTGATGATCCTCATGCCTGGCGTTAGACTGCCTTGGACATAGCTGCGGACAACCATAGGAGTTTTCTTGGATCCTCTCCTTCTACATCGGTCAAACACAATCACATCATCCACAGCTCTCACAGCAACTCCACAGTTACAAGAGGCAGATAATCCCTTGCCACAGCGTTGATACATAGTGCGAACCTAAACACACAAAGACAATCAATGCTTTCATCACCAACACACATGTTACATTTTGAAAATTTCATGTTAATGCTCAGAAGCAGCTGTAGACTTGTAGCTGTGAGATATGACCATGTATATTCATAAATCTCCTCACCTCATAGTCTCTTTGCTTGTTGATGTATAGGATGAATTCTCCCTCAAAAAACACATTGAATTTCCTGGAAACACAATATGCATAAGAAAAAGGATGTAAAATCTACATGGAATATATCATATCATACAATGAGGTCTATATTTTGTATTGATAAGCTGACAATAAATTCCAAAGGTGTTTCCTGTATGATATGAGAACTAATAATTAACAAAATCAAAGGTCAAATGTAAAATTTAAAACTTGTCAAATGTTACTGTAAGGAAAGTTGAGGCAAACTTAGATTTTGTTGACAGTGTTTCTGCATGAACTTTGAAATGTTGATATTTATTCTTCTTCTATGAAAGCCAGCATGAGGCTAGACCGATTAAAAATATATGTTACACAGGTATGTATACAAATAATATGTGAAAGAAGCCTAAGTGAAAAAAAAAGGAAATATTTAATCAAAATATACTCACTTTCCATCGATGGAGGTTATATGTGGATCATTGATGGATTTGCAAACAGCCTTTCTATCCTTGTCCTTCACTGTAAGCTGAAATAGAATTGTGTGTATGTTGAGTTTGAAACTGTAACATATCTGACCAAACACTTGTAATTTATTATAAGAAATTTCACAGTGACCAACAATTGATCACTGTGTCCCATCCGAGCATACCTTGATTTGGTCAAGAGTGTTGTTAGTGATGCTTGTATCTCCAGTCCAAACAGTCACATGAACATTGAGCTTCCTATGCTGGTCCCCATCCCTGAATGGAGAGTCCACTTTAGCTTTGACAGTGATCATAACACCTGTCTTCCAGTTACTGTTGGTGATTCTCTTTCCACAAGGTGGACCACTTTCCTCCTGGTCGTAGCCTATGACAGCCTGCACCAAGGCTTCCTCCTGACAGCTCAACTCCCTGGCCGTTGCAATGCTAGTTGTCACAGTGATGTAGCAGTCATCCCAGGCTGATAGGTTGTGACAGAAGAAACCAGGAGGGAAGGTTGATATGACATGGAGCATCTGGGCTGCACCACCTTCTTCAACCATTATCTCAGTCTCTCGAACCTGCCATAACAATCACGGATACATTTTCACTATCATCAACATGAGGCAATGAAGCGAACAGATAAAAAGCTTTCAACTGATATTATAAACCTCTGATGATATCACACTACAGTAACAGAAGGTTTTTCCAAATGCTGGTGGACTTCCATGGCAGGAAATATAAAAAATGCCCTGGGCATTCCGGTGGAACGTTTTATGAACTTGTCTCTTGTTGGGACATAATTGTGTTTGATGATTGGTTAAAAGCCACAATTGTTTTTAACATGTAAATTCCATGGCATGAATTGAACCTGCAACCTCACATACAGTGTTAACTTTCGTAACCCACTGTTTTCCCACTGAGCTATCAGGTAAGTGGTGAGAAGTTGTTCAGTGTAACATGTCATGACTCCAGCTAGTGCATGCAGCACATGGTTTTTCTCTCCCCCAACTTTGAGCGAATTCCTTTTATACCGTGATACACTGTATTGTTTCACTTTAAAATATGTTACTGTCACCTTGCATTTAGATGGTTCATAAGATGGATAAAACAAGTCTCTGAGGTTTCGGTTGAGAATGTTAAACCTGGAGCTCAGGAAAAGCTGTCGAGCCTTTGGCCCTTGGTCTTTTCCCTCGCTCACAGTTTTACATTTTCAACCCAAACATCTGAGGCGTGATTTATCCTATACAACAAGACACCAGGAAGGAGTCTTACCTTTACTTCAGCTTTGAGAACCAAACTGTATCGAGGGGGGGACTTGGTGTCATCACAGTTGAATCTGTAGCAGCCTGACACAGCACACTGCATCTGTAATACAGAACACCTGGCTCATAGAACTCTAACATCTGGTCACCAGCTACATTCAAACATGTTCATTCATATTATTATTAATAACTTGCAAGTGATTCCATGGCATTTGATTGGCAAACCAAGCATTCATGTTTCATTACAACCAAAAACAAAATCGGTCCCAACCACCAACAAACTACTGTTTCCTGATTGGCTGATAATAGAATGGTTGGGACTTGTGGGGTATTATTGTGCTGTTGTCTACAGTTTTTTGTCAGTTAATGATTAAATAAGCAGTCTGTGAAGTAATATTGTTGACATATATATTTATTTATAAGAATTTACTAACACTTGATTTTGCTTTTATGGATGATTTTGTATAAACATGCACGCTGTGCACACCATTTTTGGCATTTATGCTTCAATTAACTAAAAAAATATTTAAGTCAATTCTTAAGTGTAGCTGTCTATTTTCTTGAACATGAATGGCTAGGTGTACTCTACTTTCCTAACAGTACACATTTTATGTGATCATTATCTTCTTTGTGCTGCACAAAGCCAAAAGACACAAGTTATTTTAAATATCTACATACACTTACAAGTCTAAAATAATGGCTGCACACGCACATATGATTGTTAACAAATACAAATCAAGAGATAACTTAGATGTCCATCTTACATATCAGTTATCAAATATGTTAATCAGAAGACTTACTGCATCTCCAACTCTGTACTTTGACAGCTTTTCTGAATCCAAACTTGAGATGCCTTCATCAAATGGTCCAAAGTCACTGACTGTCTCATTGCCTGCCAGCCATGTAACACTGTAACGCACTCCCTCCTCCATCTCAAACTTACACACTACTTTGAAGTAGGGACTTTCAACAACAGTCTCTGTCTCCAGACGAGGCTGCTCAATAGATGGGAAATCTGCAAAATAATTCTTGTCACATAACATGTAAACATAACGTCGAAATGTGTTAGCCTCAGTCTATCTGAACACCTCTAAGTTGATCCACTAAGATTATAGCACTTATATAGCAACGTTCATGCATGTGTGTGTGTGGCTGCTTGTACTTGTCCGGATTGATGCCAATTTATAGTGCTAGCACACTGAGATACCATGCCGCAGTTTAACAAGAATACCCCTCCAAAAACACAATCTATTGACTCGGAGCTGACCAGTCATTTTACTCCCTTAATGCTGAGCGCCAGGCAGGGTAACAACAAGTACAGTCTTTTAACATCTTTTGGTATGACGCTTCCAGGGAACAAACCCCGGAACTTCTGCACTCCAGGCGGACGCTCTACCACTAGACCACGGAGGTGGTGAACAACTATGTGAAGAAAGGGGCTCTCACAGTATGGGCATAATTGGGGACGCCGTCACTACACTGATTACAGTTTTACTTTTTTTGGTAGTAAAAGACAATTTGTGCTTCCTATGTCTTGTGAGTGATGGAACCTACCTTGTTTGGTTGACCAATCTGTCTGGTTGAGCGCTGGCAGACACACAAGGGAGGTGTTGGCTGGGTTTTCCATGTCTGCTGTGTAGCAGGTGTTGTCAATGAAGCATGAGTTGGGCTGCAAGGTAATACACATGCATAATATACAATATAACCAATGGTCATAGTACCATTAACATAACTTATTCTTTATAGTTCACCTCAAGAACTCTGACATGCATTTGGTCTTCCCTTAGAAAATGTACAAAATGGGTAGTATAGATAATGGGGATTCTGGCTCACTTCAACTGGTGCTAGATTTATACCCAATACTGCTACTACAGAGGGATTTTTTTATGCAAAAATGATGATACAAACAAACGATCATCATGATTTGTATTAAAAGAAACATCAATATTAATTAATAATGGATAAAATTTACTACGGCCTACGAGGATATTGGAAAGATATAGGAGCAATACAAAAATTAGCCACAGCGGCTAAGGTATCTAAAGATGTGGCCAAGGATTGGTTAAAGAAACAAGCGATGTGGCAAATATACTTGCCGGCACCGTGTTATATCCCAAGGAAGAAGTTTGATATTTTTACAATGAATGAAGTTCATTAGGCTGATCTCGTTTCTTCCCCATGATAAGGTAAGATGCAAAACATATAAATACGCTTTAACCGTAGTGGATTTGGCTAGTTGCTATGAGGCGGCTGAACCATTAACCTCGAAAGATTCAACAGAGGTAGCTAATGCACTGAGCCGCATATACTAAAATGGCCTAAGTTATTTCAAGTAGATCCTGGTCGCGAGTTTATAGGATCAGTTAACAAACTGTTAACAAAGCATGATGTCGCAATCAGGCAGGGTGAAAAAGAGGCCCACTGTAGTCAAGCTATCGTTGAAAGATTTAACCGGACATTAGCAATGCGTTTGTTTGGATATCAGCATGGGATTGAAATGAAATCGGAACGATTGAGATCAATCGATTGGGTGACACGATTATCAACTGTTGTATCAGCGCTGAATAATAAAATGACGAGATTGAATAGGAAGAAACCACCCGATGCGATTAAAATTAAATCTGTGACTTCTGAATCTTCATCACCGAGGAGAGGCAAAGAACAAAAACTTTCGGATAGAGTCAGCGTAAGATATTTATACCAGCCCGGTGATCTCAAAGGAGACCAACGTTGTGCAACCGATCCCATTTGGTCCCTTAGATATATACCATTGGTCGGTTGGTTATGAAAGAAGGAGAGCCTATTCTTTATTATATTAAAGATGGAACTGGCAGGGGTTTGTACAAGAAGAGTTGCTCATAGTTCCCAACGATACAGTATTACCACCATAACCATAAGCATAGGTAGTTACACCATCATTATCAATCCATCTCTTTGTATCTAAGGGGGATAATGATGTCTTGTTCATTCTTAATCCATATATCCTGTGATTGACACTTCTTAAAGTGTTCATCTCGCTTTTTAATGTCTTACCATTGAATAATGCTTCTTTATACTGTTCGTGTTTGATATGCTTTTTTACCACATACCACATACTTCTTAACACCCTTAGCTTTTCTTATCTCTCCATTATCGGGCTTAGGTCTTAATCCAACATACTCCGCAATAAGGGTTCCCAGTACATTCATCCTTCATCTTACCTAACACCTTTTTATTTACTACGCTGTGCATTTGATTATATTTTGGGTAATCGCTCGTGTCATACGTATCTAATTTTTTGCCATATCTTTATACACATCCTCGGTTTGTATTTCCATGAACAAAGAATATGTATCGGTATATAACACATCACATCTATCGCCGTATTGCTTCTTAAGTTCGTTGTAATAAAAGTCATACATTAATTCTTTTGACAAGTCAAGAATACTCATACCAATGTACACCGGTCTGTTGAATTTTATATTACTCTTCTGCATATGTAGTGCAGCTAAGTCTTTATCAAATATCTTGCTTCTTTAAAAGCCAGACTGGCTATAAGTTTCCTGAGTCTTTCTTCCTCATAAGACCTGACCAATTTAACATCATCACGCTTCTTTAAATTCTCCATAGTTTTACCAAATACTGAGTTATTCATGAGCTTATATTGATTCTTTTCAAAATCGCTGGTAGCAATTTTTCTTAAATCTGTGTTCAGCCTTATATAGGGCTCCATCCAAGGTCTTAGATCAAGCCTTAGAACTCTGTGTATTTTCTTTAGTTTCATGCCTTATGATAGATATAACTGGAGATTTCTACAGTGAACTATATATTTTGTCTTATCCATCAAATTTGGTACGAGTTTTTCTATGTTAGCTAACCTAGTATTACCCATCAAGGAGTGTTGATATTCCGACATCCAATCTTTATTGACCATTAATCTTTCGGGGGCTAGCGGATAACTGATCTGGTCTTTGTGCAAATCTTTTGGATATTCCAAGTCAACTTCTAGTATGTAACCCTTCGCGGAATCTGTGGGGATTTGATATCACATCGATATCATTCACATCAACCCACTCAAAACCACCCGTGGGTAAAGGTTGACTCATAGCCCATCCGTACAAATTGTTGGCGTCTAGATATAATATGTGCATATCAGGTTTATTCGGATCATATCCTTCCACTAATTTATTATTAGCCCTAGAATACCTTTTCGCTGTCATCGATATACCACCTCTTAATCCTTTCTCAACAAACAATTGCATATTGTAATCAGTGAGTAGTTTTAGTTCTACAAGTCTTCTTCAACAATGCATCACACGATAGTCCGGGGCTGGAATAGTACCATGCCGGGTCCAAGCCATATTGTTTTAAACATGTCTTTCTAAATATCTTGAATATATTGGCGAGTAACAATACATCGGTTTTTAAGTACAGATTGTGATAATCACCTAAGTTCTTACAACCTAATTTATCCCACACCATCACAGCGTGTCCATAATCAGCATCGGTTATTTTAGATTCTGTTAAGTTACTATAGAATGATTCAAGGGGTGGTAGTTTGGTTTCATCAAATCTAGACCAATCATCCATATATTCGTAAGGATATACACCTTTTCTCAGAAACAAATGACGAGTTATCTGATCAGTATATTGATTTGTTATTGCAAAGTCATCGGGATTGTTTGCATCAGCTAAATTGTCCAGGGAAGATAACAGAAACTGTATGGTGTCTATGAATCGAAGTCCATTACTTTGCTTTGTTCTGGCTTTCCGATCCTTGTCTATATAATGTATAGTTTTAGTCAACGAGAATGATATATATTTTTCCATATTATTAGGATTGCACATTAAGCCGTCATCGGTCTTTGAGATAGCTTGCATAATGATATGTGAATCATATCCTCTAAGGTTGTGAAACACAACAGGGATGGGTATTGTTTGAGAATTCATTTTTAGTTTCAATTTACACTCGTTATGCGCGGTTCCCCGATAATTACCCGTAACGTGACAATGATCTCTTATGGAATCACCATTCAGGGGTTTATTACAAACATGACAAATCGTTGATTTCTTATAAGCCCTCCAATCATCCCTTGTCATACACATGGGTTTCTTACGCAATAAATTATCCCTGATTATTCTCTCTTCCTTTGTAGATATTCTAGGAACTTTTCCGCTGCATCGGGACCTCTGTAAATCACTGGCGGGTTTGTTTTCCCATCATACCTTACAACTATATTATTCAAACCCACAAGGAATATCTTCTTTAGTTTTAAATGTAAAACTACATTCAGTGCTGTGTTCGGTATTTTCTATCGGTTTGATAAGTGCTTCGAAGTCAGCATAAATTACTTACGGTACTGGCATTTGATTACAATAATTTTCAAATTTAAGTATATTTTTTCCCTCTTTAGGCATATCGATTCTGATAGCAGTCTGTCCAACATCTCTGCAGTCTTCTTTATGCACTTCTAATAGATCTTGTCTGCTGTACCAATACAGGCATCTTTTTCGATCAGAAATGAATTGATCCCGGGAATATGTTCTGGAGCGGAGCTTATCTTGTGGACAACAATTCCTTTAGAAGAATGTCCGAAAACATTTAAAGCTAAATTATTTTGCTTTCCGCCTTATTAATTTGCGAGATTGGTGTAGGTTCATCTATACCATCAATGTTGAGTCCGTCGTTTGGGGGATAGCTCGAAGATCTATCCGGATATTTGTCTGTGGGAAACAATGCAGATGTTATCATCATTCTGAAACAGTCATCGCCTTTATTTTTTACATTAATTATGGCTTTTTTCTTTTATAATATGAGGGTAAATCTATATAAGATCAACTTTTGAAAGGCATATAATTTGCTATATCTAAATATAAACTATAAATTCTATCCACATCCCAAACCGAACCTCTATTAGTCCAGAGTTCTAAAGTTTCTTGTATCCGCTGAATTGAAGCATCTAATGATGCGCTTAAAGACTCAGATTCGGTTATAACTTCTTGGTTGCTCTGGAAATCAGGTTTGGTATAATCGGCGTCATTTTTACTCATTGACATTTTAACCGTTAGCTGGTATTTTATACTATTTAAATCATCTAACTCCTCGTTAATTTTGCTCGACACGATGGGTTTAACATCATTAACATCCATGTTGGAATTAATATCAATCTTCCAACCTCTTAGATATTTACCAACGCCGGTTGTGGGTACAAATCTTTATTCAACAAAGGATTGATTTTTATCAACATCAACATTCAGTAAATTGATCAATTCAGCTTTTCTCATTCGAGAATAACCTCTCAGGCCACTTTTTTTCGCTTGAGCTTTGAGTTCTCTAACAGTCTGGTGTTTGTTGTATTCCAAACTGAGTAAATCAATCAATTCAGCTTTTCTCATTCGAGAATAACCATGTAGACCACATTTTTTTGCCAAAGCCTTCAACTCTCTGACAAAAACCATTTTGGTTTAATGGTATATGCAAAATGAGTCAAATTTCTCAATGGTTATATTTTCATATACATGTATCTAAATACGTATTCTCCCCAACCTATTCCTCTCATTGATAAAATCTCTCATCCTAGAATAAATAATCTGGTTCCTGACCCTATCAGCGTCGTGTTTCTTACATATATACCAACGCACCGTTTGTTGCATTGAATTGGCTTCCCCATTAGTGTAAATCTACACAGATTTCTGGTTACACACCTATCATATCATTTGTCTAAATGCAAATCACATCTCCACTCAGTGAGCAGTCATAACTGGTGAGTCATCGCTAATTATGTTGCCAGCTGATACGTAATAGATCATAGCTTATGCATAATAATGTAGCTAAATATGGACACACCAGTCCACCCAAAAACTATAAACGCTATCTCATGGTCTTTCTGAGCCTCTGACAGTGTATAAAACTGAGAGAGTGATGGTCTTGGTATTGGGTCAAGTGTCTTTCCGTAAACATGGAAGTATTCATGCATGGCAGATTTAACTTCCTTAAACGTTTGAATTGAATGTCCTTGTAATCTCTCCATTCTGCGTCTTGCCTTTTGTGACTGGGCTGTTTCGAGTTGTTCTAATGCTTTATTACAGTAGAACACGGATATAACGAAGTACAAGGGACCAGAGAAATCAGTTTGTTATATCTGTTGTTCGTTATACACGTTTTCGCTCGGACACGTCCGCCATCTTGGATAAGACAAAACACAATACACGTAATTGCAGTGGTACACGTGAAATCTTCATGGCCTAATTTCACTGTAAGTTCGCCAGCTTTTGTCTGCAGTAACGGACCACTAAGTGTAATGTTTTCGCTTCTCACTGCTTGAAACCACTTAAAGAGGGCGTCCTCTACGTCTTGGTGATTGGCAGCTCGTAACCTCATCCAGGCGGGGCCAAAGTCAGTCGAGTAGCAGGATTCAAGGATGGATTCTCTCTTCTTCATAATTGCAATGTCTTTCTTGGTTTTTATGCCAGCATCAGCAGCATTAATAATTCTCAATTTCATGTCTAAACTGATAGCTTTCCTCTTACTATTGCCCGCCGTGATAGCATACAAGCGAACTGACACTTGCAGACAATCTTGTAAAATGTATATGTTTAATGTTTGTTTTACAGACAAGATTACATGTACAGGTAAGATTAACACAATGCAAGGTTGATCCGTCACCGCTGATTGTATTGATTCGCCGCTGATTGCGTACAGCCAATTGTCAGTGACACTTGACACTGAGAGATTTCTCAGTTTGCTATACACATCACTAATAAGTGATAGATGGGTTTGTCGGTGATCAGATATCAGTTCGCTGTAACCGTTAGTTCACTGTAGAGAGTTCATTATATCCGTATATTTTATATGATATTATATAGGAGATAAATCAGGTTTTTTTTAACAGTTTGTTGTATCCGTTTGTTCACTATATCCGTGTTCGTTATATCCGAGTTCTACTGTATGTCTTTTCTGCTAGAGCATTAACAATAGCTCCACCGACAATCATCGCAATTGATGCAATACTATATGTTTATAAAATATTTAAATGTTTCATTACTTCATTATGTCTTCATTATGTCATAAGCCCTTGTTTGATTAACATTTCTTAAGTAGCCGTAGCTAGGCCTACATCTAGGACCATCATACCGATATCATAACCATTAAAATCTAGCTTGGATGGTGTGGCTTTAGTAATAATTTTAGCTATACGGGGATAGCCAATGGCCAACCCCCTGACCACCACTGAATGATACATTGCATTTACCAACATTTTATCGTCTGTAACAGGAGTAGTCATTGCTTTTATAATATTACATGAGGGCTTAACTCATCTTGTGCAATCGGGGATTGTGTTTTCTTTTCTCCGGTCTTAAAAAACAACCATACCACCGCTATAATGCCTATAGCATAGGGAGCCCAAGTTTTAATCGGACGTGTGCTATTTTCAGTATTGTGTATTAGTTTTGCCTTCCTTGCTAGCGCACCCTTCCTACCGGCTGCGACTTTTCGAGGATTCTTAGTCACTCCCACTTGTGGTGCAATCGTGGTTGTGGTGCAACGCTTGTGTTTCCTCGTTCACTTGATGTGCAATCAGTATTTCCGTCTCCATTATATGTGGGCACGTATGTTTAAATTGACAATACCTAGCTGTTATTAAAGCAGTGATAAGTGGAACTAAGAACATTCCGTATCTATGATAAAACTCACAGCTTACTGCGCTTATAGCATGTCTTTCTCTACAGATTCACATAAATACGGACGATTTTCTGCCGGGATAGGAAGAAACGTACTAGCTACAGCTGCGTTTAGTTGTAACATAGCCGAACCTATTGTTTTAGTCATGGTAGCTCCCAGTCTAGACTCGCAACACGCGTCTAGTTTTTTAATTTCTTCATTGGTCATGTTATGAATTTTTTCAGTGGCATAATTTTCCCCCAAATATTGGGAACATTTTCCACCGGCTACAAAAGCTGTGAGTCTTTTTCTATGTTGATCTCTATGTTGATCAACTGCAGGTTCTTGGAGCAGTTGTTCGATAAGTTCGCCGCATTCCATAATGTAATAGATAAAGTAATAGGAGATATTGAAGTCAAACATATTGAAATATTGCATATCCAATACAGCCAGAAATAATAAACAGTTGCGAAAAAATGAGCATTTCAAACCACTTTATTACACAATCACCACTAATGTTCAATTTATCGCATTTTTGCTACTTTTGCTATATTTTTGCTATGTTTGCTATATTTGCTATATTTTTGCTCAGCAGTTACTATATTTTGCTCAGCAGTTGCTATATTTTGCTCAGCAGTTGCTATATTTTGCTCATCAGTTGCTATATTTTTTGCTAATATAAGCAGCTGGTTGAACGGTTTTTAATACGAGTTTACAGTGCTTCATTTCCACTAACAGACTTTATCTCGTTCGAGCTTGGTAGAAATAACATCATTTTCACGTATACATTACTCAAATGAATCTGTCTTTACAAGGAAACAGGGCTACCCATTTGGTCTGCTCTCTGAGAACTTTCAGAACAGAGTTGTATTTTTGAGTAAGTACCCAAACGCTTTGTTCCATATGCCGTCCAGAGAATGCTAAATATGAAAGCATATCTTTCTTTTTGGTAAGTTCTTTACTCACACTGCAGTCGTCTATTATGAAAAGGGTTGATTATCCTTGGAATTTTTCGTGACATACTCATAAACAGTCTTGTAAACGATCGCCTGCATCAACTTTGTACACCCTGAGATCATTCATTACCCAATCTCTCGATAGGTATGTTTTATTAACGTTTATAGTCGGGCACAGAATAATGATATGATCGAAAACATCCCGATAATGACTTTGTAAAATATCTAGAATAAAAGCTGTTTTTCCACAACCCGTTTGCCCGCAGATGATAGCTCAGTGCGGTTCTTTAGGTAAAAGATTATTAATAGATCGCTTGCACGAATCTTCCATTCTGTATATTAAGTTGCGCGTCCATAATCATGTACAAATATATTTTTAATTTACCAACCGCTTCCTTGTGCTTTGTTATCTGTATAGTAACACCCTTGCTAGCATTTTCTAATCTCCGCCCACTGCCGTGTACTTGTTCATTGTCCGTGGTTCGCATGTCAAGCCATAGCGCATACTTCGTGGTAAGGAATTCAGCCATTGATACATCCCTGAGAGACAGATCTTTCACGACCGCGTTAACTTCTGGCCTTCGTTTAATAGAAGGGAGTTTTTTAATCTCATCCCACTGTTGATATGCTTGCATGCCTTGACTATATAGTTGATTAGGCACGTCAATTCTACTTTTGTAATCTTGGGATTGTAGAACTTCTCGGTATCTCTTGCAAATTGTTCAGAAGGGTCTTCAAACATCATTAAAATACCCTTCAACGATCCCGCGTGGACATTTAGATTAATATTCCACATCGTCTCTCTTTTATTCCTGGTGATGTTTCAGTGTCCAAGCACGCGATCATACAAAATAGCTAAACTTCCGGTATACTGGTTACGAATTTGTCTGGCTAATTCAGGATCTGTTATCATATCATACTCCAGTGAGATATTATCAATAGCTAGCATCTTCAGTAGCTTTAATTTTTCTTCTGTAGTCATTAAAAGTGAGTTCGTATTCAAACCTATCGCCTAGGGATGCTTGATAGAAGGCCATGTGACTATCTAGTAATTCAAAGTCGAGCGGAATATAGAAACGGTTACCTAATGCATCAGCAACAGCCTAATTTTCTACGATGGTATTATCACCACTATCAGCACCCACACGCAGTCTCAATGTGTTCCGATTACAAATACCTTGGTACTGTAAGTTTTCCCGTTCTTTAGCCGTTCTCCAGAGATCAATGTAACGGAAGTACATGTATACATCGCTATCGTCAATACTCAAAACCTCATAACCGCTAATTTTATTTGCAATTTTCTTAACAATTGCACAACCTATGTTTTGAACAAGCTCTCTGTTAGCGTCGGCAGAAGTCAAATTAATTGTAAATGATAGTCCTGCAGTTCATGGAACTATCACATCATGAGCGCCTAGATTAGGAAAGCGAACCAGAAGTGTTGGATTCTGATCAATGGTACTCGGGTTATTAGTTATAGTTACAGACTGGCGAATAGCTTTGACCCCTAATGGATCCCGAAGTCTACGTTGTGGGTTTAACTTGCGTCTGTATTGCGAAGACATTGTTTATATTGAAATTATTTAACCTTATGTTTAATATAAAAATGGATGATTTTAATCTAGATAACATAACTGATACTAGTACAATCGAAGAGGGTACTGATGAAACCAACATCATGAATCTTAAAGATGGACTTTTGCAATCAACCGTTAATGATTATTATGATGCCTTAAAAGAAGACAAAAAATATGATACACCTATTGATAGTGACTATTCAAAGTTTACAAAAGATAGTAAAGGAATATTGCAACTGAGAGACTCTACGGATATTGATCTTATGAATTCTCATACTCGTAAACCCCTAGCCTTGTCTACCATAGCCAGTAAACATGGTATCAACATTATTCGTAATAAATTAGGTTATGCAGACTACTCACGAGAAAAACTTTCTGCGAAGACTACTAAGACTGTGCGTGATGAACTCGATGCCATAGATCAAGATAATTTGGAAGAACACACTAAGCTGGCCTCGGACGGACTCTTACAAATCTTGCAAAGGATACCTACTACGGTAATTCCATGTTACAGGTACCATACAATATTAAAGGAATTACAAGGCCTTGTCCAGGCATTGCAAACAATGCAGGTAGAACTCATCAATAATATAGCCAAGATATCTGAACTCAACAAACATATAGCTTATGAGAAAACAAAACTTGAACAGTAGGGCAATGAATTCAGTAGACACAGCATTGCGGAAAGATTGCGTAACTTAGACAAAAGATCGGCCTGCCTCGAAGACGCTTCGCGTAATAGAAAGGCACTTCACAAAGGCCAGTTGCCGTGACCCTGCACTTTTCAAAGATATCAGGGAAATTTACAAAAAACTTAGCAACAGAGGCTCTTACTAAAATCGACTGATTCGTAATTTTAGTTGTTTTCATATTTAAGTTATGATATAGTATCTTTGTATATTTAATATGTATGTTACACTCCAAGGAATAATAAATGGCAGGTCTATTCAACTGCTTCATACTATCAATAACTCGGCTGGACAACTTGAAGTCGCTCTATGCGATGTAACGTATTACCAATATAAGTGCTGTGAGAGATAATAATAAGTTATTACTAAATGAAGGTCAAGAAAATCACTTTATAACAGATGGGTATTACAGCTTATGCTCACTCAATGATGAAATTTTTAAGCCTTTGGGAGCTAGTCTCACACAAAATGAGTCGAATTGGATGCTGTTTTAAGCACGGGAGAAAAGGGTATAGTTCTTGTATATGGCTTAGCAGCTACACTTGGATTAAGAAGATGGGAAAAACTACACAACACAACATTGCATGGAGTTAAAGAGTTGTGCATCCATCTTGATCAGATCAGTACAACGGATGATATTCAACTCAAAAGTCCTTCAACTCTGCTAAGAGCTATTCCAGTCAAAGATGAAAAATACAATAGCGGTAGAACTGAATCTTTCTCAACATTACAATATAAAAAGTTGAAGCGGGGTATTATTTCAGACCTCAAAATTTCTGTATTAGATGTAAAACATCAACCAGTACATATAGGATACTTGAGTGTAACACTCCATATCATGAATAATGGTTGATTCATCAGGCCCTGGAACGCATAACCTTAGACAATGTAATACAATTGCACTTTCCGATCTCGGAGACACAGAAGGATTCGGTAAACCTAGTACTGATGGCAAGTTATACGCTTTACATTTACAAGATAATGTATGCAAGCGGAAAGAAGTTGTATTCACAGCTAATCTAGGAGATTTAAGTGATGTCGACGTTAGTAGACTCAATAAAAACACTTCATACAATCTTACTCACAATGATGATAATAAATGGACTATGGTCGAAGAAAAAATCGAGTGGCTACTGAATATCATCATTGCTCCACCATATGTGATGACGGGTAAGGGACATCAATTAACTAAGATAAGGGAGAGTGGGATCATACTCGGGGCTTATATCCCCTCAAAACGAAAAAGTGTATCAGTCACTCCCCTGCCAGAAAACCCAGGTCATATGTTATTGAGTTGTCCGGCATAAAAAAAATGTTAGTTTCAATTTGGTTACTGAATTGAATGATATAAAACAGAACTTGAATGCTATACCTGATCTTTCTACACTTATTATTGAAGACTTGTTTGGGGATGCGCCAGAAGATGCCTTCGAGATATTACCAGGTCTATCAATTAAATGGCTCAAGAAACACGAGCGTCAACGTTGCAGTATTATTTATATGGGAGTATCACCTGTTGCAACCCTTGAGGGGGTCCAAGTTAATAAAGATAAAAGCATTTATCTTACTAAGATATTTATGCCACATAATATACATTTAATAAGTTTGATGTATACTCTCAAAACATTTAAGCAAGACCAATTAAAGACTATTATATGGTATAATAATATACATTATGGGTTTCTATCCAGTGCTCGATGAAGCATCTGAAAAGATGGATACTGTTGATGGATTTCGATTACATCAAATAAGCGACATAAAACATCGAATAGAGAAGGAGAGGGAGTTGAGACTTGGATTGTATAAAAAGTATCACAGAGCTGTGAATGCTCTTGGCGGAGTTGACACTGCGCTTGTAACAGCTGGCATGGGACTCAGTGTAGCCGGTGTTGGTTAATTATCAACAATAATCGCCACGCCTATCGTACTTGGTATGGAAGTAACAGCCGGAGTCTCAGGACTTGGCAGGAATAGCGATAAAATTCAAGTCTCGTAAGTTGCAAAAGAAAGCACTAGAACATGATAATATTCGGATACTCACCGAAGCAAAATTGAACAGCATTGAGGAACATATTTCAACAGCACTGGCTGATTGCAAGATATCCGAGGAGGAGTTTTGTTTAATTTTGTCAGAACTCACAAAATACAATGCAATGAAGCAGGAGATTCGATCCAATTCTCCTAAGACCAGTGGTATTAGCGAAGACAAGAAAAAAAAGTTCATAGAACAGGGCAGACAACAAACACGTCAATTATTCCGTGCCAAAACTAAAGAACTGTTTGGAGATTAAAAATAGATGGTTTCCTATCGTTGGCTCACATTTAAACGAATGCTTACATAAGTCTATAATAATGTCAACAAAAACATTTTTGCTCTGGGACAAATTTATAAAATGGCGTGAATCACCACAAGGTATATATTATATCAGTGATGTCAAACCAACCAAATACGGTAATCAATTGTTTCTTTCCAATTTCGAAAAAGAGTATATAGTCTGGTCTCCTAGTGAAATGAATGAAGAACTTAGTAAAAATGTTGAATATCACTTTGTTCAAAATAATGGTATGCGTATGAGTAAAAATAATACAACTTCATTACAACTTAGTTTAGTCACACGATGTTTGTTTGGGCTCATCATTTTTGCATAAAAAACTCCCTCTGTAGTAGCAGTATTGGGTGTAAATCTGGCTCCAGAGGAAGTGAGCCAGAATCCCCATTACTTATACTACTAAATGTATGTGTTTCTGAATAAAAGTTCAATAATTTAGAAATCAATTATACTCATTCACCTCAAAAACAAGTTGTCCTTCGCTGCTTTTTGTAACACATTCACTATTGAGGATGAGGATATTGTAGGCCTGGCTGAAGATGAACCCGTTGTTACTGATGGTGACAGAGTAGCTGCGGAGAGCAGGCAGTGTGCACACGATGGTGTGATAGTTGATATATGTTGCTGTGTAGGCACGGATTTCTCGAGACACACTCAGACCAGCAGACGTCACCTGGCAAAACATCATCCACAATAGATACTGATACAAAACATCCACAAAAAATACTTCTACAAAACATCATCCACAATAGATACTGCTACAAAATACAAGACCCGTGAAGATCCGGGATAGAATAGCTCTTCAGCAACCCATGCTTGCCATGAAAAGTGATTACTGGGATCGCCTGGTCAGATTCGCAGACTTGGTTGATGCATTTGTCACTCACTAGATTTTTTACAGACAGCTGGAATAATGCTGAGTGCGGTGTTAAACAACAAACACACACACAAAATAATAAACTAAAACATTCACAATACATACTAGTTCAAAATATCCTTCAGCCCACTTAATATACATAAGCTGCAAAACATCATAGGAGCATGGCTGAGTAGCACTTTGTTATGGTAGAACATGCATCATATTGTTTACCAGAGATATTTGATTTATGTAACAGGTCTAATCAGTTAAGTACCAATCTGCCAGGGAGGGTGAAGATCCATGTTTACCTGCACACTGCTGAAGTAGCACTTCAGGTTGGTAGATCGGAGGAAGTTTTGTCCATAGAAGAAGAATTGATGTCCACATTGACCTTGTGCCAAGTCACAAAGTCCCTTGCCTTGCACAGCAGACAACACAGGGGCATCTCTGAGGGAGACGGAGCAGTCATGACCCCCATAGGTTGGCTCACATTTACAGGCACCTGCAAATTTCACATGAAGAACATGCAAAACCTAAATTTAAGGTTAACACATGGAACCGGACTTTCCTCAATATTTCCAGATTTACAACAAGAACATGTGCAACCCACCTGCATCTGTAACCTCACTGCACCGCACCATCTGCATCTATAACCTCACTGCACCCACCTGCATCTATAACCTCACTGCACCCTCCTGCATCTATAACCTCACTGCACCCTCCTGCATCTATAACCTCACTGCACCCACCTGCATCTATAACCTCACTGCACCTAAAACCTCACTGCACCCTCCTGCACCTATAACCTCACTGCACCCTCCTGCATCTATAACCTCACTGCACCCACCTGCATCTATAAACTCACTGCACCCACCTGCATCTATAAACTCACTGCACCTATAACCTCACTGCACCCACCTGCATCTATAACCTCACTGCACCCACCTGCATCTGTAACCTCACTGCACCGCACCATCTGCATCTATAACCTCACTGCACCCACCTGCATCTGTAACCTCACTGCACCCACCTGCATCTATAGCCTCACTGCACCATCTGCATCTATAACCTCACTGCACCCTCCTGCATCTGTAACCTCACTGCACCCACCTGCATCTATAACCTCACTGCACCCACCTGCATCTGTAACCTCACTGCACCCACCTGCATCTATAACCTCACTGCACCCTCCTGCATCTGTAACCTCACTGCACCCACCTGCATCTATCACCTCACTGCACCCACCTGCATCTATAACCTCACTGCACCCACCTGCATCTATAACCTCACTGCACCCACCTGCATCTATAACCTCACTGCACCCACCTGCATCTATAACCTCACTGCACCCACCTGCATCTATAACCTCACTGCACCCTCCTGCATCTATAACCTCACTGCACCCACCTGCATCTATCACCTCACTGCACCCTCCTGCATCTGTAACCTCACTGCACCCACCTGCATCTATAACCTCACTGCACCCACCTGCATCTGTAACCTCACTGCACCCACCTGCATCTATAACCTCACTGCACCCTCCTGCATCTGTAACCTCACTGCACCCACCTGCATCTATAACCTCACTGCACCCACCTGCATCTGTAACCTCACTGCACCCACCTGCATCTATAACCTCACTGCACCCACCTGCATCTATAACCTCACTGCACCCACCTGCATCTATAACCTCACTGCACCCACCTGCATCTGTAACCTCACTGCACCATCTGCATCTATAACCTCACTGCACCCACCTGCATCTATAACCTCACTGCACCCACCTGCATCTATAACCTCACTGCACCCACCTGCATCTGTAACCTCACTGCACCCACCTGCATCTATAACCTCACTGCACCCTCCTGCATCTGTAACCTCACTGCACCCACCTGCATCTATAACCTCACTGCACCCACCTGCATCTGTAACCTCACTGCACCCACCTGCATCTATCACCTCACTGCACCCACCTGCATCTATAACCTCACTGCACCCACCTGCATCTATAACCTCACTGCACCCTCCTGCATCTATAACCTCACTGCACCCACCTGCATCTATAACCTCACTGCACCCTCCTGCATCTATAACCTCACTGCACCCACCTGCATCTATCACCTCACTGCACCCTCCTGCATCTGTAACCTCACTGCACCCACCTGCATCTATAACCTCACTGCACCCACCTGCATCTGTAACCTCACTGCACCCACCTGCATCTATAACCTCACTGCACCCTCCTGCATCTGTAACCTCACTGCACCCACCTGCATCTATAACCTCACTGCACCCACCTGCATCTGTAACCTCACTGCACCCACCTGCATCTATAACCTCACTGCACCCACCTGCATCTATAACCTCACTGCACCCACCTGCATCTATAACCTCACTGCACCCACCTGCATCTGTAACCTCACTGCACCATCTGCATCTATAACCTCACTGCACCCACCTGCATCTATAACCTCACTGCACCCACCTGCATCTATAACCTCACTGCACCCACCTGCATCTATAACATCACTGCACCCACCTGCATCTGTAACCTCACTGCACCCACCTGCATCTATAACCTCACTGCACCCACCTGCATCTGTAACCTCACTGCACCATCTGCATCTATAACCTCACTGCACCCACCTGCATCTATAACCTCACTGCACCCACCTGCATCTATAACCTCACTGCACCATCTGCATCTATAACCTCACTGCACCCACCTGCATCTGTAACCTCACTGCACCCTCCTGCATCTATAACCTCACTGCACCCACCTGCATCTATAACCTGACTGCACCCACCTGCATCTATAACCTGACTGCACCATCTGCATCTATAACCTCACTGCACCCACCTGTATCTGTAACCTCACTGCACCCACCTGCATCTGTAACCTCACTGCACCATCTGCATCTATAACCTCACTGCACCCACCTGCATCTGTAACCTCACTGCACCCTCCTGCATCTATAACCTCACTGCACCCACCTGCATCTGTAACCTCACTGCACACCTGCATCTATAACCTCACTGCAACCCACACAAGGTTACAATGTCTGTTCAAGCATACAATATGCAAGAATTTATATTTACATTTGTCATTTAATTGCAATAACTTAATCACAAGTACTTTACAAATACAATGTACTATACTCCTGCTACATATGTTATACACATTCACAACCACTACAAGACATCATAGTGTACACACCAACAACCTCTCATTATACTGCATGTTTATGTTTGAGTGAAAACCAACAGGTCTAGTTATACTGCATGTTTATGTCTGAGTGAATATCAACCACTCGTTTTTAGCATGTTTATTTTTGAATGAATATCAACAGGTCTACATAAACTACATGTGTATGTTTGAGTTTATATAAGATATTATATGGTTAGATACACAGTTTATATGTTAGCCTATGAAGACAAGTTCCTGGCTTCTTGTGTAAAGCAATCACTGACCGTTGACACATGAGCCGTGGTTGTTACAGTGGCTGGGACAGATTGAGGTGATGATCTCTCTGTTGATGACATAGATACCACTGACCACTTGCCAGTACCGCCTGTTATACTGTATCTCAAACAGGCAGTCAAACACTATGCTGTCCAGGAACAGCTTCTCGAACACTGGACCATCAAACAGCTGTGAAACAAGCATACAAGAGCACAGTAAGTTGCAATGTCAGTGTATACAAAACAAGCATACAAGAGCACAGTAAGTTGCAATGTCAGTGTAGACAAAACAAGCATACAAGAGCACAGTAAGTTGCAATGTTAGAGTAGACAAAACAAGCATACAAGAGCACAGTAAGTTGCAATGTCAGTGTAGACAAAACAAGCATAAAAGAGCACAGTAAGTTGCAATGTTAGAGTAGACAAAACAAGCATACAAGAGCACAGTAAGTTGCAATGTTAGAGTAGACAAAACAAGCATGTGTAGCCGGGCGTGGTGTCATGTGTCCAGCCACTGGGCTGCTAGTCAAAACATGAGGCAGTTCTTGAAGATGATGATGATATTTATTCTTTGGTAGTAGATGGTGGGAGGGAAGCTGTAAACAAGAGTCCTCCCTCCATAAAGAGTTCATGCAGAATACGTTATAATTTAATTTAAGCCAAAAGGAAACAGATTAATTTATAGGGATATGTTGGGGAGCACATGGTTGAAGACCATGTGCTCAATTAATGTAACACAAAAGGTGTGAGCTGGCAAACATTTAGATATAACAAATTAAATAATAATGCAATGAAATATATTTTACTTTAATGAAAAGCTATGATACCCTTTCTATGAATATAATTGTTTCTAAAGCAGGATGGAAAGAGATAAGAATATTGAAATGTTTCTCACCTGTAAACAAGAGTCCTCCCTCCATAAAGAGTTCATGCAGAATGCATGAGGAGGGCAGGTGAGAAAGGAAGTTAAAGAAGTGGACCAAAGGGCCAATCAAAAGAAAGGTAGCATCTGACAAATATTAAAGGAAGTCAAGATGCTTCAGTCACATAAAGTGGTGGACATATCTAAAAATAGATAAGGGGAAGTCCAGGTGAAGCTGGAGAAATTACAGAGGCTGCAAAAGGGTATCCGGTTGGTGTTAGTTGGCTGACATTCAACTGCAGACAAGGACAACATATAATGAACATATAATGAACACAGAATGAAGTGATGGTGATAATAGATGAACATGTATGTATATATGTATAGAATGAATCTAAGGGGGGTTATAAGTGGGTGGTACTTATGTGGCTATAACTCATTCAGAGTTAGCACCACCACCCGGCTACATACACCCCCACTTTGGGAAATGGCGACCTCGCCATTAAATAGCGGCAATGTATAATTACATCCTCACACCCAGACTCTTTGTTTTACAACAAACTGCCCATCTGTCATCCACTTTGGCTTTGTTCGGGTTCGTCCAACTCGCCGAGGTGGTGGCTGTGGAGTTGACGGTCCTGAGCCAGGGATAGAACTGGTTGGTGCTGGTGTGGATGGTGAAACTACTGGTGACACACTTGCGAATGGCGGGCTGATTGGTGGCAGTGCTGACACTGGGGATGATACCGACACTGGAGAAGGAGAACTCTCAATATCCATGTTGGTTGTTGAGATCTCCAGTGTTGTGTCAGTACTTGTGTCCTTAAGCTCGCCAGAAGATGGTGTTGAAGTAGTAGTAGTCGTCGTCGTCGTCGATGTCGATGGTGTGCGCCGTGGCCTGGGTATGGGCTGACCATTCGTACCAATGGAAAGGAGTAGATTACGGTGGAGTACACGACATTCTCTGGTTCCTTCCTTATGAACTTTAAACACAGGAATGTCGGCATGAGGTTGAGAATCAACCACGTAATACTCCTCTTCCCACGGGTTAGCCAGTTTTTGCTTCCCACGTATGTTGACGTTACGCACCAATACAACGTCATCAACCTTGATTGTGGCTCCGCGTGCCTTAAGATTATAGGCTTTGCGTTGTTTAGCCAGAGCCCTTTCAAGGTTTGCAGCTGCAAGCTCATATGCAGTGTGTAATTTGCGCTCTAGATCAGCAGCAAACTGCGTATAAGCTGGTGATGAAATATTGGCCAGTGATGTACCAAAAGCAGCGTCAACAGGCAGCCTAGGTTGTCTGCCAAACATGAGGAAGTAGGGAGTGAGCCCCGTTGACTCATGGAGGGAACAGTTATAGGCATGAACTAAGTGAGAAAGGTGATCTTTCCACTTTGCCTTTTGCTGCTCCTCCAGAGTGCCGAGCATCCCTAAGAGCGTTCGATTAAACCGCTCACATAGACCATTACCCATTGGATGATACGGAGTGGTCCGCGTTTTGAGAATACCCAATATGCTGCACAGCTGTTTGATGATATCACTCTCAAAGTTCCGGCCTTGATCAGAGTGCAACTTCTCTGGAATGCCATAGTGAACAATGAAGTGATCAAACAGTACTTTGGCTGTAGTACGTGCAGTTTGGTTGCGAGTGGGAATGGCAACAGCATATTTGGTGAAATGGTCCGTAATGACCAGGATATTCTCATAACCACCAGAGGAGGGCTCCAAGCTGAGATAGTCCATGCACACCAACTCCATAGGTTGAGTGGTTTGGATGCTAACTAATGGTGCACGCTCAGTTTGGTTAGGAGCTTTACGAAGTATACACCTCTGGCAGCAGCGAATCCTTTTTTCCACATCCGTGATCATTCCCGGCCAGTAAAACCGTGTCCGGAGAAGAGCCACGGTCCTGTCCCTACCAAGATGTCCCATGCCGTCATGTAGATGGGTAATGACCTCATCTCTTTTAGACTGAGGAACAATCAATTGATAGTAGGGTACTACACCATCTGAAAGTTGTTGCCTGTGGAGAAGGCCATCTTTGACAGTGATTGAGTCCCACTGCCTGAGAATGGATGCAGTGTCCCGGTCCATGGATTTAAGAGCCTCCTTGGTTGGACGTGTATCATTACGGATGAGGTCCAAAATCGAACAGATTGAGGAATCAGCTTGCTGATATGTTCTCATCCGTTGGCTAGCGACAACGTCAGAAGGTTCCATACCATCGACCGCCAACATACAATTCATCACCTCCTGATTGAGGGAGAGTGTCTCCACAGCACATGATGAGATGAGCTGCCCATTACAGAGAGCAGACACACTTTGAATGTCCATGGACTCACGCGGCAACCTGGACAAAGCATCTGCATCAACATTCCTTGCACCCGTAACATACTCAAGGGAGAAGTCATAAGTAGCAAGTTCTGCGAGCCAGCGATGCCCAGTTGCATCCAACTTAGCAGAAGTTAGGACATACGTGAGGGGATTATTGTCAGTCTTTACAGTGAATGAGTTGCCATACAAGTAATCATGAAACATCTTGGTGACAGCCCATTTTAGAGCCAAAAACTCTAACTTATGAGCAGGGTAATTGCGCTCGGCTTTGCTGAGACTGCGACTTGCATAGGCAATCACTCGCCTTTGATTGTCTTGGGATTGGTACAGTACTGCACCCAAGCCATCTCCACTTGCATCGATGTGCAATTCAAAGGGCAGAGTGAAATCAGCAAAAGCCAAAACGGGAGCACAAGAAAGCCTGCTAATAAGCTCCCTGAAATCTGACTGTTGAGCATCCCCCCATACAAATGGTTGGTTTGACTTAATCTTGCACTTGGATCTCCCGCCATGACCAGCAAGCAAACTGGTTAGTGGCTTGGCAACTTTAGCGTAGTCTGGAACAAAACGTCTAAAGTAGCCGGAGAATCCAAGAAAACGACAAACATCTTCGACATTACGTGGAATTGGCCAGGTCTTCAATACTTCAATCTTCTCAGGGTCTGTTTTGATACCCTCCTCGGAGATTACGTGACCTAGGTACTTAACGGAGGTCTGCAAGAATTGGCATTTTGACGGCTTTAGCTTGAGCCCGTTCTTGCGCAATCTTTGAAAGATTGCTCGTAATCTCTCAAGATGCTCATCAAAGGTCTTAGAAAACACAATGATGTCATCGAGATAAATGAGGCATTGGAGAAGATGAATGTCGCCCATACACCTCTCCATCAGGCGTTGGAAAGTAGCTGGAGCATTTGTCAGTCCAAAGGGCATAGAGTTACACTCGTAAAACCCAAGTGGGCCAACAGTAAAGGCAGTACGGGCCTTGTGCTCCTCATCCACTTCGACTTGCCAATATCCACTCTTAAGGTCAAGACAAGAGAAGTATTTTGCCCCGTGTAAAGCATCAAGAGTTTCCTCTATCCTTGGTAGAGCATATGAATCTCGAATTGTGCGACTGTTCAATTTTCTAAAGTCAATACAGAAGCGCAGACTCGAGTCATGTTTGCGAACCAGGACAACAGGCGAGGCATATGGACTAGCAGATGGACGGATAACTTTAGCATCTAACATCTGCTTTATATGGTCCTTGACCTCTTGATACATAGAGGGCGGAATACGTCTATGTCTTTCCTTAAATGGAGTCTCATCTGTGAGTTCTATTCGATGGGTGACCAAGTCAGTATGTCCCATGTCCATATCAGACTTGCTAAACACATCGTCAAACTCATTCAGTAGAGAGCGCAATTGAGTTATTTCATCTGGAGTGTGATTATCACCCAGAGAGTCCAGTTCAAATAACTCTTTTGGTAGTTTGGTAGGTACAGAGCCAGTATTACTGACGCCATCCTCAGGGGATAAGCCGTCCAACACAGCAACTTGTTCCAAATGACAAAGTACTGTTTTGGCTAGAATTGTAACAGCCTTGGTGGACGGGTTAGCGACCTCAACCTTGACCCGTGTTGTTGAGTGGGTAGACTGAAACCCAACAACACCAGTAACGAGGGTAAGTGAACCAGGAAGAACGGACTGTGTGGCACAAAACTCCATACCAATCTGTGGAGCACTACCCCTGCAAATACCTGTTATAATCTGGTTGCAAGACGGGGGTATGGTTATAGATTTAGTTGTCCGCACATTCTCAGTTCGGTTCAGGTCATTCCAACGCCTACTGAGCCACTGAATAGCCATGGTCCAAGGAGAAGAACTCCAAGATACCCTGTCACCAGGGTTGCTTTCACAAGCAGCACGCAGGACATTGGTCCCCAGGATAAGAGGTACCTTAGAGGTGAAGTCGGTAGTGGGCACCACAAGGATGAGTGCGGGTACCTCCACTACTTGACCCATGAAGTCAGGGTGTATAGCAATCGTAGCCTCAACATACCCCAAATAGGTTTTCAGAGATAGTGGTGACCATTGAACCTGTATCTATCAAAACATCACAGGCATGCTCCTCTACCTTCACATGCGCAATGTTTGGGTGCCCAACTAAATTGGAAGGCACCTTTCGTTGAGCGCTTTGGTTAGAGTCCTCAGACCGCTCCATAACTGGGACTCTTAGAAGTTTAAAGCAGGGCAATGCTGGTGACCCCTTTTGAGCCCTGGCCTTCAACAATCAAAACAGAAAACTGATGATTGTTGTGGAGGGGGTTTATCACCGACCTGCTTTACTAAAGGTTTATTTGTCTGGGCACCTCTGAAGGGAGCTTGGCCTCGACTCCTGGTGGGTGGTTTGTAAGAGGAGGCTTGAGCAGACCTGAGCTCAAGAGAGTGAACTTTGTCTTATCAAGGTCTTTAAGCCTAGAGAGCACATCCTCCATCTCCCGACCACCTGGTACAGGAGTGGTAACAGGACACTGATGTGCCTCCTTAGGGGTAAGCAGTTCCTCCTCCACCCGACGTACAGCAAGCAGCAGTTGGCTGTACTCGAGACCAGAGTCAAAGTGATGACGAGTTGCCTGCTTTAAAGCATCCTTGGACAACCCCATCCAGAAACGGCTTCGAAGCAAGGTCATGGCAGCATTTGGTGGGAGCATTCCTGAGACTTCGATCTTTGAGATCAAGTCACGAAGTCTACAACTCCAAGCTGCAGCAGACTCGTTTATTTCCTGGCGAGCTGTGTAAAAGCGCTCCATGAGCGTCTCGCCAGGCATCACATTGCCAAAGACAATGTCCAACTGCTCTAATGCAGAATCAAGGGTTGCCTCAGCAGGGAAGCCACTGAGAAGATCTGCAGCAGAACCCTTGGCTGCTCTCCGCATGGCATTGAATATGGCAGTGTCAGAGTGAGCATTTTCACATCGACACCCCAATATTTCAAGGCGCCACTGACTATATTTCACATCACCCTTTGCCCTATCCCCTGAAAATGTTGACAACCGGGGACTTGGCGCATTAATTATTGGCATGTACGAGGTGTGTGATATGGGCATGGTGGAATGCGGAGTTGCCAAGAACTGACTAGGCTGAGCAGTTGGAGTGTACCCAGGGTATGGAATGGGCATGGGTACATGTCTGTTGGGCCGAGCCTCATTTGGTGCCCCAGTCGGACGTGTAATGACACGCGACTGCTGTGAGTAAGGGGTTGATGAACCCTGGGGTTGATTATAACTAAATAGTGACCCGTAGGGCCTAGGCAAAGATTTCGGCAATTCTATCCTAGGGCTATGGTCTTGTGGGGGTATTGTCCGCTGGGAAGGCTCCATGGGTGACCATATATCAGGCAACAAAGGAGACCCCAGAGGTGAATGTGTTAGCAGTGACGGTAGCCCAGGTGTATATGGTTGGGGAACAACCCTTTGGCTATCCACAGGAGGTGGAGGCACATGCGGCCGAAACAACGTATCTCCAGACCCAACATCAGCTACATAAGTGGTCTGAGGTGGATGTGGATTAGTGTCATCTGCTAGACGGTAAAGTAAACTAGTACGGACTAAGGGATCAAGCTGATGGATGAAATCCACAACCTGATCAACCTGTGATCTAACATCACTGTCCGACTGAGCCATGATGTGTATGATAATACAAGTATGACAAACCTCCAAAAAGGCAACAAGGATCCTATACGTTGGGACCCAACAACAATATTATGAACCGAGGCGATCGCAAAGTGCAAAAACTCCTAAGTATTAGGAAACCAAGTGCAGGGCTCCTACAAAAGCAAGGATACAAGATGAACTATGGTGTGATATGGGTAGACTTACAACTGCGGGGAACTGACCACTACCCCAGGTAAGCAGCAAAGTTCAATAGCAATGGAAGTAGCCAAACAACAATCAGGATGTAGTCACCTGAAGGACAACTTATGCATGTACTGAGGTCAGGTAAAAGGAAACACTAGCCAGATGATCCCAATGGAAATGAAATAATCCAGCAAGCAAAGGCTACGGGATGAGACTAACCTGGCAACAACTACAAAGTCATCCCAGATACAAGCAGTAACTGCAAGTACTACAGACCAGAGAACCACTGGAAATAAGTCAAGATGCAGCAACAACTGAGTTGTACATACAGAAAGTAAATGTAACAGTAGATACTGACTGAACTCCACTGTCACATATGTAACTTACATATGAGGGGAAACTATACAAATATCTCCCATCACAGATATACTGTTACTTGAGATAATAGATATGCAATTGAGGGAAATACTGAGGACCTAATCACTGATGGTGTTCAAATATTTCAAACAGGAGATCTAATATGACTGATGATAGTGATGAAGCCTATAATGGGATATGGTATATGATGAAATGAAGAAACAACACAAGACAAGACAAAATACTTATGGTAAACATGTTAGTGGTTTGCTGAAGAGAGATATGTCCACAGGAAAGACAGCAGGAACAGCATGGAAAAAGAAGTACTGAGGATAGAGTCTGGCACAGGTAAAGTAAGAAGGGTATCAATGCAAATATCAAAAGTATTGACAGAAAATATATCAAGTAAAAAAATAAACTTTGGATTTTGAAATTGAACTGTTTAAGTTAAATGTTAAATAATTTCAAATGATAGAGTAGACAAAACAAACATGCAAGAGCACAGTAAGTTGCAATGTCAGTGTAGACAAAACAAGCATACAAGAGCACAGTAAGTTGCAATGTCAGTGTAGACAAAACAAGCATACAAGAGCACAGTAGGTTGCAATGTCAGTGTAGACAAAACAAGCATACAAGAGCACAGTAAGTTGCAATGTCAGTGTAGACAAAACAAGCATACAAGAGCACAGTAGGTTGCAATGTCAGTGTAGACAAAACAAGAAAGAAATGAGCAAAGCTCACATACCCCCGTTATCCCCGCTGGTCAACAACAAATAGTAAATAGTTTTAACTTCAATGTTTTAAAAACTAAGATTGAGTTCCAGTGACAATTGACCCCCCCCCCCCGCCACCCTCCCCTCCCCAAATCTCCCATGTTACCAGTGTTCATTACGAGGAAGTAGATCACCATGAACACCTTTGAATAAACATTTGATTGAAGAGTTACATAAGAAGAATTATCAAAAGGACCAAAAATTCTTGATATAAAAACACATAATTGGAGATTTAATACTTAAAAAATGGAACAATATCATATAAGAAAATCAATCAATTAATAATTTTCATCTAGCCTTAACAGATATGGTAAAGAATTCATAAATTCAAACTAACACAATGCACAGATACTTATGATGATCTACATGTGTGGAAACAATTTTGGAAAATATATTAGCTATACAAAACCAGTCATCAACATTTCTAAATTCCATCATGTTTCCATGAAAACAGCAAAAGAGAAAACTTTCAGAATCTTATAAAAGATAAAAAACAATCAGTGGTTAATGCAGCAAGTTTGCTGAAACTAGGATACATAATATTGTAAACATGGATCGTACAAAAACTCTACCCAAAATTTATGTTTCACCATGATTCCATGGAAATGGCAAAAATATAAAAAAATCAGAATCTTCAAACTAGCAAAAGGCACAAGTACTCATTGTGCTAAATGTGTGTAGCAAGCTTGATGAAGCTAGGATGCATAGTTAAAAAGATATGGGCTGTACAAAACACCCACCCTAAAAGTTTAAGTTTCTTAGTGTTTCCATGAAAACGGCAAAAATTAAAAAGTTCAGAATCTTAAAACTAGCAAAAGGCACAAGTACTCATTGTGGTAAATGTGTGTAGCAAGTTTGGTGAAGCTAGGGTGCATGGTTAAAAAGTTATGGGCTGTACAAAAGCTTGAGACGGAAGGACGGACAGACGGAACGCTATATACCCCTGATTTACTTTGTAAACGGGGGTATAACAAGCATACAAGAGCACAGTAAGTTGCAATGTTAGTGTAGACAAAACAAGCATACAAGAGCACAGTAAGTTGCAATGTTAGAGTAGACAAAACAAGCATACAAGAGCACAGTAAGTTGCAATGTTAGAGTAGACAAAACAAGCATACAAGAGCACAGTAAGTTGCAATGTCAGTGTAGACAAAACAAGCATACAAGAGCCCAGTAAGTTGCAATGTCAGTGTAGACAACTTGTGTATACAAAAATATATTGTGTACTTCAGAGTACCTTCTTACACAGTTCAAAAGTAAAATGTCAACAATGAAAGTCATTTGTTGTAACAAACAAAATTTTAACAAAGTTTCTTATTTTTGAACAATGATGAATGTAAAGAATAATATTGTATAAAATATTTGCCATTTCCTTCTATCATTGTTATAAGTCTGATTCTCAATTATGCCTTTTGATAAGATTTTAAAATAGAATTATATTATTTCCCAAAAGCTACATATTAAATCAAATACTTCTTATATAATGTAAGGAACATCCATCCAAATGTTGGGCAAGGACTTTTTCAGATAAAATGTTAAAACAAGAGTAGATTTAATATATTTTCTTTACTTTCCGCACCTGAAAAAACAGGTTCTGAGAAATAGGCAAAAAAATCTATTTTCGAATCAGTGGTCAGATATTAATCTAGATCTTGATAACATGGTCAGGTGAAAAAATTAAAGTTCAGTATTCAATATATAGAACCTCTTCAACAAATTCAGGTTTCAATGTTGGTGGGAACAAGTATGCCGAGGTCAGCTGTATTGGTAGTTTCACTTCAGAAATGTATACCAATGCCAATGTTTTACCTTCAACAATTTCAACACTGACATGGGGAGAAAAAAGACCATGACATTTCAAGCTATTTTTCAAACCTTAAGATGTTATGGACAACTCACTATGACATAACTAAGCTCATGTGGTTCACTTGGCCAAAGAGGTACAATAATATTGGGCCTATGTCAATAGGCTATTCTCATATGTCACTATGTTTGTCAAAACAATTTTAAAAAGAAATATTTTCAGCAAATCAAAATATTTATAAATATTTGAACAACATAAATGTTGTTAAATACATGCAAGGTCAAATGACAAGTTTGTGTTTTGCCAAATCCCCAAAAATAATTCCTGTAATCTTGTGATGGGTACGTACTCTGGAAAATTAGAGTCACATCATCTAATAATCAAGGAATATAGAAACTGTATTTCATATGGTCAAAAAAGGAAAACTATCAGATATACAATATGACTAGAAGTACATGTATATCAAGTGTGATATAGTATAGTCTCATTCTCACCTGAATGCTATCAACACACCCTTCAATGACAAGCTCAAACTGTAGAGTAACAACAGTACTGAGACACAGTTGTGCGGACGTCCTACCACGAATGTATGTCTCACAATGTTTCCGTGCTGTCTCCGGTTTCCACCCACTGGCAGTTGGCCACATCAGTATCTGTGGGAATGACATTCATAGTGCTTAGTGAAATTCATCCCAAAAGACAGATGACTAACGCTTGATACTGAAAAACTTCTAAATATAGGCTAACAAAAATAATAGTCTTGGTTCCCTGGCACCCCCGCATCATCATTAAGTCTGCCCAAAGTTTCGATTTTATTTCCAATTTTAATTATTTTTTTATAAAAATCCTAATACTTAAAAACAATGCAATCCAATAAAGCATGCAGTTACGTCCTTTTCCATGTGCATCTTGTTTTATGGTCATGGCAGCAATAGGAGTTTGAATGCTTGTTTATGTAGGGAGACCCTTTCCCAGGTTGATGATACACAACTGTTTATTTGGTTACATACTAGTTTGAACAAGCCCCCCTCCCCCCCCCCCCCCCGGAAAAAACAAACCCAAGAACAACACCAAAATAAACACTGCCCACCTGCCCTATATTTTCAAAAATCATTGCCTGAGAACCAACTCTTCGTAAGACTTAAATGTATTCGGTCAGTGAACTTAAAATTACATATGGAAGTAAACAAATTCAATGCATGGAGGTCTACCTTGGTAGTGGCAGTGGAGTTGTACTGGAAGCTGACAACATCTTCTCCTCGGCAAATGGCTGGCTTAGTGTCAGCTGTCTTGTTCACCAGTTGGGCCGTGATGTCCTTACCTGGTACAAGTGCCAACTTTTTTTCAGCATACAGAGAGTTTTACAGTATTCACACATACAAGTGAGGACAAAACCATTGTCAGTCCATAGGATGCACATGCTGATCTGGGTACCCTTGTACAAAACAACCTCAGCGCTACGACTGTCGTAAGTCTATGTTAAGGTTGCGGTCACCTTAGCACTAAGATTGCTTTGTACAAAGGCGCCCAGGATTATGAAAAGCCAACACTGAGACTATTTCCAGTTAACACTGTTATATACAATGAAATAATGTTGACTCTAAGAATAAGAATAAGAATAAAAATATTTTATTACATTTTCAGGAATTTGATATACATCACAGATCTTGACAATATAATATTAAGATCAGACAAACAACATGTGACAAGGATACATAAAACATACAGCTAAGGTACATACACTAGACATGAGCATGTGATAGACATTGAAATCAATTAAATGCATAAAGAACACATAATAGATGCTAATATGTAAAGTAGGTACATTAAAATACAAAACTTAATTTTTAGACTTATAATCTTGATATCTTATTTAAGAAATGCATGTTTATCATCTCTCAGACTCTTCATCAGGTCCACCGTAACTGACACATATCTGATGTTCCCTGGGACAAAGTTGACTGTATATGTTCATTGAATCGACGGATGTGTTGATAGAGCATGAGTATTAATTAATCGGTTACCTTTTTTCAATGCAGTAAACTCTTCCACACAAGTGAACACATAGTCCTCCTGGTTACAGTTAGGGATATTCCCACACACACACTGGGCGCTGCTGGGCGGCAGGGGGAGAGGGGACTCACACACACCGTTATACAGGGACTCCTCAGCAGGCACTCTGTTGAACACAACAGAATAAGAAATATTTACATTCAAACACTCTAATTATGATAATTCTCCTCCATTTGGAAACACGAAATCTGTAGTATCATTTAGATTAACGAAAGTGACTTGTCACAGTAACCGTAAAAAAATCAAACAAAAGTTATCATTGCATATAATACTACCTCAAAGCCAGTGCATCATAATTACATCACAGCCAATATTCTTGCAATTTGGTTAATATCCCACTAAAAAATCTTTAGATTTTCACCAGACATCCACTTAACCATCAGACAACCAGTTGTTATGAATACTGCCTCTTGTGCTAAATGCCTTAGCGTATGCACAGAGCAAAGAAAATGTCACTTCTTTCTTGTGTGTGCTCAAAGGAACATCTGAATTTATCCGATCATAAAAACTATGGTTATTCTTATATAAATTTATATCAATACATACATCCTGATCATCTTCAACCAACATTATGTAGAAGATCTTTAAAATAATTGTACCAAGACTCAAGATTTATATTACTATTCCTGTAGAGACTCTGGAGTAATGAATTGAATCTACCAATTTCGACTGCAGTTTATTCTCAAACCTATATTTTCTTTCAATATCAATAATTATCGCAATAGTGATTTCCAGACCAATAGTCACCCCTACTTAATACACTCAACTGATCTAAACACCTTAGAATATCTGTAAATAGACTTTTCAATTTGACAGTCTGAGTTACACCATTCGGACCTTTTTGGTCCAGTGGTTGCTAAGGAGATGATGTTTACAGATGCTGTTGTTGCCAACAATGATGCTGGACACTGGACAAGCAAGTTATGACATAAGCAAGCTAACCTTCATTCAGGTTAGCTAAAACTGCCCTCTTATATTGACACTACAACATACCTCCAGGTGAGAGTGAAGTCATTGGGATACTTCATGTAGCTCTTCACATCCCCATCACTGGAGGTCAAATCGTTGTCTTTGTCACCATCAAAAGTACCACACAAACCTATGAGAAAACATACCTACTGTTAGTGCACAATAAATACAAACATTATATTTAACATAACCTTTACGCTAAAAAATATAAAAAGAATTGTTTCCCAGGCAATGGCTTTGTGTGGATGGGCAGTGCTTTTTTCGTGTGTTTGTTTGTATTGAAGGGGGCAGGAGGGGGGGTGGATTGGTTTGTTCAAACTATTATGTAACCAAATAAACAGCTGCGTTCAATCAATTTTGGAAAATATTCCTTGATGAGTAAAAATACTGGAATACAGTAATTGACTAACATTGGACCTGGAATATTTAGGGATTTTTTTGTTTTGAAATGGAAATAAAAACGAAACGTGAGGCAAACTTTATGATAATGCGAGCGGTGCCAGAAAAACAAGACTATTATTTTTTTTAGCCTCACAAAACTAGGATGTACATGTTGAGCTCTGGAAAGTGTCCTGGTTTGACCAACCTTCTGTTTCCTGTACATCAGCAGCTGAGGGTTGGATCCACACACTGAGGTACTTGTCGTCAGGTCGGTCTCCAAGGGTGATGCTTACACGGGTGCCTGTAGGAAGCAGGACCTGCAACACAACAATGTCATCCAAACACATAACACTTTTATCTAGAGAAAAAATGCACTTTCATCTTCTGGGGACACAACACTTTCATCAAGGAACAACTCTTTCATCTTGGGTCAATCTCATTAAAATCAGAACTCCGTGCTCGCTACCCCTACAAAAAGATCTGAGGATATCCCATTATGAGTTTCATTAGAATGACCTTTCATCCAATCAATCAAAGCGTCGCTTACCATATCAGGAAAGTGACAGTCAGAATGTGTTTTCTAAACACGCAACCTTTAACACAGGTGTTTCAAATGACAGTTATAGAGTTGAACGACTGATTCCATCAAAATTATTGTCTATCCTTCCTTTCAACTTGATAATCATTTGAAACAACAATGACTTTCTATAGCTCGTGGTAAGTACTGCCATACAATCTCGGCCATCTATTAGTCTTTCGCAAATTTTCTCATGTTCAGTTTTCAATTCTGAAATGAGAACTTTGTCAAAATGTTTTTCAAAACAGGTCTGGAATGGAAGTAATCTGTTAGAAACTAGCGTCATAAAGCTTGAGAAAGCTGCTTTCTGACTGGCAAGCATCCACTTCTTGTTAGTCATTTCATTGGTCCATCAAAGATTGTTCTGATGTGACCTGTAATGGGATGTCCTCCGATCCTTGTGTAGCAGTAGTGAGCACTAAGATCTGATTTTATTGAGTATGTAGAGGCCATAAAATTTCCAAGTCCCTTGATGGGATTCAAACCACGGACCTTCTGATCCGAGGTCGGACACCTTGTCCACATGACCAAAGAGGTTAACCCCGCCAACAAGCTGACAAGGTAAGGATGTCATCTGTGGGATGACTCCACGCCCTGCTACATACTCCTCCGTCAACAGAAGGCACGTCCCGGGCCGCATAGTAGGGTACAGAGGCTTATTTTGCTCAAATTTAATATGAACATGCTCAGCACCATGTTGGGCGCCAATGTAGCGGCCATACAATTTCCAAGTCCCGTGATGAGAGTCGAACCACGGACCTTCTGATCTGAGGTCGGACGACTCGTCCACATGACCAAAGAGGTTAACCTCGCCAGCAAGCTGACAAGGTAAGGATGTCATCTGTGTGATGACTCCACGCCCTACTACAAGTACAAACATAGGGATACAAATCTTCTTTGGTGACAGATTGCTCATGGTTAGATTTCCTCTTGAACTTCAAGAGATTGTCTTTCTTCACTCATTTTAGCCACATACATATATACTTGATCATGTCATAAGTCAATGACTTGTCACTGTAATAATGAAAAATACTTGTGATCAGTCATACAAATATATTTAAGGATTGACTGTGTATTTTTTTCAGTTCATTGAGGTATGAATCGAAAAACCAGTGTGCAAACTGTATGAATCCGCGTAGCGGATTCTTACAAAAGTTTGCACATTGGTTTTTCGATTCATACCTCAATGAACCAAAAAAAATACACAGTCAATGGTTATAATTAAATTCGACAGCATAAAACATGTTTTATCTACAATAGTTTAACCAAAAACAGTTGTATATTATCAAAACAGACAAAAATGACGAGATTGATAAACATTCCAGGTGTAGGAATACATACTGTGGCGTGACATGAATCAGGTGATTGTTTAATTTATGCCCATAAATTGACACACCTACACTGTCGGTAGCCAATCAACGGAGAGCAGGATCAAAACAATGTTCATTGGACCTGTCAGTTAAGACAAGTTGCGAAAAGAACTGCAACAGTCAGACTGTAACGAACTGGAAGAAATATGTCCGGGAGAAGGCGGCTGTTTCAAATTACATGGTCAGTTACCGCCAGATTCAAACATTACTTCCCTGATTACGGTAAAACACAGTTGGAAAAATGCTAGTTAGAAAGGTAACCCGAAGACATGAAAGTTGAACCGAGGCGAGCAGAAAAAAAAAACAGGCGATCGAGACTGCACGTTTGCTGTTTCATACATTCTCGGCCTTCGGTTTCAAAGGTTTGTTTGGGCAATGAATATGCATGAAAGTCGCTAAATGTCCTGTGCATGACGATACACGTGAGCAGAAAGGGAATTCCCTCGGCTGTAATATTGGGATTCCCCGAAATTCCGAAGTGATAAAAATAGTGCGCCTCGGTGGGCGTGGCTTAATTTTTTACATTCATTGGGAAATGAATGCAATAACACGTGACCAATTCAGCTAATCAGAATACAGGAATTTCAATGAACACAACGGAAATTTAATTATTCAATGATGAATCTGTTGTCCAATAAGTTTTGTGTAATGATTTATTGCTTGACATTTCCACAGAGCCAGTTATCCTCCCATGTCCATTGTTTACTTACAACATACTCCTTTCCATCATTGACCTCAAGGAGTGAGGTCCCCTTGGCAAGGTCACCATTCAGTAGCATCTCAGTTCTGACTGGCATGTCAGTATGGTTACCACATCTCTCTAGTATGAAAACATCGTCATCCACCAGCACTGCTGTCCCACAGACACATGAAACTTGACCTCTGCATGGAGTTGTGAAGATATTCACCTACAAACACACCAACCTCATACAGTAAGAAAATATCATGCATCATTGTTTGCACATAGGAAGCACAGATATAAGTGCAATAGTCTTGGACACGACATTAAACTCAATTTCACATCACCCTTTCTTCACATAATTGTCAGAGGAAAGCATACATATTTCTTGTTATAAGTAGTAAATACTGACAATAAGTAATGCTGATTGTTAGCTGTGAACATAAAATAAACCGCTATACATGGACTATACATGAAAATTCTAGCGTTATTTTCATAATGTCCTTTAATCAGCTTCCCCACTCTAGATACACCCTCTGACCAGGGGTGCTAGTTATGTTGATTGCGATACACACACACATATATTCCACAACTTACAGCTATTGGAAGTGTCTTGTGTCTGTACAGGACAAACTCTCCAAACTGAAGCAGATTGTAGTAGCTGAAACACAGACAGTGGACTCTTTCATGAGGGAGTCTAAACAGGAGGGAGTGGGCACTCCACTCATTACCCTCAGATGGGATACGTGGGATCTGGACATGCATCTCAGCTGTCAACAAAGCATCTTCCAGAGTCAAGGGTGTTATGTGACTGTAAAAGTCCAGTTTCCACCCTTGTCAAACTTTGCTGGAATTACTTGTCTTGATCGTAGCACCAGCAGTGGCTATTTTTGAGTTATGTCCCTTCTATGTCCCTCCTACTGACCATTGAGATTCGACCTCTTATGAAAGAGGATATTATGTCAATTTATGCAGATACTGACCAAGAATGGAGAGATGTTGCAATCAGTAATTGTTTACCTCATAATTTCAAATGTAAAGAAATCATGTTATAAACAGTCTGAAAGTATAACATGTATAAGTGGTATAGTCATGAGATTGGAGTATTTCTTGCTGTATGCTACTGAAAGATTGGTATTTTGCCAATAGTATACTGATGAATGGCGAAATGTTGGATCCTGTTATCATGATCCCAAACCAGGGTATAATTCTGATGGCATTTGCAATGCATGTTTTGTCTGTCTTTGTTCATTAAGAATGGGTGCACGTAGAATGAAGATATCTTGTCAAATGTTGTCCATGTGAGTATTGTCCAATGTGTGAGGTGGGATGGGGTAGGTGACTGACTAATGGCTTCATTTCCTCTGTATCACAAAGTTCTGTTGACAGAAGTTGCTACATATTTCTGGATACAACACACATACTCAAAAGAGTGAGCACAGTGTTATGAGTGGTACAGTCATCACCACTTGCTGGCATATAGACTGACCCTGCCTTCAAGTTCTACAGCAATTCTTCCCTTAAAATATTAAGTCAAGATTTTTGCCCTTGCATTTTGAAGTTTAATTATGATTCTTATAATCAATCCAGGATCTAGCTTAGAAACTACCTACACATTGTCAAATGTTGTGATGTGTGGAACATTGACGGCTTTACATATGGAGCTGCGATCACGGTCCTTGATGGTCAACTGTAAACACAACAGACATATATGTAATCACCTACCAGGAGGTGTTTCACAACATTCCTGTTAAACTCTTTGGATGTAGCAAAATGTATTACACTTAATTGTAGATTTTACAAATATAGGGCCATTGAACAGTTATAATATGTGACTTGTGATAAGTTGCAGTCAGCATCATTATAAAACATTTTGTTAATAATTTGAATATTATAAGCAAAAATGTAAAAAAGTGACTAAATTCCAACAAATTAATTGTCTGCCAAATCAGTTCCTTCAAAAATGAATGTTTCAAGTTTTTGCCTTTTTTCCAACTGTTTCACAAAGCTAAAAACTAATTTAAATGCCTCTCATAAATGTAATTTGAGTGAGTGAGTGAGTTGGGTTTAACGCCGCTTTTAACAGTATTCCAGTTATATCGCGGCTCACAAAAGTAAACGTCATAATTGAGACAAACATCCACATGAAGGTTAAGAATAATAATTTAAGTTCTTAATAAGATAAGAAAATTTCTTTTACCAGTCTCTAAGTAAAAGCTTTAAGAAAATAGATGTGTTTAGAAAAGGTACTTGCAAAATTGAAGCAGCCCTTTTCCCTTTTCCTCAAAGCCCCAAACATACAACCAGGTCAATATGAATACAACAACAACATTAAATATGACTCATAAAACGAACCAATACTACAGAAACCCCAGCTAATTGTGGACTAGGTCAATTGTAGGGTAAGCGCTTATGTCAACAACCTTTACTAAGGATTAAAGAGAAGTCTGATGGGAGGCGTTTCTGGTTTGTCAGAGGCCATGGCCACCACCCCCTTTTTTTTAACCTATGATGACATTTTGTAAGTGAATTCCTATCATGATAATTTAACATGTTGATTTGGTTGTTGAAGTAAAATTAACAAGGCAAAAGGTGAGCAAGGCTCAACCTCAACTCCAACATCAGCTGAAGAACAATTTTGATATTGGAGATATATTGATGCCTGAACATAAAAGCTGGTTTCTCTTAAAAAGCGCAATAATATTACATCATCAGCAAGCTGTGCTGGATACTGTACATTTGACAGGTAAAAAGCAATATTTTCTCAGAAAATCCACTTTGCACTGCACCTCTCCTATTGGTATAGAAACTGTACCCCCAATTTGAAAAGAATCCACAAAGTAGACTTTATGTTATACATCACACAAATGTTGAAGTAAATAAACAAAAAAGTTCAAAACATGAAATAAAATCATATATTCTTTCAGAATATACACATTTCAAAATCAAACTTTTTATTGCACCTCTCCTATTAGTATTGAAAGTATTCCTTACATTTGAAAATAATCCATGTAGTAGTTCTCAAGTTATAGCTCATACAAATGTTGAAGTGAAAAAAACACATTCTAAGTTGAAAACATGTAAAAATTCATATTTTGTCAGCAAAATCCACATATCAAAATCAAACTTTCCACTGCAGCTCTTCTCATAAATAGTATGGAAACTGTTCCCTAAAACTGAAAAGAATCCACACAGTAGTTTTTAAGTTACAAGTCACATATATATGTTTTAGCAAAAGAATTCAAAGTAAAAAAATGAAAAATAGCTGTATTCTTTCAGAAAATCCAAATATTGAAATTAAACTTTGCACTGCATCTCTCCTATCGGAAGAACGGATGGATGAAATTCCTTGTTATAACTGTATCCCCCGCCTTTTTAGTTTTGAGTGGACTTCCCCCACACACACCACTGAAGTTACAAAGGGCCCAAGAGGATCCCCCCACCCCAGTTTTCAAAATCCTGGATTTGGCCCTGGATGGGACCATACTTTCAGCTAAACATCACATACCGTATTCGACGTAATAAGCGCCCCGCTCTAATAAGCACCCACGGCGATATTTGCTAATATATTGGCTAGTGAACAATCACAATCAGCACCCCTTCCGATTGATCAATGTACACAAGACTTATTTATTCGTGTATAATACGCACTCGTGTGTTATATCACCCTTAATTAGGGGCAATTAAATTCTTGAAAAATATATCTGTCGTATGTAAACATTTGAGGCTGTTAGCTTAAACCACGAAATTTACGATCTTTCAACTAAAAATAATATTCTAATAAGCGCCTCCGATTTCTAATTTTGAGAGCGCCCTGGGCGCTTATTACGTTGAATACGGTAATCACAGTGACTCATACTAGTATGTTTCCCACCTTCACTGTCTCCAGAGCTATGGAGGTGTTTATCTCGGCTGCCATCTTGAGTGAGATCTGAAGGTCTCGGTACTGATCACCATCAATCTGATTGTCTGTGGTTGCCCTTACATACAATGACTGTTCCGTATGCCAGTTGTCATTGCTTAGCACCAGGCCACACATGGCCTGGACATCATCTGGTCGACTGGGCCAGCTGACCACTGCTTGTGGCACAGTGACCGCTGACCCTGGACAGGACACAGTCTGGGTGTCTAGGTCTGGGATGTATGCATTGATGGTGATGGAGCAGCTAGTGTTGTCATCAGAGGCTGGACAGAAGATGGAGGGAGGAAAAGTGGATTCCAGAAGTACAACCTTGGCACCTTCACCTTCTTCCAAAGTCAAGGATTTCTTGCTGGTGATCTGATTATAAAGATGTATAAATAGCAATCACTACTTGCAGTTTCTTGGTTAGTACCATTAACAATTATTATTATTATTATTATTATTATTATTATTATTATTATTATTATTATTATCAGATTAAAATAATTCAGCAAAGAGGGTTTGGGTGATCCTGGCACAGTCAGGCTGGTTAGGCTCATCATCAGCTCAGGGCCCTTGCCCCCTGTACACGCAACCCAGACACCGAATGGGTACTCTCCCAATGTCAGTCAACAGATTTGGAGGTACCAAACCTAAGGCACTGAGAACAATGGGGAATCGAACAACTTGGTACTTCGGACACAAGCGTGACATTTCGAAAGCATGGTCCGCATATTTGCCATGTTTTTCCTGAATTATTATTATTATTATTATTATTATTATTATTATTATTATTATTAAAATACAGCAAAGAGGGTTTGGGTGATCCTGGCACAGTCAGGCTGATTAGGCTCATCATCAGCTCAGGGCCCTTGCCCCCTCTACACACAGCCAAGACAGCGAATGGGACTTCTCCCAGAAAGTGCTGCCTAGTCAAACCATTACTGGTATTATTTCATTCAACATAGCATTTGATTGTCACTAACAAAATGTTTGTAATGTCACAAACATTGGATCTATTAACCTCACACAGCTAGACGAAAGTAAAATTGACCATTCCCGAATGTCTGACACTCCTCAAAGTTGTCTTGTTCCATCGCTACCAAGCCTCTATGATATCTTCAACTCACTTTTACTTCAAATTTGAATTCCCGACTAGTCGTGACTGGACTGCGGGAGTGGGCACAGTTAGTGCTGAGGCATGTTACAAGGCCACACTGCAGCTGTAAGGGAAAGACAACACATATTTACATGGAGAACAGGAATTTGGTTATATACAAGCTTCACACACACGCACGCACGCACGCACGCACGCACGCACGCACGCAAACAAATAAACAAACAACACACACACACACACACACACACACACACACACACACACACACACACACACACACACACACACACACACACACACACACACACAAAAAAAAAAAACAACACACACACAAACAACACACACACACACACACACACACACACACACACAAAAAAAAACTGCCCGCCCGCCCGCGCTATAGCTTCAAAAGCCATTGCCTTAGAGAACCATTTCTTTTCTTTTTTTTTAAGCCAAAGCAAAATGATTCAGATTAACTCTCTCTCCAGGTACATAATACACTAAACAAATCTGACATAGGTATGGCAACTCAAGACAGTAATTGTACTTAACATGCATATTTAGTGTAACGAGTGGATCCATCATACACTCTCTATTCATAACAAAAAGAGATCACACAACAACATAAACACAATTTAATTCTGGCAGTCTAATCAAACATCACAAGAGCAAGTATCAGTGATTACAATTAAAAAGTCTCTCCAAGTCCCAATAAGATCCATTGAATTTGCCACTACACGTAATCCATCATAATCCATTTCATGCACAAAGTTTGTAAGTCACATATTAAATATTTTGTGTAGGTCTAGCTTGAAGAGACAAATAGCCCAGCTAAAATTACATAACACGTGAGCTTACCAGGGTGCATTGTGGGTCACTATAGAGGAGAGGTGAGGTGGTGAGGTTAGGTGAGGTGAGGTGAGGTGGGCTTGCGTCCAAGATTATTGCACTAATATAGCAACATGCTTTTGTGTGTGTGTGTGTGGCTGCTTGTACTAGTTAGACTATTTAACAGTGCTAGCTCACTGAGATACCATGCCGCAGTTTAACATACATACCCCACTCAGACACAGTATAGTGGCGAGTGCCAGACAGGGTAATAACAAGTACCATCTTTTAATGTCTTTGGTATGGTGTGGCCAGGGATTGAACCCTGCACCTTCCACTCTCCGGTCAAACCGCGGAGGCGGTCTCAAGGGTCAGTGTTAATTATTGGCAATCTCTACTCAAACAACATAATATATATATAAGGGATGAGTATACACTTCATGAAAAATTAGTATATTTAATATACTCTGTAAACAAGATTTGGTTCCATGTGTGTTTGCATGCGTGTGCGTGTGGGTGTAATACTTTATAATACGAATAATTGAAATATGTTTGTTATGATCGGAACAAATGCGATGTGTGTGAAAATTCCAATGTTAATTTGACAAATCCATTATTATTTTGGAAAAAACAACAAATTCTTTAAAAGAAATTTGTTTATATCTCTGTTACCATGGTCAAAACATTCTCCTATCTCATTTTCTGTTAAGTCTTCAGAATACTTTATCCTGGCAGCTGTAGTATTCACTGACGACTGACTTTCAGTTCAACTTGACACAAACATGGTCATATCATGGAATTATCATGTTTCAGTACTTCCGATTTCAGATGCGTTCTGGGCTCTGCATTCTATCTGTTTCGGTCATGATTACATGTTTTCACATTAATCAACTACAGTCTGTTTGACTCCAAATGAGAACGATGAATTACACTTTTCTGGATTTCGAGTTATTTTGCAATTCATCGTTCTCATTTGGAGTCAAACGGACTGTAGTGGGATTTGTTTCATGCTTTCCATAGTTTCCCTGTTTTACATGTTGCACATTAACAATATACAGGAACATCACTCACAAACACAGCCAAACATTTGCTCCTGTCAACTGGAACTTTCCACTACAGGGTCAGAACATTTTCATTGTAATTTTATGCCTTTAATCCTGGAAGTTTTTCCGGGGCATAAGTACATTTGGGCAGGACAAAAACATGCTTACAACTCTATATGAAAAGTATATACATACATACATATACATATACATACATATATATATTGTTTATATTGTATTGTGACGTCATAGTTTCCTAAATGTTATGATGTCACGTAACTATATGTTACTACTTCATGTCCGTTATTCAGTTATGGCCTGATAAGACTCGTACGTGGTACGAGTTGAAAGCGCCAACATCATAAAAGGAATATGGTTTATATGTATACACGTTGACTTACAGTATCTCCATAGCTGAGGTCAACCAGAGAGGTGTGATTGAGCCTGGTGCTGGTGACATTGCCTTCTACCTCTGTCTCCACACTGACATTGTTGTTGTGAATCCACTGACTGTAGATGATGATGCTGGTGTCGTTGTTTGAATACTCCCCCCAGTCACAGGTGAAGACAAACTCACTACCCTCAACATGACTTGCCAGTGTGGGTTGTACACCAAGGTTGAGGTACTCTAAGGGACCAAACATGTAAGTGAGTGACTTGGATTTTACGCTGCTTTTAGCAACATTCAAGCAAAATCATGGCAGGGGACACCAGAAATGGGTCTTCAGAGTGACGAGCGAATGCTATCACAACTGGACCACCCCACCAAATATGTCAATGAAACATATCAACTGAAGATGGCATACTGTATAAGACAACAGAAGGATTCCTTGGGATCATAATCAATGATTAACACCAGCATACGACACTTATGCTGCATTGTTTGTCCAAGACTAGTTTAACTACATAAAGACTAGTCAAATGCTGAAGGACAGATTATCTAGTGTAGTTCAGGTTCAATAGATTCTAGCACTTGACAGAGATTTTACAAATTGACAGTGTCACAAAGTGTCTGGTTCATATTGGGGGCATGGGTGGCCCAGTCATCTAAGGCGCTGTAATTCGCTGTGCAGAGTTGGGTCCTTTGGCACACCAGTAATCTATGATCATCAGTTTGAATCCCTGTTGACCCCAATCATGTCTCTTGGTTTGTCAGCACCATACCCAGACTCGTGGGTTTCACCAAAGTGATAAATGTCTGCAGCACTTTGGGCTTTCCTCCTACATCCAGCTGACACGCCGTTGTAAGAGCTATATGTACCTGATCGGTCTGTCCAGGATAGTGTGCTCCTGCCTGTGTCACACACCAGCTGTGTGTTGTCTTTGCTCACATCTCCGGGCTTGTAGCATGATGTGCCGATGAAGCAGTAATTGGGCTGCAACAGAAGCTTCATACTAATCTGTATGGAATAATTACTCACTGTTGTAGGTGTTGCAATCAACTAGGATTTAGCTGAGACACAAGCACAGACATGTGAGCATGCGTCTTCATTTTTAATCAACCGATCGGGATGAAGATATTGAAAGCAGTTTCCACATCATAGTTTGTTTGTTTATTTGTTGTTTAACACCACACTCAGCAATATTCCAGCTATGTGATGGAGGTCTAGAAATAATCGAGTCTTGACCAGACAATCCAGCGATAGACATCCTGAGCATCGATCCATCTCTTACGACAAGCACAGTTGCCTTTTACGGCAAGCATGGGCTCCTGAAGACAACCCCGCATCTTCACAGTTCTTCCACATCAAACAAGGTAGAACTTGACACCACAATATCACATCAAATGTATATTTGTTTGTTTATATTTCTTTGTTGGGATAAATGAAAAGTAAAGTAATACTTACAAGGAGAGAAAACTGGTTGTCAGTGGTGATGAAACAGCGGGAGTCATATACACGAAAGAAAACTGAGGCACTGTAAGTAAGGTTGTTGTTGCTGATAGTCACATAGTAGCTGCCGACAGCATCTGTCAGATTGCAGATGACCATCTGATAGGACACAAACACAGCAGCTACATAGGAGTACTGGCCTGTGCCCCTCTGTGTCTCATTGCTAGTCAGCTGCGAAAGGTAAGTAAAAAGTATTCACAAACAATACTTTAAAAACTGTAGCATCTAAGAATCTTTTATAATTAGGTACATAGGCAATATAACCCATCATCAAGACACACTACTACTATTACTACTATTTTTACTACTACTACTACTACTACTACTAATAATAATAATAATAATATAATAATTCGCTGAGTAAAGATTATGTTAGCTGACCTCCATGCGTTTGCTGAATTGGCAGTTTGCATCTCAAAATGATACATATGTCTCACTTAACATCAGACTTAACTCCGAACAATATCTCCCTCATTTACAAATCATGAACTTAATGCGTTATTAACTACTTAATGCAAGAGATGATCCCCAGCAGAAAAAGAGTCAGGAAATAACTACTTTGGGATTTGAAACACACCCTTCTCATTAAACAGCAAACATTTGAAATTTAGGATACAGTAGTGGGTATTTATAGCAGTTCAACTGAGGAAAAGTATTTCCTTTTCTCACAAACTTGACTTCTCCCACTTGATGTGTGATCTACCTTTGATCGCAGGAAATTAACAATAAGGCATATTCAACTGATATTATTTAGGTCAGCTCACAAAGGTTGTAGATGTTCCATTATTGTTAGAATGAGAATAATGAATGTTAAGTAATGTTGTGTATTCACCAAATCTCCATTTTGTGTACTTGAAATTTCCACTATGTTTGGATGCTCAGTGTAACAAATTATTTGGCAAGGTTTCCAAGAAAAAACACCAGATCAAAGATGCCTCCCATCATTCAATAGATAACAGATACAGTCATAATTTCCAATGTGGTTTGAAGTGTTGTTAGTACAATTGTTTGAATGTATATATATGCTTTTGCTTTACTACACCCTGTTCACATAGATAAGCAGTGGTTTGCTTGTAATTATACGTCATTACCAGGTCGCCAACAACAAAGACGCCACCATACAACTGGCAAAACTGCATGATCCGCTCGTGTTAACCAACTTACAGGAACTTGGTGAGGAGCACTGTCTAAATCTAGCACTCAGTTACATTGTTTATATGAGCTTTGTATATATGTCCTTGTTCCCAGCTGTGTACAGTGACTTAACATGAAAATATAGTTATATATGTCCAGAAGAAATATGTCACTTTATTATTAAAGGTGAGCAAGGAACACACAATTGTAGCATTAATTTAATGCTTTCATTCATTTTATGATTTATAGAATTCAATTGATTGCAAATGGCAAGTGCTTCAATTGGAACTCTTCAAAATTACAACCTCAGTTCAATGTTAAGATGGATTTTATGAACATCCACTGAAAATATGAAATCAATACTGCAATAGCCATTGGTTTCTGAGAAGAAGAGGTATGGAGCGAAGGCTGATTTTGCTCTCACTAACAACAGCTGCTGCAGCACCATTTATATTTTTTTTCAAAATGAAATGTTTACATTGTTTTAGATAGGGACATGTGGAAAATGTTCCTTAACAATAACTTTTACATGTTCAGTTGATTAGAAGAGGGAGAGATTTTTAAGTTTCACTGCAGATAGAGAGACTGTGCATGGACAAACACTGTTAACAGAAATCTCTTTGACTGAATATGTACAAGTTTGACATCTGCTCCAGTTGTGTTATTTACCTCAACTGTCTCCAATCTGCACACAATGTTTGCTGACAGCACGAATGGTCCACCAACAATAGTTACTGTGTTACACAGAGACATCTGACTGTCACAATCGCCTTGTGGGGAGCCCACACTTGGCACCGATGTCTTGTTGATAGAACAGTCAAAACCAGTGAAGTCCTCTTCGCAGATACAGACACCTGAAACACACCATCTTTCTCATGTCATTCTGCTGTCCCAACACGTCATTCAACAATCATCTCCCACAACACCTGAATCAGACACACCATCTTTCTCATGTCATTCTGCTGTCCCAACACGTCATTCAACAATCATCTCCCACAACACCTGAATCAGACACACCATCTTTCTCATGTCATTCTGCTGTCCCAACACGTCATTCAACAATCATCTCCCACAACACCTGAACAGACACACCATCTTTCTCATGTCATTCTGCTGTCCCAACACGTCATTCAACAATCATCTCCCACAACACCTGAACAGACACACCATCTTTCTCATGTCATTCTGCTGTCCCAACACGTCATTCAACAATCATCTCCCACAACACCTGAATCAGACACACCATCTTTCTCATGTCATTCTGCTGTCCCAACACGTCATTCAACAATCATCTCCCACAACACCTGAATCAGACACACCATCTTTCTCATGTCATTCTGCTGTCCCAACACGTCATTCAACAATCATCTCCCACAACACCTGAACAGACACACCATCTTTCTCATGTCATTCTGCTGTCCCAACACGTCATTCAACAATCATCTCCCACAACACCTGAACAGACACACCATCTTTCTCATGTCATTCTGCTGTCCCAACACGTCATTCAACAATCATCTCCCACAACACCTGAACAGACACACCATCTTTCTCATGTCATTCTGCTGTCCCAACACGTCATTCAACAATCATCTCCCACAACACCTGAACAGACACACCATCTTTCTCATGTCATTATGCTGTCCCAACACGTCATTCAACAATCATCTCCCACAACACCTGAACAGACACACCATCTTTCTCATGTCATTATGCTGTCCCAACACGTCATTCAACATATGTGTTCAACCATGAAATAAGGTACCTTATAGGTGAAAAATTACATTTTGACTTTTTATCATATTTTAAAACTAAAGCATCCTAAGAACACAAAAATACATTTCACGAGATACATGACAATACACATATCGATCTTCAATGAAGTAAGCTGACATCAAACGTCTTTATGACATCATCACACAATTCTATCCTGGCACAAATAAGGTCCCTTTCCTCCTGGTTGGTCACATATATCTCCCACAACACCTGAAAATGTTCAGGAAGTTACAAAATGTTACTTTATCAATATCAAATGTTGCATGACAATTGTGTTGAAACACTCCCATTGATGCAAGGGGTGGTTGGGTAGGCTTGTGGTTAAAGTGTTTGCTCGTCACAACGAAGACGCGTGTTCGATTCCTGACATTGGTACAACATCAGGTGTCCTCTGCCATGATATTGCTGGAATATTGCTAAAAGTGGCGCAAAACAAAACTCACTCACCCCATTGATGGAAAGACACTAACCTCTGTTACACTGCCCTGTACCGCTACAATTGCTGCTGCATGACAGGTTGAGTATTCTTCCCGGTGGCTGGTACAGCCCCTCCTGTAGCACCCAGTGACTTGTCTCCCTCCTCACCACTGCCAAGCACTGTTGGAGAAACCTGGTGAGGACTGACGACACCCACTCCAGACTGTCATGGATCTGAAAGAACATCTCCCATTTGTCATAGCAGGTTGGCATTCATTTTGAGGGTTCATCATGGATGCTTTTTATTATATGAATATCAAACAAGTCTTAGATCCTTAAAGTATGTCAAAATGTTCAGCCATACACTTTAGTAAGTATCTTTTATCAAGTGATGACCGCCTCCATTGTCTAGTGGTAGAGCGTCTTCCCGGAGAGCGGAAGGTCCGGGGTTCGATCCACAGCCGCATCATAACAAATGACGTTAAAAGATGGTACTTGTTACCCTGTCTGTCGCTCTGCATTAAGGGGCTAAAAGAAGGACTTGTCGGCTTGGAGTCAGTATGCTGTGTCTGAGAGGGGTATTCATGTTTAACTGTGGCATGGTATCTCAGTGGGCTAGCACTATAAATCGGCATCAGTCCGGAATAGTACAAGCAGCCACACACACACACGTGCACGCACATGCTATATAAGTGCAATAATCTTGGAGGCTGCGTTAAGCCCCATTTCAACTCACCTCATCAAGTGGCCTTCCTCATGAAATAAACTACACACTGTCCTTATAATTCACCAACAGTTTGACATGGGCCAGGAAGCCATGAAAGACGATCACTTTATCGTCAGTACTAGTTTGTTAGTCATATATTCTATCCCTTTTATGTAAATCTTTTTGTTGACCAGGAATACACTGAAAATTTTAGTAACATTAAATACATTCATAATGTTTTCATTCAGATGACACCATATATATTTTCTTCAAAAAGTCTCATAGGAAGTAAGTACATGTTTTTGTTGAAAAATAGACACATGCATGATTTGTTCCATTTATACATGACTTAAACCACAACAGTTCATCCATTAGCATTTACTGAAGTAGCATAGATACATCATATGTATTTGACATACAGTGGATTGCATCAGAGCATGGTTTACACTGAACCGCAATGGTTGATCGTCTCAGATGTTTCAGTGTGCAGACATTGGGCTATTCCACATCAAAGACAGTTTACTGCTGAACCCAGTCCTAAATCTATTCCACAATGATGCATGTGGAACATGTGTACATGTCTTATTCACTTTTCATTCAAAACCTACCTGTATGCCTGTGACACACGATGCTAGGACTGATTTCTGTAGGTCAAGTGAGATGAGCCCCTGACACTGCACACCAATTTGTGTAGTCAGGATGAAATCTTCACAGTACTCCTTGGCCTGGACTTGGCTGTAGTGAAGACTGGGCCATGGCTGGAGCTGCAAGGAAGATGTGTCTACACTCAGATTCCACAAGGACAAGTACTGTAGGCACATGGATCAGACTTTATTTCTGAACTTTAGCAAAAAAATAATGAAATGTTTTACAGAAACAGGGAAGGCAGAGAATATCAAAAGAACCATACACCTATACTGCTTAGAAAGTTGCACAATGTGTGATGATGTGCCCAATGTTATGCATGTACAAAACTAGGCATATTAGGAGAAAGAATTACTGGTACTTGTCCAAGGGAAAAGATGGTTCCAGTCAAATCTCTTCATGTTCTTTTGGACTCACCCTACAACTATAAACTTTGAACTTTTGTCAGTGGCATACCAGCTTGTCACATTAACAATATCATTAATATTCCTATAAATGCCAGTATCAACATAAAAACAAAAAATGAGTGAGAGTAATTGTTGTTTTATGCCATAGTCAGCAACATACTTATTTATTAAGTGACAAAACAATCTCCATAATCATAACAAATCTCATTTGCATGACTCTGACTTTGCATAGGCATGTGTGTTTGTTAATCACTGTCTGCTACAAAAAAGGTGAGTGTACACTGTCCCACTGGTGACACCCATCACAAACACATGCAAATGTGAGAGTTGTTCACTTAAAGAAACATGGAACATATGTAACAAGGAATTGCATCAGACATTATCTTGACTACCATGAAACATTTTGAAAGCTTAATTAAGATCTTGAAAATTGTAAAGTTGATCAACCAAATCTTCAGCAAGAGTCATATGACACTCTTTGAAAAGCTCAATTGTACCTTAAACAGTGTGCAATGTTGACACTAAAAGTTAGAGCTGCTGGAATTATTGCTTGACATAAAGTGTAAGTTGACTATTGGAAAGTTGAAGTTATCCCTCTTGTCCCTTGTGGCGAGTGTTTGGCTATTTAGAATTTTTATTTTTATGCAATGATCCAAATGGTAACAGACTGTTTCACTGGTGTCTTATATCCCTAGGTGGGTAAATCAGAGGAAGGAAATTAGCTATTTGACTATATTGAACGGTATAACTGAAGCTGAACTAAAACTTCTTGGCCAAATTCCCTTGTTTTGATTTAGCCAATCCAAGCAGAAATTATGATTCATAATCCATAAAGAAACAAGCATGAAATACTCATATCCCTTGCCAATATGACATGTTCGATTGTGTGCAAACCATTAGCTCCTGTGAACTATGTTGACTGGGCCTTTTTGTAAATTGCCTGATTGCAGCACTAAAAACGTTATTACCGGTGTTGTTTTGCCTTCTGCAGTTTATGATTCAATATGTAACTGTATTTGTAACGAGTTGTGTTATTACTTAAATATATTTCTAAAATTCATAAATAGCAAAAGGCAACAATTCAGCATATGTCTGATAGATGTGGAAAATTTTCACCTGGAATCGAACCCTACCCTTATTGTTTTAGTCCAACTTGTTGCCATGGAAACATAAAAAATAAAAATTTCTAAAATTCCTATATAGCAAAAGGCACCAGTTCAGCTTCGTCGGGGCGGGGGATAACAAATCAGTAAGCACAAATGGTGCCCATGCATTGGGATGCTCACTTCTTGCCTAAATGTCTTATCCCCAAAGTTAATATCGATGTTATCAATGGAAAGTACAAATTGTCCTGTACCTGTGATTGAAAGAATGAAGTTTATCATGTCGGTAAAAAAATCAAATGAGTTTTTGAGAATCAACATGTCATTAATTGCATTTGACTCAAATATACTCTGTCCTAAAAGTCCTCCCTTTATTACCCCCGCCCAACAAAGTTGGTGGGAGTTATAGAAACGGGCTCCGTCCGTCCATCCGTCCGTCCGTCAAGTATCGTTTCCAGAGCATAACTCAGAAACCGTTCAATATTTTTTCATGAAACTTTGCAGGTCTGTCAAGTACATGCTTAACTGGTGCCTTTTCCTATTTCGAAATTTTAGAATTTTAATTTTTTACGTTTCCATGGCAACCAGATGGACTTAGGTTCTGTGAGGGTAGGGTTTGTTTCCGGAGCATAACTCATAAACCGTTCAATATTTTTTCATCAAACTTTGAAGGTCTGTCAGGTACATGCTGAACTGGTGCCTTTTGCTATTTCGAAATATTAGAAATATTTATTTTTTTATGTTTCCATGGCAACAAGATGGACTTTTTTTGACAATTTACATGACAAGTTCCACGTCGGTTAAAGGTTAGGGTTTGTTTAGATTTAATTTTGTCATAAATTCTGCAACAGGGGTTATGGATATAGCCACGTTAGTGGCAAACTCGTGTTGTATTATGGATAGGTCATATATTAGTGGGTGGGTGGGTGGGATTGGTCTAAGGATTGCATCATACTTTGTTGTGTGCCCTCTCCCCCCCCGCCCCCCATTAATTCATCCCACCCACCTCAACTGCCATCCCACTCCACCTATGATAAATTACCAATAACTAAATAATTTTCAAGTGAATAAACAATTTGTTTTTAAAAAATTGAACTGGGCCATTTTCTCATACAAACACCTCACAATCACACCCCTACACCCCCATTTTCAACAATAGAAAAGTCACCTGTGATTATATGACCAAAGGGTTGGAAGTAGCTTCATGAGTCTAAACCAGTCTAAACCAGTAAGTTTAGTGCTGCTTTGAACAGTATTTTAGCTAAAGCATGTCAGCTTAATGTTGAAGAAAATTCCAAAATGATTTAGGGTCTTAGAAAAATGCAAATCTATCACATGTTATCATTTCTTAAATCCCAAAAGAAATGTCACAAACCTCAAATTTGAACTCTTCTTCGTATACATAAACAAATTTCTGTGAGAGTTGTCCTGGGCAACCAAGAGGACGTGATGACATCTTGATGAAAAAATCTGTCTTATCCACACCTGAAATTGATGGAAGTACATGTACATGAACATTGTAAATTAGACTGCCTGACTAGCAATGAGTAGCAACATATCTCCTCAACCAGATATAGTAGTCTCCCCTTCACCAGGCAGACAGCCTCACCTTCCCCAAGTAGAAGCCTCACCTTCCCCAAGTAGAAGCCTCACAGCCTTACCTTCACCAGGCAGACAGCCTCACCTTCACCAGGCAGAAGCCTCACAGCCTCACCTTCACAAGGCAGACAGCCTCACCTTCACCAGGCAGACAGCCTCACAGCCTCACCTTCACAAGGCAGACAGCCTCACCTTCACCAGGCAGACAGCCTCACCTTCACCAGGCAGACAGTCTCACAGCCTCACCTTCACCAGGCAGACAGCCTCACAGCCTCACCTTCACCAAGCAGACAGCCTCACAGCCTTACCTTCACCAGGCAGACAGCCTCACCTTCACCAGGCAGAAGCCTCACAGCCTCACCTTCACCAGGCAGACAGCCTCACAGCCTTACCTTCACCAGGCAGACAGCCTCACCTTCACCAGGCAGAAGCCTCACAGCCTCACCTTCACAAGGCAGACAGCCTCACCTTCACCAGGCAGACAGCCTCACCTTCACCAGGCAGACAGTCTCACAGCCTCACCTTCACCAGGCAGACAGCCTCACAGCCTTACCTTCACCAGGCAGAAGCCTCACAGCCTTACCTTCACCAGGCAGACAGCCTCACAGCCTTACCTTCACCAGGCAGACAGCCTCACAGCCTTACCTTCACCAGGCAGAAGCCTCACAGCCTTACCTTCACCAGGCAGACAGCCTCACAGCCTTACCTTCACCAGGCAGACAGCCTCACAGCCTTACCTTCACCAGGCAGAAGCCTCACAGCCTTACCTTCACCAGGCAGACAGCCTCACAGCCTTACCTTCACCAGGCTGACCGCCTCACCTTCACCAGGCAGACAGCCTCACCTTCACCAGGCAGACAGCCTCACAGCCTTACCTTCACCAGGCAGAAGCCTCACAGCCTTACCTTCACCAGGCAGACAGCCTCACCTTCACCAGGCAGAAGCCTCACAGCCTTACCTTCACCAGGCAGACAGCCTCACAGCCTTACCTTCACCAGGCTGACCGCCTCACCTTCACCAGGCAGAAGCCTCACAGCCTTACCTTCACCAGGCAGACAGCCTCACCTTCACCAGGCAGACAGCCTCACAGCCCTACCTTCACCAGGCAGACAGCCTCACCTTCACCAGGCAGAAGCCTCACAGCCTTACCTTCACCAGGCAGACAGCCTCACAGCCTTACCTTCACAAGGCAGACCGCCTCACCTTCACCAGGCAGACAGCCTCACCTTCACCAGGCAGACAGCCTCACAGCCTTACCTTCACCAGGCAGAAGCCTCACAGCCTTACCTTCACCAGGCAGACAGCCTCACCTTCACCTGGCAGAAGCCTCACAGCCTTACCTTCACCAGGCAGACAGCCTCACAGACAATTACCTTCACCAGGCAGACAGCCTCACAGCCTCACCTTCACCAGGCAGACAGCCTCACAGACAATTACCTTCACCAGGCAGACAGCCTCACAGACAATTACCTTCACCAGGCAGACAGCCTCACAGCCTCACCTTCACCAGGCAGACAACCTCACAGCCTTACCTTCACCAGGCAGACAGCCTCACAGCCTTACCTTCACCAGGCTGACCGCCTCACCTTCACCAGGCAGAAGCCTCACAGCCTTACCTTCACCAGGCAGACAGCCTCACCTTCACCAGGCAGACAGCCTCACAGCCCTACCTTCACCAGGCAGACAGCCTCACCTTCACCAGGCAGACAGCCTCACAGCCTTACCTTCACCAGGCAGAAGCCTCACAGCCTTACCCGCACCAGGCAGACAGTCTCACAGCCTTACCTTCACCAGGCAGACAGCCTCACCTTCACCAGGCAGACAGCCTCACAGCCTTACCTTCACCAGGCAGACAGCCTCACCTTCACCAGGCAGACAGCCTCAACATCGCCAGGCAGAAGCCTCACAGCCTCACCTTCACCAGGCAGACAGCCTCACCTTCACCAGGCAGACAGCCTCAACTTCACCAGGCAGACAGCCTCACAGCCTTACCTTCACCAGGCAGACAGCCTCACAGCCTTACCTTCACCAGGCAGAAGCCTCACAGCCTTACCTTCACCAGGCAGACAGCCTCACAGCCCTACCTTCACCAGGCAGACAGCCTCACAGACAATTACCTTCACCAGGCAGACAGCCTCACCTTCACCAAGCAGACAGTCTCACCTTCACCAGGCAGACAGCCTCACCTTCACCAGGCAGACAGCCTCAACACCAGGAAGACAGCCTCACCTTTGCCAGGCAGACAGCCTCACAGCCTTACCTTCACCAGGCAGTCAGCCTCACCTTCACCAGGCAGACAGCCTAACCTTCACCAGGGAGACAGCCTCACAGACAATTACCTTCACCAGGCAGACAGCCTCACAGCCTTACCTTCACCAGGCAGACAGCCTCACAGCCTTACCTTCACCAGGCTGACCGCCTCACCTTCACCAGGCGGAAGCCTCACAGCCTTACCTTCACCAGGCAGACAGCCTCACCTTCACCAGGCAGACAGCCTCACAGCCCTACCTTCACCAGGCAGACAGCCTCACCTTCACCAGGCAGACAGCCTCACAGCCTTACCTTCACCAGGCAGAAGCCTCACAGCCTTACCTTCACTAGTCAGACAGTCTCACAGCCTTACCTTCACCAGGCAGACAGCCTCACCTTCACCAGGCAGACAGCCTCACAGCCTTACCTTCACCAGGCAGACAGCCTCACCTTCACCAGGCAGACAGCCTCAACATCGCCAGGCAGAAGCCTCACAGCCTCACCTTCACCAGGCAGACAGCCTCACCTTCACCAGGCAGACAGCCTCAACTTCACCAGGCAGACAGCCTCACAGCCTTACCTTCACCAGGCAGACAGCCTCACAGCCTTACCTTCACCAGGCAGAAGCCTCACAGCCTTACCTTCACCAGGCAGACAGCCTCACAGCCCTACCTTCACCAGGCAGACAGCCTCACAGACAATTACCTTCACCAGGCAGACAGCCTCACCTTCACCAAGCAGACAGTCTCACCTTCACCAGGAAGACAGCCTCACCTTCACCAGGCAGACAGCCTCAACACCAGAGGGACAGCCTCACCTTTGCCAGGCAGACAGCCTCACAGCCTTACCTTCACCAGGCAGAAGCCTCACAGCCTTACCTTCACCAGGCAGACAGCCTCACCTTCACCAGGCAGAAGCCTCACAGCCTTACCTTCACCAGGCAGACAGCCTCACAGCCTTACCTTCACCAGGCAGACAGCCTCACAGCCTTACCTTCACCAGGCAGACAGCCTCACAGCCCTACCTTCACCAGGCAGACAGCCTCACAGACAATTACCTTCACCAGGCAGACAGCCTCACCTTCACCAAGCAGACAGTCTCACCTTCACCAGGAAGACAGCCTCACCTTCACCAGGCAGACAGCCTCAACACCAGGGAGACAGCCTCACCTTTGCCAGGCAGACAGCCTCACAGCCTTACCTTCACCAGGCAGAAGCCTCACAGCCTTACCTTCACCAGGCAGACAGCCTCACCTTCACCAGGCAGAAGCCTCACAGCCTTACCTTCACCAGGCAGACAGCCTCACAGACAATTACCTTCACCAGGCAGACAGCCTCACAGCCTCACCTTCACCAGGCAGACAGCCTCACAGACAATTACCTTCACCAGGCAGACAGCCTCACAGACAATTACCTTCACCAGGCAGACAGCCTCACAGCCTTACCTTCACCAGGCAGACAGCCTCACAGCCTTACCTTCACCAGGCTGACCGCCTCACCTTCACCAGGCAGAAGCCTCACAGCCTTACCTTCACCAGGCAGACAGCCTTACCTTCACCAGGCAGAAGCCTCACAGCCTTACCTTCACCAGGCAGACAGCCTCACAGACAATTACCTTCACCAGGCAGACAGCCTCACAGCCTCACCTTCACCAGGCAGACAGCCTCACAGACAATTACCTTCACCAGGCAGACAGCCTCACAGACAATTACCTTCACCAGGCAGACAGCCTCACAGCCTTACCTTCACCAGGCAGACAGCCTCACAGCCTTACCTTCACCAGGCTGACCGCCTCACCTTCACCAGGCAGAAGCCTCACAGCCTTACCTTCACCAGGCAGACAGCCTCACCTTCACCAGGGAGACAGCCTCACAGCCCTACCTTCACCAGGCAGACAGCCTCACCTTCACCAGGCAGACAGCCTCACAGCCTTACCTTCACCAGGCAGAAGCCTCACAGCCTTACCTTCACCAGTCAGACAGTCTCACAGCCTTACCTTCACCAGGCAGACAGCCTCACCTTCACCAGGCAGACAGCCTCACAGCCTTACCTTCACCAGGCAGACAGCCTCACCTTCACCAGGCAGACAGCCTCAACATCGCCAGGCAGAAGCCTCACAGCCTCACCTTCACCAGGCAGACAGCCTCACCTTCACCAGGCAGACAGCCTCAACTTCACCAGGCAGACAGCCTCACAGCCTTACCTTCACCAGGCAGACAGCCTCACAGCCTTACCTTCACCAGGCAGAAGCCTCACAGCCTTACCTTCACCAGGCAGACAGCCTCACAGCCCTACCTTCACCAGGCAGACAGCCTCACAGACAATTACCTTCACCAGGCAGACAGCCTCACCTTCACCAAGCAGACAGTCTCACCTTCACCAGGCAGACAGCCTCACCTTCAGCAGGCAGACAGCCTCACAGCCTTACCTTCACCAGGCAGTCAGCCTCACCTTCACCAGGCAGACAGACATTTTCACCAGGGAGACAGCCTTGCCTTCACCAGGCAGACAGCCTAACCTTCACCAGGCAGACAGCCTCACCTTCACCAGGCAGACAGACATTTTCACCAGGGAGACAGCCTTGCCTTCACCAGGCAGATAGCCTCACCTTCACCAGGCAGACAGCCTAACCTTCACCAGGGAGACAGCCTCACCTTCAACAGGCAGACAGCTTCACCTTCACCAGGTAGACAGCCTCACCTTCACCAAGCAGACAGCCTCACCTTCACTAGGCAGACAGACTCACCTTCAACAGGCAGACAGCTTCACCTTAACCAGGGAGACAGCCTCACCTTCACCAAGCAGACAGCCTCACCTTCACCAGGCAGACAGCCTCACCTTCACCAGGGAGACAGCCTCACTTTCACAAGGCAGATAGCCTCACCTTCACCAGGCCTCAGATCTTTATGGGTCAGATATGTGAGTAGCCTAGGCCTCACCTTCAACAGGATGACATGTGAAGATGCTGATGTCTGCACCACAGCCTACAGTAGAGTCTGCATCACCACATTTGCATAAAACAGGGGCTGACATGGTCTCAGCAGGGTCTTCAGAACAAATACCAGACAAGAAGTCTTCATTCTTCTTCACTCTGAGAATGAAAAAAAGTTAGATTAGTTTAAAGCTTTGACAAATATTAGTCATCCTCTGTATCTCCATAACTCACATTTCAATAAACGTACACTAAACCTTGGATCCATTCCCGTGGTTCCTGCAATCTTAAAATACTAGCCATTGATTTTCATTTGCCAATTTGATTTGCTTTGCTACTCGATGTAAAGGACCAATCACAATGCAAGTTACAAACCAGTTTCATTATTGGGTTGACCATATCAACAACATGGCAGCCAGTCCCATTCATTACAACAGAGTTTGAGTGAAATTCAACACTGAAACTTTAACTGTCACAGAAAACAAATCCCTCAAAAATCTTTTTAATGGAAAGGATATCTTGATGTCAATCTCCCTTACCCATTTTCTTTTTCCTTATCTCAAAGTTTAATTGGTCTGTAAAATGTGAATGGAAATCAAGGTGGGTGATATAACATTGTGAGAACCATGGGGATGGGTCCAGGGGTTAGTGTAGGTTTACCGAAATGCTAGCCCTGGAGATACAGAGGATGAATATTAGCATATTAACAAGTATCAAGCAATCTGCATAGTTAACATGTCTTCGTCTGCTGTCCTTCCTTCCATGTGTCCATACCAAATAGGTTTCCCAAACGCACAATAATAGCTATGTCTTTATATTTGCTCATGTTTGGGGAGGATGGCCTTAGGCAATTGATTCAAGACAACTTTAAGGACAACTTCGAGACAGGTTAACTCACTATTGCTAAAGTCATCAACTCATCAAGGTTGCTTTCATATATATATGTGGGGGCACGGGAGGCCCAGTTGTCTAAGGCACTGCGATTCGCTGTGCAGAGTTGCGTCCCTTGGGCATGCCAAGAATTCAATGATTGTGGGTTCGAATCCCAGTTCTCCCCAATTATGTTTCTAGGTTTGTCAGCACCATACCCAAGCTTGTGAGTTTCACTGAAGTGGTAAATATCTAAGACCTGCATCAAATTAAGCTGACATGCCATGATATAACTAGAATACTTTAAAAAGCGGCATTAAACCCAACTCACTCACTTCAGATATATGTAGCTATACACTAATTTGTCATACTAGTTTTTTTATCAGGTTGTCAATTGTCACAGTTATACTTGTCATACTGTCATGTTTTATACTGTAATGTAGTATATGATTGTGCTTTTGTCATACTGCCATATTGTCATACTGTCATGTTTTATACTGTAATGTAGTATATGATTGTGCTTTTGTCATACTGCCATACTGTCATACTGTCATGTTTTATACTGCAATGTAGTATATGATTGTGCTTTTGTCATACTGCCATACTGTCATACTGTCATGTTTTATACTGTAATGTAGTATATGATTGTGCTTTTGTCATACTGCCATACTGTCATACTGATATGTTTTATACTGCAATGTAGTATATGATTGTGCTTTTGTCATACTGCCATACTGTCATGTTTTATACCATAATGTAGTATATGATTGTGCTTTTGTCATACTGCCATACTGTCATACTGTCATGTTTTATACTGTAATGTAGTATATGATTGTGCTTTTGTCATACTGTCATACTGTCATGTTTTATACTGAAATGTAGTATATGATTATGCTTTTGTCATACTGATATACTGTCATACTGTCATGTTTTATACTGCAATGTAGTATATGATTGTGCTTTTGTCATACTGCCATACTGTCATGTTTTATACTGCAATGTAGTATATGATTGTGCTTTTGTCATACTGCCATACTGTCATACTGTCATGTTTTATACTGCAATGTAGTATATGATTGTGCTTTTGTCATACTGCCATACTGTCATGTTTTATACTGTAATGTAGTATATGATTGTGCTTTTGTCATACTGCCATACTGTCATACTGTCATGTTTTATACTGTAATGTAGTATATGATTGTGCTTTTGTCATACTGCCATACTGTCATACTGTCATGTTTTATACTGTAATGTAGTATATGATTGTGCTTTTGTCATACTGCCATACTGTCATACTGTCATGTTTTATACTGTAATGTAGTATATGATTGTGCTTTTGTCATACTGCCATACTGTCATGTTTTATACTGCAATGTAGTATATGATCGTGCTTTTGTCATACTGCCATACTGTCATGTTTTATACTGTAATGTAGTATATGATTGTGCTTTTGTCATACTGCCATACTGTCATGTTTTATACTGAAATGTAGTATATGATTGTGCTTTTGTCATACTGCCATACTGTCATACTGTCATGTTTTATACTGTAATGTAGTATATGATTGTGCTTTTGTCATACTGCCATACTGTCATGTTTTATACTGAAATGTAGTATATGATTGTGCTTTTGTCATACTGCCATACTGTCATACTGTCATATTTTATACTGCAATGTAGTATATGATTGTGCTTTTGTCATACTGCCATACTGTCATGTTTTATACTGAAATGTAGTATATGATTGTGCTTTTGTCATACTGTCATACTGTCATGTTTTATACTGAAATGTAGTATATGATTGTGCTTTTGTCATACTGCCATACTGTCATACTGTCATGTTTTATACTGTAATGTAGTATATGATTGTGCTTTTGTCATACTGCCATACTGTCATGTTTTATACTGAAATGTAGTATATGATTGTGCTTTTGTCATACTGCCATACTGTCATGTTTTATACTGTAATGTAGTATATGATTGTGCTTTTGTCATACTGCCATACTGTCATGTTTTATACTGTAATGTAGTATATGATTGTGCTTTTGTCATACTGCCATACTGTCATGTTTTATACTGAAATGTAGTATATGATTGTGCTTTTGTCATACTGCCATACTGTCATACTGTTATGTTTTATACTGAAATGTAGTATATGATTGTGCTTTTGTCATACTGCCATACTGTCATACTGTCATGTTTTATACTGTAATGTAGTATATGATTCTGCTTTTGTCATACTGCCATACTGTCATACTGTCATGTTTTATACTGTAATGTAGTATATGATTGTGCTTTTGTCATACTGCCATACTGTCATACTGATATGTTTTATACTGCAATGTAGTATATGATTGTGCTTTTGTCATACTGCCATACTGGCATACTGTCATGTATCATGTTGCAGTTGTCATATGCCACAGGTATTTATCAAAAGCTCACGTCTGTGAGCTAAATATTCTCAGGATCTCAGATCTAAGATCTCGATATCAATCTTTGTAATCAATAAGGGAATTCATTTTCAGAAAATAAACACTTGTGTGTAGTATCACTGATAATATTATTGATAGATGTGCAATCACTACTCAAAAACTGTTGAATGAGGAGAACCCTAACCTCCAACTAATGGAGAACTCCTCCCCTGCTTCCCGGTCATTGGTTGAGTTGCCATCATAGGAGCCACAGAGTCCCTCTGTCAACTTGTAGTCCATAGCAGAAGGCTGCACCCACACATCCAGGCATTCAGAGCTTCCAACATCAGTAGCAATCACGTATGTCCCACTTGGGAAGTGAACCTAAAAGCAGGGAGGGTAAAACAGGATAATTTCTCACAATGGAGTACTTGTGACAAAAATGCATTTACGCTAATTATCCATCTGTCCAGCTGTCTCAAAGCTTACACACCCAAGTTGGCATGTTGGATGCTTAAAATTTTAAACTTTCAAAACATGTAGATACACCCTTTATGAATAAATCCACACTCATCTTTTGTATTATGTTTAGTCATTGTCATGTAAGACTTATAACTTACAAAGGAAGCATTTATGCATTCAATTTCAAACTTCAATCTTCAGAAGATGAAGTTCAATTGCTTTGGATAATTTTTTGAACTGATAACTCAATTGGGGCCAGAAATTAAACCACTATAATTGACCAGCTTGGAGGTAAACATATTTCGCTAAATTGAATTCATATTTACACGAACAGAATGAGGTTTCAAACATTTAGCAGTTATCATACAGCTCTATATTCAAAAGGCAGTATGTTTATCACCATGCATTCTGCCAAGACAAGACTTTATAGGATATTCTTTGGTCTTAGCAGAAATATTGAGTGAAGCCGCATGTGTTGAGTGCATGAATTAAAGAAACACAATAACAGTCTTTGAAGTCTTTGTATTATATACTCAAATATTGTTTTGGACATCATTGGACTTTACTCACATATATGATGGGCACCAAGTTTTAGGCATAGCTATCTTCTAAGCCAACATGAAGTGGGAACCCTAAAATAATTACCTTTTGCAAAGTTTAGTTCAACACTGCTCATCACCATTGTGTCACACAACACAATGTGATGCAAAAGGTATGACGTAGATATAGCAAGCATCAAAGTGTAAGGTTTTTGTTGACTTCTATAACCTATATTTCTACTTATGATTATTTCAACATGACTACCAACAATGACTGAGAATGAAATACTTTCTAGGATTATTAGTTTCTGCATTTCTGTGGCCCTCTAATCAGCTGTTTCCCTCAGAGGTTAGTGAGAAGAATCTGACTTAGCAATAAGAAAATGGGTTTATTCCAAATTTATGGTAAAAGTCATAATTTACCCAATCTAATGATAGCCTGTGTTTCATCAAGAGATTAGATAACAAGTCATGTGTCATATGAAAGTAGCCAGCATTCAAACAAGGGTTTACATTTACTCAGGTGGAGGAAAAAAACAGATCTTACCTAATGGTATAAATGACATGGGCCAAAAAGTGTCACAAAAAAAGCAAACAGACTGTAACAGGACTAGGAGAAATCTTCTTGCCAACTACCTGTTGTGTGCGTCCCTCATCAAACTGAAACACCCTGGTGTTTGGTGTGAGGTCTCCATTAAGGAACATGGTAGTCACTGTTGTCACTTGTGTGTCATCTCTGGTACATCTATTAATCAATGTCACATCATCTCCCGATTTCACAGCCACTGCACAGGGACATGGTGGTGACTTTGTGGCATTGTCATGTCGCATAAATATCTCCACCTGTGCAAGGCAAAAATATACATGAGATCTACCTGATACATCGTCTGGTATATTTGATTTGACAACTTCCTCCGAAGTTGATGAATTATGCTAATTCTAATTTGCTGGTAGAAAGAGAACAGCTCTTCATGCCAGATACAGCCAAGATATAAAACACTTATCATACCTTCATGTTAGAATGATGAGGTCTGATTGGTTCACGAGATCTTGATAAAATATCTCCCCCCCCAGGAGGAAAATATATTTCTAAGCCGGGAGACTAATCTCTAATACCCCGACACAAAAAAACATACTGCACGTGGATTTCTGATATTACGAGAATAAATCCCTTACACCCCACTTTGAAGCAAGAGGATGCACACTCTTTTTCCGAATCAATGAAAGTCACAAGACATCACATAAGTGAACCTCAGCTCAATTTAACAGCTGTTTTTTATCAATTTTGCATTTATTTTAATTCTTTTAAAATAGCATATTAAAACATATTGGTAAGAAAGATTCGTTGTCCGGTGAGTGGTACAAAACCTAACGAGGGATGCATAAAACCACATGTACCCTGAGTAGTACTGCTACAACTTATAATGTATTTTCATGTACCTTCCTGTACATAATCATGTTATATTGAATGTTGAAGCATTTGAATCCAAATCCACAAACTAGCTTACCTCATATGGCAGTGTCCTATGGCGATACATGTTGAACACCCCTTCTGTGTAAATGTCATAGGCTCTGGAATGTAGACAAAAAGCTTTTAAGATGACCACCACACAGTTTTCTTCTGTAAGATGTACGACATAAAAGGATGATGAAAAGAAGTCGGTGAACTCAACTTAACTGATGGTAGCCCCACTAACAATGACTACACAAACACTCCACCCCACTAACAATGACTACACTAACACTCCACCCGACTAACAATATCTACACTAACACTCCACCCCACTAACAATGACTACACTAACACTCCACCCCACTAACAATGACTACACTAACACTCCACCCCACTAACAATGACTACACTAACACTCCACCCCACTAACAATGACTACACTAACACTCCACCCCACTAACAATGACTACACTAACACTCCACCCCACTAACAAGACCACACTAACACTCCACCCCACTAACAATGACTACACTAACACTCCACCCCACTAACAATGACTACACTAACACTCCAACCCACTAACAATGACTACACTAACACTCCACCCCACTAACAGTAGCTCCACTGACACTAACTCATCTGAGGGTAGCCCCACTAACACTAAGTACACAAACATTAGTTCAACTAATACTAACTCCACTGACAGTCACGCCACTAACACTAACTCCACTGACACTAACACTACAAACTCTATTGACAGAAGCAATAATGACAGTCACTCCAACGATGTAGGCTTCACTGACATTTGCTTTTGCATGTCCATAACATATTCATGAAGACTAATTATTCCAATACTTACTGTCCATCAAATGTGATGACATGTGGTGCAGCTTGGCACAGTGAAGAGGAATCCAAGTCTTTCACTGTCACCTGAAACATTAATTACACCTCAACAACATCATGTGGACTTCTATTCTGACACACAAGTAATTGTCACTGTCTTCTTATAATCTTATTGCATCCATTCACAAAATAAGAACTTATAAAATGAAAGCTACTCACCTTACCACTTGTGGCATTTCCACTGAACACAACCTGATCCCCTGACATCACAGTGGCTGATATCATCACCTCTCTGACCTGGTCACCATCAACTAGCTGGTCACTCACTGCCATCAGTGGAACATGCAGCGTCTCCGGCCATGATGGATACTCCAGTAAACAGTCAGCCTCATCCGGTAACAATGATGTAGATAAATACACTGCCTGGTAGTAAGCCTTTGTTGTGGAAGAGCATTTGTATTCTTCATGTCTGGTAAATGAAATACCAACTTTGACTGAGCAAGTCTGGTTGTCCAGTTTACAGAAATATTGTGTTGGAACAGTCGTCTTGACATCCACTGTTACAGCTGCTCCACCCTCATACAGCGTGATGTCTTCTGTAATGATCTGCCATAGGCAAAGCAAAGTGAGCTGATCAGACATTGTAGTCTTGTACTGAGTGGGGAGGGAAGGTAATGGATGGGACGCAGTGACAAGATCAGACATTGTAGTCTTGTACTGAGTGGGGAGGGAAGGTAATGGATGGGACGCAGTGACAAGATCAGACATTGTAGTCTTGTACTGAGTGGGGAGGGAAGGTAATGGATGGGACGCAGTGACAAGATCAGACATTGTAGTCTTGTACTGAGTGGGGAGGGAAGGTAATGGATGGGACGCAGTGACAAGATCAGACATTGTAGTCGTGTACTGGCTGGGGAGGGAAAGTAATTGAGACAGTGACAGGATCTGACATTTTAGTCTTGTACTGGGTGAGGAGGGAAGGTAATGGATGGAACACAGTGACAGGATCAGACATTGTAATCTTGTACTGGCTGGGGAGGGAAGGTAATGGACACAGTGACAAGATGAGATATTGTAATCTTGTACTGGGTGGGGAGGGAAGGTAATGGATGGAACACAGTGACAGGATCTGACATTTTAGTCTTGTACTGGGTGAGGAGGGAAGGTAATGGACACAAAGACAGGATCAGACATTGTAGTCTTGTACTGGGTGGGGAGGGAAGGTAATGGACACAGTGACAGGATCAGACATTGTAGTCTTGTACTGGGCGTGGAGGGAAGGTAATGGAAGGGACACAGTGACAGGATCAGACTGTTTGTTGAGGTTTTACCTTTAGTCCAGCAATGAAATCAGGGCTGATCTTTGGTGGGCTAGTGGTGCTGGAGCAGTTGTCGGGAAAGCAGGCACTTACTCCGCAGGTTACCTGAAAGAGTAGATTTCTGTCATTACCCTTGTTACATATTTATTTTGAATATCACCACTGTCAGTATGTCCAGACCTTGAACAGGATATGTACAACCCTGAACAAGTAAAATGGGATTGGTATAACTTTTATACTTTTGTAATATTTTACAAATTGATATGGCACTACAAAGTATGTACATATTACATCATTCATTGTCATTAACATTCACAAGTGTATTCCTCCTGTTATCCCAAAGTGTATTTTATGTTGAAAAAAATTTGTTTCTCCAATACAAATAAAATGTGTGAGGATACTATCCATAATCTGTATGATTTGTGATATATTTGGGATGATTTAGGATGATATGTATATGTTATCCAGAGATATATGTCTCCCAATCAGTGGTTTGGAACCACTGGTCAATTTGGATAAGTGTTAAAAAATGCAGAAATGACAACAACGTTTTCGTAAATCTACCAAATGCACAACAATGTTTTTGTAAACCATTCTGTAAACTGTATGTATTGTTCATGCATTTTCATACATTTTTCATACATGGGTGCATGCACACATACATGCACTTATACATGATAACAAAACATAGTACTTAAAAAACAAAATGAAGAAGAACAATTAGATATGTTTTGGGTTGTCTGAACAATTTCAAGATGACAAATAATCCACATGGTTAAATTGTTTCAATTTAATCAATTGTTTTTGTTAAATAATTTAAAAGAAGTTATGTAAAATATAATCTTACCCTGGTGTCTTTTACCAGAAAACATGTATTCACACTAATGGATAAAAGTTGTAAAAGAGTTTTGCTATTTTAGTATATTCAAGGTAATAAATAGTAAGTTGATAGTAAAGACAATGTTATTATTTTAATCACAACTTTTACTATCTTTGATATATTTTATATAAGACACTCTGGTGATATTTTCTGAGACTCCCAGGTGTTAGATACCAAACACAACTTCCATTGACATAATCTCACCTTTGAATTAAAAGCAAGCTTGACTATATCAGCAATGTTCATTTCATATGATGTAACATTAGCATCCTCGATAGTGACGTTGCTCAAGACATCTCCATTGTGATGCCAAGTAAGGTAGTAATTGACATCAACACGCTCACTGAAGTCAAAGCTACAGTGGAACATGAATACATCAGTTGTTCCATTGTAGCTAGTTGTCAAACTCGGCACATCACGCAAGTAAGGGTAGTCTGCAATATTACAGGGTATGACAGGCAATGAGATGTATTATTAGTGTAGGTGGTGGGTACGATACCCTCTTGCTGACGACCAACTGGATTGTTTGGATTATGGTGGTTAGATTATTTCTGTTATCAAAAAGGATGGGATAAGCAATAGCAATCATTATTAATTATTAATCGCGAAAACAATGAGCTGCATAAGTCTTTGTGAGGGAATCGAAATTAGCTTTTATTGAGATAAACTTATGACTCATTTCTTATGAAGTTAAACATTATTTCAATGGGAGGAGCTAAAATCATTATCGATAGTATTTTGTTAGTTGTCCAGGAGTGGTGCAGGGATATGGAGACTCACAGCTAACCAGAGAGCTTCTCTGTATATAGGAAGTCTGGATCAGAAAATATGTTTAAGTTAGGAGTTGATCAGAAGAACTCTCACACTCTTCTATACATCACCCTAGCCATATGTTGTGCATAATCAAGTCAGGCTTCAGGAAAACATCTGGGGATCTTGTATGTGAAATAATCAAAACTTCCGTCTCCAATAAATGGACTTTGAGTACAAAACTGACTTGTACTTTGAAAGACCTACGTTATGCCTGGAAACATTAATTTTAGCTGATTGAAAAAGAATTGTTTCTTAATGACTACTCATCATTAAGTTGAGTGTATATCGATAACCTGACAGGTGTCATGTACTTCTTACAATTTGTAATGGAATATTTCTAAATTGTTCATTGATATTGAATGGTCTTGTACACCAGTAATTTAAATATTTCCTTGTAATCTAGCATGTGTCACAAGAATTTGCGGATTATTGTGTCAGATCATATTAATAGCATTCATTAAGGTCAGTTTTGATTCACGCTTAGGTTGAGAAGCAGTAATGGCAACATTATCACAGAATTTAAAAAAGTAATGAACAACTGGTTAGTATAAGTATTCGGTGCTATTTCATTAAACTACACACACAGCTGTTGGACCAGGTTGGATAAAGTACATCTTTCATTCTCTGTATAATATAACAGTGTCTCAGGGAAACTTGATCAAAACAACTGTGATTGGAAAGAACTGGCGTACAGAGTAACCTTTGAATAACATTTCCATTAGGAACAAACACTCTGACATATTATATACTGTAAATCTTGAAAATAACGTGAACAAATGCGAGTTGTCCTTGTTCGCATTAATGAAACTTCACATTTAGGTCTCCAAAATGACTATCAACAACACTTTGGATAGCAGAAATACCAACTTGAATATAAAGACAAACATGGTTGATTGAGCAGCAGTTGTAACAAATATATAACAATGTCATTCGAAAAATAAGAATTACACAATAGGCATCCGGTGAGTTACACTTCTGGGGTCAAGAATTCTACCCACTTGTGTCGACGGGCACCAATAGCCTTCATCGCACTCAGATATACAGCCCCTGCTTGTCATCTGCCTTCTAGTTTGTTGACACCTTCTCCTCATACCAATCACTGAACTGTTGTTTGAATTATTTGAACTTCCTTAATGGCAGTCAACAGAATAAACAAATAAACTGTGTGTTGATTTTAGGAAAACACTGCAAATTGTTTTTACGGAAGTGCTCTACTCAGCGCTTATACGCGATGCTATTTGCTGTTTGATTGGATTAGGGTAAGGTTGGATTAAGGCAAGGATATGTATCATTCCACTAGGGATGGGGTGGGGTCGCATTGATATTGAGTCGCATTTTTGGATATGGGTCAGCAGTCGTATTAATTTGGAGACGCATTAATTTCAAGATTTACAGTATATTGTACAAGTTGCCAAGATAACACATTACCATAAATAAACGGGTGTTGAGAACCTTGCACAATGGTAGGCAATGCTTGCTGTACACTTCCTTTCAACAAGTTTGTTTGCAAAGTTGGAGAGCTTTAAGATAAGTGAATACAACTACCCTTCCTAGACCATAATCTTAATAAGGGGGAATTTAATCAGCTTCCACAGAAACTGAAATAAAAATCTATGAATGTTTTAAGATGTTTGCCTAAAGTTGGTTCAAAACATTTAATTAGGATATGAGTAAATTTTCGAATTAAATGATAACTCTTAAAGTAGTGTCTACATCTTGTTTTAAGTAAAGTTTTTCCAGTGTTTGTAGAACTTATTTTTGTATATAGAAAGTGTGAATACAAAATATCAAAACGTTACTAAAAAAGATTTTCTCACAGGCACCTAAGAGCCTTCTGAAACAACAACAAATACATCTTACTTATTACAAGTTAATGCTTTGCCAACACTGAATGGTCAATGAAGAATCCATTTGTCAGCCTCATCCCTGATTGGTTCATACTAAACCCATTTGTCAGCCTCATCCCTGATTGGTTCATACTAAACCCATTTGTCAGCCTCATCCCTGATTGGTTCAAACTAAACCCATTTGTCAGCCTCATCCCTGATTGGTTCATACTAAACCCATTTGTCAGCCTCATCCCTGATTGGTTCATACTAAACCCATTTGTCAGCCTCATCCCTTATTGGTTCATACTAAATCCATTTGTCAGCCTCATCCCTGATTGGTTCATACTAAACCCATTTGTCAGCTTCATCCCTGATTGGTTCATACTGAACCCATTTGTCAGGTCATCCCTGATTGGTTCATACTGAACCCATTTGTCAGCCTCATCCCTGACCAGTGTTTGAAATAATTTTAAAAGTTAACCTGCCCGCATTCAGACATTAAAAATATTGAAAAATCACGAAAGGTAAGAGACAAATTGCACTGTGATTCAGTAGAAATAATGCCAACACTTACTTGAGAATATATGAGGAGTTATAATAAAACTGAATGTACGTAAGCAGTCTGAAATTATCTGCCAGACAGTCGGGCAGGTGTAGGAAAATTTTATGCATCCCAACAGCCATGGGCAGGTGGGCAGGTAGTTATTTCGTACACTGTCCCTGACTGGTTCATACTGAACCTATTTGTAAGCCTTACCTCTGACTGGACTCCAGCTTCTGTAGTTTTCAAAGGAGTTACACACAGTTGTGTCATTATCTGGCTTCTTGTCCCCATACATGTAGCACTCATTATCAATGAAGCAGGTATCGCTCTGTCAACAGCAACTCAACATGATAAATCAAATATACATCATGTAACAGTCTAGTAAAATCAAGATATTGTTTATTCTTGTATACTTATCCTGCATTATTCCTTAATGCATTCACTACTTAACCTTTTGACAGCAGTGAAGCTGTTCCATTCAGAAGGATGACCCCCCAATCACTAGCTAGCTGCCATGTCATACAGGAAGTGGTAGATGTCTGATGTCTTCATATCATTGTTGGTCACACATAAAATGTCTGAAAATACTGTTTGTAGGCAGGTCTGTGACAGGTGGGCCCTTAGACGTAGTAAGGCAGGATAAATATACAAATATACAAAATAACCCAGTTTAATAGATTTTTAAACTTAACCTGCATTACTCCTTAATGCATGTGTATCTGATGGTATGGAGGCGAGAATACCTTTAGATGTGTACTCAATAAAAACTCTCTAAAAGTTGTGTCAGCCGCATGGTGCAAATCTGTGCAGATCGGGAACTGATCATGATCAGCCAATCCTGTCCATGGAAAGGTAACAAGAGTATGAGTACATCTGATTAAACAAACAGTAAAAGCCAATAGTGGGCGCTATAGTCTAGAAACTGAGATACCAAGCCATGTTAGGGTTAATGCAATAAAAACCAAAAAAACAAGCAAGTAATGAAAGTATGTGAGTAGGGTAAGACTGGCTCGGGACACGAATCAATCGCTTTTATGGCGTCGCGGATTGGGTACCTGCTGCTCTACAACCAGCAGTCCAAAACTGCGAATACCCTCAACGTCGTCTCAAGTAGTGGCTGGCGAAGAACAAGACGACCTCCAAAAACATCCTTCCATGATAGCTCTAATTGAACAATGACTGTATAGAGCCATTGTCGAGGCAACTGCCTGAATCTCATTAGCAATCTCGTAAGCCTGAAGGATGATAGCTCACAACCATAAGGAAATGGTATTGCGTCTGACTTTGGTTGTGGAGGAAGAAACAGGGATAAACATTTGTTTCTGGGTACCACGCCTAGTCTTGGAGCGGCAGATGAAAACTCGTATTGCACGCACCGGGCATAATGAGAGTTCATCCTCATCTTCCACTCCCACCATAATGGTGGGATAGTGAAAGTATGATAGTGTCGTCCTGGCAACTGGTTTTTAGCTATAAAATCCCTGCATTTCCAGACCCGGACTGCTCAGTGCATACCCTGCTCAAAGCATGCACAAGTGATATTGAGCGCATGAATCTCACTCACTCTTACAGCCATTGTCTTCTTGGTGAGCTTGAAAAACGAGTTCCACTTAACACCGAAGTACCCCATTCAAATCCAATGCAGAGGGACACAATTTGGCCTTCTGATCCTCAACCCCAAAATGAGCGAACTAAAGCTTGGAGTTCTGTATTCCTCCGGTAGAAGTAGCTGTTCGCTTCCTGCAAGGTTTCTTAGGTCCACAAACCACCCCAAACCAGGTGCGATCAAAATCAGAGTGAGGCTCCTGGTTTCCCTTATCTTATGTATCACCTTGTGAAGAAGTACTGGGGTGGAAAAGCAAACACTCTTACCCCCTCCCAAGGGATGCTTAGTGCATTGACTGCCCATGCCTGCGGATCCGTAATTGAAGAAATGTATGTTTTGATGTGGTAAGTTTGGCTTGTGGAAAATAGGTCGATGTTGGGTTGACCTAGGCTCTGACATATGAGATGGAGTGCCTCTGGGTGGAGCTTCCAGTCCATGGGTTCCACTCTGTCTGGCCTGGATAAGGTGTCTGCCAGCACATTCCGACATTCCAGGTGTGTGATGGACCAGGATCGATCCACCAGGTTGTAAAACCTGAACATCTGTTTGAGCAGAGAGTATGAGTGAGTGGTTCCCTGCTTTCGCAGATGCCAGACTACTGTGATGTTGATGGTGGAAATGGCTCGTTGGGTGTTTCGTAGGTGCTCCTTCCAATGTGTTATCACCAGTATGAGCGCCTTTAACTCTACGTTGTTGATGTGCCACTTGCACTATGCACCAGACCACAGCCCTGAGGCTGTCTGATCCTCTGGAAGCGCACCTCAAACCTGCAGAGATGCGTCTACAAATAGACGTGACGATGGGGATAACTCTTTTAAGGAGACACCTCCTTACACATTTGACTCTTACCATCCACCAATTGAGGTGAGTGCTGAGGTCGGCTGGTAGAGTGATGGATATGGGCAGGTCCTGCCAATGCCAACAAGACATGCTTCAAGCACTACAAGGATGTCTTCTCTACAAAATGATTATGAGCTTGTGTCAGCTGATACATACAGGTGCATATTCATTGAAGACTTTAATATTGGTTTCAAGTCACCAAAACATGACACATGCTAAAATTGTGATCAATTCCATATTGAGTACAACAAAGCTAAACTTCAGCAGAATACAGAAAAGGCTGCAAAAATCATTAATGACAGGGAGCTGCACTGGAGGAAGGCAGAGGCTGGCCAAGAGAACATCAAGCGGCAATCACAATGGTCAAGATGTCCAGAAGGTGAACCATATCATGTTATGACATTTGATTCACAGAAAGCTTTACCGACACCAAACCTTTCCATAAAACCAGCGTTCTATAAACGCAAAATATGGACATACAATTTGAACGTTCATGATAGTTGTTCAGGCTATTGTTATGTCTGTGATGAATTGGTGGCAGGTCATGGGTCAGAAGATATTGGTAGTTGTGTGGAGAGATACATTGAAGATAATAGCATCCAGGATGGTACATTCGTGGCAATATCTGACAACTGTGCAGGTCAAAAAAGAAATTGGAGTGTACAGTTTCCTTGGCTATACTTCTTGGCAACAGGACGATTTGAGAAGATTGAACACCATTTCCCCTTAAGTGGGCATAGAATGCAGCCATCAGATAGACATTTTGCCCTGATTGAGAATCATGTTTGCCATTGCAAGCAGTATGTTTATTGGAGACAGGTAATTGCAGAGTCTTCATCAAAGCTCAAAGTTTTTGACATGTCAAGAAATGACTTCTACAAGTTGAGTGACTTCAAAGACAAATTCACTGCCCGAAGCAGAACTACATATGGATATCGGGTGAAGTTCAAGGATGTGGTTTCTGGATGAAGTCAGATGAGTCGTTTGGCTTGGTTTGGAAACAACCTCTGCTTTAACACAGATGCGTGGAGTGTTGTCAGTGTCAACACGCAGGGAAGACCAAAATCTGATGTCACAGCAATGCAGTTTCAGCATAAATTTGGTTGGTTGGTTTGTTGTTTAATGCCGCACTCAGCAATATTCCAGCTATATGACGGTGGTCTGTAAATAATCGAGTCTGGACCCGACAATCCAGCGATTGATATCATTAGCATCGATCCACACAATTGGGATCGATGCCATGCATCATCCAAGTCAGCGAGCCTGACCATCCGATCCCGTAAGTCGCCTTTTACGAGAAGCATAGTCAAACTTTTGTTATCAGTATTATGTTATAAATATGTAGTTATAAGTGTTATTTCTGCAAATGAGATTTGTCATTTTCTTGAAGTTTGAGTTTTAGGAAAAAAGATGATAACCACCTTTTTAGGAAAACTGTGATAACCCACTGTATTTTCTGAAGGTGTGTGTCTGTGTCGCCTCTCAAAGACATGATTTTTATTAACATTATTGGCTACATCTTTTTTGTAAGATGAAACATACATGAAGTGACATGTAAAAATCTTATTATTTTTCAAATTTAATTTCCATCTTTTCACGCAACCCCAGGCGATTTTCTTTTTGTTGGTTATTTTCCCCCGAGGCGTTCATACTATTGCATACAAAATACACCAGACTGGACACCAACCGTCACATTCGGAAGGATATTGGTTTTTATATAGCAGTGTTGAAAGCCACAAGCCACTGAGGACCAATTAGCAGCACATGTGTTCTGTATGGTGACCAACAATGATATGAAGACATCGGTCGTCTATCACTCTCTGTATGACATGGCAGCTAGCTAGTGATTGGGGGGGGGGGGGGGGGGGGGTGTTAGGGGTCCTCCTTCTGAATGTAACTGCACTTTTCTTTGTTCAGCAGGATCAATCTCAGCTTCACTGCTGTCAAAAGGTAAGTAGTGAACGCATTAAGGAATAATACAGGATAATTTATTTAAAGTCAGTATCTTGGACAAGAACAAATGTTATGGAATCGATTACCTTGAGTGTGCACTTCCCAGCCCCCTCACAGTCATGGCATTTAGAGTGGTAGACTGTGTACACCACACTGACACTAAAGATGATGTTGTTGTTGCTGACTGTAACAATGTAACTATCAGCTGTAGGAAGAGGACACACGACTTGGTTGGGAGTTACCAACACTGCTGCAACTGTAACATTCTCCCCCATCTGTGTGTAGGAACCCTCAGTTATCTACATTAAAGAAATAACATAACTAAAGCTTAAACATACATATACAAATACTGCATTAACTACATGGAGATTATCATTGAGACCAAAACACTCATACAGCACTGAGCCCAAAATAAAAATAAAAATTAACAAAAACATCAAATGAAGTTTTTCCAAGTTAATTTGGTCAAGCTATAGTGTTGTGGTATGGTAAAAGTAAGAATTGAAAGACTCTAACCTGTAGGAGTTGTAGGCGGCACACCAGGTCAGCAGAGGCAGCAAATGGCCCCCCAACAAGTGTGATGCTGTTACATTGTGACTGGGACACATCACACAATCCATTGCCTACAACATCTCTGATAGATGGAGCCTGGTCCAGACGGACATCACATGTAGATCCACCATATCCACCACGACATGAGCAGTTACCTGTAACAGTGTGTCAGAAGGTAGGTCAGGTGAAATGGTATTTGACATCCCTTCCAGGATGATTGCACTTCTGTAGCGACATGCATGCACGTGTGTGTGTGGCTGCTTGTACTTGTCCGGACTAATGCCAATTTATAGTGCTAGTACACTGAGATACCAGGCCGCAGTTTAACATGAATACCCCACTCAGACACAGTATACTGACTCTGTGCCGACCAGTCCTTGTTTTAGCCTCTTAATGCTGAGTACCAGACAGGGTAACAACAAGTACCACCTTTAAACGTCTTTAGGTATCAGGCGACCGGTGATCAAACCCCAGACCTTCCGCTCTCCAAGCAGACACTCTACCACTAGACCATGGAGGCGGTCTTCACAATATAAAGATGTGCTGTGTTAGATGTGTGGCTCCAGTACTTACATCGACTACTGACAGCACAGTTTTCAGCACACAGAGAAGTGATGAAGACAGTGTCAGGCTGCAGGACTCCGCCCAACTCCGCCCACAGGGTGGTGTTTCTCTCTGCCTCCCACAGGCAGCCATCTAGCAGGCTCAGTTGGGACACAGCTCCCCACACATTGTTATCGGTCATCTACAAACAAACAATTTATATCCTGAACTGATTTTCAGGATGTTTAGTTGAGTTCATATAATCAGAATCTTCTTCAACAGGGACAAGATGAAGTTTCTGATATGCCACTGATACTTTTCACTACCAACAATATTTTGCTTTATCCCAATTGGGTCAATCTTGTCTGGTTGATGTTCACTGAAATTTGATCATCTTAATGTTTTAAATAAATTTAGTTCCTTCAGTTGATTAAACAATCTCCCAGCTCCCATTTGTCTCATTGAATAAATGGCTATTTGACAAAACCTATCATAACTGAAACCATTTATAGACCTAACCAAACTTTAGTGACCAATGTTGATTTATTCATATTTGCGACCATCGTTACATATACTCACATTTGTGGGCAGTGTTGACCTACAAATAAGTAACCAATATTGCCCTCCATACCAGTGACTTTTAAACTACATATTTATAGATTTGAAGCCCAGAACTCTTATGCGTCCACTTGCGCAGAACAATCAGTTACAATTGATCTTAGGCACCTACAATCAACTTTACAAGCACCATACACTTGTCCTTTTCCACTTGCAAAAACCGATCTTAGTGCTATTGGAAGATGGCATGGATCTTAGCTAATATCGAACTCTTCAACAGTGGAGGTAAAAAAAACCTTAGTCATGTGTCATTGGTGACAGCTATGTAGAGTTTCCTCCCTTGTCACTTAGAATCTCCAGTTGCATCGTTCTGTCTCTAAAAACCTGTTCTCTCCTTATAAATCTGCCATATTCTTCACAAAATAGCACCGTTGACGTCTTCTTAGTCGATTGTAAGGGCTAAAGACTGGTCCGGCCAGTTGTAAGTATCGATTGTAGCCTACAATGATCTTAGCCAAATTGTGCAAGTGTACTGAGATTGTAGCTGAAGCCTAAGATCACGATCACAACAATTGTAGCTTAGATTTTCTGTGCAAGAGGACCCAGGACTATTCACTGCATCCTTCTGAGGTACTAACACTGGTGGTATAGCTTCCTCACTGTTTCATGCATTGGATGCAATAGACCCAGACAAGTTTTTATGCCCAGTTTGTACCTTAAATTTGTACATGAAGAATATGAAATGACTCAAGGCTTTAATAACATGTCAGCATCGGAGTTGTTTTCATTTCATACACCTTAGTGGGAATAAATGTAGCTGCTTCATACATTTCTAAGTGGCTGGCAGGGACCATTCACGCAGACTTATAAATAATGCCTTGGATAAAGGTTCTCAGCAGTTTTGATTGATGCCATTCTACAGGCTTCTCTACTGGCATCAGAAAGCTCCATGGAACACATTCTGAGATTATATCTTTCAAAATATATATGTAAATACATATTCTGGTGAGGGTCCTCCTGTGTAGGTTGTTTTTGTTGTTGAAATCTCCCCTAACTGTGTCCTGTCTTTTGTACTTTTAGTCTAAGATGGAGATTCACACAATTCTAATACATTTGGTGTATTGCGAGACAATACATGCATATGTTGTTTGTGCCATGGTATTTTTGCTGTTCTAAATGACATTAAGAAGACACCATATAACTGAAAAGGACACGAGAGAAGTAAGTTTGATGGAAACAGGATCATTTCATTGTCAAGTTGATTGTCATTTGAATGTTTTTCACAGTCCTATTAGAAGACTGTTTCTATGAAGGTTATGACAAAAATCATATGCAGTCATTGATTTACTATTATGGGGTAAGAAAAAAGCTCAATTACAAGTATCAAACAAAACTCAAGTTATTTCATTACAAGCTCACTTAATTGTAACATGTGAGAATTAAGAAATAATTAATGGCAAACATTACGAGCTTGGCTTTGGGTACTGTAAGCATTTTTAAATGAATATTACACATATATTACCACTGTTTAAATCTCTGTAAAGTACAGTGAAACAGAATTCTGATAAGCATTATCACATGGGTAATACTGCATAAAAATATACTCTGTTAGGTATGAGGTAAAACAGACAGGGGTAGTGGCAACAAGTGTACTGAAAACATGAGAGTATGTAGAAAAGATGCAAGACAATTCAGTTACCTTGACTCTCTGAATGCAGAGGTGCATAGCCCAGTCAAAGTGAGAGGGGACAAGCTGTGCACACTGGGACAGTACATCTGAGCCATTGATCACCGACCGACAAATGTCTTGAACATCAGACTCAGTTCTGTTGGAAGCTGTTGGCCATTCATATGTCTGGAGATAGAGAGTAGGCACAGTCTCTAACAACGCTTACATTTATCTATTCTTACAAACAACTAAGTTAGCATGGGAATTATTGATATTATACACAAGCCATACATGGATTCATAAGTGTAAACAGATATGGCATGGCCCCAGTAACCATGTTTTACATCACAACCTACGTTTAACCTTGAGATATCATTGTTTTAGTTCTGTTTAGTGTTGTAACAAATGTATGTCCATGTTCGACTCACCCGTGGCTGGAAGTCGGCTTCATACTGGAACATGGAAGATGCTGACTCCTCACATTTGCTAGAGGCTGTTGGGAGGCCTACATAACTGGTCACATCTGTAGTAATACATAGACGCATATTTATATTAATAGAGGAGCATATTCATACTAATAAAGGAGCATATTATAGTAATAGAGGAGCATATTTATAGTAGTAGAGGAGCATATTATAGTAATAGAGGAGCATATTTATAGTAATAGAGGAGCATATTTATAGTAATAGAGGAGCATATTTATAGTAGTAGAGGAGCATATTCATAGTAATAGAGGAGCATATTCATAGTAATAGAGGAGCATATTTATAGTAATAGAGGAGCATATTATAGTAATAGAGGAGCATATTATAGTAATAGAGGAGCATATTTATAGTAATAGAGGAGCATATTTATAGTAATAGAGGAGCATATTCATACTAATAAAGGAGCATATTTATAGTAATAGAGGAGCATATTATAGTAATAGAGGAGCATATTATAGTAATAGAGGAGCATATTTATAGTAGTAGAGGAGCATATTTATAGCAATAGAGGAGCATATTCATAGTAATAGAGGAGCATATTCATAGTAATAGAGGAGCATATTTATAGTAGTAGAGGAGCATATATTATAGTAATAGAGGAGCATATTTATAGTAATAGAGGAGCGTATTTATAGTAATAGAGGAGCATATTCATACTAGTAGAGGAGCATATTTATAGTAATAGAGGAGCATATTCATACTAATAAAGGAGCATATTTATAGTAATAGAGGAGCATATTTATAGTAGTAGAGGAGCATATTATAGTAATAGAGGAGCGTATTTATAGTAATAGAGGAGCATATTTATAGTAATAGAGGAGCATATTTATAGTAATAGAGGAGCATATTTATAGTAGTAGAGGAGCATATTTATGGTAATAGAGGAGCACATTTATGATAACAGAGAAGAATATTTATAGTAATAGAGGAGAATATTTATAGTAATAAGGAGCATATTCATAGTAATAGAGGAGCATATTTATAGTAATAAAGTGGAGCATATCTGTACTAATACAATGGAATATATCTGTATCAATACAATCTAGCATATCTGTAGTAATACAGAGGAGCATAATTGTAGTTATCCTGCGAATACCATACCTCTCTTACATCATTGCAAAAATCCTGTATTTCAACTGCCATCACACAATAAAAATACTCTCGGTTTTAACCCAAGTCCTCTTCAGCATCAGCTGACCCTAATAAGTTATGTGCAAAATAGTTTGCACTTTGTGCATGCGCAGAACAATGGTGGAGGAAAACTTTTCCTCTGCCATTGTTTTGCACATGCACAAAGTGGGAAAACCTCAAATCATTCCTGTGTGTGCTAGAGTCAACATCTTAAACAATCATTTGGGAGTATAGCTAGTTCACTTTGGTAGTTTTACTGTTGATTTCAAGGGTTTTTTCATTTAACATCATAAGATTCTGAAGAACCTCATTTGGGGTGATGAAGTTGAACTTGGTCACATAAGTATATTTAGTGACATGTTGTTGAGACAATGGCAACCACTTCTCCACTGGCATGGACTCGAGAGATCTGCATGTGACTTGCTGGAGGTGCAGAGATGCTCTTTGCACACTCAATAAGAGATGTCCAATGTGCTCCTCTCTCTCTCTGAGACTTTGTTCAACAAACAGAAAGCCAGGGAGACAGCTTCTACATCATCTGAGAAATGAGCCAGATTGAAGGGGGAGTCTACTTTGGTGGCTTTCCAGGCAGCAAGTCAATCTAAAAGCACCTCTGGTATCACATTCAGCCAATTTTGAGTCGATGCTCAAAACATAGCTGACGTGCATGCCTTGATTGACAGGGTTTCTCCATGACCCAGTATAGCAGTATTCCCTGGTCAAGAAGCCAACAGTGAGACAGATGACAATGGTTAACAGGGGAGATATGACAACCGGGGATGTTGGAGGGACACTGCACTGTAGGGTTGCGAGGCTGCCATCCATGGGTTCCCAAGAAGATCTGATCACTGTTGGATTAGGGACACTGCACAGTAGGGTCAGGAGGCCACAATCCATGGGTTCAGTTGGAGTAGGGATATCCATGACTCATGAGAACAGGTAGATACACCAACACCAGCTGCGGCCATCTAAGCCTACCAAGAGGGGCATGGCAATTGACCGTGAAGAACGGTTACCATCCAGGTACTGAGTGGATCATGCACAAGACATACCTCCTATTCAGGAATCGTACAGCGGCATGCCAGGAGATAAACCACTCTTGAAGAGGTTGGACCAAATAGGCTTCATCCAATACAAAAACGCAGGAAGATCATTTATTATCACATATCAGGATGCAATCACAGCTGATATTGGGCCAGATACAACACTTGCTGTCACAGGTCCAGAAGGGGGGGACCAAAAAGGGAATAGGAATAGGGGACCAAAAGAACAAACCAAAAAGTCAGTGACAGACAGTGGGACACTGTGGGTTTCAGGAACACCCAAAAGAAGATACATTACTTCAGAAATGGAATAATTTCAGACCCCAAGTTGGAGGGACATATCTTTAGACCCTAGAACTACAGATTTAGATTCTTGAATACCAGACTTCAACCTAACGCCAACTCAGGGACCAGCTGGAGGGATGTCTTATGCTATATGCCGAGAAGCGGAACCATATTTCAACTGACCACTGGATGCTCAAAGTTGTAAGTGAAGGATATTAATTACATTTACATAACTTTTAACAGGCCAATAGGCCAACAATTTCATCTGCTGGGGAACAAGTTGGTGACCGGGAACTTGGTTTTGTGGTCATTGATCACCATTCAAGTCATTCAAGTATTTGACAAAACAGAACAAACTAAAGGCTTTTACTCCTTGTCCTGAAGAAAAACACATGCGCATGGTCATGGTCATTTATTTCTGTTTTTGCTCACTAAAATTCCAGATGGAATCAGTAAAGAAACTACAAACTGATCTCTGGATGGGAGACTGTACCAGTTTGGACCTCAAGAAAGCCTACCTACATTTACCTATGCATCCTGGATCCCAATTATATTAAATGAAAACTTCTCATACTCTCATTCTGCATATTCCCATTGCCATTCACTCACATCACAGTACAGATCATCATGTTTGCACACATTCATCTGGAGTGGCTTAATGGCTCCATATATGACTTCCTGTCAGTAGCATCAGGACAAGAAGCAACATGACAGTAATATAGAAAAGAAAGTAGTAAGCGATAATCTGCATGTTTTATATTCGCTTCTTCCTTCTTCCCACTGACTACGATTGTCTATGTTGAGAGCAAACAGGAAACAGAAATCATTCATACCTGCTAGTACCAGGTTTTATGATACGTTTTGTTGATAAATAATTGTTGAACATTTATTCGCTAGAGCCACATTTAATGTTGATTATGTTTCTGATGTCCTTATTTATTTGATGTGTTTGTCATGAGCTGAGACATTGTGCTGATGTAGCCCAAATTTTCTCCTGGATGATAAAGTGGTATCTTAGGCTAAAAAAATAGGCAGGCACCGCCGCATCATCACATAGTCCGCCATACTTTTTGTTTTTATTTCCATTTATACATGCGCATCTCGTTTTATGGTTATGGCGGCCATCAGAGTTTGTGTGCTTGTTTTACCGTTTGCAAGTTACAATGAACACATGAAATTTACAATAAAACATCACTAGACATGATGATTTACAAATTCACTTGTATTTGTATACTGAATGCTTGACAATGTTTCAAACGCAGAGATTAAGATTACATGTGTATTTGTCTCGTAAAATATGCTTGAAATAGCAATCAGCTGTTCATCAATTTTCTCCCCGATCTATGGGTGATTTCAAACTACTTCATGTCATGGCCAATATCATAACTGAAAAGAAATTCCAATACAGTGGTAGAACGACCGAAAAAACTTTGTATCTCAGACTCTAATGACTAGTGTTCGTTTCAAGGTGAGTTCATAGTGAGTTGATGTGATTAACCGATCAGTTACATGATTCGCCGAAATAAATGTAAACAAAATTGAATGAGATCTCAGATATAAGTTATATAATGAATTACAAATGTATGTTCAGATACACAATGAACACTTTTAAAGCCAGAGAGTGTAATAACAGGACTAACTTCAGTACGGATTTGTTCACATGCTATTTCCTGTGTTGTGTGCTCTTTATCGAGGAATAGATTTATGTAGGGAGGCCCTTTCTCAGGTTGGTTGTACACAACTGTTTATTTGGTTATATACTAGTTTGAACAAATAACAAAACAAAAAAAAGCCCCGTCACCCACACCCTTTTTTCAAAAGCCATTGCCTGAGAACCGATTCTTTTATTTTGTTAAACCTTAACACCAGCAGAATATGATAGTCCGCACACAACTACTGGGGTTCCTTGTACACCCTACAAAGTCCAAAACCAAACCTGTGCATGATTGCATTTATGTAGGAGCAAGATTCCTATTACACTAGGGTTTCTTATGCCCTCCAAAAGAGACCGATATGGGAAAACCAAGGATATGATCATAGAAGAAACAGATCATCCCAACTAGTCGTTTTGTTGGTGGATATCATGCCTGTGGACATTAACGTCTATGCAGGATCTAAGTTTCGGAGGAAGGTTTCAAGTACCGGTATGACTAATCCAAGTATGGTTGAACTCAACAAGATCAGCAAATATGGAGACACCTTAGTACAGTTTCCATCGGAACTGTGGTAGAATCTGATTTGGCAAAATTATCAGCAGAATGTGATGACAAGAATCCCCTTAAAATTCCCTGTGCCCGAACATCATCTGTTTCCAGATGCATCCAGGCTAACAGTCCAGGATGGGGAGCTCACATGGACAGGTGAACAGTCCAGGATGGCGAGCTCACATGGACAGGTTAACAGTCCAGCATGGGGAGCTCACATGGACAGGTGAACAGTCCACGATGGCAAGCTCACATGGACAGGTTAACAGTCCAGGATGGGGAGCTCACATGGACAGGTTAACAGTCCAGGATGGAGAGCTCACATGGACAGGTTAACAGTCCAGCATGGGGAGCTCACATGGACAGGTTAACAGTCCAGGATGGAGAGCTCACATGGACAGGTGAACAGTCCAGGATGGCGAGCTCACATGGACAGGTTAACAGTCCAGGATGGGGAGCTCACATGGACAGGTTAACAGTCCAGGATGGGGAGCTCACATGGACAGGTTAACAGTCCAGGATGGGGAGCTCACATGGACAGGTTAACAGTCCAGGATGGGGAGCTCACATGGACAGGTTAACAGTCCAGGATGGAGAGCTCACATGGACAGGTTAACAGTCCAGCATGGGGAGCTCACATGGACAGGTTAACAGTCCAGGATGGAGAGCTCACATGGACAGGTGAACAGTCCAGGATGGCGAGCTCACATGGACAGGTTAACAGTCCAGGATGGGGAGCTCACATGGACAGGTTAACAGTCCAGGATGGGGAGCTCACATGGACAGGTTAACAGTCCAGGATGGGGAGCTCACATGGACAGGTTAACAGTCCAGGATGGGGAGCTCACATGGACAGGTTAACAGTCCAGGATGGGGAGCTCACATGGACAGGTTAACAGTCCAGCATGGGGAGCTCACATGGACAGGTGAACAGTCCACGATGGGGAGCTCACATGGACAGGTTAACAGTCCAGGATGGGGAGCTCACATGGACAGGTTAACAGTCCAGGATGGGGAGCTCACATGGACAGGTTAACAGTCCAGGATGGGGAGCTCACATGGACAGGTTAACAGTCCAGGATGGCAAGCTCACATGGACAGGTTAACAGTCCAGGATGGAGAGCTCACATGGACAGGTTAACAGTCCAGGATGGGGAGCTCACATGGACAGGTTAACAGTCCAGGATGGAGAGCTCACATGGACAGGTTAACAGTCCAGGATGGAGAGCTCACATGGACAGGTTAACAGTCCAGCATGGGGAGCTCACATGGACAGGTTAACAATCCAGGATGGCGAGCTCACATGGACAGGTTAACAGTCCAGGATGGGGAGCTCACTTGGACAGGTAAACAGTCCAGGATGGGGAGCTCACATGGACAGGTTAACAATCCAGGATGGGGAGCTCACATGGACAGGTTAACAGTCCAGGATGGGGAGCTCACTTGGACAGGTAAACAGTCCAGGATGGAGAGCTCACACGGACAGGTTAACAGTCTAGGATGGGGAGCTCACATGGACAGGTTAACAGTCCAGGATGGGGAGCTCACATGGACAGGTTAACAGTCCACGATGGGGAGCTCACATGGACAGGTTAACAGTCCAGCATGGGGAGCTCACATGGACAGGTGAACAGTCCACGATGGGGAGCTCACATGGACAGGTTAACAGTCCAGGATGGGGAGCTCACATGACAGGTTAACAGTCCACGATGGGGAGCTCACATGGACAGGTTAACAGTCCAGGATGGGGAGCTCACATGGACAGGTTAACAGTCCAGGATGGCAAGCTCACATGGACAGGTTAACAGTCCAGGATGGCAAGCTCACATGGACAGGTTAACAGTCCAGGATGGAGAGCTCACATGGACAGGTTAACAGTCCAGGATGGAGAGCTCACATGGACAGGTTAACAGTCCAGGATGGAGAGCTCACATGGACAGGTTAACAGCCCAGGATGGGGAGCTCACATGGACAGGTTAACAGTCCAGGATGGGGAGCTCACATGGACAGGTTAACAATCCAGGATGGCGAGCTCACATGGACAGGTTAACAGTCCAGGATGGGGAGCTCACTTGGACAGGTAAACAGTCCAGGATGGGGAGCTCACATGGACAGGTTAACAATCCAGGATGGGGAGCTCACATGGACAGGTTAACAGTCCAGGATGGGGAGCTCACTTGGACAGGTAAACAGTCCAGGATGGAGAGCTCACACGGACAGGTTAACAGTCTAGGATGGGGAGCTCACATGGACAGGTTAACAGTCCAGGACGGGGAGCTCACATGGACAGGTTAACAGTCCAGGATGGGGAGCTCACATGGACAGGTTAACAGTCTAGGATGGGGAGCTCACATGGACAGGTTAACAGTCCAGGACGGGGAGCTCACATGGACAGGTTAACAGTCCAGGATGGGGAGCTCACATGGACAGGGAAGCTGGCTACACACCATGAGAAGAAGCTCCACATAAATTGTGGACCACAAACATGTCTGAACAACAAAGTCACAATACATGTCAGTCCGGTTCAGGATCCACAAGCCCTACAAGTGTAGTAATACAGTAGCGCATATCAATGGAGAAGCATATCCTAATGTGAATGAAAGTCATACATTTGGTATATCTATTACCTACAAGGGCAAACATATCGGGGTTCATAAAAATAGAACATTACATTATACGAGTGAACAATGGCTGACATGAACACTCAAATAATATCTTCTATGTGAATGAAGGTCATACAGTAGGCATATTTATCCGTTGCAATTCTAATAAATCTACTGGATGACATTCAGGATTCCACATACCTGTGAACTCTGTATCTGCAGTCCCTGGACAAGGCATAATGTCCAGTCTGTCATCACAGGTGTCATTGCGACCATCAAGACAGTCACAGAACCTTGACAACTCAGTCATCACGGCCTCCTGACAGTACCCGCCATACAATGTCATATTTACAAGCACTCTGAAAAAAAGGCATACATCAGGTGATTGGCATAATGTATTGTCTATAAAATTTGATTAAACCCTTTGTTGTTTCAGTTACTAATGATGATATTTCTGTCCTTATATTCTACACATTTCATTATTAAATAATTATGTTCATCATGGGTAATCAGTGGGTGTGAGAGAGTACAGGAACCAGCTAGCATGGATCGAACTGAGGTCAAAGGTGCCACCTCATACTATTTATTGTATTTAGGCCCAAAATGGCTCCAGCCTTAGGCCAAGCTGGTTATAAAATAACACTAATGAGCAATGAGCATTGACATCACACACACACACTCAAACAGTATGAATTCACCATATGATTAGAACCATTTCAAGAAAGTGATTTTTGCAAATGAAAGCATTGACAAATTATTAAGATCAAAATAGAAATAAAAACTTTATCAAATGTTTTTTTCAGACATGCTCTGAGAAATTTTTTTAGACATAAGTACTTATAATAAAAAAAAATCAAAACATGTAAAATATGTAAAACTAGAGCAAGGCATTATTTTAACATTGTTATATGTGTGATGTTACTGACCGCCATGAGAGGGAGAAGACATCAGGCCTTGATCCAGGTCTTTCATAGATGGATCCATCCATCATTTCCAGGTCATTCAAGACATCTCCATCATACGATCCACACAGTCCTGAAACAACAGTAGAAAACTGTGAGACAGAGATCCTTGGAACTTAGTCCTGCTGGTTACTAACACCTACAATAGAAACATACTGCATTAGGTAGCAGGACTTAATGTTCCTTCAAAACTACTGACTTTGACTTACCTAAAGTGTTGTTGAAATCAACAGGTGACAAAGTGACAGAGATGTCCATGTCTTGGAAGTTATTACCTCTGAGGCGGACAGTGATGTGCGTTCCAGTTGGCAGGCTTATCTGGAACATGTACGTAGCTTCATTGTGAGAAGGATAAGTGACATGGGCTTTAATTCAAACAGTATATCACTCATTTCAGTGTTATCACGCTAGGTCAGTGTTAAACGAAAAAATCCAAATGTTGTGTTTCTTAGCCTTTAGCACTTTGGTGAAACCTCAACCACTGGTGTGGTTTCAAACCCAAGCATATTAAGCAGGCCACCGAGTGGGAGGAACTTGGATTTTATATAATCTTTTCAACAATAGACATAACCCATAATCTGACCCGTAGCTTGTTTCCACTTCCTGAAGTTGAGATGGCCAACCCTGGTGTCAATTGTCCATTCTGATGGACTTTGACAGTGACAGACTTAGTGATGCTGGGTCCACATCTATCCACCATGATGACATCATCACCAGCCATCACAGCCAGCCCACACGTTCTGGTCTGAGTGAACACGTGTACCTGAGGATGACATACATAAAAATGGTTGAGATTATTGTGCTGCTCACATGCTTATATCCCTGTATACATGCGTCATACAATGGGATTTAATGTCATGTCATCATAAATCTTCTGCAATATCACAATAGCCTAATATGTGTTTAATCATGTCTGGAGTAATACAATACATGGCTCCATGCTCGATACTATTAAGATACAATCATACTGCATTCAATCACAGCTACAGTCTCAGTCAGCAATTCACATGAATACCCTCAGAACATAATACCAATGTTGGACTGAAGGCAAAAAAGAAATATTTATTTTAAGGCTAAGAATGCTGGATTCAAACTCTCAAATTCTGTTTTACAATGTTCACATGATTTATCCTTGTGTTATGGATGACCACCCATGAAAATCTGGGTCAGAAAAGGTCTTCAGCAACCCATGCTTGCCGGAAAAGGCAACTATGCTTGTTGTAAGAGGCAACTAACAGAAGCAGGTGGTCAGGCACACTGACTTGGTTGATGCATGTCACCATATCCCAATTGTGAGTTCAATATTCATGATGTCAATCACTGAATAGTCTCATCCAGACTCGATTATTTACAGACTGCAATCATACAGCTGGAATATTGCTGTCATCGTCTTCAGAACACCTGGTGTGGTTAATAACTATACCACTTGTACTGTACCTCATAGGGCATTGTCTTGTGTCTGTACAGAATAAACTCCCCTTGGTTATACGTCTCATAGAACCTGCCATCTGCTGTGGCTACATAAGGAAAGTCAAATCCACACCAAGATTGCTGGTCTTTATCCACAATAGTTAACTGAAACCAGAAGAAGTGCCTCATGCATTATTGTTTTCGTGGCTGCAATTCAAAGTTAGAGGATATTATATAAAACATTTTCCAATCAAATAAGCACAGAAAAAGAACTTTTTTGTATGTCAAATGTTTGGGATATTATCATGATTTTACAAGAAGTGAAGTTAGTGACAAACACAAGGATGACAACTGCAAATAGTATTACAATAGTTAAATCACATTCGCAATAGTGGTACAACTGTATTGTGACAGCATGGTAATACCTTCCCAAATGTCCTTTACTTTCATTATTCAACATGATAATAAAGACTAACGTACAAAATTCAGCAGTTTGTAAGGGAAGTTAAAAGATGATTCTCTGGTACAGATATTCCCTGGGATACCTACATCTCCTCAACCAAGGGACATTTGGGTTAAAAACAATGAGTTAATCAAAAACACAATTTTATTATATATTTTAGTGTGAAAGATTGAGTTTTCTGAAGGTGATAAAAGTGATATTTTCATTGCAGTGAACATAACACTTGATATTTCACTGCAGTGAACATAACACTTTGATGCAACTATTGTCATACCAGAGTTGCCTCCCCTTAAATTGTCTCCCTTTATTGTAAGTGTCTAGCCCATACACAAACTGACATCCTCTTTACGTTAGTTCCACATTGACAAGTCAAAATAAAGACAGACGGTCATTTATGGAGTTATTATCACTTCTTGCGTTTGTTATTCTCTCAAAAATGTTTTGTTATAAACTGTAAATTTCTCATTTAACTTGTCAATTGAGACTGTTCATTTCGCAAAGCTCCATTTTTGTTACCTGACCAGTGTGTATTCTTTCGCTTCAAACAGCGGTCTTAAGAATATTTGTTGTCAAAGTTGATTGTGTATATAATTATATCTAAATGTATGATATAGAATTTTCTTGACCCTAAATAATTTGTGATACTTTTGTTTATGTTGTTTAAGATTTATTACACACGAAACTACTTAGTTGCAAACACAAGGGGTGGTGAACCATCCCTGTGTGTTAGGTAGGTAAAACTTACGTTTCAAGGTTTTACGTTTTTCATGAAATAATTAATTTTCTGGTAGACATCTATCTACACAACAAGTATATAATAAAAAGGATATTTCATGTTTCATGAAATATCATCTTTCGCTCATCTCATGACAGGGGGAGAGGAGATACACTTGACACATGAAATATCCTCTATTTCTTTTCATTTCACACCAACTATCTAACCATCTATGGTGTACCTTGATAGCAATGTTGACTACCAGCTACTGATGTGATAACTTGTCACAGATGTTTACCATTTGCAAAATGACATTGTTCAGTAGTGCATTCAGCAATTACTCCCTTAACATGTTATGCTGACTCACATTGATTGTCCTGAGAGACTGCAAGTCAGAGAGCCCACTGGACACTGACATCAGTTGGTAGCCAACAGTCAGGGATCTGTTGTGATCTCCATCATAGAGTCGGTCTAGCTTAGCCAGCAGGGAGATCTGCTGTTTGTCTTGCCAGTTGAACATGGTAAACTCAATGCCGCACTTGGATTGGTTTGGCATTCCACCAATCACAACTTGTTTGATGATGTCACCTGATCCACACATGTAGTCCATGGTGTCCTCATTTAGCAGGGCCCGTACAATGATGGTGCAGTCTGTGTGGTTGTCTGAGGAGTCACAGATGAAGGATGGGGGCACTTGAGATGTGACAGTCACCTGAGTAGCTGGACCACCTTCCTCAAGCGTTATCACACTCTCACTTCTAACCTGGAGCACATATCACAATCACACAATCACACAGACACACCAGGCATTCCTACAGGATCCCAGGAATGGTACAATGTTTGACGATTGACTACATACATTAATATTAATAATATTCAACTTTCATCTTGATCTTATCAAGATTAGGATAAGATTATCACATGAGTGTGTGTTTTTTATATAAAATGTGTGTATTTCATGAGCTCTTAAAATCAGAAGCATACATTACCTAATGTAAATATTACTTGTTGTGCACGTTTTATGGTAGAGTTGTATATTCTACATTAAAAACTAACTATGTCATGAAGCTGAGAGGATCAACAATGATACGAGTATGCTCTGATGTCATTGCTATAATCGTAGCATCAACACTGACTCTTTCATATTACACATGTGCTCTGTTGAACTTGCATATCCTGAACCAAATGGATAAGTGGAAATTTACCTTCACAACAAGCTCTATAAGGTTACTTCTCCTGATAGCTCCTGTAGTGTTGGAGCAGTTACTTTGATAGCAAGCCACTACTGCACAAGACAACTGTACCAACAAAATAGTCAATTGTAACATCCATACAAATGGTAACATTTAACATTCATAATGTGCAAGTTAGAAATTTGTATTTGTCTATATTAAAATGTCCATCCTTTGAAATAAATAAACAAAAATATATATATCTTTGCAATAAAATGTTTATGGAGAGCAATTTGTTTGTTTGTTTGATGTTTAACGCCGCACTAAGCAATATTCCAGCTATATGACAGCGGTCTGTAAATAATCAAGTCTGAACCAGACAATCCAGTGATTGACATCATGAGCATTGATCCACACAATTGGAATACGATGACATGCATCAACCAAGTCAGCGAGCCTGACCACCCGATCTCGTTAGTCGCCTCTTATGACAAGTATAGTTGTCTTTTACGACAAGAATGGGTTGCTGAAGACCTACAGGCATTTAATGGTGTTATTTCATACCTTTGTTCCATACTTTAGCTGTGTGAGGAAGGTCCTATTCATGTACAGTAGCACATTTCCATCCTCATTACCATATGCCAAGGGTCCAGTGATGTCCACAATGTCTTCATCAACAAGCCACTCAACTGTGTACTCAACACTCACATTCGCGGTCTTTACTCGTGGGAACTCACAGGCCATAGTCAGGGCAAATTCTTCACTCTCAGGAACACTTTTGATACTTGCCTGAGGGTTGCTTGGAATAAGAGCAGCACTGACACCTGGAAGTAGTAGTATGTGTTTCTTTGTAACATACACTATGACAAATGTGGTTTGTTTGAATAAATACTACAGTTTATAGAGATTATTATGTAGGTTTGTTTTGGGATGGTCAATATCCTGTATTAAAAATTGTATTTAGTGAGCCATGGTAAGCTGAATACATAGTGTTTATTCCTAATACAGGATATTTACCATCCCAAGACACACATGTGAGGTAACCTCTATATCGTGTAATGTCATGCTTACATTATATCTTCAAAATAAATATTTTTATTTCTGACAAAATGGTATCAAACATTGCAAGTTTTAATGGAATGTGTGCATTAATATCACATCACAATGTCAGTGATAAGTCTGTCGAACAGTGAGAACAGTCAATATAGTTCCATCTGAAACCTGTCTTTTAGAAAGTGATGTAACTACCATATGATCAAAGAGATAATTGCTTGAAGATAATATTTCAACTTTGTCAGTGGATGTCTATCAGATCTATCAGTCTGCCTGCTAAAGTAATTGTCCTTTATCAAAGGGAAGCTACTCTAGTCAAAGAACCATCACGTTTGTTTAAACTCTGCCTTGCCTGGCATAACATTTTGGTTAATGAATTACCAAATGCACTCAGATATTCTACACAGTGACAAAATGAAACAAAGTAAAATTTTGAACATATCTCCAAATCCAACTGTTCTTAATTTTGGAAAAGACCCCAAGCCACAAAGGTTTACTTAACACAGGTGTAGGAACTGATATTGTGACCGTTCTCGCTAATTATTTTACAATATATATCTCAAAAGTTACCTACACATGTGAAATGCCTTAGCTATTCCCCTTTTGATATGTGATTTCAGTATTTTACAATAACAAGTATCCTAGTAATTTGTCCAGGTCCCTAATCATTGATTCTGATTCAATTGCCGACAGACAAGGGCAATCTCATGTTTGCTAGTACCTACCTAAACCTTTTATTTTATTTCGACATTTATCTGTAAATGACCCCAACAGATACAAGGTTTATCCACTGGCTTTATCCTGCCAAAACAAACCTATCCATTATATGATAAAATTGATTACACCTTAGTTGGTATACTATTTTCAAAAAATTCTTTCTGGCCCTATATTGACGCAATTCCCACCTGTACTGAACGTCCATTCCTCAAAGACATAACCATTCCAGCGCACCAGGCCCGATCCTGCCTGCTCTGAGGTGACCGTAGAGAGAGTACACAGTCCGGCCTCTTGCAGAAGCTCAAATGACTGACACACAAATGTTGTCTCTTCTAGACAAAGCCTACGACAATCCACCAGCTGAAACACCCCTTGAATCTGACGAGAGTCTCTCTTCAGTACTGCAAAGCCTGGTCGGCGGTGGAAAGTTACCCCAGATTTGCCACCAGGGTCTGCAAAAGATATATTAAGTATTTGTTGCTCAGCCATTGATCTAGCATTGATCTACTTTCATGACGTTGATCAAAAACATCCACATCACCGAAACACCCCCAGGAAGTAGACAGTTATACTATCATACTGATATATTTACATACCATTCATTTGAAAACAAATACAAAAGCTGTTAGATTTTGCTAAAACCGAATTGTTCACATGTGGCACTGGCATAATATATTCCTGCTTAAAAAGAAAATAAAGCCACAAGGCTCTGTAGCTCATCTGAATTTTACTGAATATCATAACTTATATACATCCTTGCATAAAGGTCATTAAATTACACATTTTACTTTGCATAAGTCAAAATTACATGTTTATTATGAATCACAGCAGTAAATATTAAAATTTAAGTTGTGACAAATATCACAATACAAAAATAAAATAGAACATGTGTTATTGTCCTACAACACATCAAATACTGCATATCAAATATCATAATGATACATGGAGTAAAGACTTAGAAAAGGGCAAATTTTACTTATTTCCCATATTAAAGAACCTTTGTGCTGAGTCATCTTTATATTTATCAAATTATATCAAAATGTCATAATACATGCAGAAATGGGTGAGCAATGGGCAAAATTAGTAAAATCTAAATATTGTTGACATTTTGATACTTACCCTGCATTACTACCTTAATGCTTTTAACGTTGTTTTTTACTTGCTGTGAGAGGTCCTGGCTACAGAAGTTGTTGTACCCACTAGCTGTGTGGCTTCCCTCTTCCCACAGCTACCACGTGGCAAGGTCAAATAACCACAACCACTGCTAGTTTTCTGAAAGAACTTCATCCAAATGGCACTTGGTAAGTCCCAGGTGTGTATCTAACTCAAACGCAGTCGACCCGGAGGACAGGCCGTATTAGCTTGTCGAAGAGTCCGAATGATAGTCGTATTGTCGATGAAGTCTGGAGTAAGAGGATCTGGAAGTAAGACATGAAGACGCCGGAGAGATAGTGCCACGAATGTGAGACCGAAGAGGTGTTGTGGCATGGTCTAAAGGTGCCAAAGATGGATGAGAGGTTATCATAGTTATTGGCAATAAGATGTGCACATAGTCTGCGTAAGGGGAGCTATGAGTACAGGTGCAGGGGCCATAGATGCCGGAGGTATATTCATTGAGTGTTGAGGTGCCAGAGTAATCAATAGAGTCGTGATAGCCGGATTCACCAGCACGGTATGGTAAAAACTGAAGGAGCCACCTGAACCACTGATGACTGATAGGGAACGGGCCGAAACCAGGAGGCATGAGAGGCAGATGTACTTGGCATTTCGATAACAAAGAGGTGATCATAGGTGCACAAACAGGTGGCGGAATGAAATAGACAGTGGGGAGGAGAGGCATGTCTCCATTAGTGATGGGGCCACAGCACATAAGCATCGACGTGATCGGTATCTCCGAAAGTGGGAGAAGTGTCCCGGTGGTCGGACATCTGGGGATGCCTGTGGGCACATTGGGTGTGTCATTTTCTCAAAACCCTGATATATATAACAAAGTCACAATGCGACAACACTGAGAAACAGGGGAGCGTACAATCTGCGCAATGGGGTGTGTGGATCCTGGGCCGATTTATTGCCCCTGCATTGTGAGCAGCGTGACATATAATTTCAAAGAAATAGACAAGCGTTGACAACAGAATAGACACATAGGTCAACAAAGAAACATGGGCATGTAATTGTAACTCAAACATGGGGACATGGGGATGGTAGCATTTTTGTATTTGGTGTCGTTGTCAACGACGGTGCGGCAGGTTGTTGAGGAGCAACAGTCTGGTGTTGAAAGCCGGGCAGTAGGGACGGCATCATTGTTGCCACAGCTCAGGATGATGGTTCAATCAAGTTTAATTCCTTCTGCGAGGGGGCAACAGGCTGATTACTGTTGGCATTGCTGGGCCTGGATTAGGCCTTCTGCAAGAAAGGTCGGTATTGTGTACCAGTGAGACCAGATGGTGATGTTGAGTGAATATGACCTGGCAAATGATCAGCAACTGTGACTGTGGGTTTGGGTGGATATACATGAGCGTATTTGTGGAGGAATTTTCTTGTTGCACAGACTCACTCTGCCTGAGCCGCCCACACATACAACATACTGGTCGAATTGGCAAACTTTGATCATGCATCCAGTTTTGTCCCATTTCAGTAGATGAGGAACTGTTTGATTTTGGATTCGGACGAGATTCCCAACAACAAGGGGTGGTAGCTGTTTGGTGTGCTCAGTAAGCCGTTCAGCCATCCTCATATGTCAGTTTCTCTTTGGGGTCTACCGAAGACGCACATTGCAGAGGATAACTTGGTGTCTCTGTCTGGGGTGTTTCTGTATTGTAGCATTGCACGTTGGAAGGCCTCAGTGTCAACTTCCCTGTTAGGTCCAGTGTTGTTCGTTATCAATCTTTTGACAGTCTTGACACCGACCTCTGCTCGACAATTGCTGTGTGGGAAGCCAACATTGCAGGGGATAACTTGGTGTCTCTGTCTGGAGTGTTTCTGTATTGTAGCATTGTACGTTGGAAGGCCTCAGTGTCAACTTCCCTGTTAGGTCCAGTGTTGTTCGTCATCAATCTTTTGACAGTCTTGACATCGACCTCTGCTCGACAATTGCTGTGTGGGAAGCCAACAGATGATAGGCGATGGATGCACACCCCATGTTCGAAGGAACTCTCTGGTAGCTGAGACTTGAATTCAGGGCCACCATCAGAGGATAGCTCATCCGGAATGCCAAAGGTGACAAATGTTCGGCATAGATAATCAATTTGGCCAGGTTCTGGAGGTTCTTTCAACTATAGGCCAGTTTGAGTATCTGTCGACAACCACTAAGCAGTTGATCCCTTTGTAATGGAAAAAGTCAGCACACACACATTGAAATGGGTAGACTGGGTAGACAGATGGCATTGGTGGGCCACAAGGTTGGGAGGGGGCTATACGGTTGCAGTGATTGCAATCGTTTCTGAGGGCTGTGATAGCTGGAGTGATTCCAGGCCAGAAGACAGATGCTTCAGCTCTTGCCATCATCGATGACAGCCTTGGTGAGCGGAGTGGAGTGCAGTCAGGACATCCTGTCCTAGTAATGGGGGAATCACGATTCGATCCTGGTATATGACAACCCCATCAACCATATGAAGATGCTCACGAGATTGATGGTATTCGCAAAGTGATGCTGGTAATTCATGGTGGAATTCTGGCATACCTGATTCAATCATCTCCACCAGCTTCACCATATCCTTGTCACTGCTTGTTGCTACCCAAACCTTGTCCCAGGTGATGGACTGGAGGGAGCTGATCGACGCCACGGCTGAGTGTATAACTGAGTCCTCAATGTTGTCAGGCTTCTTGCTGCATCTTATTGAGGCTAGTATCATGTGACTGACATTTGAGAAAGTTGGGGTGTCAAGCAAATCGTTATCAAGGCAAATGGCTACGACATCATCTATTAACACCATTTTCTCAGGGTGGCCAGTTGGATGGCAGGACACAGCATCAGCAAAATGGTGTTTTGCACCTGGTGCATGAACCATCTGGAATTTGCAGCGCAATGTTTTTCCCTTAAGGTTTCGGAGTCGAGCAATGGAGATATGTTCGAGGGATCAGTCACCAAACAGTTTGAGGAGTGGTTTATGGTCGACTGCAACAGTGAGATCATTAAAGCCGAGAACGAAGTACCTGGCTTTGTCCAGTGCATCTGCAACTGCCAATGCCTCTCCTTCCACAGGGGCATAGCGGGATCAGCTGCATGTGTGAATTGACTGCCAACCAGGGTGATTTTCGTACCATTGTGACAACAGAAAGGCACTGTATTGGGGCATTTGAAATGTTTTTGGAATAGCCAAAATCCAATTCCACCTTTTGACCAGTCAATAGCAAGGATGTCGGCTTTAGTTTGTCAAATATTTGTATACCCTCCTCAATCTCAGTGACAGTGACTGCCTTTGATTCCTTAAACAACATGACTAAGTGGTCATCCCATAGAAAAGGTGTCCCAGGCTTCAATAGCATGACCGCATGTCTGTAATATTTCTTGGTGTGGGAAAGTCCAAGATGGCTTGGAGGTACTTTTTACAGGGCCGAACACAGTCATGTGTTATCTCAAAGCCTGCAAATTGAACAGTATCCTGAGCAAAGACAAACTTCTCAGGGTTCAGTGTGATGCCGGTTCTACCACAGATGTCAAGCCATGCGCAAGCTTAGAAGTAGCACTCTGTAATGTCATCAGCCCAGAGGAGTTCATCATCTACGCACTTGGTTTTGTTAGGTACATCAGCAACAATTTCATCGAAACACCAGGTGTAACCATCTCCTGATGCAATGTATTCTTGGGGGGCGGTGAGATATCTGTATCTTCCCCAGGGTGTGATGAATCTTCATCCCAAATGGGTATGCTATAGTAACCAGTCCAAGCATCAAATACAAGTCTTCTTTTTGCCGTGCGGTACAGATCTGGCATGGTGGAATGGTGACTGTGTGTGGTGTGTTTCTCTGATTGCATGTGCGTTAAGAGCATGAAAGTCAACAGGCGTCTTGGTTTACCATTCTTCTTGGGACAAACAACCATTCTAGGGCACCATGTGACAGGTTCACCTATTTGTACTGGCTCGATCACACGTAGCCGGACGTCTTGATCCAAGCCAGTTTTTACATCATCTTGCCAGTGGAGAGGAACTGGTACAGGTGTGTGGTAAGCAACTGGTGCAGTATCGGGGTCAGCCATAAGCTTCATTGGAGGGCCCTCCATGAGGGGGAGTGGTTGGTGCTCACAAGTGTTGAATGTGCTTGACTTGTAAAGGTCAAGAAGGTGCTGCTCTAATTTGTCTCTGTTTGCTTCGGCTGCAGGATAGGGCAGTTTAGTAGGAATGGGGGGTGTTAACTTGCGTCTTGGACATTCACATTCTACACTAATGTAGTTCTCAATGTGTGCCTTGGTCGCAATGCCCTCAGTAGAGTCAACAGCTTCACTCATGTTTCCTGTAACTTCACTGATCATAGGGAAGTTTCTGGTAATCATGCCGAGTGCAATGCAAGCCTCTCTGCTGAGGAAGAATTTGTCAGAGTTGTCTGTAATGTATACAAGCTGGCAGGTCTCAACTGAAATACCATCAGGGTCTTTGCCTGATAGCCTCATGATGATTGCACCGAGGATAGTGATGCCCTTGTTTGCTGCATGCATCTTCATTGTCACAGGAATGAGATCACGCTTTATGATACATAACCTTGATACCAGCAAGACAACTCTGACAGCCAGTGTCAGCCATGATGGCAAGGGAAGCTGATTTTGGTTTAAATGTGAAGATTTGTCCGAAGTCCAGTTGTTCATAGTCTTCCCCAAGATTTTTTGCAGTGAGATGGGTAAAAGGCTGAGGTTGAGAGTCTTGTCTTATCCATGTGTCGGACAGCTGGTCATACAGGTGGTGGGCAAGGGTGATGGCTCTTTTACCACGATGCCAGCCAAGGTTTGTGACTGCACACAGTGTATCTAAGATTGCACCTTCACATTCCTCTGGTGTTTGGCTGGGTTTCTCCAATTTTTGCTTGTTTCTGCTGCGGCACACAGAATCAAAGTGATTGGATCGACTGCACAGCGTGCAAGTATGACCATAGGCTGGGCATTCTTTCTTTCTGATTTTGGGGGCTGCAGACTTTCCGTGCCCCTTCTTGCCACAGTAGTGGCATACTTCAGATTTATCAAACTTTTTAGTTTCGCTGTGAGCTGCATTCCTGCTGCGTTGGTAAGTGCTGCTGACTGCTTCAGCACCTTGAGAGTCAAGAAGTCATGATGCAGAACGATTACCAGCTTCTTTGGCTTCAACAAACTTGAAGGCCTGCTCAAGAGTCTCAGTGTAGTTTACTTTATCGTGACAGCCTGGGCATGGAATGACAAACTTGCACGTTCCAGCTTGACCCTGAAACCTAGCACCAAAGGAACGAACAGTTTCATCACGGTCCTGGGTCATACTGTGAAGAGTAACACGCACCACTATGGTGTTCTCCTCTCTTATTACTTGCCCGTGAAGAGATCACCCGTTTAATAAACATACAGCTTTATTACACATTGTGTAATACCAAAACGCGTGCTTATGTACTCTCGGAACACGTTTCACGAACAAATATTGAAAGCTCTCAACATCCCTTGGCGTATTCAACGACATTGTGTGTGGATATGATAGATCACTGGGATGAGCTCGATGACCCCAGCAACCTTGTTGCTAGGCTGACGTCACATGGTATTGTTTTGCCGATGGATCTTACAACAAAATTCCACAAATTACGTCATCGGGTATTGTGACGTCATTGTAAACTTTGAGCTGCAAGGCCCCGTTCCACAAGGCGATCGTACTCTAGCGCAACGACAGTCGTTAGTCTAAGTTAAATTATGAGAGTTGTGATAGCCTTAGCACTACGATAATTTTGTGGGACGAACGCCTGAAATCTAAAGGTGGACCATTGTATGATATTAAATTCATACGTTTCAACTTTTGACGTGTTTGAAGTATTATTCTGTTAAACTCAATTGGATTATGCCATGCATGGATCGTGTAGGTGTCAGCCTATTTACACTCAACAGTATAATTCTAAACACATTATAAATGACAAGTAATAAATAAAATACTAAACTCGCTCTCGTGTAAAACCAATTTTATGAAACTCGTGAATAGTTGTGGTATCTGACTCGCTTTCGCTCGTCAGATACCACAACTATTCACTCGTTTCATAAAATTGGTATTACACGGGAGCTCGTTTAGTATTCTATATTTACGGCAGAAAATCTTGAATGGCTTCCAATACTGTTGCTTCGGGTTTGTCAGTCAGGGACCCACCTGCAGGACGTGTTAGATCTCTGCGTAATGTCTCATCACAGCATTACAGTAGCTGCACAACAAGATCCTTCCCTGTGACCTTGGTAGCCTCCACATAGTCTTTCCACCTGGAAATGAAGTATGACCAGTCCTTGCTTGAGCCAGCCTAGGATATAGTTGGTCGCTTTACTTTCTCGACTTTGGCAGAGCTACTAGGACCGTAGCTTGTGGACTGTTGCATGTGCATTCAGGAGTGCGGCAATCACCACAGAGTCAAGGTCTTCTGATAAAAGTCACATGATGGGACCGGACACTGTACTGTTGGCATTGAGTTAATTGATCGCCATTATAAATGAGTAGGTGTTATACTGTTTAGATCTGGAACACAGAACAGGAAACATAACTTAATGCAACACATGATTGTATAATGTAAATGTACAGAATCCTCTATAAATACCCTAACATGTGCCTAAAAAGACCATCCTAGTACACAGACTATAATCTGCATAATTGAGAACACACTGGTCACAAAGAATAAGCGAAAGGATGGGCAGAGGATGCTATCTGGTGCTTCAAAATGGGGAGCTTTATGCTCCAACGTCTCTTCAGTCTGATGACTAGCAGTGATGTGATTATACATGACCTTGCCACTTCCGGTCACGTGGTAGCTGTGAGAGTAAGGAAGCCACAGAACTAGTGGTTAAAACAACTTCTGTAGCCAGGACCTCGAGCTCACAACTCCGTCTCCTAGGTTAAAAAAACAGCAGTAGAACCATGAAGGTAGTAATGCAGGATAAGATAAAAAATATATACCATTTTCAATATAGATGCAGTGGCAACCATATTTCAATATCAGATCAGAATTCGGTGAGCCCATATAACTGTGATGACGTAAAACAAAATTTTGAAAACTGAATAACACAAGGTCACTTGACTTTCAGTCAGGGGACCTAAAAGAATTTTTTCTTTTGGTGTATTGGACATTTATTTGTACTCAAATTCAAAGGCTGACAAAATCTTTTTGGGAAAGTATTTGCCAGAGAACTAATTCTGTTTGGATATATACTGGCAGTGTTTCCCCTAGTGTAAAGCTCACTGTTATTGCACTGCCACTCATAGTAGTATGTGTCAGGTGTGAGGATGAGACTGCTGGGCTGACTGCGCTTGTCCTCTGTGTTCAGTGTACAGTTTCCTGATGTCAAGTTGTAATTGAAGGAACTGCACTCATATGGAGTACCATCCCTCTCCAGACAGGCCATTTGACATGACACTGGGTCACCATTGCTCACAACTTCTTCCTGGGAAAACCCCAACAAACTGTAACCTCTCTGACGATACCACAACAAATCCAGAGTTTGACAAGAGTCTGAAAGATTTAAACATATTTCAATCATTATTCATTAGAATTAACATGCCAAGATCCTATTCTGTGGAATCAAGTAACTTTCTTCAGTTCACTACATTAATAGTTCACAAATATCTACTAATTTTTTATTATCTTAGACTAGTGCAAGAAACACAAATGTCAGGCTGATCCTATATGCTGTTGTGTTTTAATCTCTTTACTTATATAAACATGCATTTAATGGGCATGAATACTTCCTGCATTGACAATTCACATGTGTGAATTTGGCAAAATTCCACCAATATGAAACAAGGGAAACAAGTTGTACAATGATAGTCTGCAAATAAAGAGGTTCTTCACATCAATGCCAGGTTGAACAGTGTTAGTCTGTACATATAGAAGTAGATCACATCCATGCCAGGGTGTACAATATTTGTCTCTATATATAGATGTAGATCACATCCATGCCAGGTTGTACAATGTTAGTCTCTATATATAGAAGTAGATCACAACCATGCCAGGGTGTACAAGATTTGTCTCTATATATAGATGTAGATCACATCCATGCCAGGTTGTACAATGTTAGTCACTATATATAGAAGTAGATCACAACCATGCCAGGGTGTACAAGATTTGTCTCTATATATAGATGTAGATCACATCCATGCCAGGGTGTACAATATTTGTCTCTATATATAGATGTAGATCACATCCATGCCAGGGTGTACAATATTTGTCTCTACATATAGATGTAGATCACATCCATGCCAGGGTGTACAATATTTGTCTCTACATATAGATGTAGATCACATCCATGCCAAGGTGCACAATGTTAGTCTCTATATATAGAAGTACATCACATCCATGCCAGGGTGTACAATGTTAGTCTCAATATATAGATGTAGATCACATCCATTCCAAGGTGAACAATGTTAGTCACTATATATAGAAGTAGATCACATCCATGCCAAGGTGTACAATGTTAGTCTCTATATATAGATGTAGATCACATCCATTCCAAGGTGAACAATGTTAGTCACTATATATAGAAGTAGATCACATCCATGCCAAGGTGTACAATGTTAGTCTCTATATATAGATGTAGATCACATCCATTCCAAGGTGAACAATGTTAGTCACTATATATAGAAGTAGATCACATCCATGCCAAGGTGTACAATGTTAGTCTCTATATATAGAAGTAGATCACATCCATGCCAGGGTGTACAATGTTAGTCTCTATATATAGATGTAGATCACATCCATGCCAGGTTGTACAATGTTAGTCTCTATATATAGATGTAGATCACATCCATGCCAGGGTGTACAAGATTTGTCTCTATATATAGATGTAGATCACATCCATGCCAGGGTGTACAATGTTAGTCTGTACAAATCTAGATGTAGATCACATCCATGCCAGGGTGAACAATGTTAGTCACTATATATAGAAGTAGATCACATCCATGCCAAGGTGTACAATGTTAGTCCGTACAAATCTAGATGTAGATCACATCCATGCCAGGGTGAACAATGTTAGTCTCTATATATAGAAGTAGATCACATCCATGCCAAGGTGTACAATGTTAGTCTGTACAAATCTAGATGTAGATCACATCCATTCCAAGGTGAACAATGTTAGTCACTATATATAGAAGTAGATCACATCCATGCCAAGGTGTACAATGTTAGTCTCTATATATAGAAGTAGATCACATCCATGCCAGGGTGTACAATGTTAGTCTCTACATATATAGAAGTAGATCACATCCATGCCAGGGTGTACAATGTTAGTCTGTACAAATCTAGATGTAGATCACATCCATACCAGGGTGTACAATGTTAGTCTGTACATATAAGTGCCGGTCATACTCATGACAGGTTGCACAGGGTTTAGTCATATGTATGGCAGGTAGCACAATTCCCTGGTCTGTACCTCTTGGGCTTAATCATATGTATGGCAGGTTGCACAAAGTCTGTATGTTTGAGAGACTAACCTAATGCCTTCTGCCAGTTTGTCCTGTTGGCACTGCTATCACAATACTGGCGTGGGTAGATGGTGTTGTACTCTCCATTTTCATAGCACTGATCATCAATAATACATCCATTTGTCTGGAATAGACAAGAAACAATGCAATGGGAAAGGCAAGAAAAGGGCAAGGAGAAATCAGGCCTTATCATCTTAAGATCACATGTTAACTAGTGGCTGACTACAACACACAATGAAAACAAGAAATCTGTTTGCATTTGTGTTCAACTTGTTTCAGACCAAATTTTTGAAAGCAACTTGCCTAGGTCCATTTTCAGATCTAAATCAAAACTTTCACAAAGAATTACACTAGTTGTACCTTTGTTCAAGACAATCAACTTTACAAGTCACATTCTGTGGGATTATAGCATATTTGAAAGTTTATAATAGTGCCTTACCTTATCCACACAGGTTCCATTGCTGGGGAAGCAAGTATGACAGAGGGAATCATAGACCAGGAAGAGAAGGGACATACTCCTGTGTTGGTTGTAGCTGACAGACACCTCGTAGCTGAAGCCGGTTGTCGGTATGGGACATGTCAGCTCCATGATGTGGATGAATGTTGCTGTTGTATTGACCACCACATCATCAACCTCATACCCAGTTTCATTCAGCTTTATAGGAAACAGGGCAATTGAGACATTTTCATTAAACAGGAATTAAACATAACACATAAAACATGATACACAGGTGCACACTTTTTCACGTTGGAGAACATAGAGCCCTGTTATGTCTTACTCATGTCAATTCATAAGATTACACAGTACTGTTCAGTGGTAAGTACATTCCAAAATAAGGTCAACCATAGGGAAACTGATAAATCCACACACTGTGTAAACGCCACAAGGAACCTGGCACATCAACACACTGTATGTAATCAAGGAATGGTAGATTCACACACTGTAAACCATAAGGAACCTTGTAGATTCACACACTGTGCACCACAAGGAACCTTGTAGATTCACACACTGTGCACCATAAGGAACCTTGTAGATTCACACACTGTGCACCATAAGGAACCTTGTAGATTCACACACTGTGCACCACAAGGAACCTGGTAGATTCACACACTGTGCACCATAAGGAACCTGGTAGATTCACACACTGTGCACCATAAGGAACCTTGTAGATTCACACACTGTGCACCATATGGAACCTGGTAGATTCACACACTGTGCACCATAATGAACCTTGTAGATTCACACACTGTGCACCATATGGAACCTGGTAGATTCACACACTGTGCACCATAAGGAACCTAGTAGATTCACACACTGTGCACCATAAGGAACCTTGTAGATTCACACACTGTACACCACAAGCAATCTCATTAAAATCAGATCTAAGTTTTCGCTGCCGCTAAACAAAGATCTGAGAACATCTCATTACGGGTCATGTCAGAATGACCTTTCGCGAACTTTGACCTACCACTGAAACGACTAACAAGAAGTCGACATCAGCCAATTAGAAGCAGCTTTCTCGAGCTTTACAGTACTCGTTTCAACCTGACAACTTCCATTTTGACTACACTTGAAAAATATGTTGACACAGTTCTCAATTAAAATTTTGAAAACTGAACAAACTAACATTCTGGAATGTCTAATATATGGTTGCGATTTTGAAATGTCTCCACCATTCAAATGTTTATCCCAGGGGAACAAGAGATAGACGATAATATTAACCGTCGTTCGGAATACCCTGTTTTAACGTTTTCGAGATTGCATGATTAGAAAACACGTTCCGACTATCACTTTCATGATCTGGTAGGCGACGCTTTAATTGGTTGGATGTAAGATCGTTCTGATGTGACCCGTAATAGGATGTCCTCAGATCTTTGTTGAGTGACAGAGAGAACTAAGATCTGATTTTAATGAGATTGTACCACAAGGAACCTTGTAAATTCAGACACTATGTGTACACCTTAAGAAACTGGTAGATTCACACAGCAAACATGGAAAACTGACCGTGACCCTGGCCCAGTGGCAGGTAAGGTTGCTGACATTGAGGGTGTTGTTGTTGTAGACATGCACTGTGTCACAGTCATCAATACGCATGTCACACAATCCATTATTGCTGAGGAAGAAAAGATTGGGAGGTTCATCTGTTTCCACCACACAGTCCAGGCTGTCTCTGTTCGTCCCGCACTTGCACAATCCTGCAGACCAGAAATATCTACAATGAGTAAATACATGAAGGATGGGGTCAAGACTAGTTATATTCCTGGTCCGTGTGGTCTCCTGTGATTCTGTGTATGAGGTTGCCAATAGCTTTTTCATCCTTTAGCATATCCTTTGTCACTTCATGGAGTGGACATATCAGTATTGGAAGTCAAAGCCAGTTTGATTCAAGCCCCTTTCTTTGCCTTCTAGATCAAATTTGATGATAAATGCCAATCAAACGGTTAATCATTACCCTAATTACACAGACACAATTGCTATGTTCACACATAGATAACATCCAGGCCTAGACTGGAAATGGGCTCCAGGTGGTGGCATCTATTAATGACTGAAACATAAGATCTTAATACCTACCATTGTCACATTTAGATCCTCTACACTCAGAAGGACATTGTAATCTGAGTGTATCCTCTACTGGCCAAAGTGTTGTGTTGGTAAGGAGAGCTATTTCACACTGCTTCTTGATGTCTTCTTGAGCTGCCATGAACCACTGACCGTTGAGGGTGTTCTGTAACATTTTAATGGAAGGTTATATACTTCAATATAGTCCTACAAAAATTTAGATATGCCATGTTCTTTTACAAACTACTCACAGTTCACATCACCTCATGTTAAGGAAGAGAAGTAATAAACTAGTACCAGTGAAACACTGCATGACAAATAAGATTTACATACCTTAATATCTTCAGCACAAGATGTGAGAGAGTTGGCGTAGTGGACTCCAGGAACATTCTTGCAGGCTGTCACAAAAGCTGATAACCCTATTGATGCTTCGCACTGTATTTTCTCCACACGGGTCTGAGTCCAGCCTATATCTCCAGGTACATCCCAGTCATTCTCCTGCAACAATGTACATTCGCATCATTCAAGTGCTAAACAAGTCGCTTAGCCACAGATACACCATCCCCTTTACAAATTATATTTCTAAAACATAGTATATACCAATCCCTTCCTTAATCACATGGATGCCACAGGGACATGTTCTCGTTGTTCGACCTTCATTTTGAAGTCAAATAAAACTGAATGTACACACACACACTTCACAGTTTTGAATTCTGCTGAAAATTCTCTGTTCAGTGACATAACCCACAAAAAGAAATTACTAAAAAGAGCCTCTGAAAATTAGGCTCATCGTAAATATCGTAATTTTTTACATTTTAATAAATCATCACATACACAGCAATATTTCGTGTATGTCTTGAAATCATATATTTACTTGGAGAATTCAGTAGCAAAAATAACACATTAATAGTGATCAAATGTATCTGTAATGTATCAAATCACCCATGATCATTTTGAAGCACTGCCAATAACCCCAGAATCGTTTAGCATGTTTTAGAAAATACACAAACACAAAACGTCAAAGAGAACTTTAGATCATATTGGTTAGTGTTTACGGTTCGCGAATGCTGGTTTTGAGACGACTGTTACATCACACATATTTCACACTCAGCTGTGATACACGTTCTTGAATTCCTCAGACTTTTTGCATCAAATGACAAATTGTCTTTGTCACTCATACAAATGGTCTAGATGAAATCAAGCTCACAAAATCACTAGATGAAATCAAGCTCACAAAATCATGCTTCAGAATTAATGGCGTGCTCAAAAACTTAAGTTGAAATGTAAACAAAGCAAAATTTATATTGACACTGCTGAGCATTTTGTCCTATTTTGTGAGATCTCTTCACCTTCTGCTCATACAATGGCTAACTTCATATAGAATATGCATACATTATCCAAGGAAGAATTAGGGAATAAAAATATATACATTGCAATGGTTTCGTAAATCATACTGTCATTGTCAAAGTTTTCCGCTCTGCATAATGTACCATGCACAATGACAATGGTATTTGTCTGCATTTCTGACTAATTCTCTTGGTTACAGTAGAAGAAACAAAACACTCATGACACATTAATGTGAATATGATCCTTGTGTTAATGAAAGTCCTCCTCTGCAAATACTGTTGTCAGTGAACACATCATTTTGTGTATGTCACCAGTAGTGATGTTCTATGTAACAGTGTTGTACATATTTGGTTTTTCTTTGCAGTTAAGGTTGGGTGTAGAAAAGTACAAACAATCATTCTTTGCTGCTTTTTACAGTTTCAATTATGAGGTAGATTTTGCATATCTTTCATAAATCTTTTCAAGCAATGAGTTACATTATGGATATTTTTTAATGTTCAATATCATTTCATACATAGATTTAGGCCACAAAATTCATTAACCTTTGACAATCTCCTATTTGTTTGAACATTATTTAGATTCAAAATCAACAAATTTAGTGTTGTATTCTGATCTTTAGACAAATCCTTGAAAATATTCAAATTTCCTTTTGAATGTAATATTCAATATTGTTATTTCATATAAATAAGTTAAGGAACAGCCATTTCATTTTATCTTATAACTAAAATTGATATACATGTATAAAGATTTTCCATTAACAATATTCATAATATCTTAATTAAATATATAGATTCTATTCACACATTTGTACAAGGAATATAAAAAAAATGTTTTTTCGGTCATTTGATTGGCAGAACATTTCTGTCTAATAACTGACCAGGTACGAGTTTAGTCACAAACGCTTTACGAATTACACCTCTCATTTTGAATAATATAATTAATTATTTCACCCTTTTTTACTTATTGTAATCACAGGATATTACACAGTTTACTTCATTTCATTTTTATACATTCAAGACATTTTTTACATGGTTAAAACAGTCATTTTATGTTGTGTCTGAAAAGTGACAAATTCTATTTTACAAATCAAGATCTTTTATACTATTAAAAAAATTAGGTGAGAAATATGATAATCAATATAACAATGGCATCTTTCTGCAATGTCGCCAAAGACATAAAAGAGGCCATGACACGAGGCTAGTACTCCACAGATAATTGTGCAGCATTAGTCTTTACACTACACTAACACAACCACACAATCCGGCACAGTGTTGACTTGCCATAACACTACTTCCACAGGCTAATTTGCATATCACATGACCAGAATTTTCTCTTGTTTGTTAACAAATGCAATTATTCTGAAATCAGAGCAGACTGGCCTAATGCAAGCCTTTTGGATAGCTTTACATAGTGTTTCAAATAATTATATACCCGGTAGATATGCTACTACAACTGCGACAGTGAGGTGCATGACAGTATATCTTTATGTATCAAAGTGGCCGCATCACTAGCTCTGTGTAGGGCTTCGATGACAGCACATGGAGCCGTAAATCAATGTAAACAACGGATAACTACGCAAATGGAAATTGTTTTTCACGCTTTAGGGTATTTCTCAATGAAATTTAAGTATTCTATGATATATTTTTATCTAAATGTGTAGACTCATAAAACAAGAGTCATCTGAGGATGACAAATCCCCCCTGCCCAAACAAGTTCAAAAGAGCAAATCACCTGAAGTCCAACTTTTTGAGAGAATTTCTAATCTGTCTGTCCATATACAAGAGTAGTTTTTGAGCAATAAAGACAATACTATGGAATTGGGATTCAGAACTTTGTATTTCTATGTCAGAATAAATCAAACTTGTTGCCATGGATATATATCTAGATATATATATAAATTCTAAAAATCCCTAAATAGCAAAAAGCGGGGCGGTCGGGTAGCCTAGTGGTTAAAGCGTTCGCTCGTCACGCCGAAGACCCAGGTTTGATTCCCGACATGGGTACAATGTGTGAAGCCCATTTCTGGTGTCCCCCGCCGTGATATTGCTGGAATATTGCTAAAAGCGGCGTAAAACCAAACTCACTCACTCACTCACTAAATAGCAAAAAGCACCAGTTGATAACCTGGTCTTTGTGTGTGCACTGTTTCAAGAAAGAATACCTTTTAGTTTTAGATATATGGTCCAGACAAACACACCACTATGAATAGAGTCAAAGTCAAATAGAAAAAAAATAATTTTTGTTAAAATTCCTAAATAGCAAAATGCACAACTTCAGCCCTTGGTTAATACATGTACCAAGATTGGATGAAAATTCTCTCACAGTTTTCAAGTTGTGCTACAGAAACGACACCTACCCCCACCCTTTTGAGACTAAGTCCAAATTGTTTCAATAGAAATCAAGAATTAAAAATAAAAAAATAAAAAAATAGCAACTTCAGCATGTGACTGATACATCTTTCAAGTTTCGATCAAATATACTGAATGGTTTTCGAATTCTACCCCGGAAACGAACCCAATCCCCAATGGAGTCTGTGTCCAACTTCTTTCCATAAAAATTTAAAAAAATATAAATTCGAAAAATCCCAAAATATCAAAAGGCACCACTTTAGTATGTGACTGATGGATTTGCCAAGTTTTGATCATATACACTGAATGGTTTTCGAGTTCTGCCTCGAAAAAGGAAATGATTACGGACTGACAGACGCATTATATGCCAGGGGATAAAAATTCAACAGATTAAAAACATATGCAATATCTTGAATGGACCATGTAAGATGTTACAAATCGTCAGTTCGTGACAAGGTGCTGGCCTGTGGCAGAGGTATTATGCTGGCCACATGGAATTCTGGGTCAGGGAGAGTGACAAAACCAGGTAAATGTGGGAATCTAAGGACTAATTTTGCACTTTAGATAAGGTCATCTCTTTCACTACAACTGCCTTTTACATGTAGTTCAATTTCATCATTTTATAGAATTTGTGATAATAACTAATAACGTATACAGTTTCAATTTCTATATTTGTATTGGAATGGTTTGGTTCCTGATGGACCATACTATATTAAAGTATATTCTCGTTATCCACAGCAAATCCTCACCAAGTGAGCAGAGCTTCAGTGGACCAGCTCTATACATAGCAAAGTTATGCTCCTTTTTCTTTGAGCGTGTCTGTACCTCTCTATTGTCTTTTGTCAATTTTCTTCATTTATAGCAAATTATTCTTCGTTTCAAATGTATGATGTTATACATAAGCATACAAATCCATTCAATAGATCATCGTGTCTTTAAAATATTTAGCAGTATTTTGTTTGCTGAAAATTTTTTAAATGAAATGTTTGTTGCACAGTACTTTTCTTATTAGTGTACGATGAACAGTGGCAAAATTTGCTGTATTTTTTTTCACATTCCTGTGTAATTCATGGTTAGAGGTACACTCAGTGCCACACAAGTGCAATTCCTATAGAGAGTTCACTTTTCAGACCTTATGAAAATGTGTGTCAGAAAAATAACTCCGCATCCACAGGGTTATATAGATTATCACGCTTGTGTGTTTTGGGATGGTAAATATCCTGTATTAAGAATAACAGTTGTCTTTAGCGAGCCCTGGGGAAGATATTTTTCATCCCAAAACACACAAGGGTGATAACCTCTTTATCATATTATGTCAGCCTTAAATTGTTTCTTTTGAAAAACTTTCTTCTTATCTCTCACAAACATTGCTAAACAATGCAAATGTTCCTGGAATTTGCACATTAATATACATTACGTCAGAAGGTAAGTAATGTGTCAGTCAAACAGTGACAAGAGTCAATATAGTTCCAACTGAAACTTGTTTCCTAGACAGTGACGAAAGTACATATAGGTAAACTAACAATTGCCTATACGTATTGTTTCAACTTGCCTTTGGCAACCATACATTTCTCTGCTCTCTAGAGTAACTGCCCTTTATCAAAGGGAAGCTCTAATCCTAACCCCAGTCTATGTGATGTCACACCTGTTTAAAGTCTGCCTGGCCTGTCATAACATTACAAAGTGCAGTCAGATGTACACACAGCAACAAAATGAAAAATGGTAACGTATTTCAACCAAATACAACTGTTTTAATTTTGGGAAAAGGTCTCAAGCCACAGAGGTCTTTAAGCACAGAAATAGAAACTCATCTCGCTAGGCTAGTGTCCTCACTAAATTGTTTCACCGTTAATATCTCCAAAGTTGCCCAAACTTGTAAAATGCTTCAACTTCGTCCCGGTTAGACACTGTTTTTGGTATCTTAGACTTTTGTTTTGATAACTATAAATCAGCCCAGTAGTGACTCCAGATTCTTTTGGTTAATCCTGAATCAATCGTCGATTGACAAGGGCAGCGCCATGTTTGTTTATAAACTCTGAAGGTAGTACCCACCTGACCTTTCACATTTGACTCTCTATCCGTATATGATCCCAACACATTTTTATCTGTTGGCTTTATCCTACCAAGAAACCAACCCATTATATGACCAAATCACTTATCTTCATCACTATTGACAGTGATTCATAAACACATGCTTCTGATATAGTCAGAACTGTACAATCGACAGCGATATTCATAATTGTGGAAAGTGTTTTGTTGCTTTTATTATTGTTCCAATATTTATAGTGTATACAACAAAAGTGAATTTCAAACAAGGATTTCTGCCATAATCATCCAAAATTTTGTTTTTTTATGGTTTATGTATGTCTTAAACAGAGGAGCATTTTGTGTTGAATATTGTTTTGGTCAGTAGGTTTAGTTGGAAAAATACATGATTAATCAATTAAAGCCAATTTAATTTTACTTAATTTTAAATTTACTATTTGTACAGTAACTTGCACATGTAATAACTTCTGTCAGATAAAGCTTTGTTCTTTTGACCTGTTTGCACCTGCAGAGCAAATAAATTCATTCATGATTAGTGTTTAAAATACTTTTTAATGGAACCATCTATTTATTACCTTGATATCATCTGCACCCCTAGTGTACTGGAACTCTTCGTACACAAAGGATGACCTGGTCTTCAGACACTTGGTGGGGTACACAGAATCACGCACAAGCTGATCTGTTATATCTTGGCCTAGAAAATACTTTCCATCTTGGGACAACATATTTCATGCTGCAAATTTCCTCTACAGTCTATACATAGTAGTTACACAATTACTTCAAGAAACACAAAGGCAAATGTTAAAATGTTTAATCAATATCATCTACACATCATCATGTTCTTTTTAATCTTGAGAAAAAAGCTTAGTGTTTAATACTTTTAATGAACATGAACTCTGTTACAGTTCCACATAGCCTACGAAAGTATATGCTGTGTGAGACCTTTCTGGAAAATGCTAAAACAGTTCACTCAAATGAAGAATATGATCCCTTTGCATGTCATAGACATGTTGGTTTCATATTAATGGTATAAATTTGTTTGTTGCTCCTAGACCATGTGATTACTCAGCAAAACATTCTGTAGGATTTCTGTAAGATAACGGATAGACAGACAACTGACACTTCTGACCAAGTGAGATAAAACATTTTAAACTCTGATCAGCTTGGCTCTTACCTGTTACATCACTGGGGCATGGAGTCAGGTCATTTCCCTTCTCACAGCTCTGGGGCATATCCTCTCGACAGTAGCAGTATGTTGGGAGCTCAGTCACCTCAATATTACTCTCTGACTCAGGACAGAAGCCTGTGTACAGACTATCCTTGTTGTCAACTCTGAAACAAAAAGACATCTCTTGTCCTTCACATCTGTGACACTGGTGATTCCATCTTTGATTGTTACAAGGGATGGCTGAAAAAATCCAAACCCCTCAGAGGGGATTATGTTTAAAAATAATTAGTAATCAACTCCATCAAGGCAGTCCATAGTTAGTATGATGGAGTTGATTGCTAATTATTTTTAAACATAATCCCCTCTGAGGTCCACATACTTCTGCCAGTGATGCTCAAGTGATCCAACTGGTGTGGAAGGTATCCTCCTGGTGCTGTAAAAAGGCCTCAACAACCAAAATGATATCTTCATTACATAATGCTTGCCAGACAGTTTTTTCTTTAAGTCTGGGGAAAGTTGGAAATCTGATGTGGAGCTAATTCTGGTGAATATGGAAGATTATAAATGAGTTCAAGCAACAGTCATGCACTGCAGCCATGGGGACAAGAGGGAAGGATAAGGAAACTTTAGATGTATCCACTGTCGTTTAGTTTCTGGCTGACAGTGGTCAACACGAGACTCATCCATGGTTACAAATTGCTTGCAGCATTTCTGTTCAGAAATCAGAGTGAGTGAGTGAGTTGGGTTAAATGCCGCTTTTAATTATATCACGGCGTGTCAGCTTAATGTGGGAGGAAAGCTCGAAGTGATGCAGGTCTTAGACGTTTACCACTTCGGTAAAACCCTCGAGCAGGGGTATGGTATCGGGGCAAACCGGGATTCGAACCCACAATCATAGGTTTCTTGCGTACCAAGGGACGCAACTCAACTGCACAGCGAATCGCGGCGCCTTAGACGACTGGGCCACCCGTGCCCCTCAGAAATCAGAAGCCTTGGAACCCAATGTGCTGAAACCTTTGTCATGTTCTCAACTTTCACATGAGGCATGCCTACTGTATTGGCTATGTGACATGTTTGTTTGTTGCTGAACGCCTCACTCAGCAATATTCCAACTATATGATGGCACTCTATAAATAATCCAGTGATGTAGAGACATCATGAGCATTGATCTGTGCAATTGGGATACGATTACATTCATCAACTAAGCCATCATGCCTGACCACCTGGTCCCGTTTGTAGCCTCTTATGAAAAGCATGGGTTGATGAAGACCAATTCTAACATGGATCTTCATGGGTTGTATGTGCCGTGTGGTGAGTTGAGAATCCTTCATAACCATATGTATTTATCAACATTTTCTTTAGGATTGCAAGGTGTGTTGGCAGGTCTTTTGTGAGCTGTCACTGTGAGAGTGATGGACCCTGAGCACAGAATTTTTAATGAGATCGGATATCCAAGAGTGGACCTGAGATAATAGTTGATATCTCTGGGTGAGTTGGCTAAGAGTTCCATGTATGTAGCTGCCGACCATGACATGGCAACCACCCAGGTAAAGGGAGGAAGGAGAACATGAGTACATGGTCCCAAAAGACATTTAAAAAATACTACCTCCGTAGTTTTTACACAAGAAGAGTACAACGTATATACAGTAAACTGTAAATTTGTTGATAACCTAATCTACTTTTGTACTGAATTTTAATACAAAAACGTGTGCTCAAATAATAGCAGGTGTTAGGCTGAGTACTCACAAGAAAGAAGTGATGTGCACATGTACTGGGGCATTTGGCATGACATGTGATATTCCTAACAACTGATTTTGATGGGTAGACAGTGAAGAGGACATCTGTTGAAAATCTAAAGATTTTTTAGTGTTCACCAAATTGTATAATAGAGATAGGTTATTCAAATGAATAATATGCTGCCTGATTGTGTATTTGGTTCCAATGCAGCCTCTAAGCATGGAAAGTATTGTACTTCATACATGGACACAGATAAGGGTGAAACTTCAGCCTTAGTAGGTTCAGAAGTTTTCAGCCATACCTCTTAAGTTGGATATCCAGAAATGTCAAGTTATCTAAGCCACATTAGATCATTTTTACATATGATATGGCTGAAGCCATCAGTATTTATTAACTTGTTACTCATCAAGAGACCAATCTAACACAAGGTTTAATCTAGTCATCTGACCAACTTCATTTGACTGGTTGATAGTGAGGAAGTGTCAATCAACTGATTTCACATTTGCTTCATCAATATTTGATAACATTTTACATTTGAAAAACAATGTCAACCTTTAAATTTGCTCATATGACCTTTCACCTACACATAAAAAACACATCCAGGAGCAAATAATTAACAAGACAGTTAATTGAGGCAGTTGGAAACCAATGGGCTTAAACAGATACACATACAAGAGTAAGTTAATACCAACCTCCACGTGATAGAGAAGTTGTCAGGTTTGATGTTCAGCGTTGACATGGTTCCATCTGGACTACGAAGGTCATCTGACTGATCATTGTTGTAATTTCCACACAAACCTACAAATATGTTTTACATTTTAGCAGCAATGTTCTTTATTCATTTGGTGTGATAGCTGCTCAAAACAGTTCTGTACATTTATTACTGTGCTGTATCTACAAAATGCAATTTTATGAACCATTCAAAGGTCATCAAACTGGTTGGAAGCAACATGCTTGTAATGTTTTGCTCTCATAAGCTGACCTTGTAAACAATGATATAGTAGTTGCATGATACTCATTCCTGAAAGTATTAAATTCAAAATCATATCTTCTCATATGCAATAAAAATTAAATATAGTTATCTAATTTGTATATTTTTTTATTCTGGTATTGTCCCTATATGCACTCATATGCTATTATAATGTGGTAAAATTTAGCCACCTGTAGCTGTGTCGCCAAGTATTCTCATACCATGGTTCTGCTGCTACAGCTCTGTGATATTCCCCTCATTGTATTCAGTACCTGTTTGTACATCAGGTTGTCTTATCTTTCTTATCTTTTTCACTACAATAATGGAATACAGAGCTTTATGTCAGGTTGAGGAAAACTATGCCTTCCCATCATATTCTATCTTATCAGATAAACTTGCTACTTTTCCCGTAAATCCGTAGCTCATGGAGACTTGAAATATACAAGGTGTGTATTAGGGTTGCGACGGGTACTCGAGTACCCGATAACAGGTCGGTTAGCCTAGGACTCGAGTCCAATTTTCAGGACTCAAGTACCCGTTCAGGGGAGATAACTCGTAAGTCACTTCAAAATGGACGACAAAGCGGACAAACGTTCAAATGTTTGGGCGTATTTTGACCTTGATGACTACGCAGGTAGTTTGACGAGTTCCATGAAAAAGCATCTAAGTTTTAAACACAAGAGCATTTACTTTGATATTCTGCGTCACTTGTGGTTTTAGGTAAGCCATGCAGGCTTTTAATAAAAAACATAATACCTTAGAATAGATCAATAGATGTTTGATGACCTTTTTTTCGCAAAAGCATTACAAACAAGTGGGACAACATTGAACAACGGGTACTCGAGTCTGGTTCGGGTATTGTCTGCCGGGTACTCGAGTTCAGTTTTCGTACCCGGTCGCAACACTAGTGTGTATAGTTCTTCACACTGTATAACTGTTGGTGGTACCTGTTGTTTTGTCGACATCAGCTGCTGAAGGTCTCAGCCATACATTGAGGAAGTTGTAACCAGGGATGATGCTGATGCCAACTCGTACTTCCATGCCTGTTGGATACTGTATCTGTCATGTGGAAAAACATGATTTCATAGCCGGAGAAATTAGAACTTGTAGTTGTGCTGTATATGAATATTCATCAAGAATGTACATTTGGCATAGTGTGTTATATATATGTACATTAGTTGGACTTAACATTCCCCATTCATCATTCAGGTGCAGGTGCTGAGACTTACTATATACATTCTGCCTTCATCCCTGCTGATGACTTGGAAGCCAGGCGTCATGGCACCATTCCTGAACACCTTCACTGTCACGGGGTAGGAGCTCTCAGTGGGAATGGCACCACCATAGTCAATCACAACCACATCATCCCCTGCTTTTGCAGCTACAGCTACTGTACAGGACATTCGGCCATGGCAGTCTCTCAGGAACACTTGGACCTGATGGCAGGAAAAAATATCTACCAGTGATCCTTCAAGGAATGATTGAGTTATTAAGTTTTAGTTTCAGCTTATTGTGGGAAAATTAGTAGTATTCACTACTTTGTGTCAGTTATCAGCAGATCATGACACAGTTAAGAGACATCTAATTTTAATGCACCCATTTCCCAAACCAACTTCAACTGGTAAGGGCATCTCTCATGTAGAAGAAAACTGGGTGACATACAAGATTTTGGTGTATTGACTTTGACAGAGGAAGGTATGACATCAGGAGTTAACATAACATGCACTGTAATGATCATTATAGGACCTTTGACCCCCAAATCATAACTTATTTCGTTGTCAGTTCAACCTGCATTATGTTTACATATGATCTATCTACATATTGCATTTGATTCCAGACAATACAGATTTGTTCTTGACAATATATGCATATGATACTTGACAAAATCAATTCTGATGAACAGGATTTAGATTACTGGCATATTTTGTGATTTCCATTTTATTCACATCCCACATCTTTGCAAAGAGATCTCGAGGAGATAATGATGCCTTATTTTGACATTTGTTTTTCAATATGAAACCTGGGACTGAATGTATTTATTACTTGCCACAATTTGTGACTGCTGTGTCTAAGACAATTTTTCACATGCATGTTTTGAATATTGACTAAAGAAATAATATAATCATTCTATTAACATGTGAATTTACTGGGACAATTTATGTCAATTTGAAATATGGGCATTTTGATCATGCCAAATATGGCTTTGAGGAAGAAAATCAACATACTAATGCCAATATTTTGGACTCTTTGATAAAGAGTGTATGTAATTGCAGTTTTGAAGTGGATCATGTGTTACATTTACACTGATAGGTCCATGGTCTCTACAATTGGACATTGTTTCAGTTATTAACATGTCCAGTACAAAAATATCAGGTGACAAAATGTGCTTGGGAAAACATTAAATATTTGACCATGAAGACAAAATATTTCTTTATGACATCATGCTGAAGTTATGAGGACGCATTAGAATAAATGTGAGCTGTATTTGAGAAACAATCCCAATATTTCAGTGATGGCTGAGAGTGTGTACTTACAGTGTAGGGCAGGTCTGTGTGCTGGTACAGAACAAATGGGCCGTGGAAATACATGTGGTAGTAGCTGAAACAGTCATGCAGAATGATACAAATGGAAATGAACAAAACCAGAAGGTAAACATATTCAAAATTATTTGTGTTGTCTTTCAAGAACACCTGAGCATACTTACAAGCCATCCAGTGTCGTAATGTGTGGATCGTTGACAACCATACACAGAGCACCATTGTCTGCATCCAGGATAGAGAGCTGAATCAAGGAGAAATATTTTGTCACTAAAGTCATAAATTAAGAGAAGGATATAGATTCAGACTGATCGTTACCAAAGATAGAGAATCACCTAGCAGCAGGAGAAACATTAACTGACAGTCACAGTGAGATCAGTAACAGACAGACAGACACTGATTCAAACAGACACAGTAACATATACACACATACATAGATAATAACAGACAGATACAGTAACAGACACTAACAGACACAAACATACAGTCACAGACAGACAGACAGACAGACAGAGATAGTAACAGAAGGATAAATACAGAGATAGTAACAGACACATACATAGACAGTAACATACACTAACAGGCAGACACTAACAGACAGTCACAAACAGACAGTCATAGACACATACTGAAACACTAACAGACAGTCACAGACACATACAGACACAGTAACAGACATACACATACAGGCACAAACACATACTGAAACACTAACAGACAGTCACAGACACATACATGCAGCCAAAAATAGACACAGGCACAGTAATAGACATTCACAGACACAAACATGCAGTAACAGACAGACAGGCACAGTAATAGACAGACACAGACACAAACATGCAGTAACAGACAGACAGGCACAGTAATAGACAGACACAGACACAAAGATGCAGTAACAGACAGACACAGTAACAGACAGTCACAGACACATGCATGCAGTAACAGACAGCCAGACACAGTAATAGACAGTCACAGACACAAACATGCAGTAACAGACAGACAGGCACAGTAATAGACAGACACAGACACAAAGATGCAGTAACAGACAGACACAGTAACAGACAGTCACAGACACATACATGCAGTAACAGACAGACACAGACACAGTAATAGACAGTCACAGACACAAATATGCAGTGACAGACAGACACAGTAACAGACAGTCACAGAGACATACATGCAGTAACAGACAGACGCAGACACAGTAATAGACAGTCACAGACACAAACATGCAGTAACAGACAGACACAGACACAGTATTAGACAGTCACAAACACAAACATGCAGTAACAGACAGACACAGACACAGTAATAGACAATCACAGACACATACAGACACAGTAATAGACAGTCACAGACACAAACATGCAGTGACAGACAGACACAGTAACAGACAGTCACAGAGACATACATGCAGTAACAGACAGACGCAGACACAGTAATAGACAGTCACAGACACAAACATGCAGTAACAGACAGACACAGACTCAGTAATAGACAATCACAGACACATACAGACACAGTAACAGACAGTCACAAACATAAACATGCAGTAACAGACAAACACAGTAACAGGCAGTCACAGAGACATACATGCAGTAACAGACAGATGCAGACACAGTAACAGACAGTCACAGACACAAACATGCAGTAACAGACAGACACAGACTCAGTAATAGACAATCACAGACACATACAGACACAGTAACAGACAGTCACAAACATAAACATGCAGTAACAGACAAACACAGTAACAGGCAGTCACAGAGACATACATGCAGTAACAGACAGACGCAGACACAGTAACAGACAGACAGAGCAACTGACCTGGGACTGGAGCAGTTGGGATGTTTGCTCCACCACAGAGCTAACCAGGTAGGAAGACATTATTGTCAGAGTTCTGTTATGGTCATTGTCATATTTGCTGTCAATTGTTGCCCGCACATTCAGTGAGTATTCTTTCTGCCAGTTATCTCCCCTGATCATAAGCCCACAAAGCGCTTGCTCCTCCTGATCAGAGAAGAGTCGGAATGCCATCTGGGGTATGAATTCACCAGTCAGACACTGGACTTCTGTATCATTATCAACTGATATGTCATAGCTGATGTGAATTTCACATTTATCAGTGTCATTAAGGGACATACCACGACACAGTACATATGGTGGAGCAGTAGCCTTTATTTGAATGGTCTTCCCTGGCTTTCCTTCAATCAAGGTCATTTCCTCAAGAGCATTTTCCATCTGAAAGATGAAATAAATTCATGCATAACCACCATGTTAATCTTCAACTTTTGTTTTCATTTATCAACCAACAAATGAAAAGTAAATTAACCTTGCTTGCATCTGATATCACAAAATAGTCTTCTCATTACAACAACCTTCCAAACCCAAATGGCAATATAGAAGTATATTAGTTTTGTTCAACTGAGAACCTCTGATTATGACAATTAGTTCATCCTACACACAACAGAGCTCTGCACAACCTCCTTTAACAAATACAATGGCTGGTCAAAGAGTTCTAAGCCTAACAAACAAAACCAACAATTGTGAAAGTGTTTTTAATTTTATTTTTCAACATAATCTCCCTGCTTTCAATACACTTCTCATATCGATAGTGGGGATGGGTATTGGAGGTTTAAAGTGCATCACAATCTTTTGCAATACAAGGCTGTATTGCATTACGTATCACGATATATTGTATACTCAGCAACAAAAGTTCTTTAGACACCAATATTTTAGTGTATTTTTCAAACAAGAAAAGTTTGCTTTTCAATATTGTAGTACATGTATGGAATCAAGTCACAAAAATGCAACTGCTACAGAAAAGCATACATTCTATGCAAAAGACCCATGCATTTCACTACCCAAGAATGGGTATAAAAACATGTGCGTTTACGGGTGCATCGTGTTGACAACAACCACTCAGAAAAGAACAAAATTACGCAATTATTCAACATTACGAAATGCCACGCCTGTCCGAAAATGAGCGTCTGAGAGCCATTGGTATGCTCGAAGCAGGATCGAGTCAATGTGATGTTGCAAGACAATTTAACGTCTACAGAAATGCCATTTGGTGTTTATGGCAACATTGGCAACAGACGAATGCAGTCAGAGACCATCCTTGGAGTGGCAGGCCACGCGTAACTAATAATCAACAAGACAACTGGATTCAAACAACACACCTACAAAATCGATTCCAGCCAGCAACGTAGACCTTTCTTAAAAGACTTCTCTATAAATGAAATATCATTACTTTTCTCTACATATCTATCAATGCTTGTTTAGTGCCACACAATCTCTTATCCAAGCCTGAAGTAGGTAGTGTGTCAAAGACATAATGGTATGGAGCTGAAGTCACAGTCATCATAAGTCACAGCTGACTCCCTGAAGACAATTGCTCTGGGTATGAAAGAACATTGAAACGTTGAAAAATAAGGTTGTAAGAGAGGCAGTACATCATCAACCACAAGAAACAATGCTCGGTTCACCTGACATTGTTTTTATGCAAATACCTTTCATACCAATGATCATCCTCTATATCTCCAAGGTTAACATTATTGAAAACCTACACAAACCCCTGGACCCATGCCGAGATATAGAGGACCACCAATGATATAATTGACTCTTACTGGAGAGACTCTTCTTTAAAGTTACATGAACCCAAATTTAATCCTGTGCACATAAAATATTTTACAGACTTTACAAAGATGCACCTATATTTAGAGTTAGTTTCTTTTCAAAGTCACGACAGACATTCAATCCCTCAGCAGTAATTGCAGAACAATTTAGAATACAATATATACTGAGTCAAATCAAAATCTTCACATGTTTAAAAGTAATCCCATATATGATATACAACGGACAAATGTATCAGAGAAGGTAATTTTTAAACATTCATGTCCAAAGAAGGATTTGAATTAACGGTGGTAACCATAATTTGTTCCAAGCACCTATGGTATTCGGTAAGAACATCAACAGTTTAAATCATAAGTCCCAAACACAAGAATCTGATGGCATACAAGTTCAGTAGCGAGTATGGCCACCATGTGCGTTGACAACTGCCACACAATGCCTCCGCATCGACCTTGTGATGCTTGTGAACACATGATTGGGAAGATGACGCCATTGTTGCTGCAAAATGGTGCCAAGATCTTGCAAATTCTGTGGTTGGTTCTGGAGAGTGCGCAGACTTCTGCCAAAAGCATCCCAGACGTGTTCGATGGGATTGAGGTCGGGAGACCTTGACGGCCAGTCCATGACGTTGACTCCCGCATTCTGAAGGAAATTCCTTGTCAAAATTGCTGTGTGGGATCTGGCATTGTCATGTTGGAAGATCAAACTGGGTCCATGTGCTGCCATAAAAGGCAGAAGTTCTAGTGCCAGTATCTGGTCACAGTAAGCAGCAGCGTTGAGGTTGCCACGGATGACAAGAAGCCCGGAACGTGCATTGCCACAGAAAGCACCCCACACCATGACACTTCCACCTCAAAATCTGTCAACTTCCTGTACACAACACTGGGCGTAACGTTCATGATGGCGCCTCCACACCCTTGCCCTACCTTCAGCAAATCGAAGATTAAATCAGGATTCATCACTGAAGACAACTTGATTCCAATTCCTCTGAGTCCATCGTAAGTGTCGCTGTGCCCACAATTGACGTTGACATCTGTGTAATTGAGTCAGAATCGCCCCATTTCAGACGGTTTCAAACAGTTTGCGCACTCATTTCTGGCTGATTTAGCCGTAAAAAATCGGTTACGGAGGTGACGGAAGACAATCTTTGATTGATTCACCTGCACAAAAACGGGTGTTATCTGAAGACAATACGTGGCCATTACTGTTTAAATACACAATAAGGGCCCACAATGATAACTGGTCAAAATGTTAAAATTTTATGATTGTGAAGTTTTTAATTTGGTTCAGTATATACATATATATTGCCAACGACTGGATTTGCTTGAAGAGTGTTTTACAGATGGATGGCTGACACACCTCTATCTGTTACTAAGTGTTGGGAGCGCTAGTTGGGAATAGTCAAATCATTGTTATTGATATTTGGAAAAATAGCGATACATTACCTTAATTTCTGCTGTGTACACATCTGAAACTGACAGCAGACCCCTTGTGTTCTCACAGTCGTCAGCATAGCAAGCACTCAGTGCAGCTGTAATCTGACAACACAGGTAGGAGAGTTCTCACATTCCTAACAGTTATTGTTTTGCTTGTAATAAGATAAGAACACTGTTCTTATTTCTTGTATATGTTAATGACATTGCAGATGAGTTTGATTGTATGACAAGACTCTTAGCTGATAATAAAGCGTTAAATGAACAGATACTAAATCTTTACTTAATGAAAGTAGATAATAGGACAAAATCCTGGCTTGAAGTGTTTATCAGACAACATGCATGGTTGAACTGAAATAAAAGCTAAACAAATTAATTATGAAGCAGCAAGTACTAATCACAGGACTCCCATGCTACTCAAGACAAAAAATAATATTTTTTTAATCATGACTTCAGACTTTAGCATCGTGAAGATCTAGATGCAAACTCTGTTGCATCTATAAATATACAACATACTTTGTCCAAACTCTCTCTGTTAATTATAACCTGATAACATGGTATCAACTCTATCTGATAACTTCTGTTGTAATGTAAAAGTGCCTGCCACTAGACTTAAACATTCACAAAATGCTTTCTTTTCAACAGCTGTCTAAATGAGGAATAATTCTCGATTTTAACAAGGTGTTAAAGAACATGTTCAAGAAGCGTCATCCTACAACCCATTTGGTACAATGCAGAAGATAAAACAACTTGCACACTCAATTGAAGTTCATTAATTCAGCTAAACAATGATCTGGTTGTGACAAATCAAGCTGCCATTGTGTTGCAGTCTGTCAAAATGTCCACCACAACTTTTTACAATGCAAACGTTAGAAAGGTCAAAATTATTGAGAAAATAACTAAAAAACATTGTGAACAATGTTATTCCTCTGGATTTGAACCTCGTGTTTCAACTTGTTTTGTTTTAAACATATTTTATTGACATATATGGTCAATGGGATTGGGCAAAAGTTATCCAACTTAGGTGACCCTTTCCCTACTCTATATGTACAGACATTGATAATACAACTTGTACAGCAGTACATAGAGTGGTAGACTGTGCTATACAATATATTGTACACGTACATATCCTATCTGTCCCTTCCCTCCTGTGTCTATTTCTGTCAACATTGTTAACCATGTGATACATACTTTGTAAACTCTATGGAGAAGGCTTACTAAGTTGTTACAACCTGTGACCATCAGCTTTACTTTGTAATTAACGTATGTTGAAACCAAGTCAGTTCTCATGAACGTAATAAGCCTGGGATAATGAAAACTTAAAGATGTCTTGGTGCAACATACGGTTGTTCCATCCTTGACTTTGTTAGCAAGCTCATCATCCAGGAAGTCGTCAGTGATGTCAGTCCTCGGTGTGCTCTCATATGCCCACTGACCATCCACTCGCCACAAAACATTATAGTGGACAATGCGGTCAGTGACATTCACTTTTGTGAAGTTACACATGAATGTATCATTACCAGGCCCTTTGAAACTGGCTACGATCTCAATGCTGCCCACATTCACACTCTCCCGATCTGATGGGGAACCTGAAATTAGTTAAATAGCACAATAATTTAAGTCTCAGAAAAGTAATAACATAATTTTAGTACACTGATGTTATCTCAAACATGATTATCTTAGGCCACACGGTTATAATGGTCAATAGATCTTGTACAATCTCGGGAAGGTTATAATCAAAAATAAAAATATTGTGTCAGATCTGTTTCTGATATTTCTTATTGCAATTTATTAGCACTTTGTTGATCAGTTAAACAGAGACAAGTAGATCTTTTCTTAATCTGCTGCTATATGTTTACTATGTTATCAGTACAGCCACACAGTTTTGTCAGGAAAGTTTGGTTCTCAATTTTAGTTGTGCTAATCATGGCCAATATGTACACTGTACATATGATCACAAAAAGGATATGTACACTATACATATGTTCAGCCAGAGGCTATGTACACTATACATATGTTCAGCCAGACACTATGTACACTATACATATGTTCAGCCAGAGGCTACGTACACTATACATATGTTCAGCCAGAGGCTATGTACACTATACATATGTTCAGCCAGAGGCTACGTACACTATACATATGTTCAGCCAGAGGCTATGTACACTATACATATGTTCAGTCAGAGGCTATGTACACTATACATATGTTCAGCCAGAGGCTATGTACACTATACATATGTTCAGCCAGAGGCTATGTACACTATACATATGTTCAGTCAGAGGCTATGTACACTATACAAATGTTCAGCCAGAGGCTATGTACACTATACATATGTTCAGCCAGAGGATATGTACACTATACATATGTTCAGCCAGAGACTATGCACACTATACATATGTTCAGCCAGAGGCTATGCACAGTATGTATATGTTCAGCCAGAGGCTATGCAAACAATACATATGTTCAGCCAGAGGCTATGCACACTATGTATATGTTCAGCCAGAGGCTATGTACACTATACATATGTTCATCCAGACACTATGTACACTATACATATGTTAAGCCAGAGGATATGTACACTATACATATGTTAAGCCAGAGGATATGTACACTATACATTTGTTCAGCCAGACACTATGTACACTATACATTTGTTCAGCCAGACACTATGTACACTATACATTTGTTCAGCCAGACACTATGTACACTATACATTTGTTCAGCCAGTCACTATGTACACTATACATTTGTTCAGCCAGACACTATGTACACTATACATTTGTTCAGCCAGACACTATGTACACTATACATTTGTTCAGCCAGACACTATGTACACTATACATATGTTCAGCCAGACACTATGTACACTATACATATGTTCAGTCAGGGGCTATGTACACTATACATATGTTCAGCCAGACACTATGTACACTATACATATGTTCAGCCAGTCACTATGTACACTATACATATGATCAGCCAGACACTATGTACACTATACATATGTTCAGCCAGACACTATGATGGTTGGTTGGTTTGTTGTTTAACGCCGTTCTCAGCAATATTCCAGCTAAATGACGGGGGTCTGTAAATAATCGAGTCTGGACCAGACAATCCAGTGATTAATATCATAAGCATCGATCCATGCAATTGGGATCAATGACATGCATCCCAATACTGCTACTAAAGAGGGAATTTTTCATGCAAAAATGATGATGCGCATAACGATCGTCATGAGACTAAACTAAATTGTAATGAAAATATTCTCTATTACTTTTACTCATACGCATACCATTATTTTGAACAAAGTGATATTCAACATTTTTACTAAGTTCTTCATTCATTTTACTAGGATGCGAGACTATATACTCTTTTTCAAAATTGGAAAGAAACAATTGAGAACCGTATTTGGTTGGTTTGACATCACTGATATAATATATACCTTGTGGTAATTCTCGCCATTTTATAATTTTGTCCCAGGGCAAAAATGTTTTTGTTGACATTATTATCGACTTATGTAAGCATTCGTTTAAATTTGATCAAACAATCTATTTTCAATCTCCAACCAGTTCTTTGGTTTTGGCATGGAATAACTGACGCGCTTGTTGTCTCCCCTGTTCTATGAAGTTTTTTTTCTCGTCTTCGCTAATACCACTGGTCTTACGAGAATTAGATCGAGTCTCCTGCTTCATTGCATTGTATTTGGTTAGTTCTGACAACACTAAACGAAACTCATCCTCGGATATCTTACAATCAGCCAGTGCTGTTGAAATATGATCCTCAATGCTGTTCAACTTTGCTTCAGCAAGTATTCAAATATTATCATGATTCAATGCTTTCTTTAGCAACTTACGAGAAATAAATTTTATCGCTATTCTTGCCAGTCCTGAGACTCCGGCTGCTACTTCCATACTAAGTACGATAGGGGCGGCGATTATAGTTGATAATAAACCAACACCGGCTACACCGAGTCCCATGCCGGCTGCTACAAGCGTAGTGTCAACTCTGTCAAGAGCATTCACAGCTCTGCGATACTTTTTATACAATCCAAGTCTCAACTCCCTCTCCTTCTCTATTCGATGTTTTATGTCGCTTATTTGATGTAATCAACATCCATCAACAGTATCCATCTTTTCAGATGCTTCATCCAGCGCCGGATATAAACCCATAATGTATATTATTATATCATATAATAGTCTTTAACTGATCTTGCTTAAATGTTTTGAGAGTATACATCAACCTTAATAAATGTATATTATGTGGCATAAATACTCCCATATAAATAATGCTGCAACGTTGACGCTCGTGTTTCTTAAGCCATTTAATTGATAGACCTGGTAATATCTAGAAGGTATCTTTTGTTTCATCCCCAAACCAGACTTCAATAATAATTGTAGAAAGATCAGGTATAGCATTCAAGTTCTTTTTTATATCATAACCAAATTTAAACTAACATTTTTTAATGCTGGACGACTCAATAACATATGACCTGGGTTTTCTGACTCACACACTTTTTCGTTTTGAGGGGATATAAGCCTCGAGTATGATCCCACTATTCATTATCTTAGTTAATTGATGTCCCTTACCCATCATCACATATGGTGGAGCAATGACGATATTCAGTGGCCACTCGATTTTTGTTTCTACCACAGTCAATTTATTATCATCATTGCCAGTAAGATTGTATGAAGTGTTTTTATTGAGTCTACTAACCTCAACATCACTTAAATCTCCTAGATTAGCTGTGAATACAACTTCTTTCTGCTTGTATACATTATCTTGTAAGTGTAAAGCGTATAACTTGCCATCGGTACCAGGTTTACCGAATCCCTCTGTGTCTCCAAGATCGGAAAGCGCAATTGCATTACATTGTCTAAGGTTATGCGTTCCAGGGCCTGATGAATCACCTATTAATTTTAACATGGAGTGTTACACTCAAGTATCCTATATGTACAGGTTGGTGTTTTACATCTAATACAGAAATTTTGAGGTCTGAAATAATACCCCGCTTTAACTTTCTATATTGTAATGTTGAGAAAGATTCCGTTCTACCGCTATTGTATTTTCCATCTTTGACTGGAATAGCTATTAGCAGAGTTGAAGGACTTTTGAGTTGAATATTTTCCGTTGTACTGATCTGATCAAGAAGGATGCACAACTCTTTATAGGGAACTAAATCAGGTAAAATAAATCCATGCAATTTTTTGTTGGGTGATATATATTCTTTCGATAATCCAAGTGTATTTATTGCTAAGTTCTTGTTAAATCTTATATCCTTTTCTCCAGTGCTTAAAATCAGCATCCCATTCGACTCATTTTGTGTCCGACTAGCTCAAAAAGGCTTAAAAATTTCATCATTGAGTGAGCATACCCTGTGATACCCATCAGATATAGTGTGCCAGTCTCCATCTAGTATCTATATATTATTTTTTCTTGCAGCACTTATTTTGGTCCACTGCGGGTAATATGTTACATCACAGAGAGCGACTTCAAGTTTACCAGCCGAGTTATCGATAGCGTGAAGCAGTTGAATGGACTGGCCATTTGTTATTCCTGGGAGTGTGGAATACATACATGTATTAAAGAAACAAAGATACTATATCATAACTTAAATATGAAATCAACTTACATTACGAATCTGTCAATTTTAGTAAGAGCCTCTTGGTGCTAATTCTTTTTTTAAATTCCCTGATATCTTAGGCAACTGGAGATAAAATGGTGCATGATTGGTTCTACAATCCAATGCCATTTTGGCAGAACCAGTTAAACTTTGCCATATGGTGTTCCACAACAAGATGTGGTGTATCTCTTTATGCCCCAGGATTTGAACTACATAAGTCTGCTTTATCATATCAGATTAGACATATACTTAAAGAAATTACCACAGGATTGAGCATGGAATTCCACAAATAATCCGTACAATAGGTTTGGAATGAATTTCTTAATGATAAAACAGAAAATAATTTTACTAACCCAGGAGTTGTAAGAGTTCATGAATCAATAAGAACTTATGTATGGGCAATTCTTGGTGCACAATCGCAAACACGAACGGGAATAATCAGTTCTGGGACAGTGCTCAATGCGTAAAACTGTTTGTCACAAATGTGGAGGATGCAATTAATTCACCAGTTGACATACCATCTTCTTTAAAGCGTTATCAAGATGTATTACAGTACGCTCAATCCAAAGTGGACTACGTTTATGGGGCAGGACTATACATGTCTCCAAGTAATATGGAACTCAAGATCGGCCAAGTGATAGGTTATGACGATAACATTGTGGTTGCTACCGATCAACAAAAAACAGGTATAAATTGAGATATTAACACTGAATTAATAACGCAAACAAACATGGGCAAAACGGGAATATCTTAAAAACCACATGTTTCACAACCGCAACAACCATCTACTGACGCACAACCACAAATGCTAAAAATCAACAACATATTGATGAAAAAACAGCGCTTAAAGTAAGTAGCTGGTTTACTCATGATTTGGATAAATAGTCTTTAACGGATAAGTACAAGAGCCCGGCAATTGCTATGATCAGTGCCCACAAGTTTTGACTGAGCCAAGTGGCGGTCTTTGCTAATAAATTCAAGAGCCAGGAAAAGTGCAGATACGTCTTTTCTTTTACACCATTTTTATCAGTAGGCAGTGTGGGTGGTGTGGGTTGTCCACCTCCACCGGTTAACGCGAGAGTCAAAGTCGATATAATAAATCCCAATGCAGTTAAAATACTGGCAATGGTTATCCCCCGTTCTCTGAACAATGTTTTAATTTTATCGGCCAGTGTAGTATCATCGTTGAGTACTTGATCGATAATTTCTCGAAATTCGACTGATTTGTGAACGAAGTGCCTCTCTATTAGTTGAAGCCTTGAGGTGGGCTGATCTTTTTGTCTTCTAAGTTACGCAATCTTTCCGCAATGTGGTGTCTACTGAATTCATCACCCACCTGTTATAGTTTCTCATAAACTATATGCTTGTCGAGTTCAGATAGCTTGGCTATATCATTGATGAGTTCTCCCCACATTGTTTGCATTGTCTTGTCAAGACCTTGTAATTCCGTAATACTGAGCTTCACGGATGGTTGTACCTGTAACAGGATACCAAAGGTATCCATGATTTCTCCGAGTCGTCCGAGGCCAGCTTCGCGAGTTCTTCCAAATGATCTTTATCTATGGCACCAAGTTCATCACGTACAGTCTTCAGAACCTTAGTAGTCTTCACAGAAAGTTTTTCTCGTGAGTAGTCTACAAAATCTAATTCATTACGAACAATGTTGATGCCATGTTTACTGGCTATTGTAGACAAGGCTAGGGACTTTTGAGTACTAGAATTCATAAGATCAATATCCGGAGAGCCACACAGTCGCAATAATCCTTTACTATCTATAGTAAACTTTGAATAGTCACGACCAATAGGAGTAACATATTTTTTGTCTTCTTTTAAGGCATCGTAATAATCATTAACGGCTGATTTCGGAAGTTCATCGTTAAGATTCATAAAGCTGGTTGAGTACCCTCTTCGTTTGTACTAATATCAGTTATGTTATCTAGATTAAAATCATCCATTTTTATATTAAACATAAGGTTACATAATTTCAATATAAACAATGTCTTCACAATACAGACGCAAGTTAAACCCACAACGTAGACTTCGGGATCCATTAGGGGTCAAAGCAATTCACCAGTCTGTAACTATAACTAATAACCCGAGTACCATTGATCAGAATCAAACACTTCTGGTTCGCTTTCCTAATCTAGGCGCTCACGATGTGATAGTTCCATGAACTGCAGGACTATCATTTAGAATTAATTTGACTTCTGCCGACGCTAACAGAGAGCTCGTTCAGAACATAGGTTGTGCAATCGTTAAGAAAATTGCGATTAAAATTAGCGGTAATGACGTTTTGAGTATTGACGATGGCGATGTATACTTCTGTTACATTGATCTCTGGAGAACGGCTAAAGAACGGGAAAACTTACAGTACCAAGGTATTTGTAATCAGAACACATTGAGACTGCGTGTGGGTGCTGATAGTGGCGATAATACCATCATAGAAGATAAGGCTGTTGCTGATGCATTAGGTAACAGATGCTATATTCTGCTCGACTTTGAATTACTAAATAGTCACATCCCCTTTTATCAAGCATCCCTATGCGATAGGTTAGAATACGAACTCACTTTTAATGACTACAGCAGAGTAACCAAAGCTACTGAAGATGCTAGCTATTCTTTTGACAATATCTCAATGGAGTATGATATGATAACAGATCCTGAATTAGCCAGACAAATTCGTAACCAGTATACAGGAAGTTTAGCCATTTTGTACGATCACGTTCGCCACCGAAAGATCACCAGGAACAAAAGTGATACAACGTGGAATATTAATCTAAACATCCCCGCTAGATCGTTGAAGGGTATTTAAATGTTGTTCGAGGACCCCTCTGAAAAATTTGCAAGAGATACCGAGAATCCCAAGATTTCAAAAGTACAATTGACTATCAAGGGCATGTCTAATCAACTTTTTAGTCAATGCATGCGAGCATATCAACAGTGGGATGAGATTTAAAAACTCCCTTCTATAAAACGAAGGCCAGAAGTTAACGTGGTCATGAAAGATTTGTCTCTCGGGGATGTATCGATGGCTGAATTCCTTACCAAGAAGTATGCACTATGGCTTGACATGCGAACTACAGATGATGACTAACTACACGGTAGTGGGCGGAGAATAGAAAATGCTAGTGAGGGTGTTACTATACAGATAACGAAGCTGTTCGAAGGGGCTGGTAAATTAAACATATATTTGTACGTGATTATGGACGTGCAACTTCGTATACAGAATAAAAGATTCGTGCAAGTGATCTATTAATAATCTTTGACCTAAAGAACCGCACTCCGCTATCATCTGCAGGCAAACAGGTTGCGGAAAAAACAGCTTTTATTCTAGATATTTTACAAAGTCATTATCGGGATGTTTTCGACCATAATATTATTCTGTGCCCGACTATAAGCGTTAATAAAACATACCTATCGAGAGATTGGGTAATGAATGATCCCGGTATGTACAAAGCTGATCCGGGCAATCGTTTACATGACTGTTCATGAGTATTTCATGAAAAATACAAAGGAGAATCAACACTTTTCATAATAGACGACTGCAGTGCGAGTAAAGAACTTACCAAAGAGAAAGATATGCTTTCATCTTTAGCATTCTCCGGACATTTGGGTACTTTCTCAAAAATACAACCCTGTCCTGAAACATCTCAGAGAGCAGACCAAATGGGTAGCCCTGTTTCATTGCAAAGACCGAGATTCATTTGAGGAATGTCTACGTGAAAATGATGTTATTTCTACCAAGCTCAAGCGAGATAAAGTCAGAAAACTGTTAACGGAAACGAAGCACTGTAAACTCGTATTAAAAACCAATCAACCAGCTGCTTATGCAATTACTTAACAACTGCTGAGCAAAATATAGCAACTGCTGAGCAAAACATAGCAAAAATATAGCAAATAATAGCAAAATTATAGCAAAATTTAGCAAATTATATCAAAAATAGCAAAAACGCGACAAATTTAACAATAGCGGTGATTGTGTAATAATGTGGTTTGAAATACTCATTCTTTCGCAACAGTTTATTATTTCTGGCTGTATTGGATATGCAATATTTCATTATGTTAGACTTAAATATCTCCTTAGGTATCATATCATGGAATGAGACAAACTTATCGAACAACTGCTCCAGGATGAGCCTGTAGTTACAGATCAACATAGAGATCAACATAGAGAAAGACTCGCAGCTTTGGTAGCCGGTGGAAAATGTTCTCAATATTTGGGGAAAAATTATACCACTGAAAAATGATAGGTTCGTCTATGTTACAACTATACACAGTTGTAGCTAGTATGTTTCTTCCTATCCCGGCAGAAAATCACATGTATTTATGAGAATCTCTAGAGAAAGACCCATTCATCGAACACGCTATAAGCGCAGAAAGCTGTGAGTTTTATCATAGATAAGGAATGTCACTTACCACCGCTTTAATAAAGGCTAGGTAATGTCAATTTAAACATACGTGCCCACTTACTAATAATGGAGACTGAAATACAACAAGTGAACAAGGAAACACAAGTGATTGCACCACAAACACCGACTGCACAATCACCACAAGCGGTTGCACCACAAGTCAGAGTGACTTAGAATCCTCGAAAAGTCGAAGCTGGTAGGAAGGGTGCACTAGCAAGGAAGGCAAAGGCCTACAATTCAAACACTGGACATAGCCCGATTAAAACTTGTACTAGGGGTTGTTGCTATAGCAGCAGTATGGTTTTATAATACCGGAGAAGAGAAAATGCTAGATTAAAATATTAGATGAGGTTCAATTAGAGTTAAGCCCTCATGTAATGTTATAAAAGCAATGACTACTCCAGTTACAGACGGTAAAATGTTGGTAAATGCAATATATCATTCAGCAGTGGTCAGCGGCTTGGCCATTGGCTATGCCCGTATAGCTAAAATGATTACTAAAGCCACACCACCCAAGCTAGATTTTAATGATTATGATATCGGTATGATGGTCCTAGATGTAGGCCTAGCAATGGCTACAAAAGATATGCTAATCAAACATGGGCTTATCCCAGAAGACATAATGAAGTAATGATCATTTGAATATTTTATTGAACATTTGAATATTTTATAAATATATAGTATGGCATCAATTGCGAAGATGGTCGGTGGAGCTATTGTTAATGCTCTAGCTTTTTCAGGGAGTAATTTTTGATTTTCTACTTTGAAGGAATCAAACGCTAAAGAAATTGAAGCGGAGCGTAAACGACATTATAAAGCATTAGAACAACTTGAAACAGCCCAGTCACAATGGGAGAGATGCAGAATGGAGAGATTAGATTTTATCAATGATGAACTTTGTAAACAAGATAATTCAATTCAAACGTTTAAGGATGTTGAATCTGCCATGCACGAATACTTCCTTGTTTACAGAAAGACACTTGACCCAATACCAAGACCAACACTCTCTCAGTTTAATACACCGTCAGAGGCTCAGAAAGACCACGAGATAGCATTTATAGTTGTTTGGGGTTGAATGTTGTAGCTACATTATTATGCATAAGCTATGATCTATTACCAACTATGTCAGGCTGAGTCTTACCAGCTATGACACCATGACCGGTGTGTCTATTTTTAGCTACAAAATTACGCAGAAGCTATGATCTATTACGTATCAGCTGAGCAATGACTCACCCACCATGTGGAGGTGTGATTTGCATTGAGACAAATGATATGATAGATGTATAACCGTGAATCTGTGTAGATTTACACTCATGGGTAAACCAATTCAATGCAATACATGTTGCGTCGGTATATATTGTGGAATTCATGCTTTTCCCATCAGACAAGGAAATGTAAAATATATTCTGTATGTGTGATAGGGGTCAAAGGTCGTTATTGTTTATGTAAGAAACAAGGCGCTGATAGGGTCAAGAACCTGATTATTTACGCTAGGAAGAGAGAATACATCAACGAGAGGAATAGGTTGAGGAGAATACATGTTTAGATATATGAAAATATAACCATTTAGACATTTGACTCATTTTACATATACCATTAATTCACCATGGTTTTTGTCAGAGTAATGAAGGCTTTGGCAAAACAACGTGGTTATTCTCGAAGGAGAAAAGCTGAATTGATTGATTTACTCGGTTTGGAATACAACAAACCCCAGACTGTTAGAGAACTGAAAGCTCAAGCGAAAAAAAGTGAGCTGAGGGGTTATTCTCGAATGAGAAAAGCTGAATTGATCGCTTTACTGAATGTTGATAAAAATCAACCCGAGTTAAGATTTGTACACACAGCTGGTGTTGGTAAATATCTAAGAGGTTGGAAGATGGATATTAATTCCAACATGGATGTTAATGATGTTAAACCCATCGTATCGAGCAAAATTAATGAGGAGTTAGATGATTTAAATAGTATAAAATTTACCAGCTGACGGTTAAAATGCCATTGAGTAAAAATTATGATGAATATACCGAACCTTATTTCTGAAGCAACCAAGAAGTTATAACTGAATCTGAGTCTATAAGCGCATCATTAGATGCTTCAATTCAGCGGATACAAGAAACTTTAGAACACTGGACTAATAGAGGTTTGGGTTGGGGTGCTGATAGAATCGATAGTTTATATTTAGATACAGCAAATTATATGCCTTTCAAAGGTGGATCTTATATAGATTTACCCTCGTATCATAAAAGAAAAAAGCAATAATGAATGTTAAAAATAAAGGCGATGACTGTTTCAGAATGATGATAAGATCTGCATTGTTTCCCACAGACAAAGATCCGGATAGACCTTTCGAGCTATCCCCCAAACGACGGACTCAACCTTGCTGATATAGACGAACCTACACCAATCTCACAAATTGATAAGGCGGAAAAGCAAAATAATTTAGCTAAAAATGTTTTCGGACATTCTTCTAAAGGAATTGTTGTACACGGGATAAGCTCCGCCCTAGAACATATTCCCAGAATCAATTCATTTCTGATCGAAAAAGATGGGAAATATCATTATACAGGGATAAAGAGTTTAAGCAGGCTATTATGAGACCAAAAAACATGCAGGAAAGAAATATTTCTGCGAACGATGCCTGCATGGGTAAAGCAGACAAGATCTATTAGAAGCACATAAAGAAGACTGCAGAGGTGTTGGACAGACTGCTATCAGGATCGATATGCCTAAAGAGGGAAAAAATATCCTAAAATTTGAACATTATTGTAATCAAATTGCAGTACCATACATAATTTACGCTGACTTCGAAGCACTTATCAAACCTGTAGAAAATACCGAACACAATACTAAATGTAGTTTTACATATAAAACTAAAGAAGATATTCCTTGTGGGTTTGGATATATAGTTGTAAGGTATGATGGGAAAACAAACCCGCCCTTGATTTACAGAGGTCCCGATGCAGCGGGAAAGTTCCTAGAATATCTACAAAATGAAGAGAGAATAATCAGGGAATATTTATCGCGTAAGAAACCCATGTGTATGACAAGGGATGATTGGAGGGACTATAAGAAGTCAACGAGTTGTCATGATTGTAATAAACCCCTGAATTTGGATTCCGTAAGAGATCATTGTCACATCACAGGTAATTATCGGGGAACCACGCATAACGAGTGTAACTTGAAACTAAAAATGAATTCTCAAACAATACCTATAAGCCCTGGTGGTTTTGAGTGGATCGATGTGAATGATATCGTTGTCCCCACAGATTCCGATAAAGGGTACATACTAGAAGTTGACTTGGAATATCCTACAGAGTTACACAAAGATCATAACAGTTATCAGCTAGCTCCCGAAAGATTAATGGTTATTAAAGATTGGATGTCAGAATATCAACACTCCTTGATGGGTAATACTAGGTTAGGTAACATAGAAAAACTCGTACCAAATTTGATGGATAAGACAAAATATATAGTTCACTACAGAAATCTCCAGTTATATCTATCGTTAGGAATGAAACTAAAGAAAATACACAGAGTTCTAAAGTTTGATCAAAGCCCTGGTATGGAGCCCTATATAAGTATGAACACAGATTTAAGAAAGATGGCTACCAGCGATTTTGAAAAGAACCTTTATAAGCTCATGAATAACTCAGTATTTGGTAAAACTATGAAGAATCTAAGGATGTGTGTTGATGTTAAATTAGCCAGATCTAATGAGGAAGAAAGACTCAGGAAACTTATAGCCAGTCTTGTTTTAACAGAAGCAAGATATTCGATAACGACTTAGCCGCACTACATGTGCAGAAGAGTAATATAAAATTCAACAGACCTGTGTTCATTGGTTTGAGTATTCTTGACTTGTCAAAACACTTAATGTATGACTTTTATTACAACAAACTTAAGAAGCAATACGGTGATAGGTGCGAGGTGTTATATACCGACACAGATTCTTTGTTGATAGAAATACAAAACGAGGATGTGTATAAAGATATGGCAGAAAAAATAGATATGTACGACACGAGCGATTACCCAAAAGATAATCCACTGCACAGCGTAGTAAATAAAAAGGTATTAGGTGATATGAAGGATGAATGTGCTGGGACCCCTATTGCGGAGTATGTCGGATTAAGACCTAAGATGTATTCTCTAAAGAAGTCCGATGATGGAGAGATAAGAAAAGCTAAGAGTGTTAAGAAGTATGTGGTAAAAAAGCATATCAAACACGAACAGTATAAAGAAGAATTATTCAATGGTAGAACATTCAAACATGAGATGAACACTTTAAGAAGTGTCAATCACAGAATATATGGATTAAGAACGAACAAGACATCATTATCACCCTCAGATACAAAGAGATGGATTGATAAGGATGGTGTAACTACGTATGCTTACGGTTATGATGGTAATACTGTATCGTTGGGAACTATGAGCAACTCTTCTCGTATAAATGCCCTTCCCGGTCCATCTTTAAGATAATAAAGAATAGGATCTCCTTCTTTCATAACCAACCGACTAATGTTATATGTCTTAAGGGACCAAATCGGATCGGTTGCGCGACGTTGGCCTCCTTCGAGTTCACCGGGCTGGTATAAATATCTTACGCTTACTCTATCCGGAAGTTTTTGTTCTTTGCCTCTCCTCGGTGCCGAAGATTCGGTCACAGTCACAGATTTCATTTTAATCGCATTGGATGGTTTCTTCCAGATTAATCTCGTTGCTTCATTATTCAGCGCTGATACAACAACCAATAATCGTGTCACCCATTCGGTTGATCTTAATCATTCCGATTTCATTTCAATCCCATACTGATAGCCAAACAAACGTTCCGCTAATGTCCGGTTAAATCTTTCAACGATAGCTTGACTACGGTGGGCCTCTTTTTCACCATGCCTGATTTTGTCATCGTGCTGTGTTAACAGTTTAGTTACTGATCCCATAAACTCGCGACCGGGATCTACTTGAAATAGTTTAGGCCATTTTAGTGGTCCGCGTTTATATATGCAACTCAGTGCATTAGCTACTTCTGTCAATATTTTGAGGTTAATGGCTCAGCCTCCTTGTAGCGACTAGCCACATCCACAACAGCTTAAGCGTATTTATATGTTTTGCGTCCTACCTTATCGTGGGGAAGAAACAAGAGGTCAGCTTGATGAACTTCATTCGTTGTAAAAATATCAAACTTCTTCATCGGGATATAACGCGGTGCTTGAAGTATATTTGCCACATCGCTTGTTTCTTTAGCCAATCCTTGGCCACATCTTTAGATACCTTAGCCGTGGTGGCTAATTTTTGTACTGCTCCTAAACCTTTACAATATCCTCGTGGGCTATAGTATATTTTATTCATTTTTAATTAATATTAATGATTCTTTTAATACGAATCATGATGATCATTGAATCGCATCATCATTTTGACATAAAAAATTCCCTCTGTAGTGGTATAGGTATATGAATCAGGCTCTAGTGGAAGTGAGCAAGAACCCCCATCATCTATGCCACGCCACTCATACATATGTTGAACCAGACACTATGTACACTATACATATGTTCAGCCAGACACTATGTACTCTCTACATATGTTCAGCCAGACACTATGTACACTATACATATGTTCAGCCAGACACTATGTACACTATACATATGTTCACCCAGAGGCTATGTACACTATACATATGTTCAGCAAGAGGCTATGTACACTATACATATGTTCACCCAGAGGCTATGTACACTCTACATATGTTCAGCCAGAGACTATGCACACTCTACATATGTTCAGCCAGACACTATGTACACTCTACATATGTTCAGCCAGACACTATGTACACTATACATATGTTCAGCCAGACACTATGTGCACTGTACATATGTTCAGCCAGACACTATGTACACTATACATATGTTCAGCAAGACACTATGTACACTCTACATATGTTCATCCAGAGGCTATGTACACTATACATATGTTCATCCAGAGTTTATGTTTCCTGTTCTGATTTCTAGATCATTATCATAAAGATACTTCAAAACAGTATAATACCTACTCATTTTATACATACATTACATAAAATAATCATCTATTATGTATGAGCCACCCCAAAAGCTATTAGAAATATAAAAAACATATACCAGTATATACTGATATCAGAGTAAAAATAGGAACAAGTGATATCCTTGATAACCAAGCAACAATTAACACCCATACATAAGGCACACTTGTACATTAAAATACTCATGACCTGTACATACTCATATATTTTCAAAAGTGTGGATACACTTTCTTGGTACTGATCAGGGATCATTCTGTATGCACAAGTTAACATACAAGTGAGTGTTCAACCTCTCGCAATATGTCCATTGGGTACCCTCAAAGGAGCGTGTCTTCCAGGCACTTTTTCACCACCACACAGGTTTCTTTGCTATAACTTTGAAAACTATCACTTTGACAGCATTTTTGCTCAGTAAACCAAACTTAAAGTCTACATTCAAGAACAGAGGGGAAAACAAAGTCTCTTGATCATTGATGTAATGTTTTCTTTATTTCTTTATTAATTTTAAACCCCACAATGATATGGGCAATGCTGCATGACTCAAATACTAGCCCAGGCTAGAATAACAACCGTACAACACATTGAAATCATTTTGAAACAGAATGGCTAAGAACTCAACTTTAATGAGAACTGACAGCAAATTTTTGAAACACTTGCAATGTTCTGGCAAACTCAAACTCAAACAGCAAAACCCTGAACCGGGATTGTGTAAGATCTCTACTGTCACCCATAAGCCTGATTTATTGAGCAGAAGGGCAGCACCTAAAAGTTGGCTGCAAGTTTAACAACTGTGGGTGTAGCATTCATTGGAACTGAAACTGTTACTGACAAGACCCAAATATCACCCTTGATTTTATCTAAATCCTGTGGTCGTTATCTGGTCATAGTCAAGACTATCAAAATATATTGACTTCATTTTATGATATGTCACTCTCGTTCAAACGATATAATGTGCCTGCAGGCACAAAGTGTCTTCTGAACTTTGTTTTTTTAAGACATTTTTTAAACATTTTGAAAACAGCATACTGCACAACAAATCTTCATATTTGTAAACTATGCTATGACATGCTGTAATTAATTACCCTGTCTGCATGTGAGGGAGTGTGTGTCCCAGCCAGGTGCCTGGACCCACTTGATGGTAGAGTTGGTTATTATTACAGGGGAGAGAACACAGATGCCTCCTGCTGGGCTGAACTTGACTGACTGGCAGGTTGCGTTGAGTGAGCAGAGTCGTCTACAGTGGTCCACAGTCCACACATCACCCATGGCAGCATCAGTCGCAGCAGGCTTCACATAGTCTTGGTCCTTCTTCCATGTCAGTAGTGCTGATGGGCAGCGATCTAGTGAAAAGTTAGAAGAAACTTAACTTTGTACTTTATACTTCAGATATCTGCTACACTAATGTACAAAGATGAGCCTCATTTAAGAATTGTCTCTCACTTTATGAGCCTTCAGAGATTAAGGGCCAAACTGTATGAACGTAAGAGCTTGCAACGACGTTCTTACAATGTTTGGCCCTCACTCTATGAAGAGTCATGTTCCATTATGAATTCACACAAAGTGAATGTCAATTCTTATCATTTTTTATATCACTATTTTTTACCTCAAAGGGGAGACCTAGATATAAAAACAATTATATCTAGTATGTGTGATGTCATGTTTACACTGACAGCCATACAACAATCTGCTGTATCCCGAATAAAAAAGTTCCTCAAGACGAGAGGTGAAATGAGCGTATGTATGCTCAACAATGCTATACAGGAACAACTTTTGTATTTTCTTCACAACAAATGTATTCAAGTAATATCATTAGATCTAGATGTTAAGTTCTACATCAGTAAGTCAGTCACAATGACAGCGCATCGTAATACATTGACATCATGTACAAGACGTCAAAATGGCCGACACGATAAATGGAGAGATTTCTGAAGTTGTTAATAAACCTGAGGCTATTACAAGTGTTAGTCATCACTGATCAAGAAGCCGATCATTTAAAAGTGATGTGTCACATAGATACTAAAGTAAATTCATAGATTGCTGTAGACTGTCACTGTAGTCTAGACATGGATCGAGTCGATACTACGATACTTGGGATGTGCTTTTGTTCGTTTTGTTCTCTTGGATGGTCTGTAGCTAGGATATCCTTGAACAAGCATGCAATCAAACTCTTTGACTTATCACAATGTATGTTATAATGCTAAGTTCAAGATTGTAAGTTCAAGATTAAAGAGTCTAAATGATGAGAAACAATGCTTCTGTATTTATTCCTTCTAGGGAATTCCCGGGGGTAATGTGGAAGTAGTCCGTCAGTGTTTACGTCATTTCAAGAATTCAGTCTCATGAAAAACGTACGACCGTCCAAATATGTCGTTCATACACTTCAGTTTCGTGGTCATGTGACTGACCTCTCGTCCAATGGGAGAGCCCTATATTGTGTAAACTTCACATTAAAAAATTATCAAGTAAGGCTAAAAATAATAACAGTCTTCTTTCTCAGGCAATGCCCACATCATCATAAAGATTGCTGTACGTGTTATTTTTCATGTCCATTTTTTTTTTTTAAATACCCTTAAATATTCCAAGTCCAAAGGTAATCAGATACTGTAATCTTTCATTTGACTCATCAAGGAATACATTTTTGTAGGGAGGTCCTTGCTCCGGTTGATTTTACACAACTGTATATTTGGTTACATACTAGTTTGAACAAACGCCTCCCCCCATAAAAGACACAGCCCGCCCACACTATATTTTCAAACCCATTGTCTGAGAACCAATTCTTTATTTTTTTAAGCCTAATGAATGTCTGCTAACCTAAAACACCGTCTTAGTGTTTCTCCACGCAGCCAAAACAAACCTACCTTCCTGGCACTGCCATTCAAGGTACTGGAATCTGTCAGGAAACTTCTTGAAGTAATCTCCAACCTGTGCAGCTTTGAACCTTGACAAATGACACTCCTTAGTGTCATTGTTGTAGTCAGCAGATTGGCATAGGAAATCTTTCTCCTGCACACATAGTGTACGACACATCTCTAGACTTGAAACATTAACAGTTTTGTGGTTGTGGAAGGCAATTGACATGGATGCGTTTTGTATCCAAATTACTTCTGATCCAGGACAGGGAGCTGGCAAAGAAATAGGGAGAGTCATATCATGTCTGATTTTATGCCTTATGCTAGGTTTTCTAAGTTAGTAAAACAGGTTTTGTAGAGTTACCTCCCTTTGTCCAGTATTAGAAATCTTTGCTTCCCAACCACTGATCTCCTGTACTCATGCCAACAAGGGCTGTTACTCATGCCAGCTATTTGTCAACTTTTGTTCTCTTTTGTAATGAACTTAGTTTATTTATTACTTGTTGCTTCCAGACATTTTTAACATTTGGAAACAATGGGAGGACACATTATGTAATGTCACATCAATGATGTGTTCGTTTAAACAACTGGATTACAGTTGAACATGATGATAAGGAACATGGCTATTTATAGCGAACAAGTACAACAAACTATTTCAGCATACCTCCAGACTGTTTAACTCTCTATCATCATATAATTCTGCAGTATAACAAACTGATTGATAAAGCTCACTGATTTTCAAATCTCCATGATACCTAAAAAGTGATATTTACATGAGTTTCAGACTCGCATATCTCAAGTTGTGCCAAACCACCAAAAACATACTTACATAAACCTACAGGTTCTTGCAGATTAGCTACCCTCAACCTGCCAGGGCAATGGTGTTCTGTGTTCCCGGTTTGTCAGTACTAACAGAGACCATATGCTCTCTGGTACCAATAGCTGGACTTAACAGACCAATTTCAAAGGCCCTAGAAGTGAGAAGCAGATTTTGCTCAAAACAAGTCTGTGTGAGAGTATTGGTATGAATTACTTACATGTGTTCTCCGACCAGGACATGTTGCTGTGTGTTGCATTACAGATCTCTGTGTGAGTGTCTGGGTTGATTGTCAGGTCCAAAAAGCAGACATCATCAATCACACATACATTTTCCTGCAATATGGAATGTATTATGTGTTATAAGCAGAGTACATTGAACAAATGTGAAACATATAAATTGAGCCTGCTTATCATACTTCCCACCTTCATTTCACATGTTCCTAGTTCTGTGTTGCATGTGTAGCATTGAGGGTTGTAGGCAAGAAATGTGAGATTGTTGGAGAAGATTCCATCAACATTGGCCACATGGAGGAGGTAGTTTGCTGTTTTAGGGAGGACACATCTCAGAACACTCTTGCTGACAAACACTGTGCTGTTGCACTCTGTCCACATGCCAGCTTCCTCATAGCTTGTACTGGTCACCTGTAGGGCAAATACACAACACTTAAAAACACTTCGGTAGCACAAGTACCAGCATGTACATCATGGTCAGTCCAGCTCACAGAACCTAACACAAGAAGTAAGTCATGGGAAAGCAGTAGAATGAGAATTATTATATCCAAACACTAACCTCAATAGCTTTGAAGTATCCTTTAAGCTGTGCTGTCTCCACAAATATTCCACCATATAGATGCACCGTAGTGCAGTCACCAAGAAGTGTGTTACAGTGGCCATCCTGCTCCAGTCGACTAATGACAGGTGCAGCAAAGATACTGAGTGAGCAATCAACTCCCATATAGCCGTCGTTACACTCACATTCACCTGGAAACAAAAACATACATAAGAAAATATCCATGTTTACTATGCACTTCCAAATGTGACATTGCATCCTCACTTCCAAGCTGTTGTTCACTGTGATAGAAGAGACTGGATTGCTTACCCTGTACACAGTCTCCATTGCCAGAACATCCATCTGGGCAGATTGTGTTGAGAATAGTTTGTGACTGTCCAGCCAGGATGAGAGTTGTGTTAGTTACCAGCTCATACCGACAGGACATCTCTAAAGACACCTGCAGGACACGGCTCCAGGATTCATCTTGTGTTGACTGCCAGAGCAAATATAAATTATCATTGCAAGAAAATAACCAGTCTAGATTATCTGCCAAAACATATTCCATTTGGTGCAAAGGTCAAAACTGTTGTGAAAATTATATGAATGGAACACAGAAAATCAGTGATGATGTTTGCAAAAAGGGTAAGCATGTCCTGCCCCATGTAACATTCACAACAATTTGCATATAAAAAAAGGAAGTATTTTGTGTGTGACACCACACAGCAAGTACTCCTGCCATGCAATGGCGACCTATAAACAAACCAGACAATCAAGTCATCGGTGAACCAGAAAATCCAGTCACAATAATGCATTGACTGATTTTGTTGAAACATTATTAATAATGATATGTGAATTGTGAATCACATCTGATGTGTACTGCTGCTTAGAAGTAAAGAAAAACATTTAAGAATTATATTCATTTTGCAATGCAGTGGTGAGGGTTTGGGGAGGGACTGAGGGAGTTGTAGTCTAGATTATCTGGCGAAACAGATTCCATTTGGCTGAAAGGGCAAAATAGTTGTTGAAATTACATGAAAAACATGGACACACAGTTCAGAACTAGTTCAATGAGTGGATGCCCTGATGTCAACAATTCCAGCTGTATCATGGTGGCATGTGGCATTAAATAATCCAGTCTGGGACAGGCAAACCCCTGGTTGACATGGATAAATGAAATGAAATCATCAAAGTCAAAACTGTTTAACCACCCTACTCTCATTTCAGTCAACTCTTATGACAAGCATTGGGTACTAGGTAACATTCAGCCCCCACAAGTGTATTACAGACAACCTTTGGGATTATAAGTAACAAGCGTTACTAGTCAGCTGTGCAGGGCATGATGAGCTCTATGAAACAAAAACAATTTTGGAGAGGGTTATAAAATACATGGGCATCTTGTATGAGTAACATATTGGTGTCTCAGTATAAATGTCTCATTTCCCTAAACGGAGCAGTGGGGTAGCCTAGTGGTTAAAGCGTTTGCTCGTCACAGGTTTGATTCCCGACATGGGTACAATGTGTGAAGCCCATTTCTGGTGTCCCCTGCCGTGATATTGCCGGAATATTGTCAAAAGCGGCGTAAAACCCAAATCTCACTCACTCACTCACTCACTCACTCACTCATTTCCCTAACAATTATGTAGCCTTCAGGAAGGTCGTAGGAAGGAAAACTTCAATACTTTTATGGTAACTAAGTAAGTTTCTATAACTTCTTATAAATAAATAAAAACATTCCCATCCTTTGCTCCACTAATTGAGTTTGTCTTGACATACTTACCAAGAGGTCCTCCACACAGTTGTCTATCTCTTGTGGAGACAGCTGGACCACTGAGCCACACAAAGAGAAGTACACGCTGGCTTCCAGAGACTGCTGACAGAGACTCCGTGCATAGCTTTCATTCCATCCACTTGCCAAGGACTCATTCACCTGTACATGCAACACACATGATCTGACAAAAACCACGTGGACCTTCATGCTTGTCATTTAATCCAATGGTCATTATCAATTTAAGGAATTGTACCAAATACAATATGAATTAACAACATGGTTTAGTTGTGAAGAGTATAAATGTGATGAAACTGGCTGTACTTGGTGCACATATTTGTATAAATGTACAATATGAAATTATCAGGTTATTTTGTTTCCAATAACATTGAACAAAATTTGGGTATTTATTTAGTGAATACTTTGCAATTTTGGCTGGTACAACTCCAGAGAAAACATTGTAATCTTGGTGTAATGCATACATTGACTTCCTGGTCATATGGGAAATCTTCCACTCTTTGAAAACCCTCAAAGCAGTTGGCTGGTCGAGTTGGCATGGACGTTACAGTGTCTGTTATGTCATCATCTGTTAAAGGGGATGTCATAGATGTATCACATTTCCATTTCAAATTCAAATTAATGAAGGTGCATGCCATACAGAAAACGAATATATTATATTTATTATATTAATATATATTAATGATACCAGGTAACTATTGTCAATTTACTGAAGACAACATGCATATGCCTATCCCATTGTCAAGCAAAAAGCCAATAAATAACATGACAAAAACAATAATTTTGTTTATGTTTGGTTGACTTGAATTGCTTATTTATTACAGTCTCACCTGCATTGTGCTCCTTTAACATGTGACAAGCTTGTACACTGTTACCCATCATGCACTGGGTGGCATCTACTGAAGCACATGCACAGTGCCGCATGGCAGGTGAAGAGGAAGAAACTGGTACTTTATCAGGACACAGTCCATTGTACAAACTGTCAGCTGGGCTCACTCTTTATCAACAGAACACTTAATGGTAATTGAGTAAATCAGCTTAATTATGCATGTATACATAAGTCATGACCAGAGTCTGACACACATGTTGATGAGAAAAAAATATTTCTGTCTTCTATCTTCAACATATTTATTTCACGAATCTAAATAGATAAAAAGTAATATAATTATTTGAAAGCCTTACTTCCATGCTGCAGCAAATTCTTCAATGGTTCCAATGGTGCCATTCTGCAGCATAAACTCATTGGAGGAATCACCATCAAAATCCCCACACAAGCCTGAAACAAACACAGACATTGACATACATCTTCAAAAATAACATTTTACATATGTTTTTCTTGATGGAGTTGACCAATTATTTCTGCAGCTCACAGGGATTAAAATCATACAGGTATTTTCAACAGAGGAAGATAAATACAATCAGCTAAAAGATCCAAAAACTGGGAAAACATGCTGTTTTGGTTGAAACTTATTGCACACTAGCTAGCAACATGCAAAATATTGTCAAATTATTTGAAAACGATTTCAGTTTCATTGTTCTTTTCATTGAAAGAAAATTCCAAACAAAGCAACATTCACAATTTCACCAAAATTCACACATGGCATGGAGAAAAGAAGCTAAAAGGGAAAGTATTTCAGCAAATATCCAAATGACAAAACCAATGTCTTGTGGTCATTTGATGTTTTGAAGTAACTTGAGCTTCCGTCCCCTTATGATCACAAAGGCCTCAATCTATCAGGCCACACATATACACAACAGACCACATTAGTTTACCTGTTTCATATGAGCATACCTTTTGTACTGTTAGCATCTAAAGGAGATGGGTACACCCACACATTGATGAAGTCTTGATAGCTCTCCTTCACCATCACCTGCATGCCCGTTTCCAAAACAACCTATAAGAGAGCATGCATAAACCATCAGAAAAAATGGAAACCATTATTGTGATAATTCACCATCATTACCATTAGTCAAATATAGTTATGTGATTGTCATGACTTTAATTAAGCATTCACCTCATACACACTTCCGCCCTGCTTCCTGTATATCCGAGTTCCTTTGTGAACCTTTTTGTCTCCGAAATACTTGACTGTGATGCCCTCATTCTCCCGGCAGCCATAGAAAGCAATGACATTCCTGCCAGTACGTACAGCCACAGCACAATTGCAGGTGGGCATTAATGAACTCTTTGTACACTTGGAGTAAAATGTGTGGACCTGACAAAACAGATGATTAAACTAAATCCATGTAATAAATCCCAAATTAATTAATACTCATGCAGAACTATTTAACAAAATGTTTTGCTGAGCTGATTGTCAAACAGAAACAGAATTCATGTTTTGAGGCCTCTTTTGTGACCAAAATTCTGTCTAAATAGTGAATCAAGTTCTCGTAACGCTTATTTTCTGTTAAAAAATCATTCAATGCTGGCGTCATTGTGTGTAAAATGTAAGAGACAAAAGGGCACAAAACAATCACCACCTACTGGTCAAAGACCATTTATGCTAAAAAACAATTAACTTGTCAGAGCATCAAAATCTTACTTCATAATCATTAGCATCACTCTTGAAAAGGATATATTCTCCTGCTTTGTGTATGTCGAAATACCTGAAAAAAGAAAGAAATTAATAGCTGAGTTAACATTATAAACATGAAACCATATAATCATGATTCACATCGCCATACGGTTGAAGGTGTACGTACACGTGTCTATATGTCTGTACTTACTGCTGGTCAGTTGATGTGATATGAGGGTCATTTAGAGATTTACACACTGCTTTCCTGTCTGAGTCGATCACTTCCACCTGGAAACACGTCAAGTGCACATGTAATCATTGTCTTCATCACCACACATCATCTATCTCCATCCTGTAGGAGTCACTCACATATTCATCATCACACATCCGTCTCCATGCTGTAGGAGTCACTCACATATTCATCATCACATATCATCTGTCTCCATGCTGTAGGAGTCCCTCACATATTCATCACCACATATCATCTGTCTCCATGCTGTAGGAGTCCCTCACATATTCATCACCACACATCATCCAGCTCCATGCTGTAGGAGTCACTCACATATTCATCACCACACATCATCCATCTCCATGCTGTAGGAGTCACTCACATATTCATCATCACACATCCGTCTCCATGCTGTAGGAGTCACTCACATTTTCATCACCACACATCATCCATCTCCATGCTGTAGGAGTCCCTCACATATTCATCATCACACATCATCCATCTCCATGCTGTAGGAGTCACTCACATATTCATCACCACACATCATCCATCTCCATGCTGTAGGAGTCACTCACATATTCATCATCACACATCATCTATCTCCATGCTGTAAGAGTCACTCACATATTCATCATCACCTACATCCATATCCATACTGTAGGAGTCACTCACATATTCATCATCACATATCATCCATCTCCATGCTGTCGGAGTCACTCACATGTTCATCATCACACATCTGTCTCCATGCTGTAGGAGTCACTCACATTTTCATCACCACACATCATCCATCTCCATGCTGTAGGAGTCACTCACATATTCATCATCACCTACATCCATATCCATACTGTAGGAGTCACTCACATATTCATCATCACATATCATCCATCTCCATGCTGTCGGAGTCACTCACATGTTCATCATCACACATCTGTCTCCATGCTGTAGGAGTCACTCACATTTTCATCACCACACATCATCCATCTCCATGCTGTAGGAGTCACTCACATATTCATCAACACACATCATCCATCTCCATGCTGTAGGAGTCACTCAAATATTCATCATCACACATCCGTCTCCATGCTGTAGGAGTCACTCACATATTCATCACCACACATCATTCATCTCCATGCTGTAGGAGTCACTCACATATTCATCACCACACATCATCCATCTCCATGCTGTAGGAGTCACTCACATATTCATCACCACACATCATCCATCTCCATGCTGTAGGAGTCACTCACATATTCATCACCACTTATCATCCATCTCCATGCAGTAGGAGTCACTCACATATTCATCACCACACATCATCCATCTCCATGCTGTAGGAGTCACTCACATATTCATCACCACTTATCATCCATCTCCATGCTGTAGGAGTCACTCACATATTCATCATCTCACATCCGTCTCCATGCTGTAGGAGTCACTCACATATTCATCATCACACATCATCTGTCTCCATGCTGTTGGAGTCACTCACATATTCATCACCACACATCATCCATCTCCATGCTGTAGGAGTCACTCACATATTCATCATCACACATCATCTATCTCCATGCTGTAGGAGTCACTCACATATTCATCATCACACATCATCCGTCTCCATCCTGTAGGAGTCACTCACATATTCATCATCACACATCATCCGTCTCCATCCTGTAGGAGTCACTCACATATTCATCATCACACATCATCCATCTCCATGCTGTAGGAGTCACTCACATATTTATCATCACACATCCGTCTCCATGCTGTAGGAGTCACTCACATATTCATCACCACTTATCATCCATCTCCATGCAGTAGGAGTCACCCACATATTCATCATCACACATCATCCATCTCCATGCTGTAGGAGTCACTCACATATTCATCATCACACATCATCCATCTCCATCCTGTAGGAGTCACTCACATATTCATCGTCACACATCATCTGTCTCCATGCTGTAGGAGTCACTCACATATTCATCACCACACATCATCCGTTTCCATGCTGTTGGAGTCACTCACATATTCATCATCTCACATCCATCTCCATGCTGTAGGAGTCACTCACATATTCATCATCACATATCATCCGTCTCCATGCTGTCGGAGTCACTCACATATTCATCATCACACATCATCTGTCTCCATGCTGTAGGAGTCCCTCACATATTCATCATCTCACATCCATCTCCAAGCTGTAGGAGTCACTCACATATTCATCATCACACATCATCCGTTTCCATGCTGTTGGAGTCACTCACATATTCATCATCACACATCATCTGTCTCCATGCTGTAGGAATCCCTCACATATTCATCATCTCACATCCATCTCCAAGCTGTAGGAGTCACTCACATATTCATCATCACACATCATCCGTTTCCATGCTGTTGGAGTCACTCACATATTCATCATCACACATCATCTGTCTCCATGCTGTAGGAGTCCCTCACATATTCATCATCTCACATCCATCTCCAAGCTGTAGGAGTCACTCACATATTCATCATCACACATCCGTTTCCATGCTGTTGGAGTCACTCACATATTCATCATCACATATCATCCTTCTCCATCCTGTAGGAGTCACTCACATATTCATCATCACACATCATCTGTCTCCATGCTGTAGGAGTCACTCACATACTGTGACATAGTCATCATCACACATCTTGGATTCACATGATATTTCATATGTATAAAATGGATGAACTGAACTCACTGACCTGAAGTTTTTGCTGTGTGTCCTCATAGGAGATATCACCAACAACAGTTGTTAGGGTGATAGCAGATCTGGATTTACCATCAATTCTCATGTCCTGATTGGCCACAAATGTGATATTTGTGATTTTGTTCCAGGTTTCCATTGTAATTGTGGTGGAACAGAACTCAGATTGGCTGTATTTTGAAGTTTCTTGGAAGATGATTTGTGGTATTGTTTTCTGTTGTGCTGTTGGGCACTGGAGAGGTTCTTCGTCTGATACTGTCGCCACCACCACTACTTTACAGTCCTGCTCTTTCTGAGCAATAAGACAGAAGAGTGGTGGCGGGGCGGTGAAGGTCAGTTGGATGTAGCCTTCCTCTCCTTCCTCAGTAACTGACATCTCCCTGCTGCTTACCACCTACAACATAACATACTCATGATGGAAATCATAGGAAACTATATTTGATTCAGTGTACTTCTCCTGGCATGACACACTACACAACCTAAAGTGTTACAGCATACGTGTGCTACCTTTAAATGATGCCAGAAGTATGTGATATCGTGTTGTAGCCTTCCTCTACTTGTTTTAAGAAGAGCAGTGGCCAGTGTGGAACCAGCATTACAGCCTCCCCGTGCTTGGTGTAAAAAGAGCATTGTAACCTTTATCTGATGTAAGTAGATTGTTGTAGTTTACCTGTAGCTGATGTAAGAAGGGTCTTGTGCCTTTAGCTGATGTGACATCCAGGTGTAGACTACATGTAGATGATAAGTAGGGTGTTATAAGCTACCTACAGTTGAAGAGGGTAGTGTGTTATTACCTACCTCTAGTTGAAGAGGGAAGTGTGTTATAACCTTCCTGTAGTTCAAGAGGGTATTCTGTTGTTTTACCTACCTGTAGTTGAAGAGGGTAGTGTGTTATAACCTACCTGTAGTTGAAGAGGGTAGTGTGTTGTTTTACCTACCTGTAGTTGAAGAGGGTAGTGTGTTGTAACCTTCCTGTAGATGAAGAGGGTAGTGTTATAACCTACCTGTAGTTGAAGAGGGTACCGTGTTATAACCTACCTTTGGTTGAAGAGGGTACCGTGTTATAACCTACCTGTAGTTGAAGAGGGTAGCATGTTATAACCTACCTGTACCTGAAGAGGGTAGTGTGTTGTCTAACCTACCTGTGGTTGAAGAGAGTAGCGTGTTGTAACCTATCTGTAGTTGAGGAGGGTAGAGTGTTATAACCTACATGTAGTTGAAGAGGGTAGTGTGTTATAAGTTATAACCTACCTATAGTTGAAGAGGGTGGTGTGTTATAACCCACCTACAGTTGAAGAGGGTAGTGTGTTATAACCTACCTGTACCTGAAGAGAGTAGTGTGTTATAACTTACCTGCAGTTGAGGTACAAACACATTGCTCTTGTTGCTGCTACCAAGGGAAGCGTTTGCACAGTCAAGTTCATAGCAGGCCCTCACGACACACCAATGCTGAAATACATATGACAAACTATGTATCACCAGGTTTTATTGCTTCTGTGCTTTCACATTACGGTTGTATAATTTGCACTATATTTTATTTTGTGAAACGTATTTACTATTTACGCACTGATATTTAAACTATAAACTTCAGACAGAAAGAACATCAGTTATCAACATTAACAGTTTATCATTGAATATTTCTTGTCTGAAGTATATATTCCCGTGTTATCGGTTTTCGGACGCTTATGAAACATTTGTGGTTTTCTCTCCAGTCACAGGAGCAACTGTAAGACATCTCATTCACTTGAAAAAGACAGATTTCTCTTAAAAACAAGCCATCTTCAAAGTATTTACAATGTATGTGAGATGCTACACCCCCCTTAAGACGGCCGTCCGAAAACGTATGACGTCCGAAAACCTATGATCCGACGATATATATGAGACTTTGGTTCAGACTCTGATCCGTGGCGGATTCTCAAATCTATGGCAGAATCAATTTATGGGGCAGATATTGGCGCATACTCAGATCTTTGGCAGATTATCACATTACACTATCAATATTTTTTAATTTCTTTAGCGCTAAACGTTGTATTGATGCACATACAGCGATGATCAATGTTGTGAGCACCATTAAGTTTAAAATCACGTCACATTACACGATAATTTTTTAATTGGACGTTCAAACGACATAATGCTTTTCCGTTTGACGAGAGGTCGGTCGCATGACCGCGAAATTGACGTTCATAAGTGTATAATGTAATTTTGTTGTGTTCATTGAAATTCCCACTATCCTACCCAGAGTTCCTTGCGGTCGGTAGCCAGCACAGTACCTCTGCCACAGGCCAGCGCCATATGTGACGATTTGTCACATCTTTCACAGTACATTCAATATATTGCATATGCTTTTCATCCGTTTCATGTTTGACACGTCAACACATTTTCATAAACAAATGTCAAAGAATGGTTAGGTTTCATTAAGAAAATATCATAATACACGAAAATCTACTTGTTTTTGCGTAGATATCCTTTGTTTACATTGGTTGTACGGCTCCATGTGCTGTCATCGAAGCCCAACGGAGAGCTAGCGATACGGTCACTTTGATGTATATATATATATTGTCATGCACCTCACTGTCGCAGTTGTAGTAGCATAACCTATATAATTATGCCAAACAATATGTAAAGCGCCCCCCAAAACCTTGTATTAGTCCGTTCTATACTGATTTCTGAAAAAGCGCGTTTGTTTACAAACAAGAAAAAAGTCCGGTCACGTGATATGCAAATTAGCCTGTGGCAGTGGTGTTATGCTGAGTTGCCACTGCGCCGGAGTGCATTCGGATAACCTGAATTGGTCACGTGTTATTACATTCATTTCCCACGCTAAACCCTAAGCCACGCCTACCGAGGAGGACTACGTTTTTACCACGGAATGTCGGGGAATCCCAATATTACAGTCGAAGGAATTCCCTTTCTGCTCGTGTATCATCATGCACAGGGCAATACGCGAAATTCATGCATATTCATTGTCCAAACAACTGTTTGAGACCGAGAAGGCCGAGAAGGAATGAAACAGCAAACGTGCAGGCTCGCTCGCCTGTTTTTTCCCGCTCGCCTCGGTTCCACAACTTTCATGTCTTCGGGTTCATTTCTAACTAGCATTTTTCCAACTGTGTCTTCCCGTTCTCAGGGAACTAATGTTCGAATCTGGCGGTAACTGACCATGTCATTTGAAACAGCCGCCTTCTCCCGAACATATTCGATCGTTCCGGTTCGTTACATTCGTGACCAACTCGTGTTATTCCGAGACAAGCCGAATAGCGACTCGTGCCCCTCTCATCGCCATTTTTGCGACCGGGTTCCGTCTTAGCGCCAAGGGGCATATCCCAATATATTATATATATTTCAGATGCAATTTAAAGCATATCAGGACATGCGGACTTATACAGTATGATTGAACACACTTAACTGTGTCTTGGGTACATTTTTAGATGCGAGACATATGTAAAATCGAAAAAAAATTCTGAGGGATTCTTTTACGAAGAACTTGAAATCATACGCGCATTCTGATTGGTTTGTCGTATTTTCGCACATAACATTCATCGATAGGGGGACGAGTCTTCTTGCAGGTTACGGAAAGGGGCGAGTGGTGACGAATGGGTTCGTTACAGTCTGACTGTTGCAGTTCTTCTCGCCTCTTGCCTTGATTGACAGGTCCCATGGACATGGTTTTGATCTTATACTTAGCTGATTGGCTACTGACTTTGTAGGCGTGTCAAGTTATGTGCATAAATTAAACAATCAGCTAATTCATGTCACGCCACAGTATGTATTCCTACACCCGTAATGTTTATCAATCTGGCCATTTTTGTCTGCTTAGATACAACTGTTTTTGGTTAAACTATTGTAGATAGTATAGACATATTTTCGTTGTGGAATTTAATTACAGCATTGTATAAGCATTGACTGTGAATTTTGTTCGGTTCATTGAGGTATGAATCGAAAAACCGATGTGCAAACTTTTGTAAGAATACGCGGATCCATACAGTTTCACATCGGTTTTTCGATTCATACCTCAATGAACCGAACAAAATTCACAGTCAATCCTTATAATGAACGACACAATTTGGACGTTTATACGTTTTTCACGAGATTGTGTTCTTGAAATGGCAAAAAAACTAACGGACTACTTCCACATTCCCGGGTAAACCCCTGGGAATTCCGTAGCACGAAAACACACAAAAGCGTTTTTTCTGATCATTTAGAATCTTCAATTTTGAACTCAGCGTTTCAGTGTGGGCGGCCATTCGGTCAAAAAATACAGAGTTGAAAAAAAGGACAAAAGCAGAATACAAAACAAACAGACGAGGGTTAAACATACAAAGTTGAAATAAATGTCAAAAGTACGCAATATTAATAGTCAAATGTTACGAAAAGACGTCATAAGAAAAGAAAGAACAATGTGTACGAAAGAACGTCAGTGAGCACGAAAGGACATTTATAATAAAGAACGTCAGTGAGCACAAAAGGACGTTTATAATAAAGAACGTCAGTGAGCACGAAAGGACGTTTATAATAAAGAACGTCAGTGAGCACGAAAGGACGTTTATAATAAAGAACGTCAGTGAGCACGAAAGGACGTTTATAATAAAGAACGTCAGTGAGCACGAAAGGACGTTTTCAATAAAGAACGTCAGTGAGCACGAAAGGACGTTTATAATAAGTTGGTTGGTTTGTTGTTTAACGCCGCACTCAGCAATATTCCAGCTATATGACGGCGGTCTGTAAATAATCGAGTCTGGACCAGACAATCCAGTGATTCATATCATGAGCATCGATCCACGCAATTGGGATCGATGACATGCATCAACCAAGTCAGCGAGCCTGACCACCCGATCCCGTTAGTCGCCTTTTACGACAAGCATAGTCACCTTTTACGGCAAGCATGGGTTGCTGAAGACCTATTCTACCCCGGAATCTTCACGGGTCCGTTTTCAATAAAGAACGTCAGTGAGCACGAAAGGACGTTTATAATAAAGAACGTCAGTGAGCACGAAAGGACGTTTATAATAAGGAACGTCAGTGAGCACGAAAGGACGTTTATAATAAAGAACGTCAGTGAGCACGAAAGGACGTTTTCAATAAAGAACGTCAGTGAGCACGAAAGGACGTTGACAATAAAGAACGCTAGATGGCGCTGCAATTTGTAAAACATTCCGAGTTTAATCGGCTTGTTCCGCCGTGTATATGATAACTGCAGGCCGAGGTGCACAATGTATTACGTCATTCCTCGTGCACTCACCGTCTGACGTCACACACACATACACACACACACACACACACACACACACACATATATATATATATATATATATATATATATATATATATATATATATATACAGGTGTAATCCAACATCTGCCTAACATTAGTACATGTATTTTGTATTCAACTTTCAAACGCACATTTTCTTTCTTTATTGAAAACGTCATTTCGTGTTCACTGACGTTCTTTCGTACACATTGTTCTTTCTTTTCTTATGACGTCTTTTCGTAACATTTGACTATTAATATTGCGTACTTTTGACATTTATTTCAACTTTGTATGTTTAACCCTCGTCTGTTTGTTTTGTATTTTGACCTTTAGTAGTAACATTTAGTTTTATATTCGTAATAGTTGATCTTAATTGCGTACTTTTGTCCTTTTTTCAAATTTGTATTTTTTTACCATATTTCAGTATATATTGAGGAACTTCAGTGAGTTTGACAGCATGATTGTTCGCTCGCCCATTCCTAATGAACAAAACCAAGAAATGCACGCCCGAACTATCGTAGTATCGACTTGATCCATATCTAGGCTGACAGTGACCGTCTACAGCAATCAATGAATTTACCTTAGTGTCTTTATGACACATCTTTAATCACCTTCAATGATCGGCCAGTTGATCAGTGATGTCTAACACATGTAACCGCCACAGGTTCATTAACAACTTCCGAAATCTCTCCCGTCACGTCCATCGTGTCGGCCATTTTGACGTCTTGTACTTGATGTAAATGTATTACGACGCGCTGTGTTACTGAGGTAGTTCTTAACAGACCTTTCTCATCTCATAAGGATATTATTTGAGTACATTTGTTCTCAAGAAACTACACAAGTTGTCCCGGTTGAGCATGTTTAGCATACATAAGCTCATGTCACCTCTCGTTTTGAGGAACTATGTTATTCCGCGATACAGCTGGTTATTGTATGGCTGTCAGTGTAAACATGACGTCACACATACTAAATATAATTGTGTATAGATCAGGTAAAACTAGTGATATAAAAAAATATAAGAATTGACTTTCACAAGAGTATAAACCTTCATAGAGTTGTATGAATGTCGGAGCGTAATTTGTGGAAACAATGCCATGTGACGTCAGCCTGGTAGGCTAACAGGGTTGCGAGGTCATAAGCTACCTCAGTGATCTTTCACTGGGACAGTGCAATGTCGTTGAATAAGCCCAGCGATGTTGAGAGTTTTCATTACTTAGTCTTGTTCGTGAAACTTGTTCCCGCGGTACATAAACACGCGCTTTGATATTACACAATGTGTATACATGAGAAGTAGTCTCTCTCTCTCCCTCCCCCCCCCCCCCGATCTCTCTCTCTCTCTGGTGAGATTTATAACTGACCTTCTGCCTGTCTACAAAGTCCGCTGTAGATACATTGAGATTGTGAGTAAGTAGCCCAGCGATCAATAGTTCGGATGTGATGTTGACGTCCTCACGGTACCATGTCACCTCATACTGGATATTGACCACCTGATTGTCAATGACGTCACTTGCATTGTCCTTTATTGCACAGCTGAGTGACATGTCTGTCAGTGTCACATATTCCAGTGTCACCACTGGTTGTGTCGTTATCTCGGGAAAACCTGAAACATAACAAACGTGAAGGATCATATGAGATAATTTGTCGTAATATTGTTTTATTTAGTTCAAACGATCACACTTCACAATACGTATGTTTCTTTTACCCTAAGGCATTAATATGCAAATGTATAAATATTTATGCACATGTGTGAATGATCTATTAATGTGAACTATTGCATTGTGTTTTTCTGCAATATGAAGAACATAAGCACAAACAATTTAAATTGTCGTCCATTATTTTAATATTTTCAAAGCATTCTCTTTTCTATAATCTTAATTGCCTGAAACGAGACTTGTCATTCTAACCACCAAAGAATGGAAAGAAGCAAGTCCTGATGAATGGTCGAGTTGGTAATGGATTACAATGATGTCATAAGTGTTGCAAGCTGAGTAGAAACACTTACAATTCACCATGACATCAGCAGTAGAATTGTTCCCTGGTGTCTGCTATTTGTCAAGAGATGTGATAATAGTGAGAATCGAATTTTGAAACATGCAATCGTATGTCTTCCGTCCGCTCATGTATTACTGAAATATTGCCGACTGCGGAAAGTCACATAATTATAAACGTTATATATACATGTTATGTTATTCTTCTATTAGGTAATCCACGTTCCCTTCGGGATAATATAACATAATCGTATCATTCTTAAAGTATGTATATATTTTTAATGCACGACAATATATGTAGAGGCCACTTTAGATAATTTTATTTTTTTTGTAATGTGCATAAAGGTAGATTTATATTTGTTTCGCTCAACTGAAATCGAGTAACTTAAGTCGTGACAACTTAACATTTGTAGTGACTAAACATCTACGTATCAAAAGCATATCATCAATTGGTCTGTTTATATTCATATAACATGTTTCATGTGTTCAGCCCCAAAACGACTCCTTAAATACCAGAACGAACCCGTCAAGTATAGTATTGATGAGTTAAATCATCACTTGTAATGATTTTCGAAAATTAAAGTTTCATTTATAAGACGAGAATATATTTGAAGCACGCAGACCCTATATGTTTTTAAACCAATACACAGGCACCTCTCGCTCTCTTTCTTTTGTCCAAAGTGGACAAAAGCGGAGACCTAAGTTCATGATCACTCCCACCAAACAAAAATATTCTTCACATAAAAGCGCAGTTCGTTGAAGCGTATACACGGTCGTGTTCAAATAGCTCGCGTCGAGAGCGCATTCACGCCCACATACTGAAGTGTTTACTTAATGTTCGGCAAACAGCGAAATACCAAGCCACATGGCGTGGCGACATCTACTGTCTCATATAACATCATATATGCCATATGACTATGTATTTCGTTGAAAACCGGTTTCAGCTCAGTTGGAATGTGTACTTATATCTCAAATAACAGACTTTTAAGTACACTGTACAAAGCTTTTTGAGTGAGTATGGTTTTACGCCGCTTTTAGCAATATTCAAGCAATATCACGGCGGGGGGCACCAGAAATGGACTTCACACATTGGACTCATGTCCGGTATCGACCCCGGGTATTCGGTTCGACGAGTGCCCGCTTTAACCACTAAGCTACCCGACCGCCCCCAAAGCTCTTTGATGAACGTGTCCCAATGTCCCTGACACAACTCACTGTGGATATTTTTTAAGATACCCCCTCCTGCTATCCCTGACACAAGTCACTGCGGATATTGTTTAAGATACCCCCTCCCACTGTCCCTGACACAAGTCACTGTATATGTTGTTTAAGATACCCCCTCCCACTGTCCCTGACACAAGTCACTGTATATGTTGTTTAAGATGCCCCTCTCACTGTCCCTGACACAACTTACTGTGTATGTTGTATAAGGTACCCCTCTCACTGTCCCTGACACAAGTCACTGTGTATGTTGTATAAGGTACCCCTCTCACTGTCCCTGACACAAGTCACTGTGTATGTTGTATAAGGTACCCCCTCCCACTGTCCCTGACACAAGTCACTGTGTATGTTGTATAAGGTACCCCCTCCCACTGTCCCTGACACAAGTCACTGTATGTGTTGTTTAAGATACCCCCTCCCACTGTCCCTGACACAAGTCACTGTATATGTTGTTTAAGATGCCCCTCTCACTGTCCCTGACACAACTTACTGTGTATGTTGTATAAGGTACCCCTCTCACTGTCCCTGACACAAGTCACTGTGTATGTTGTATAAGGTACCCCTCTCACTGTCCCTGACACAAGTCACTGTGTATGTTGTTTAAGATACCCCCTCTCACTGTCCCTGACACAAGTCACTGTGTATGTTGTTTAAGGTACCCCCTCTCACTGTCCCTGACACAAGTCACTGTGTATGTTGTTTAAGATACCCCCTCTCACTGTCCCTGACTCAAGTCACTGTGTATGTTGTTTAAGGTACCCCCTCTCACTGTCCCTGACACAAGTCACTGTATATGTTGTTTAAGATACCCCCTCTCACTGTCCCTGACACAAGTCACTGTGTATGTTGTTTAAGGTACCCCCTCCCACTGTCCCTGACACAACTCACTGTATATGTTGTTTAAGATACCCCCTCTCACTGTCCCTGACACAAGTCACTGTGTATGTTGTATAAGGTACCCCCTCCCACTGTCCCTGACACAACTCACTGTATATGTTGTTTAAGATACCCCCTCCCACTGTCCCTGACACAAGTCACTGTATATGTTGTTTAAGAAACCCCCTCCCACTGTCCCTGACACAACTCACTGTTTATGTTGTTTAAGAAACCCCATCCTACTGTCCCTGACACAACTCACTGTATATGTTGTATAAGGTACCCCCTCTCACTGTCCCTGACACAACTCACTGTATATGTTGTTTAAGATACCCCCTCTCACTGTCCCTGACACAACTCACTGTATATGTTGTTTAAGATACCCCCTCTCACTGTCCCTGACACAAGTCACTGTATATGTTGTGTAAGATACCCCCTCTCACTGTCCCTGACACAAGTCACTGTGTATGTTGTTTAAGATACCCCCTCTCACTGTCCCTGACACAACTCACTGTATATGTTGTTTAAGATACCCATCCCACTTGCTCGGGTCTCTATGTGTTCCGGTATGTCGAAGGTGCAAAGACATATTGGTGTCGAGCACAATAATGAGCTGCATGATGTTCTGCCTTGAAACTGTAACACCAGCAGTCATACTTACATATAACTTCATTTACTTTCTGCCGCAGACTGTGGCATACGAAGATCATACATAATTTAAGTTAAGTAACTTGTCAGCCCTATGTAGATGATTGGCGATTTAATTGGCGGTCTGTCCTTGATTCCGGATAAGCTGGGGCCAGATAAAATTTTAGACGGGTGTTGTATACTCGATCGGCAACGTTGTGTTCTTTGGAATTTGTTTCACAATCTGCTTAAAACAAACTGTGACAAGATGTGTTCAGAATGTGAAGTCAAGGTTCTTGGTGTCTCCCGCCGTGTTATTGATAGAAAAACGAGTTGTCTGACGCCGCTTTGAACAATATTTCATGTTTTCAACGGCGTGTCAGCTTCATGTGGTAGGAAAGCCCAAAATGGTTCCGATTAAAGACTTTAGGGAAATACGGGTGCACATGTATAGTGCGGACAGATCATGGGACACATTCAGTAAATTGCTTTGCCTTGAACGACTTGACCACCCGTATCTCCTTACATGCTTGCCTATCTAAGTCTGCAATTTGGTACCAAGCAGCTGTAACATGTACTGGGAGATAGCAACACAATAGCAAATACATTAAGCAAACTTTCTTTTTCCACATCCACGGGCCGAATTATCACACTGGTAGAAGTTTATTTAAGAAATAAACGACGTAGTCCATTTCAGGTTTTATCGCGAAATAAACCACACTTCGTTCTTCATTGTTCTGTGCGATTTATCGCATAGCTATCTTATATAATTGTATTTAGTTGTTTTGACAACAATGTTATTTCATTGTTCGAGATTTTATTGCCCAAACAACAAAAAGAGTCCGACGTTAAATATTGCTGATACAGAACCACCTGTATGTCATAATGTCGTAGTGCATGTGTACTTGTCTCCACAGCGACCGTCACAGCGAACATTCTCTCTAGAGGCGGTCTTGTTGACTTTCCACTTCCCAGATAAACACATAAGAGCCACAAACAGTCTTAAGTTTCAGTATCAATAGTATTAATGACATACATCGACCAACCCATGGACAACGCCCTATTTATATTCAAGCCAGAAAACATTTCAATCAGAGAATTACTTTGGACACTGCACAATATGATACGCATGGCCGAACACACCAATCAAGTTTATTTGTTCGACAAGCGTGCTCTGGATTTTGAACTCTTTTTTTCGGGTGTATATGTATATGACATTTTTTGTCTCTTATTTGGGCGTATACGATATTGATATGAAAGCATTATGTGTTCACTATGCCAAAAACGACGTGCAATACAGTTATATCATTGTGGTGGCTGACATTTGAGCTCACCCCGTTTCAGATTCAGTCATGTGTAACAACATAGACCCCATGCAGTTACATACTGGTTGATATGAACCACCTACTGTTACGTCATGTCACTACGGCTACAACGTTGATCTAACCGAGAGCAGTAACTACAACCAGTGTTTAAACTCGGCTTCGTCTATGATCTAACCTAAACGGCTATGAAAGTCCAGTGCTCAACATTGCTTCATGGTTGATCTTACCTATGACGACATATTCTCAATGACCCAAACTAGATGTCATGTTCCACATACAGAACGCAATGCTTGGACAATGCCAATCGCCATTAATACATATTTCCCCCTGAGTGACCAGTGGCTAAAACTGACCAAATGACGCCGCGGCTGACTATGAGAGAGGCTTATCCTGTATTACGACATCTGCCGGAAACTGCAGGGGCCTGTATTAAAAGCCTTCACAATTACCCGTGGAATTGCGTGAAGTAGAGCTTCACAGATGTTTCATGACCAAACAAAATATAACTTCCAGAAAAAATCAAACCCTTAAAGTGAAAATGTGTTCACAGTCATTTAAATATCTGTGAAGACGTTATAGTGAGTGAGTGCATATAAAAGGTTCTACTCCGCTTGTAGAAATATTCCGGACAAACCAGTGTCTCATCTACAACGTTCTATATCATCCGGACACGATGACACGCAATCAGAAAGGTCACTGTCCCCAAACACGCAATCCTTATTTCGACTTCTACTTCACGCTGGAATACTACCTAGTATTTCCCCGGTTTCACTGTCACTTTAATGGTAGGCTTATTACTATAAAATATAGCGTGAGAGCTGGTATATATGGTGGCCGAGAGAGGACATCGCTTTCTCGCTTCCTCGCTCTATCGCTTTCTCGCGGTATAGCAATATTCCCTCTTGGCCACTATATGCGTCGCATGTGTTATGTGTTTCTATACAATAAAAAGTATATACGTAAAACAACATCAATGAATTGTTAAACCTGACCTTAGTGGGCGGAAGCTGAGTTGTGTTTTAATCATATAAGAGATTTTTCCAGTAACATTTCAAATTATATACTCACACTCAAAAGAAACGCAATGGTTTTAAGCAAATAGGTAACAAACACGGAACCATAAATTGATATGAGTTTTAGCATCTAGTGAAGCCTGATGGTGTTATCAATATTTTTGGTTGCATTTTGGAAGCCCCGAGTAAAAACGCAACATAAAAAACGAATCGCCAAAACGCACCATTTCAATGAGTATGGGTATCATGCACCCATTTTCTCGCGAAATCGAAAATGCACGAACTGTCACAAACTGTAGTGGGTATAAAACTGTGGCCGAATCTTGGACCTACCACTCCTTGGTCAACAATGCCACGCCTAACTCAAATTCAGAGAAACCAGGCTATCGGACGTTTGGAAGCTGGAGAGTCTGTACAAGATGTTGCCCGTCATTTCAACGTTAAGATAACCACAATTTACCGTCTCCTGCATCGATACAATGCTACACAGACCACAGATGACCTTCCTCGGAGCGGTCGTCCTAGGGTCACCACACCTCGACATGTCGGCAGATCACCCGTCAACACCAGCGACATCCGTTCCTAACTGCAAGTGAAAGTGCTCGACAGACCACAGGAACACATAATCGACACATTAGCAGGGACACTGTGATCCGACGTCTCCGTTCCAACAACCTCAGATGTCGCCGACCTGCACGTCGTCCTGTTTTCCAACAACGATTTCAGTGGGCACAGGGCCATCGCAATTGGCGTCATCGTGAGTGGAGGCGTGTCATCTTCTCTGATGAAAGTCGCTTTTGTGTCTCCCATGCAGACGGAAGAGTCAGAATTTGGCGGCGTTTCGCTGACAGAAACGTTGTGGAAAGGGATCCATGGGGTGGACCTAGCGTCATCATATGGGCAGGGATTGGACTTAATGCGAGACTGTGCTTTCTGAATGTTGGTCAAGGTCGGGGACACGGCGTCACTGCTCAGCGGTATATCGACTAAGTGATCAGACCCCACGTTGTTCCATTTTTTACACAACATCAACAACACATTTTCCAGCAGGACAACGCTCGTCCCCATGTTGCCAGATCTACCATGGCCTTTCTGCAACAACACAACATCCGTGTTCTACCGTGGCCAGCTCTCAGCCCTGATCTGAACCCTATCGAACACTTGTGGGATTAGGTTCAAAGACGTCTGCACAATGTTCGCCCAGTCCCTACAACTGCCGATGATCTACGCACAGCTGCTCTGGGTATGTGCAGGAGGATCCCTGGGGCCTTCACAAATCGTCTGATCCACTCAATGTACAGGAGATGTGTGGCAGTGATCAATGCTAATGGTGGTCACACCAGGTATCGACTGACATTTGAGTATTGACCCGAAACTGTGTAAGCCCTTAACATTTGAAAAACCCAATTATGTCATCTGCCTTTTAATCCATTAAACTGTCTTCAGTCAAGTGTTTGCCCTATTAGTATTTCTTGTCTTTACTGTTGAAAATAAATAACATGTATACTGCATACTCGACTTGCGCATCTTTTGCGTGTGAGTATACATATGGAGAGAATTTTGAAATTTTCTCACTATCTACTTAAACATAACTTAACAGTACAGACGTGGGTGCTTTTATAACATCCACGGATTTCTGCGTAAAAAAGAATTTGATTGATTTATGGCTCTATTTAGGAGTTTTATTGGATTCCCCCGCCCCCAGGCCAGGTTATCTAAACAAACAGCAAATAACCCCCTCCATTCGCGCTGAGTTTTCCTAAAAACAACACAATGTTTATTCTGTATGCAAAGTAGATGGCATCAAACTGGAAATCCTCACCCAAGCAATGGTAATACTACCGGATGTCCATTATGTAAATTCTAGTTTTTGGATGACATATTGTTCTCAGTAGCCGTAATGTGGAAATATACTGAACAACAAAAGTTCCTGTGACATTGAATAAAATCTAATGCAAAGTTATGCTTTTTACTAAATCTGAAACAATTTCGGTTAGCAACAGATAAAAGACTCCTGTTACTGTTCAAATGGTTTAATTTGCCATACTGACTTCAGAAAACGCGTGATTTCATTTTTAAAAAAACCCATGAACATGCCAAAATGTCAATTTACAAATCAATAGCGTGTGTGTCCACCTCTGGTTGCGATGCAAGCAACACATCTTCGTCTCATGGAATGGACCAGGCTTCGCACAAAGTCCTGTGGGATATCTGTACATATCTGCTGGAGCATGTTTCGAAGTTCCAGGAGTGTCTGTGGAATAGTTGTTGACGTCGAAGGCGCCGATCCATCTCATCCCACATGTGCTCGAATGGTGAGAGCTCAGGGGAGCGAGCCGGCCAGGGAATCCTGAACAAGTCGAGCAATATGAGGCCGGGCGTTGTCATGTTGAAAGGTAATGCCTGGGCCAAGACGACGCAAAAACGGTAGAACAACAGGGCCGATGATCTTGTCGCAGTAGCGCTGTCCATTGAGATTTCCCTCTACCACTTTCAAACGGGTCCTCTGTCTTGCTGTAATCCCACCCCATACCAAAACACTGCCGCCCCCGAACCGATCTTCTTCCATGACACAATGATTGACGTAACGTTCACCTCGACGTCGGTACACTCGAATCCGTCCATCGCTGTGGCTGAGGTGAAAACGAGATTCGTCAGTAAATAGAACTTGTCCCCACTGCATAGCCGTCCAGCGTAGACGTTGTCTGCACCACTGTAGACGTGCTTGACGGTGGTTTCCGGTCAAAATGGGACGTCTGGTGTGTCTTCTGGCGACAAGCCCTGCACATCTGAGGCGTACGGTTTGTGAAGTTATTTGTCGAAGGGCAGGGATGCTTCTTGCAGTCACTGTTGCTGGCTGGAATCGATTTCGTAGGTGTGTTGTTCGAATCCAGTTATCTTATCGATTATTGGTTGCGCGTGGCCTGCCACTCCGAGGATGGTCTCTGACTGCATTCGTCTGTTGCCAACGTTGCCATAAACACCAAATGGTGTTTCTGTGGACGTCAAAGTGTCTTGCAACATCACGTTGACTCGGTCCTGCTTCAAGCATACCAATGGCTCGCAGACGGTAATTTTCGGACAGGCGTGGCATTTCGTAATGTTGAATAATTGCGTAATTTTGTTGTTTTTCTGAGTGGTTGTTGTCAGCACGATGCTAAACAATGCATATTGAATCCCGTTAACGCACATGTTTTTATACCCATTCTTGGGTAGTGAAATGCATGGGGCTTGCATAAAAGTCAACTTTGCATGGAATGCATGCTTTTCTGTAGCAGTTGCGTTTTTGTGACTTGATTCCATACATGTACAATATTGAAAACCAAACTTTACTTGTTTGAAAAATACACCAAGATATTGGTGTCACAGGAACTTTTGTTGTTGAGTATAGATAGTTGAATGGTTTTATATTCAAGTTGGTATTTCCGCTATTTAAAGTGTGCAGTGAGGCCGTCTTATCAACAGTCATTTCTGAGACATAAATGCAAAGATTTATTAATTAAGTCTACTCTCATTTTTTGCATTTATAATTAACTCTAATGTTAATTTCAAGATTTACAGTACATACTATTCAAAAGAAGTTAAAGAAAATCCGATTCTTTCATATGACTATGGTTAGTCATTAGAGAAAGCGAAAGAGCGAGAAAGCAATAAAGCGATAGTGCGATAGAGCGAGAAAGACATAAGACGATAGAGCGAGAAATCGATAGAGCGAGAAAGCGAGAATGCTGAAGTGCATGTAAAATAAAGTTTAACTCTCCCGCCAGGGGAGACTAGATATCCGATTTTAGTTTAGGCCCAGGCAGGAATATACATGTTCATATTTATGTAACAATTCTCTTTCCATTTAAACTGTATGGTTAACAATTGTGCGTTCTGATGTGAGTTATGTAGTTATCTACTACATTTTTACACAGTCAATGAGTCACACACACACAAACAAATACATACTTTTGACAAAACTATACTTAAGATATACATAAAATCTTACGATGATAGCTGATTTAACATATGTTATAGATAATCATAGTAATGCATTTCATATTGTTATCAACTTTAACTATGTGGCTACACTAATTAAAATGTATCTCCACATGTGTAATTTGTACACATATCAACTGTGGTAACGCCACAGCGATGGGGGCATTAGGGTAGCCTATTGGTTAAAGCGATCGTTCGTCAAGCCGAAGACCCAGTTCGATTCCCCACATGGGTACAATGTGTGAAGCCCATTTCTGATGTTCCCCGCCGTGATAGTACTGGATTATTGTTAAAAGCGACGTGAAACCATTCGCACTCACTCACAGCGGTGGTTATCAAATTACTATATGCAAGTACACATACTTGTAGATTTGCACAAGACAAGAGACACAATTCAAGTTAAATATACATCAAATGGCAAAAAGAATATTTACGGACAACAGAATGACACACTGTAACATCATATACTACCAAAAACAAGTTATAGAACATCCATAATTATAAGATTGTATTTTTGCAAAACAATCAGCCATGACTAATTAACCACAGTCTTCTGAACTTCTTTAGAGCGTATTGCCATGATCTGCCACGCGCTTTCGGCGTGATGGTTACATTCAACTGAATAGGCCCGTTAATCAATCAATTACATTTTACGCCAAACTCTGTGGATTATTTTAAAATCACCTACGTCTGTACAGTTAAATTATGTTTTAAGTAAATAGCGAGAAAAGTTCAACATTCCCTCCCAATTGCAGCAGATATCACATGCGGCCCCTATAGTATAGTGGTCAAGAGGGGAAATTGCTTAACCGCGAGAAAGCGATAGAGCAAGAAAGCCAGACATTGAGAAAGCGATGTCCCCTCTCGGCCGCCATAGGTATATCTATATACAACCAAGTGTGTACAGCATGATTCTGTAGCAAATAAACAGTTACACTATCTATCTCATGCAGTCTTCCGACCTTGGACCACTCATTTTTTTTGTGGTGAATGCAGTCGATGGTGAGCGGAAAGACTGAAGGGACAAGAAGTTGAAGCCCCTTGGCAGATACATATAGACAATGCTGATCGACATGTTGTAAACGTATTGGCTGATGATGATCGATCTGTTCACAATCGACAGGAGCCAGACATCGCTCACACTTACAAAACATTTCTTATTAAATATGGCCAACGGACATGATCTGTGTACACATGTCAACAAATCGAAGTTCTTGTGTGGTGTCTTATTGTACCGGTAACATTTTTTATTATATTATAAATTTATATACCGCACTTATCCAGATACTAGTATTTTAGTATCTGCTCAAATACGGTTTATTTGTTCCTCGACCAGTGGATCCGAATGCATTTCAGTTAACATTCTCAACTCCCTGGGGAGTATACAAGCCAAGCTGCCTGGGGGCTAGAGGATTTTTACATCCACTGTTCCTACCACGTGTCCATTCCCTTCTGGACAACCAGAGGCACATTTGAACTAAGTCACTTGCCCAGGATAACACCACTTGTTGTGGCACTTGTGTTTCGGGTGTATGAACGTATTCGTGTTTCCACCATCTGGTCACCTACCATAGGATGAGTATGTTGTTTTTAGTGTACTGTACACTAGGGGTAGTGACAACAATGTAAAGACCTGTAAACACCGTTGGTCTATAGGCTGAATAACAACCGGTCAGTAGTGGGATACGAAGCTTACTAGCCTGGCGCTTCAGACCATTTGCCCACTCTGCCCTATTTACAAATACAGTATGTACAAGAAAGATTATCTTCTCATGAAAGTTGTAAGTCCAAAATTCTTTCAGCCCGACAATTTTATTTATTTTCACATCAGTAAAAACTACACTACAGTAAGACATTTGGCTCTTCTGGACAAGTGATGATCCGGGGTAGAATAGGTCTTAAGCAAAGGCGACTATGCGTGTCGTAAGAGGCGACTAACGGCATCGGGTGGTCAGGCTCGCTGACTTGGTGGATGCATGTCATCGTATCCCAATTGCGTGGATTGATGCTCATGATATGAATCACTGGATTGTCTGGTCCAGACTCGATTATTCACAGACCGCCGTCATATAGCTGGAATATTGCTGAGTGCGGCTTTAACAACCAACCAACCAACCAACCAACTTCTTGACAAGTAACACGTTCATCTCCTTACCAACTTCGTCGGCGTTTTCAGTCGTTACTGCTTCACTCATGGAAATATCAGATGTATATAGACATTCAATGAGATATGTACATAAGTATCCTATATCTATTAAGGTATGTGTTCAAAATAACTAGTAAGGACAATTACGTGCGAAGCAAGTGTATTAAATGATTTAAGTCGCAACGGCATTGTTGACGTGATACCTTTAGCATTGGTGTATTATTGAGTGACGTCATCGAAATACTCCTTGACGTCATGTAGCTACGGCCAGCTGCTTAAAAAAGTTCTGGTTACTGTATACCCTTTTCGCGAAAATTTGCCGGTTTACGTCCACTGGAATGAGTTTCGGCAGAAACTCGAGGCTGATTATTCCCTGGCTTTGGCGTTTTATATTTAAAGAGGACCTACTTCCTCTCTAACACTCTAACACTCAATTATGGCCAGTAAGAGGTTATTACATTCTCCTGCATTCAGAATTTACGTATAAGGATTACAACGATTCTGACACGAGTTTGTTTTAAAGTCAGTATGATACACACGGCCATGTCTACGTCCCTCTGCATCACTTTAAGGTTGAAGTCCATGTACACTATATGTTGTTCCGTTGACCCCATTCACGTGGCGAGTTCCCCCCAACCCCCAGATCACGCGACAGACCTCAGGCGTTAAGGTGGATCATATGTCAGTACTATTTGCTATTTACGATAGTTTTGCTTGACAGCCTAAACATTTTTTAAAAGAAGCCACAGTCTGGAAATGTTAAAAGTTTGTTTTTTTAAAAGTCCTTTAGACGCTTCATTTAACTTTACAAGACAGAGATACTCTATATAATCGTGCGTATATCCATGCCCAAGCATGGCATGTGTACTGAGGAATTCAGATGTATAAATCTTACCTTCAGGCTGACATGCAACCAGCGACAAGAAAAACAGAATCGCGATCCATTGAGGATCCATTCTGATAGCCCTGCCGAAATGGCGATTGCAGGTTAAAATTCGTTCTGTCGACGCGACCACCCTAGACCTGCTAGGGTTTCTAAATTTGATTGTGGGTGTTCATAGGTTTATATACCTGTTCCGCAGGGTATTCATAGCGGCTGAGCAAGAATCTCAACACAAGGACTAAAGAGGCGTGTTATTAACAATAGCAGGTGGGGGAACATACTTCGTGTGATTGGTGAATTCCCCCGGGTAGGCTCGTGGGAGGGACGCATCAGTGGATAATGTTTTTTATGGCTAGAAAAAACTGTCGCATCTGATGATGACTGATGAAAAATAAAAAAAGCTATAATACATCCCGGTGGATTGAAGTTTGACGTTGATAGATTGATGATATACTAGTACTTATAATCAATTGCGCGATATCTTACAATCTTATGGAAGCTGAACACAACTTGATCATCATGTATACGGTCCGGGAATGACCGCCAGTGACTACAGCTATTCATCAAGCTACTCGGGTGGAGTATTTCTATGTTCGGACGCCGTCAGCCGTGAGGTTATTTGGGTGTTAGCTTGGGTGTTTTACGTCATATCTCTTACAGGAATGTTGTGTAGATTTAAAGTTAAACGTGCACGTCAGACACCTAAAACATTCAGGTGATTTCACGGGTCAGAAAGCATATGGTACAATTCAAAAAAGGGAATTGCATCGGGTATCATTCTTAACTGATGTGTCAAATTTTGTAATTTCCTCCAAATTTTGCCAAGCTCTATAATACTGCTACCCTGTTAAAACAACTTTGGAGCACGCTCTTTGAAATCTTCGTAGAAGGAGCATGAACGATTGTACCTCAAGAATTGTGAAAAAAGCTGGACCTGCTGGATTATTACTCGACATAAAGAGAGAGCTAACTATTGCAGCTGAAGTTATCAAGGCTTGTGAAGATATTTTTGTCATGCTGAATCTTTATGCATAGATCTAAATATGAAACAGATAAGTAGGTTGCACTGGTCTCTTTCATTTCTAGGGCATTGGCTATGTGACCAATGATTGAAGAACACCAGGACATCTATATACACGTACCTTAAGATAACCTTCTTAGCCAAATTGAAGAAAAGATCAGCAAGAAGGGCACTAATGGTGCCCATGGGATGCCTACTTCTTGCCCACATTTCTGTCGGGTAGTGAGGGTTGAGTAAATAGAAGGTGAAGTGTCTATCTATTCGATATGGAGTCATGGGTTAATCACTTCCCCTCGGCATAAACATCATTTGATACAAAAGATTTTACATTTTGCATACCTAGTTACATGATTAATACAAATTGTATTCTTGTGCAACCACGCTTACACCTGAAAAAATACATCTCCAAAATAATAACATAGGTATTAAAATATAATTCACAATTAAGGCAGAGCTTCAGATGCAATAATGAATGGTTTCTATTATATTTAAACACGTCACATTCTAACCATGAAGATCCGGGTAAGAATTGATCTTCAGCAACCCATGCTTGTGGCAATGGCCGACTAACGGGATGGGAGGTCAGGCTCGCTGACTTGGTTGATATATGTCATCGTATCCCAATTGCGTAGATCGATGTTCATGATGTCAATCACTGGATAGAAGGGTCTAGACTCGATGATATACAGAATGTCGTCACGTAGCTGCAATATTGGAGTGAGGCGTTAAACCACACACACACACAAAGAAAACATGTCACATTCGCATATCCTACATAAAAATAACTTGCTATCAAATATAGTCATAACAAACCGCGACATTCTAAACAACGCGGTCCAATCCCAGGTAATGCACACAACTAACTACTGGTTGTAACAGTTCATTTCAACATCATGTCCACGGTATTACTGAAAGTACAGTCATACCTCTGCTAGAAAGTATATTTGATATACAAAATAAACATGTCATCATTCCGTAACACAAAGATATACCACTGTAAGCCAACAAAGAATTACCGCTTAATTCAGATCTGAGGACATCCCATTACAGGTCACGTCAGAACGACATTTTGCGAACTTTGAAATAACTAACACGAAGCCGACATTAGCCAGTGCAAAAGCATATTTCTCGAACGATAGGGCACTAGTTTCAAACTGGCGACTTCCATTCCAGATTGTGCATTGGAAATATTTTGACAAAGCTTCGATTAAAATTTTGAAAACTAAACCAAACAGCATTACTGAATGTCATATATATGGCCACGATTGCATGGCAGTACTCCCCACGTGCTGTGGAAATTATCTATATACTTATACTTATATATTGTTTGCATTGTTATACAATGTGGCAGAGTGATATTTTGTACATACATGTACAAGTTAGGTTTTAATTCTATTTTAGCCATAGTTTTATACACATTCTATTTCCGATTTTAATTAAGTACATAGTTTATTTACTATGTCTTACTTTTGCCATATAATTGTATTTCAGTTTAAACATTAATACCATAGCTTATCTGTTTTATATTTATCCAGCCTTGACAAACCTTACCACTGCATGCTTTTCACCCACAGCACTTAAAATAGTATCCCACCCACTAAGACTACTCTACTGCTCTCTGTGGTCACTCACAGCTGACCACAGGTATACCTTTGTTTTCTAGTGATCTGGGGCAGTTGCCAGATTACACTGGATGTATGTAAATCATCGTCATTTTATGTATTTCTAATTCTTAAAGTTAGAAATAAGTTGTGCTAGGTTTATTGCTAGTAAGGTTGTGTATTGAATTCACAGTTCAGTGTATTCTGGTTATGATTATTTTATATGATTAAGTATTATAAAGCAGTTTCTTTAATTGATAAATATCTCATTTATCCTAGGCTATTATCATCTTAACTTGAACATTAACTAAGTAAAAGTAAACCCTAAATAAACTCGTAGTAATTTTATACCTCATATCACATTAAGGTAATTGTGTTAATTGTGTATAAGAATGTATGCATATGTGTGAAAGTGCATTATTTAAGTAATTTGATAAATCCTTGTTTTAAGTACCTATTTTACTTTTGTGTTGTGTATAGTTATAGTGTAAATAGTATCTGCATTAGTTTATACTTTGTCAATGCAGATGTAACTGGCACTATCTTAGAAGCCTTGGTCACACGGCACAGGTTTCACCAATCTGGTATGTATTGTTTATGTGTTATTCATGAATGTATAAATGTATGTATCTATATATATATATGCTGACGTCGTATATCTTTGTAATTATCATGTAGTATTGTACTTGTCTAATGTTATGACAGTAGACAGGGTTTATGTTTAGTTTAAATAGATTATAGGGTCATTGTGCAGGTTACTTACAACATGAGTAACATAGGTTTCTCGCTATTTTAAGTTTATGTAATTGAACGTCTATTAGATTTAAAGCCATTAGGTATATTATAACAATGTCAATTTTTTATGTCTTTAGAGCAGTATGTCTTATCATTTATACATTGTTTCAGGCCGTATTTTCTCGCCTTTCACATTTCTCTTCTAAGAGAATAAACAGCCATCAGCTCACACCCTGTAGCCGTTCGTTGTGTTTACCACGACGACAACTGGTGCTACTACAACAATAATATAATATTATATTTATTGTACCATATTTATATTAAATGTGTAAAACCACTAAACTGACATATCTAAGCTTATAATTGTGAATTCTTGTAACGGTTTTAATGCGCTGGATAATTGTATGTTAATTGTTGTATTCATTGTTCCAGGGTGTCAGTTTATCATCAAAGGGAAAATAAATAAATAGACCTCACACCCTAGCCTGTGTCATTATGTTTTGCTCCATATGCAATTATTTCTGGCTATAACAATAGTCATACATGTACACTTCGTGATCAACGTTAACTAATTCAAGCATTCACTATTGAAATTATTTGGTATATCGTAGGAGTATCCATATAATCACTTTTAAAAGAGGTTCTTTTAGACTGACAAAGGAGATGCATGTATGGTACATATAATATATAAACAATATGATGTGCTCCTCCCTTTGGGGGAGACCCTGACCCAGGTAAGAAGTATTAAAACTGTGTGCCTCGACTGAAGTGGCATGTCGACATTATATTTTGGGGTGCAGTAAGAGAGGGTTGGTAAAGCAAACAGTGTTTCGGCATTGTCAATATATTTCATGGACGGCCATTGTGCTGTTTCTTTGCTCTTGATCACGCCCAGAGGTGATCACGTGTGTACGGTTACGCTAAACATTCCTTCATGACACCCTTAATGTCAAGCCCTAGTCCCTCTATTGGAGCACACATCTTCTGAGATGTGAATATTGGGGTGTCGTAGTCCGTTATGCAATCCATACGGAACAAGATGGCGTTAAATACCATACCTAAATACCAGTAGATTGGGTGGGTTAGGAATGATTAATAATACCTAAATACCAGTAGATTGGGTGGGTTAGGAGTGATTGATAATACCTAAATACAAGTAGATTGGATGGGCTAGTAGTGATTAATACCATACCTAAGTACCAGTAGACTGAATGGGTTAGGGGTGATTAATACCATACCTAAATACCAGTATATTGGATGGGTTAGGATTGATTAATATATTACCTAAATACCAGCAGATTGGATGTTTTAGGAGTGATTAATATATTACCTAAATACCAGCAGATTGGATGTGTTAGGAGTGATTAATATATTACCTAGATACCAGTAGATTGGATGTGTTAGGAGTGATTAATATATTACCTAAATACCAGCAGATTGGATGTGTTAGGAGTGATTAATATATTACCTAAATACCAGTAGATTGGATGTGTTAGGAGTGATTAATATATTACCTAAATACCAGTATATTGGATGTGTTAGGAGTGATTAATATATTACCTAAATACCAGTAAAATGGATGGGTTAGGAGTCAAGTTAATACCATACCTAATTGTCAGTAGATTGGATGGATGAGGAGTGATTTATACCATAACTAAATACCAGTAGATGGGATGGGTTAGGAGTGATAAATACCATACCTCAATACGAATAGATTGGACGAGTTAGGAGGAAAATTGATACCATACCTAGATACCAGTAGATTGAATTGGTTAGGAGTGATTAATACAATACTAAATACAAGTAGATTGGATGTGTTAGGATTGATTAATAATGTACCTAAACTCCAGTAGATTGGATGGGTTAGGAGTAAAATTTACCATACACCATACCTAAATACCAGTGGAATGGATGGGTTAGAAGTAACGTTAATACCATACCTATATACCAGTAGATGGGATGGGTTAGGGGTGATTAATACCATACCCAAATACCAGTAGATTGGATGGGTTAGGAGTGATTAATACCATATCTAAAAACCAGTAGATTGGATGGGTTAGGGGTGATCAAATACCATACCTAAATACCAGTATATTGGATGTGTTAGGATTGATTAATAATGTACCTTAACTCCAGTAGATTGGATGGGTTAGGAGTAAAATTTATACTATACCTAAATACCAGTAGATTGGATGGGTTAGGAGTGATTAATACCATACCTAAATACCAGTAGATTGGATGGGTTAGAAGCCGTTAATACCATACCTAAAGAGTAGTGGATTGTTGGGTTAGGAGTGATTAATACCATGCCTAAGTACCAGTAGATTGGATGGGTTACCAAGAGGATATATATTTCTGTTAAGGTTCGTTTTTGAGGCTTCCATGAAATGAGGGCAATTTTTAATTCTACTCCCAGAGCACATTATCGTTTCTCTATCGAACCCTTTTGTCCTACATGCCCTTTTGCCAGTGTGTTGTATTTTATGCCGCTCTGAACAGTATTTCGGTTATAATACGGTCTTTCAGCTTGGTGTAGGTAGAAAGCTCAAAACGACATAGTTCTTGTAAAACAACGAGCACGGGTATGCTGCTGACAGACGCAGTCATCATATACCCACAACTTCACTATCAAGCCACCTCACTGCTCTCACTTGTGTGGGCGTGTCTGTCTTTGTGTCTCACGGGAAGTATGTCAACTAAGTAGAAGGTCCTTTCCTATCGCAAATATCACTTAGCAACTATCTGATGGCGAAATATATCTACAGGTTCGTGTAATGTGGGTATTTATCATTACTGTCTTTTCCAAAACGTTTACTGTGCTTGACAGTTTTGAATACTCCTCTTGAGAAGGCAAATATGCGTGCCACGCCGGACAAACTTGTCTTTTGTCTTGTCGGCCCAACGAAATAACTCCCGGGAACGTCCGGGCAACGTCTTGCCATACTGTATGCACAGAACGTTTGATAGTAGTCCTTAGTTGGTTGTAATTCCTGTCCGTCAAATATTTAGACATGACTCTGTAATTGGTAAATACTTTGATGTAATAAAACAACTTGAGTCTTTGTCACAAGGAGTTTTGCAACATTTGCAGTCAGCCATCCTCAACGAGCAGCGTAACAATGACCATTGTATTGAACATCTGCAGTCAGCCATCCTCAACAAGCAACGTAACTATGTCCATTGTATGGAACATTTCCTGTCAGCCATCCTTAATGAGCAGCGTAACTATATGTCCATATTGTATTGAACATTTGCAGTCAGCCATCCTCAACGAGCAACGTAACTATGTCCATTGTATTGAATGTAATAATTGTAGTACAGTAATGATCAGACTACATGGTGAATGTAGTACAGCAATGGTCGGACTACGTGGTGACAGTAGTACAGCAATGGTCAGACTACATGGTGATAGTAGTACAGCAATGGTCAGACTACATGGTCATTGTGGTACAGCAATGGTCAGACTACATGGTGGTAGTAGTACAGCAATGGCCAGACTACATGGTGACAGTAGTACAGCAATGTCCAGACAACATGGTAAAAGTAGTAGAACAATGGCCAGACAACATGCTGATAGTAGTACAGCACTGGTCAGAATACATAGTGATAGTAGTACAGCAATGGTCAGACTACATGGTCATTGTGGTACAGCAATGGTCAGACTACATGGTGATAGTAGTACAGCACTGGTCAGAATACATAGTGATAGTAGTACAGCAATGGTCAGACTACATGGTCATTGTGGTACAGCAATGGTCAGACTACATGGTGACAGTAGTACAGCAATGGTCAGACTACATGGTCATTGTGGTACAGCAATGGTCAGACTACATGGTGATAGTAGTACAGCACTGGTCAGACTACATGGTGATTGTAGTACAGCACTGGTCAGACTACATGGTGACAGTAGTACAGCAATGGTCAGACTACATGGTCATTGTAGTAGAGCAATGGTCAGACTACATGGTGATAGTAGTACAGCACTGGTCAGAATACATGGTGATAGTAGTACAGCAATGGTCAGACTACATGGTGATAGTAGTAAAGCACTGGTCAGACTACAAGGTAATAGTAGTACAGCAATGACCAGACTACATGGTAATAGTAGTACAGCAATGACCAGACTACATGGTAATAGTAGTACAGCAATGACCAGACTACATGGTAATAGTAGTACAGCAATGACCAGACTACATGGTGATATTAGTACAGCAATGACCAGACTACATGGTGATAGTAGTACAGCAATGACCAGACTACATGTTGATAGTAGTACAGCAATGACCAGACTACATGTTGATACTAGTACAGCAATGACCAGACTACATGGTGATAGTAGTACAGCAATGACCAGACTACATGTTGATAGTAGTACAGCAATGACCAAACTACATGGTGATAGTTGTACAGGAATGGCCAGACTACATGGTGATTGTAGTACAGCAATGACCAGACTACATGGTGATAGTAGTACAGCAATTGTCTGACTACATGGTGATTGTAGTACAGCAATTGTCTGACTACATGGTGATAGTTGTACAGCAATTGTCTGACTACATGGTGATAGTAGTATAGCAATGGTCAGACGGCAACATGCTGGCGTCAGGCTGGTCAGCATGCCTAGCAGCTGGCCTAAGGTCAAGTCCCAACTACCCTCAAGCATTCTTCATTTAACCCTAAAGTATTACGTTACATGGTTAGTCTGCAGTGTCGCACACTGCTTCCACAACGTCATGCTTCAGTGACCAACCGGCCATTCTGCAACCATACAACTGAAAAAGTTAAGCACCCTCTGACATCTTTCCATGAGTAATGAAACCAGTGCTGGAATGAAATTACTGACAAAATGAGATAAACGAATGTGACCTGTAAGAACAACCCTCTGAAAATAAGAAATCAATGTCAGCTGAGGTCACGATATTGTTGCACAACGATCGCTGATGTTTCACCCCAAAACAATTTCCTCGTCGTCACGGCGTTGATCTGGAGGTCGGCTGTCACTGCCCAGGAACAATTAATGGGGTTATCAACTGAGGTCTTGTGGCGCGTGGGTGGTTGTTGAATTGGGGGGCAACAGCTTGTTCCAGGACATCTCAAATCAAGTGATTACCCGTAAGATTTCCTTGCATGGCGACCAGGTAAAGCTTGCAAAAGGTGCGAGATGCGCCCCAAATCATTCCGAGCCTCCCCAATAAGAACCAGTTGTTCGGAAGTTCCTGGGCGTACGGACCATGTCCCTGTGCCTCAAAACCCTCAGTCGCCCATACGTGACATGGAGCAGTAACCTGATTTCGTCCAAAGGATGAATTCTCCCTCAGGTCAAGGGAGATCATCCAAACTGTGGCAGGTCCTTCACAGCTTTGACCATGTTTTCTCACCCATTGGCCGATTACTGTGTAATATCGACCAAGTTAGACACCCGACAACTTTGGAGACAGCCCTGTGGAATACATTCCTATTACTAGCATCTTTGATATCCCCCACTGTTCAAAATGAATTATTAAACTTTGAAAGACAGTGGATTTAAACACACAAATTTGATACCTGAATATATTGCATTTTGGATTTCTGATGTCATCGTGAAACATAAACGGTCACTTTCTACGATAGACCACAACTCTTGAAATAATCATCACTGTCATTATACAGATTCAATTAATGGTGACATGTTATTATCCATTATATTACACACCTGTAGGTGCGAAACCTATTTGAAATAACTGGTATCAAACATATGTGTGAGATCGAATTCCAGGCCTGTGATTGGTGATGATCTGAGGTCAGATTATGACGGACTATACTCTTTTTATCTTTTTTAAGTCATTGATAAGTTACTCGCACTTCTGTCGAATATTCACATACGTCTGTGTTGAACATTTAAAGTTTAGAGTGTTACTCCCTGGATGCCACAGCGACATATATGTCCCTCCTCATCAACCCTAACTTCGAAGTTGAATAAATTCAAAATGCACAATCACACATCACTACACAGTTTTGAATTCTGGGGGAAATTCCCTTTTCTGTGATATCATCCACTGTCATTTTAGGGAAAGCAAAATTACTGAAAGTGACTACTGAAGATTAGGTACATTGTAAATCTCGCCCTTCACGTTCGTGCATTACTAAATCACCATTAACGGCGTTAACATCCCTGAATTCCTCATACATTTTAGAATCTAATGACGAATGGTCTTTGTCACCAATACAAATTATCTAGAAGAAATAAAGCGAAATAAATAAGATGTGGAAACGGAACGCTAGGCTCGCCAAACTGTACTTGTTTGAAACGTAAACAAAGCAAAAGTCAGATTGCACGCTGTGTAGCATTTTCTCCTATTTTGAGGAATCCATTCGTCTAATTGTTGAATATATTGGCTCCCGTGTCTGAGAAGAGTATTGTTGCACGAAATATGGAATTACACATATATAGACATAACAATGATCAGGTAAATTCAACAGAAATCGTGAATGCTTCCGTTCTGGGTGACACCATGACTGGCGCAAAATCATGCTTAACGACGACGGTAATTATCTGCATTTCCCGACGAAATCTCTTGGTTACATTTGGTTCGAATCCCGGACGGGACTCAACCCCCCCAAAAGTACGAGAATCTGTACTTTACTAAGAAAGTGTAATCCCAAATATAACATCGGTTACATTTGACCACTTTCTAAATGGCATTGTGTATTCATACATTGGAAAAACACAACAAGAAAAATAACAGTACGCAGGTTGTAAGTTTGTTTCTGATTAATTACATGACACATATATATATATAAACTCTGCAAAAAAAGAAACGCACAGGAAGAATTTAGGAAATCTATTGTACCTAATAAAGTCGATATATATAATTTAGTATCATAGATACAAATAGGAAATGTTTTAGCTCGATAGTCACATGTTGTCGTTGTACAAAGGCATTGAAAACTGTTCATTGTCACGTCAAATAAGGCCACAAAGTTGCGCTGAATTTAGTATCTCGTGTGACCGCCCCGGCAGCAATCATTGGCCGGTTGTGGGAGTGTCTGTGGCATATTCTGACGTTGACGTTCACGTCGATCGAGTTCATCCCAGAGAAGTACGATTGGGTTGAGATCTGGAGATCTCGACGGCCAGGGCAAAACGTTCATGTTAGCATTATGAAGGTAGTCTACCGTGACACGAGCTGTGTGCAGTGGAGCCTTGTCCCGATGAAACAGCTCCCTCTGGCGGTCAATGATTTGAAGAAGGTGGGATTGGAGAATTTGATTCATGCAGCGATTTGCTGTCAAATTACCCTAAACCACAACCAAGTCAGATTTCCTGGCGAAGCATATGTCTCCCCCCCCCCCCCCCCCCCCCCCACCCCCCCCACCCCCCACCCCCCCACCCACCCCCACCCCCACCGCCAAATTGTCGAATTCACGTACACAATGTGGAGTAAAACGCTCATTTTGACGACGGTAAACACGTTGTCTTCCATCTCGCCGATGAAGATTCATCGCTAAACCACACTCGTCTCCAGTTTCTTAAAAAATTAAAAGCCACTACCACGAGTTATGAATGCCATAACTTGCACGTGCATGTTGCTTTTCTGTTTTCCTCTATGAAAATTTTTAACAAGTGTGAAAACAAAGCCGTTTAAGACATTGCAAAGCGACAATGGCTGCGTTTTGACGCACCGTTTGTCGAATACCAGACCACCAACATTTTCCAATAACATATATCCAATATATATGCCGCATGTTTTTTGTAGTCAGGTTCAATAACGTACATACTACCTATGCGTTTCTATTTGTGCAGAGTATATACGATCCCTCGATCAACGAAAATCCTCCTGAAAATCTCGCGTTGTGTACAGGCCACTTCGTAAAAGTCGGTCAACGGCAGTGATGTTTGGTAATTTCTTTGAAGTGAAACTTTTTAACTCGGCATCCAGCGGGTTTATGATCCTATCTTGTTTGCATTGTCATCATCGCCTTGGTAATCTACAGCTATAGAGAAAACGTTTTGTGTAAGGTCACACATTATTTAGTAGTAGGCAGTACGTCGGGTGACGTCAATAACGACCATTGTTTTATGTATCAATGCGCCACTGCGATCATGAGAATACACAAAATGCATCAATTCGATGCCAAAAAGGTGCGATGTTTAGGATGCGTAAGAAACAGATAACTGCACTCGTGCTGTTTCTCAGGGAGTGTTTATCATTCTTTCCGGTGTATATGTTTACAAGCAGCTGACTCTGTGCTGCGGTTTTGTAATGATACCACGACCACTGTGTGCTGACTTGACACATATATGGCTTCATATATGGAGCCATTGCAAATAGGAATATGCACAAAATCAAAAGTGAGTGGAACGCGCGTTGTCAATTCTACAGCTACCACCACCATGCTACAACTGAATTCAATACGTGAACTCCTGATTCAGTTTAACTACACAGAAAACCATATAAAGCATTGCTGCACGAGCTCATGCTATAGTTGTAGTATTGTGCAAGTTGGTCAATGTGAAAGTAAGCAATAAAGTTAAAATTCTCTTATGTATAATTAGTAATTTGAATTCCCTTTCTTTAACCACCTGCGCGATTGGAAATGCTTACATCATATACCTGCATAGCCAGACAATGCATGTCCCCTGACACACCCAGTCCCAGTGTCGCATGAATGGATGTGCACGTCATGCAATGCCAGCAATAACAGCAGAAAGGCCGGCTAGAATTCGTCGCCTGAACAAAATATCCTTATTCTTGAACCCCTATACATCATTATATTCTCATTAATTGTAATAGCATTTGCTCGAAAAGTGTTTGGAATATAACATGAACAAACAAGTGCACTGAATAGATACTCGGCAGTTACACATTGTCATACACAGCGCATTGTGATACTTATCGGTTTGATGTCGGAATAAATGTATGTCACATTCCCTAGACATCCAGTTTTCAAAAACAGGGCATAAATTACATGCTGTCAAGATGCAAAGAATGTTATTTATTCTCCATTAATGATCAAAACGTACTAAAGACGGCAAAGTTCACATTCTAAAAAATAGAAAGAGAGGCCTAACATCACTTATCTATTAATACGCAATACCCTATTATTCATAACACATTCTACGCGTGAAGATCCGGGTTTGAAACCGATCTTTGTAGTAAAAGCAACTAACGGTGCATGCTATTCTATCCCAAATGCGTAATAGATCTTCATTTCAATCTACAGAATGTCATTTTATAACTTTCTTTGTCATTTTATAGCTGAGTCTGACGTTAAACAACAAACAAAAACATTTAGGTATGACAGAAACCGATGACCGTGGGTTCGAATCCAAGTTCGCCCTGCTTACGTTTCTGTTTGTGATCACCATACACGTGCTTGTGGGTTTTATCAAAGTGGTACACGTCTGAGACCTGCATCACTTCGGGCTTTCCTCCCACATTATGCTGACACGCAGTCATTTATTGGAATACTGTTCAAAGCGGCGTTAAACCCAACTCACTCACTCACTAACACGCTGTAATATAATTAAAACTGAAACTATGTTCGAAGCGACGAAAAAACAAAATCAGACACTCACTCACTCACAGGTCTACAGTAACATCACAAACTTGCCTATTTTTTATGGATGTTGTAGAAGTAATAATCCAGCTACACTAGCAAAGCGTTAAAATGGCCTTAGTCACACGAATGCTCAAGAATACATGAACTGGATAATGTTTTATTCTTATAGCATATGGATTGTTTACAACTAGAGTCTCAGACTAATTGTATTACTAAAACAAAATAGTAAACATGATCCAATATATCTACACAATATGTTGGAGAGAATCAAGGGGTAGAATTGGTTCCAAGCAATGTATTGGATCGTTTATATATATAGTCAGTTCGCAGTCAGTTAGTATAGGATGGAAACCCATCCATGCTAGCAATAAGACCAGAATGTTGTCTGAATCAACAAGATGGGAAAACACTCCTTTCTTATTTTTATTCGAACTAGACGGAACATTCATGTTTTATACTTCCTGTTTTCTACAGAACTGTATAGATTTTCCGTCTTATATATGTCACAGTAAAGAACAACCATCTTCATAATTTATACAAAAAGGATCTGTACATTATTTGCCACACTGATTTTGATATTAAACATGTGAAATGCAGAAAGACCCAGAGTATGAAAGGTTACCATTACTGATTACAGATCTGATTCTTACACATGAGACTTTTCTTTCCAGACCTTTTTGACATTCTGAGCACTTATTGAAACCACAAGACAAATGAACAATCGATTCATTGAACCACGACTAGTTAAGCAAATTGCAGATGCCCAGTAAACGTACATGTAGAGGGCCACTTTCTCTCCAAGTTTTTTGTAAAGTATTCTTTTCTCTCAGTTCTAACGAAAGTTCTTGTATCCAATGCATCAAAACGTATGGCCCTCTGTATGTCAAATATTGCAAACACATTAACATCCTCTATAATATGCACATGTGTAATGAATATACTTCTGTCTTCCAATGCATCCAACTTATTAATTTCTCTTCTTTTCCAGGTAGACTAGTAGGGCAAGAACCAGCAAATTTGTGTAAAGCATTTTTCGCTACCCAGGTACCGATCTGCTACCACAAGGATATAGTGCACCTACACTGCCACAGTGACTTGGACCCCAGACCGCCTCACAATGCCTGGGGCACCTAAGGAGCAATGGAGGGTCATACACAGTGTATAGGAGACAATTAACATTTCCGGAAGGTATGAAACGTTTTGAGATTATCCCATGAGGCCAGCCTATTTGCATATTTATCTTCATATCCGCGAAGAATTGGTAATATGATGCAGCTAATTGACACTTCTGCTCATTATTATTACAACACCAGGGCCCATTTACTTCACATCTTCTTGAAATGCCAAATCATAATTGCCAACGCATCTCAAGTCTGCTGGAAAATCTTGCATATTGTTCTTGCAGATTTAATAATATAATGATTCCTTAAAATGATTCCTCAATTAATGATTGAAACTTTAAAAATATAACGAAAAACAACAGACAAGCTTACGTAACTTGAAGCTTTCTTAATTCATAGTGAACTGTTGGCGTTTGCCAGATACCACCAGACTTGGCACACAAGGGACGAAGCGGTAAAGTGAGCATGTAATTTTATTAATAATATTCCAGCAACATCATGACGGGGGACACCGGAAATGGGCTTCCCACATTGTTGACTCATGTCGGGAATTGAACCCGGGCCTGCGGCGTGACGAGCGAACGCCTGAACAACAGGATGTGACCAACTTTCAGAGAGAACAATATTTGCTCACGTTAAATCTGCGCAACCGCTTCCTGACGGTAACATCATCGGCGTTGAAGCGAATGGGACGCCGCATCAGGAGACACACAGTGTCAAGACGATTACGTGCCGCAGAAATTTGAAACTGCTGACCCAACAGTGTAATGGCCTTGACCCATCAACATCGGCGATATAGACGTCACTGGTCTCGAACTGTGCGACGTTGGCATCGAGAGCAGGTTTAATGTATCCCGTCCTGCTGATCAGATGCGGGTGTACCGACGGACCGGTGAACGGTTGGCGGTGATGTCATGGTGTTGGATTAAGGGTAAAATGAAGACACATCTTGTCATGAGCCATGGACATTTGTACGCCAAACGTAAGCCGGGTGTCATTCTGCCAGTTGGCACTCCCTTTCTCAGAAGACAGCCACAATTGGTACTGTTCCAACACGACAGTGCCAGGCCCCATTCGGCTCGAATAATTACGAATGTTCTCAACATCAATAACTTACGCATGTTGCCTTTGCTGTCACGCTCAGCCGAGATCTCACCAATAGAACAGTAGGCATCATCTTGGTCGACATATAAGACAACCTCCACACCTGCCAAACAACGTACAACAACTGGAACATGCGTTATTAGAGGACCGCATACCCAATGACGTCATCGATATGCTTTGTCATTGATGAGGCATCGCGTAAAGGCCTGGCTGGACGCACGAAAAAGATTGATTGACTGATTGTTTGAACTACATTTCAATCAAATTTTCCCTTTTTATGTTTGTAAGCAAGTATTGTACAGGTGCAGTGGAACAGCAACTGGCTTTCAGTATAACAACCATGCTTCAAAACAACCTCAAGATTAACTTGATTTGTAAAGGTACTTAGTACTGACTTCAGTATTTCTTGCGTTTATAGAGCATTTTCATTGTAACATGTGAAGAGATACCGCCTCCGTGGTCTAGTGGTAGAGCATCCGCCCGGAGAGCGGAAGGTCCGGGGTTCGATCCCCGGCCGCGTCATACCAAAAGACGTTAAAAGATGGTACTTGTTGTTACCCTGTCTGGCGCTCGGCATTTAGGGGCTAAAACAAGGACTGGTCGGCTCGGAGTCTGTATACTGTGTCTGAGTGGGGTATTCATGTTAAACTACGGCATGGTATCTCAGTGGGCTGGCACTATAAATCGGCATCAGTCCGGACTAGTACAAGCAGCCACACACACACACACACACACACACACGTGCATGCACGTCGCTATTTAAGTGCAATAATCTTGGACGCGACGTTAAACCCAATTTCACCTCAACTCACATGTATAGAGATGTGCATTAACACAAACTGTGTTCACCGGCTTTTATGTTTAAACTGTTACGAGGTGATTTTCAAATTCAAAACGAACAGGTTAACACAGAAACCGATACGCATCTAAACTACATTTGATAAAATATAACCGCAGTTCTATCAGTTCCTGGCACCGACAACCCGGTTCCAATTGCACGCACTGTACTCATTTTCAGATAGGCGTGGCATAATGTTTACGAGGTCTGACTGTCAAAATACTTTCGTGTGGGTTTTTTTGGCCACGGATACAGATGGATCACCCACAGTAGCCCCGTGTCAATGCCACCTGGGACAGAATGTATTTGATGATCAGAAACTAGTTCGGGACTACCACTCTTTGGCAAGTGTGCTCTGTACCTTGTGTACCAGTGCACTCGATGTTGAGACCTTACCAAGTCTTCCAAAGGACACGATACGGTCGTTTGTTTACCATCTCTTGTTTTTGGCAATATCTATATATGTAAGACACGACACGACGCGAATACTTGACTGTTGTTTTAATTGCGTTTTTTTATTCTCAAATTGCAAATGGAGAATTTACGACTAAAGATATATTTTTAATGTACACTCTACAAATGATAAGTTGTAATCTCGAAAACAGCTACAGCTGAGTGAGTGAGTAGATATGATTTAACGCCGCTTTTAGCAATATTCAAGCAATATCACGGCGGGGGACACAAGAAATTGGCTTAACACATTGTACTCATGTCGGGAATCAAACCCAGGTCTTCGGCGTGACAAACGAACGCTTCCACCACTAAGCTACCCGACCGCCCCAGCTACAGCTGAACTGCATATGATGTACTTCGATAGGCATTTAGCTTAATGAACACAGAGACACGAAACTGTCAAGGATGACATCTCCTTTCCTGTTGTAATGTCAGTAATGTATTTGTTGTGGACCTGAATGCAACTTTGTTGTGGTCCTTACCAGACAAATAATCATCAGTTGTAGGCGTCGACGAAAATACGCCATGCGAGATACCTTATCAAAGGTTTAGCGATCCAAGGTATTGCCTACACCGTATATATTATGAACACACTAATGGGTGTAGGCCAGACAGCCCATTGCCATCAGAGGAGAGCAATCAACAGTTGATTACCAACTGTTGAGTCGTACAATGCCTGCAAAAAGTAATAAAACTCCCTGCATCATATCTGCTGGGAGTTTTTTATATCTTTTTATATAATAATTGTGAAGCCGAGAATCTGAATCAACATCCCAAATATAGGTCATGTATTGTACCTTTCACCTCTGAAGAAATAGATATTGTTGGCGTGAGTCAGTCATGATAGGAACACGCATCAGTGACGAGCTAGGATTGAATTTTATAATAGCAGATACCTGGGCCAGACAATTGAACAGAAATGTCAAATACGAACCCATTATCCCATAAACACAGCATTTATCTTACAGAATGTGGTTGTTTGACAATTATACGATGGTTCGTTAATAAATTCTGAGCCACATAGAGAAGGAATTGCAAAATAGTGATTTTTTCTGCCGTAGGCATTAAATGATGTCACAATGATAGATCCACAAAACAATGAGTCAACTTGCTTCATTGTAACCAGTCAGTAAAATAAGCAGGGGTCTGTGGTCTTTGGAATCTTGTGAACACAGGTTTCATGCATGAGCTTTTCTCACAACTGAAAATCACGAACACTCATCACAGAGCTCCACTTTGTGAGAATAATAATTTGTTTTCTTGTGGAAGCGTCGAAAATAAGTTTCATAATTTCAGGATAACATAGTTTACTACAGTGCCTGCGTGGAAAATGTATCCATTAAAATGTCCATTTGTCCAGATGCGCTTATTAAGTTCCAAGGGGGACAACTCTTGGTGCATTGCGTGGAAAACGAAATGTCTAAGGGAGACAACTCATGATGTGTTGCTTTGTAAATCGAAAGCTGTTTTGCTGCATTAGAAGGGAAAGGGGATTTAATCCAGGTTGGCTGGAATGTTCAACAGCCTCTTGATTTTATTCGCCATTGAGAAAGCATTTTTTTACAAAAGGAGGCGGTGAAATTCGAAGTTAAAAATGCCAGTGAAGGAATTGTTGAGGAGCACCCGAAAGAGAATGGTGAAGAAACCTGGGGAGGCAGTGGGACGGAAGCGGACGCGGCAAGCGTGAAGACACGTCCTAAAAGTTCCGTTTCAAAGAAAACCGGTCCGTCGGACGTAGACAGCGTGGCGCCGGTCCCGGTCCTTACTGTAGCAATAGGTCTAATGAATACATCTTTTCAAACAAGTTCAGCAACCCATGCTAGCCGTTAAAAGGGTACTGATCTAAAGCAATTCCCCGGGACTGGCATCTTCCCGAGGCAAGGGAGTTAGCTGACTGTAAAAGTCAAGTTTCCACCCTTGCCGAACTTGGCTGGAATTCTGGAGATACATTTTGGAGAAGGATTATGTCCATTCATCATGTTAAAGTTAACGTTGATTATAGCAAATATTTGGTGATTTAGTGATACCCCATGATGCCAAAAACAACAAATCAGTTCATTGTACGGATATTCAGTGTTTCTCAACCGTATTTAAGGTCAAAACTTCTTGTGTGATAAGTATTGTGGAGACAGAGAGCTGGATCCACACCTCACTTACATGACTAACAGTGCCCAGGCTCTTTCTCACTCGACAACAACTTCTTGGAAAACATGTTCACACTTTGTAGAGCACTTTGCGTCAAGTGAACAAGGTGTCGTAATGCAGGTTCACATGCAAACATATATCGTGTATGTACCTGTTCAAGGACAGATTGGGCAGTCCTCATTACACATGCTTTGAACATTCACTATCGCTCAAAAGTTCATGGTGAATGTGAAATGTTTTTGAAAGATTTAGATAAATATACACATTTAAATGTACCCAACCCGTGAAGATCCGTGGTAGAATAGGTCTTCAGCAACCCATGCTTGCCGTAAAAGGCGACTATGCTTGTCGTAAGAGGCGACTATCGGGATCGGGTGGTCAGGCGCGCTGATTTGGTTGATGCATGTCATCGTATCCCAGTTGGGAGGATCTATGCTCATAATATCAGTCACTGGATTGTCTGGTCCAGACTCGATTATTTACTGACTGCCGTCGTATATCTGGAATATTGCAGAGTGTGGCGTTAAACAACAAACAAACAAACATCTGGTTTTAAGGGGTTTCAAGACCCTTAACCTTGGTAACCATGGCAACAAGTATTGCAACATCAGCAAAACATTTGACATCAAAACATCAGTGGAGAAGAATATCACCATAGTGAAACATAAGGGTCAGTAAGACCTAAATTTGGGTACAATAGCTGCATGGTCCTTTTGATTCCTAAGGCAGATATAGAAAGTGCTTTTCGGCTCCTGATTGATTCTCCTTCTGATTTGGATTTACTTCGTCTTAAACTAGTATAGGCAATGGGGGTTCTAGCTCACTTCCACTGGAACCAGATTTATACCCAATACCTATTCTACAGAGGTAATTTTGAGTAAAAAGGATGATGTAATTAAACGATCGTCATGAGACTAAGCTAAATTCAGAGCTCCAGATAAGCTTTTGGCGTTGTTGGTATTTTACCCATGCATTTTAAAATCATTGGGTATCAGTAATTCTATCTGGGTTTTCAAATTTCTGTTACCCACTAGTTTTTACACATGTGGATATTTAAATTAAATATTTAAAAACACCATTCATCTAGTCCCTGCAAACTGGTGGCGTGTGGGTTCGAGAGCTTTATAGGACTCAAAAACACCACGATACTTCCACAAGAAAGTGTGATGGCAAATGATCATGATGAAACTGTCATAGTGGAGTTTGGCAAGGTTTACGGGAATGCCCGTTTATAATTAAGTTGCTGATTTGCTAATCAAATACGCAGGGTTACTTCACAATATTTTGATGATACGCACAAGTTTTATTTTTGTAGCGTATCTGTAATGTTCGTTGCGTATTTGATACGCTTGGATTTTATTTTACTGCGTATTTCTGCATTTCTTATGCGTATGCAGATACACAGCTTATCTGGAGCTCTGTAAATTTTAATGGAAAGGTCTCAGGCTCACCACCACCTGATCCATGTTCGAACCCTATCAATGCTTCTATACTACAGAGGTATTTTTTTAGTGCAAAAACGATGATGCGATTCAACTATCGTCATGAATCGTATTAAAAGAATCATCAATATTAATTAATAATGGATAAAATTCACTATAGCCCATGATAATGTCAACGCGCATGTTTACGGGGAATTAGCTCTTGGGGGAATTAAGAACAAATTCGACATCACCGTCCTGGAACGCTTTATGCACAACATGTAAACAATAAACAACAATTGCACAATGAGCGGAATACCTGCTCTGACAACACAAACACAGCGATGAGCGGACCTTCCAGCTCAGGCACACATGAAGTGAGCGGAGCTCCAGCTCACCTCAGGACGTTTCCTACGAGCGTCACATCCTGCTCGAGGTCGTCCCTACACCAGCACTCGGAATACCAAGCTTGACTAACGCCATGTAATGGTAACACATATATAGTAATGAACAACAATGGACAGACAAAGAGACAATGACTTTGCTTTGGACATTGGACATATGGGCGTGATGAACCGACACAGTTCAGGGGATGACCAATTAAGGCAATAAATGCCATGCTATAAAGAGCAGTAGTTAAAGGGAAGTGATATGGTAGTCCAGGCTGACTGACAGTCAAAATACAATAAAATGTTGGTGATGATTAACAATTGGGATTAGTGTCTTAGTGGCATAGTGTCATATACATGTCGTGGCTACAGGGTAATTAGCCTTTGGAGTCAAATGTATTTCATACAATGGTAGTAGTAAATCAGTCGCTATGACAATTATATTGGAAATGTATAGGAGCAATACAAAAATTAGCCACTATGGCTAAGGTATCTACAGATGTGGCCAAGGGTTGGTTAAAGAAACAAGTGATGTAGCAAATATACTTACCGGACCCACGTTATATACCGAGGAAGAAGTTTGATATTTTTACAACGAATGAAGTTCATCAGGGTGACCTCTTGTTTCTCCCCCATGATAACATATTAATACGCTTTAACCGTAGTGGAAGCGGCTAGTCGGTACAAAGAGGCTGAGCCATTAACCTCAAACAGAAGTAGCTAATGCACTAAAAGTTGTTTCAAAAGTACATCCTGGTCGCGAGTTTATGGGATCAGTAACTAAACTATTAACAAAGCACGTTTCACAATAAGGTGTGTTGAAAAAGAGAACGTAGCCAAGCTATTGTTGAAAGATTTAACCGGACATTAGCGGAACGTTTGTTTGGATATCAGTATGGGACTGAAATGAAATCAGATGGATTAAGATCAACCAAATGGGTGACACGATTATCAGCTGTTGTATCAGCGCTGAATAATGAAGTAACGAGATTAATCAGAAGAAACCATCCTATGTGATTAGAATTAAATCTGTAAATCTTCAGCACTGAAGAGAGGCAAAGAACAAAAACTTCCGGGTAGAGTAAGAGTAAGATATTTATACCAGCCCGGTGGAACTCGAAGGAGGCTAACGACATGCAACCGATCTGATTTGGTCTCTTAAGATATATAACATGAGTCAGTTGGTTATGAAAGAAGGAGAGCCTAGTCTTAATTATCTTAAAGATTGACCGTGCAGGGGATTTGTACGAGAAGAGTTGCTCATAGTTCCCAACAATATAGTATTACCACCCTGAGTAACCATAAGCATAGGTAGTTACACCATCCTTATCAATCCATCTCTTTGTATCTAAGGGGGATAATGATGTCTTGTTCATTCTTAATCCATATATCCTGTGATTGACACTTCTTAAAGTGTTCATCTCGTGTATGAATGTTCTACTATTGAATAATGCTTCTTTATACTGTTTGTGTTTGATATGCTTTTTTACCACATACTTCTTAACACCCTTAGCTTTTCTTATCGTATTAACCATAAATCTTTCTAGAGCTAGCTGATAACAGTTGTGGATATTCTAAGTCAACTTCTAATATGTAGCCTTTATCGGAATCCGTGGGGATATTATTCACATCGATATTGTGAATATCATTCACATAGACACACTCAAACCCACCCGTGGGTAAAGGTTGACGCATAGCCCATCCATACAAATAGTTGTCTTCAAGATATAATATGTGTGTATCGGGTTTACTCAAATCATATCCTTCTACTAATTTATTATTAGCCTTAGAATACCTTTTCGCCGTCATCCATATACCACCTTTTAATCCTTTCTCGAGAAACAAGTGCATATCATAATTGGTGAGTAATTTTAGTTCTACACCGGTCTTCTTCAACAATGCATCCCATGATAGTCCCGGACTGGAATAGTACCATGCCGGATCCAAGCCGTAATTTTTTAAATAGGTCTTTCTAAATATCTCGAATATATCAGAGAGTAACAGTACATCGTTTTCTAAGTACAGATCGTGATAATCGCCTAAATTCTTACAACCTAATTTATACCACACCGTCAGAGCGTGTTCATAATTGGCATCAGTTATTTTAGATTCTGTTAAGTTACTATAGAATGATTCGAGGGGTGGTAATTTAGTTTCGTCGAATCTAGACGAATTATCCATATATTCGTAAGGATATACACCTTTTCTCAACAATAAATGCAGACACCGATTAGTATATTGATTTGTAATAGCAAAGTCAAAGGGATTTTTCGCATTAGCTAAATTGTCCAGGGAAGATAACAGAAACTGTACGGAGTCTATGAAACTAAGGCCATTACTTTGTTTTGTTCTCGCTTTCCCATCCTTGTCCTATAATGTATAGTTTTAGTCAACAAGAATGAGATATATCTTTCCATATTATTATAAATGCATGTTAAGCCGCCATCGGTCTCTGAGATAGCTTGCATAATGAGATGAGAATCATGTCCTCTAAGGTTATGAAACACAACTGGGATGGATATTGTTTGCGAATTCTATTTTAGTTTCAAGTTACACTCGTTATGCACAGCTCCCCCATAATTACCCATTACATGACAATGATCTCTTATGGAATCCCCATTCAGGGGTTTATTACAAACATGACAACTCGTTGACTTCTTTTGGCCAACCAATCATCCCTCGTCATACACATGGGTTTCTTACGCAATGAATAAATTTTCCTCTTTTAAATTTTAACTAAATTTTAACTCTTTATATTTATATGTGTAATGATAATTCCTTTCTTTTTTTGATCAGAAAAATTGTTTTTGTCTGCGGAAAACTTTGCAGATGTTATCATCGTTTCAAAACAGTCATCGTCTTTTTTTTTTACATTAATTATGCCTTTTTTCTTCTTATAATATGAAGGGAATCTATGTAAGATCCACCTTTCAAAGGTACATAATTTGCTATATCTAAATATAAAGTATCAATTTTATCCACACCCCAACCCAAACCTCTCTTCATCCAGCGTTCTAAAGTTTCTTGTATCCGCTGAGTTGATGCGCTTATAGACACAGATTTGGTGATAACTTCTTGGTTGCCCCTGAAATAAGGGTTCGGTATATTCGGCGCTATCGTCTGCATTATTTTCACTCAGTGACATTTTAACCGTTAGCTGGTATTTTATACTATTTAAATCATCTAACTCCTCATTAATTTTGCTTGATACGATGGGTTTAACATCATTAACATCCATGTTGGAATTAACATCCATCTTCCAACCTCTTAGATATTTACCAACGCCAGCTGTGGGCACAAATCTTAATTCAGTGGGTTCAACAACCGGTTCAACAGCGGGTTCAACAAAATTCAGTAAAGCAATCAATTCACCTTTTCTCATTCGTGAATAACCTCTCATCACACTTTATTTCGCTTGTGCTTTGAGTTCTCTTACAGCCTGGGGTTTGTATTCCAAACCAAGTAAGGTAAAGAATTCAACTTTTCTCATTCGAGAGTAACCACGTAGACCACATTGTTTTGCCAAAGCCTTCAACTCTCTGACAAAAAACATTGTGATGTAATGATATATGGAAAATGAGTCAAATATCTAAATGGTTATATATCTAAATTCTCCCCAACCTATTCCTCTCGTTGATGTAATCCCTCTTCCTTACGTAAATAATCTGGTTCCTGATCTTATCAGCGCAGTGTTTCTTGCATAAGCAGTAACAACTTTTGATCCCTATGTCATAGCGACTGATTTACGACACCCATTGTCTGAAGAACAATTAATTGCAAAAGCTCATTACCCTGGAGCCATGACATCTATATGTCTTGAAACACTTAATTGCTGTTATTTATAAGATGCTAATCCTAATTGTTAATCCCCATTTTTGTGTACATCGACAGTCTGCCATCCTGAACGAGATGTGCAAGTACATGTATGTCACTGATGAATTACTGTTTACATTCATATTTATTACTTACTCAAAGTCAGGTGACCTCGGCTCTATAAGCCTTGGTCCAGAGAGATTATTTATATATTGAAAAGAAGGAAACAAAAGAAGAAGAAAGGTCTTACCCTTAGTCTAGCTAGGGTTAGGCTGGGTGCTCCGGGGCACCTAGACAACAACCACTACCACTATGTGCTGACCTGGCACATAGTGTCTTTTGTAAGCATATATCTACATGTATACTGAGTCAAATTAAAAACTTCACATTTTTAAAAGTAATCCCATATATGATATACAACGGACAAATGTATCAGAATAGGTAATTCTTAATCATTAATGTTCAAAGAAGGATTTTAATTAACGGTGGTAACCATAATTTGTTCGAAAAACCTACGGTATTCGGTAATAACTACAACAGTTTAAATCATAAGTCCCAAGCATGAGAACCTGATGGCACACAAGTTCAGGAGCGTGTATGGCTACCATGTGCGTTGACAACTGCCACACAACGCCTCTGCCTGGACCTTGTGATGCTTGTGAACACATGATTGGGAAGACGACGCCATTGTTGCTGCAAAATGGTGCAAAGATCTTGCAAATTCTGTGGTTGGTACTGGAGAGTGAGCAGACTTCTGCCAAAAGCATCCAAGACGTGTTTGATGGGATTGAGGTCGGGAGATTGACGGCCAGTCCATGACGTTGACACCCGCATTCTGAAGGTAATATCCTTGTCAAAATTGCTGTGTGGGGTCTGGAATTGTTTTGTTGGAAGATCAAACTGGGTCAATGTGCTGCCATAAAAGGCAGAAGTTCTGGTGCAAGTACCTGGTCGCGGTAAGCAGCAGCATTGAGGTTGCCACGGATGACAAGAAGCCTGGAATGTGCATTGCCACAGAAAGCACCCCACACCATGACACTTCCGCCTCGAAATCTGTCAACTTCCTGTACACAACACTGGGCGTAACATTCATGACGGCGCCTCCGCACCATCGCCCTACCATCAGCAAATCGAACATTAAATCGGGATTCATCACTGAAGACGACTTGATTCCAATTCCTCTGAGTCCATCTTAAGTGTTGCAGTGCCCACAATTGACGTTGACGTCTGTGTAATTGAGTCAGAATTGGCCCGCAGTATGGACGTCGTGCTTGAAGGTGAGCAGTTCCCAGATGATTTTGAACAGTTTGCGCACTCAGTCTACCCTTAAACAGTTTGTTTCTGGTTGATGTAGCTGTCAAAAATCAGTTACGGAGGTGACGTAAGACAATCTGACGATCCTCTGCATGTGACGTCACACGTGGTTGACCTGGCCGAGGGCGATCAGCGGTGGTACCCTGCTGTAGACGCCTCTGTAAATCATAAACAGTCCGTTGACTACAACCCATCGTCCTTGTGACTTCAGCTACGGACACCCCTGTCTGCAACATGCCGATGGCACGTTCACGTTGCACATTTGAAAGGCGTGGCATGACAAATGGCCGTAAAGACTTTTGACCCATGCAACGCCTCCTGCAGAATAATTGGCTTCCCCATAAGTGTAAATCTACACAGATTCATTGTTGTTCTACACCTATCACATCATTTGTCTAAATGCAAATCAGTCGAATCTCTACTCAGCCAAAGTGTCATTGTTATTGATAGGTGAGCAGTCAGAGTCATTAATAGCTGATAAGACTCAGCAATATTAACAGCTGATACGACTCAGTGCAACATAGTGTGTTGCCAGGTCATAGCCGTCATGGTTATTTTTAGCTCATAGCTGATGCATTATAGCTCATGGCTTATGCGTAATAATGTACCTAAATTTAGCTACACCAGTCAACCCAAACATTATAAGTGCTATCTCGCGGTCATTGTGATCCTCTGATGGTGTATAAAACTGATTTATTGTTGGCCTTTTACCAATTGGGTCAAGTGTCTTTCCATAAACTAGGAAGTATTCATGCATGGCAGATTCAACATCCTTAAACATTTGAATTGAATGGTTTTGTTAATAAAATCTAATCTCAGCATCCTCCTTCTTGACCATTGTGACCTGGCTGTTTCGATTTGTTCTAATGCTTTATTACATCATTTCCTCTCCTCTTCAATTTCTTTAGCGTTTGATTCTCTCATAGTAAGAATAAAAAATTACTCCCCGAAAAAGCTAGAGCATTAACAATAGCTCCGCCGACCATCATCGCAATTGATGTCATTTTTATGTTTATAAAATATTCAAATGTTTCATTACTTCATTATGTCTTCTGGGATCAGCCCTTGTTTGATTTGCATATCTTTAGAAGCCATAACAAGGCCTACATCTAGGACCATTATACCGATATCATAACCATTAAAATCTAGCTTGGGTTGTGTGGCTTTAGTAATCATTTTAGCTATACGGACATAGCCAATGGCCAAACTGCTGACCACTGCTGAATGATACGCAGCGTTTACCCACATTTTACCGTCTGTAACTGGAGTAGTCATGCTTTTATAACATTACATGAGGACTTAACTCTAATTGAACCTCTACAGGCTTTAACACCTATCGCATAGGGAGCCCAAGTTTTAATCAGGTGTGTACTATGTTCAGTGTGAGCTTTTGTCTTCCTCGCTAGCACACCCTTTTTACCAGCTGTGACCTTTCGAGGATTCTTAGTCACTCTGACTTGTGGTGATTGAGCAATCGGGGCTTGTGGTGATTGTGTAATCGGTGTTTCGTCATTCACTTGTGGTGTCACTTGTGGTATTTCCACCTCCATTATTAGTAAGTGGCCACGTATGTTTAAATTGACAATACTTAGTCGTTATTAAAGCGGTGGTCAGCGGCGCCAAGAACATTCTGTATCTACAGAGCTCCAGATAAGCTGTGTATCTGCATAAAATATGCATCAGAAATGCAGAAATATGCAGTAAAATAAAATCCAAGCGTATCAAATACTCAACAACCATTACAGATACTCTACAAAAATAAAACTTGTGTGTATCATCAAAATATTGTGAAGTAACCCTGCGTATTTGATTAGCAAATGAGCATTCCGTCAACCTTGACAAACTCCACAATGACAGTTACATCATGATCATTTGCCATCACACTTTCTTGTGGAAGTATCGTGGTATTTTTGAGTCCATAAAGCTCTCGAACCCACACGACACCAGTTTGCAGGGACTAGATGAATAGTGTTTTTAAATATTCAACTTGAATACCCACATGTGTAAAAACTAGTGGGTAACAGAAATTTGATTACCTAGATAGAATTACTGATACCCAATGATTTTTAAATGCATGGGTGAAAAAATCCAACCTTCTCATTGGTGAAGAACCCGACCTTCTCATTGGCTGGTTTCTGTCCCACACGGTACCCTGTGTGGCACACCTGTTGTGTTTCTTTTCCATTGGGTCAGGCTTGTACCATGGGAGAGAGAGCACAATGGTTTTTCGACAATCAGAGGGGCGCCCAGGGCAGAGACGGTCTCTGACTAGAACAAAACCCTAGCGTCTCATTGGTCAGATTTCGATCCTGTTTTTTTTTTTTTAGTCTCTCGAAGTGGTTTATGTCGATCCACTTTCAGTCCGTGGTTTCATGGCTTCACGGATGGAATTAAGCAGGGCATGGTACTCTCTCCGAACATGTCTGTCTTCCAGATAAAACGCCAACAGCCAACACAGCGTGATGAACATCATGAACCAAAAAAAATGGTCTAGTCACTGTACCCAAAGGGATGCATGTCAACAGGCAGGCCTGTGGTTGCGTCGTAGATGGTGCGTCGGTTGTCGTAAACTGTGCAGTAGTCTTTTCGGGTGTGTTGGGTCACAAGATCGTTCCCATGCTGAGGTCCTTTACGAATGATCTGATAGGGGCAATGCATCCCAATTTTCTCCCCCCCCCCCCCCTTCCCAGGCCATTGTCCCATAGTCAGTCCTTTCATGGTGTCAAAGTTGAGGTGTTGTTGTTCGTCTGTAAATTCACCCAACGAATTGCTCAGCTTTGGATTCTTTACTTTTGGTTGATGAATGTAAATGATGCTGTCCGTGTAGAAGTTCAAGGCCCTGCGACCCACAAGGGTGAGGGCCTCATACAGCTTGAGACGCGCTTGTGCGGTGACCCAAGCAGCCATGGTGGCATTGAAATGAGGATGAGGGGTTTGGAATTCTTCCTTGCGTGTATAGGTCACTTACACCATATGTTCGTTGATGACGGTGATATCGTCGGTGGTATTTCGTTCATCTCTCAAAAGAGCAAAGTACTGGTTCGTTCATATAGACGGTCCAACTATAGTCTAAGCGCTGTCCGAACTTGACCCAGATCAAATTAAGAAAGAGCTTGGCCTGAGTGCGGAGTCCTGGGTTTTTCTTGATGTTGTCATTGTCCAATCACATGCCTTCTTTCCCATAGATCTCCTTGATGTAAGCATCGTGATCAGTACACCCCTCGTTGTATCCACTGGGTTCGAGCTTCTGCTTGAAAAAACGGTCGATATAGGAGGCAAAGAGTCCTCCTTCCTGGGTGTTGGGGTCATACTTCTCAAAGATGTCGAAATGCCAAGCTTCGTAGATCTGAAGCACTTTGTAGCCATACTTCTCCATAACTTTATGGAGTTCTACAGTGATGTGCGTGCCAACCCAAGCCCTCTCTTCGGCCCTGTGCTCGCAGGGCATGTCTGACCGGGTATTGGCACACGTGTGGCACAAAGGAGTGAGCAGTTTTCCACCCGATCTGTAGGGCAGTAGCTGATGGTAGAGCTGTCTCGAGGGTAGGACATGACATTGGATGAGACCTTTCAGATCAAACAGCTTCTCCACAGGGGGTTGATGTAGAACGGTCGGGTGTCCTTTGGGAAACTCTTAGGTCTTGCAAATGTGGGGATAAAGCGAACAGATATTGATATACTTGATGGTTTCACCTTTTTGGACTTCGTAGCATAATCGGGTGTCATTGGTTCGTCCTCCATAGAGGGTTTATCGGCAAAGGTAGGTTGGTACAGTGGGGGCCCTGCAAGAAAACTCGCAAAGCTGGGTCTGACCATTGCTGGTCTTCCCATTCGTGCTCCCACAGGGTGACGATACGTTTCACATTAGGGTGTTGGTTCAAGAGACCCAGGCGATAGTGGGTGTAGGTATGACGTGCTCCCATCAATTGTACCCAGGACGGCATGAGGTTCTCCACGTTCGGTCTTGTTACAGGAGCGGCACCCATGCCAGAAACAGCTTATGAATTCATAGACGGTGCCTGTCGCTGGATCGTAGCCATCCACACTGTAACGATGTTTACCCTCTCCGCATGTGAACGTCTTTTCACCTCCATTCTTTGCATGCTGGATGTGCAGATCGGGGTCGGTCTCAATGAGATAACATAACCAGTTCATACAGGCCTAGGAATATTTTCTCTTTGGTTGGTAGCCTTTAGGTGGAAGAACGCCTATGGTTTTGGGTTTCAGATCGTGTTTTCGGAAGGTTTTCATGCTGAGCGCAGGGAGTGTCATCGCCACTACAAAGGGATCCATGCGATCCGTTCTGATGAAGTTCTGTCGGAAGGTAGCAAATCCACGTCTCAAAATAAGACATCACTCTGGGGAGCAGGCTAAGAGTTCTTCTTGCAAGTCAAACATGGCTCATTCTTGAACTTTCTTGGTATGCCACTGGAGACATGCCATCGGGATCGCACATGTCGGCTGATGGATAGGGACCTCTGTAGGTCTGGTTGGCTTCGGTATTGAGCAGCTGAGGAAAGTACCCTTTCTTCAGTTCATTCAGTTCAAAGGTCTCTGAAAATGCACGCCCAGGGTAGAAAATTCAAACTGTCTTTGAAACACAACCGTCCCACGGTCGCCTGTAAAATCTGTAGCCACTCCAAATCTTGGTTGGGAGTTTCACCTGATGCGTACGAATGCCCTTCAAGATCAAGCGCAGATCATATCCTCGCGCATTATGAGCAATCGTATAAATAAGGTCCGCCTTCTCAGGCAGCTGGACGGGGGTCTTCTTCTTCTTCGTCTCCTCCTCAAAGAGGGAGGGCGCGTCCACCTCCATGGCATCCTCCCCTTTCCCCTCCCCTCCTTGGGTGATGGACTTCGCTGACGCTTGAAGGGGGATTGCTTGAGAGGGTTCCCTCATGTTTACGTTCATCCTCCTTCTCTTGGTTCTTCTTCTTCTTCTGCTTGGGTTTTTCGACCAGGGTCATCAACCAGGCACACACATCTTCTAGTGTGGTGGGGCCTTGAAACACATTCTTGCGGCTGGGACCATAACCTTCTTGTCTCCATTGACAGTCTTCGCACAACTCCTTAGTCGCTTGACGATGCATCGTCCACATCCTAAATGCGCCACGCACGAATTCGAGATGTGCACCCCTGTTTCTTGCATGCATAGAAGAGGTATTTGACGTTGTCTCGTCCGACTTGGTTGTAGCATTCCTCCTCCTCCTCCTCTGCATCACCGGCTTCATGGAGGGGAGTGACGTAGCAGTGATGGTCTGGGGTCACGGGTTCTCGACACACTAAGCATGGACGTTGCTCATCTGTGATGGGTCATTGGTGTCTCAAAGACGCGGACAAGCTGAAAACAGGTCGAGCACCTGTGAATTGATTGATAGGCGCTGGGTTTTCCTTCTGACTGTGACTGGACATGTTGGGTGTAACAGCATTGATTTTGGAACCATCGTTGACATGTCAAGCAAGGGATCCCATGATCTTCCTTGGGTCCACTGTGGCCGAAGTGGAGGCAGCAGTGGCAGCGGTATTGCTTGGTGCAGGAACTGTGGTCGCAGAGTTCGCAGTAATGGTTAGACTCATAAAAGGTTGCCATGGAAGTGATCACATCGTAGTGGTGATGATAATGGAATAAATGCAGCACGGTGGCGTTCACAGTTGTACATCAGTCTGCAGTCCACATCTTGACTGTAGATTTTCAGTTGATAGTTCATTTGGGCCAAGGCACGTCCCACGTGTGCTAGGTCATCCAGTCCCTGACAGGGGCCTTCAGGAATGCCAAGGCGTCAAAACAAGGCCCGTGCCTGTTTGTCTTTAGCGTCGGCTCGATCCGTTCTCATCAGTTTCACTCTCTGGTATTCGCATTCTTGGGTCAGAGGTTTGGGCTTCTGGGCATAATGCTCTGTTTGCCCGTCATGATGACTATGAGTGCCTGATGAACGTCTGCCCTCATGTATATGGACAAACAAGAAGGTTTGGGTCTCTGATTGGTCAAAACCTCTGACCAATAAGACCCTAGGGTTTTTTACCAATCAGAGGGCGCGCTCGCCCTCTTCTGACCTCTGATTGGTCGAAGTGGGGCTGTGCTTTATCTCCAATCGTAAAATCCATTTCCTATGGAAAAGAAACACAAAGTTAAGTCCGTTTTGGAAAAACAGGGCTGAGGCCGGCCGACGGAACGGATCAATTAGCGAGTTTTGGACCAATCAGCGTGCAGCGTGTCGGGTCAATCAGCGTGCACAGATGTTCGATCCAGTCCTTCTCCTATAAAAAGGGATCCCTCAAGTGGAGTGAGTGTCACTTGTGAGTCATTCCCCATCGTGAACCATGCCAAGATGATGAACCGTGCAGACATGCCGTCAAGTCTTCCCGACTGGAGGATACACCCCGTCTACATTTCCCGGAGGAAAGACTCAAAGTAGGAGTGCCCCAGCTACATCCACTGGAAGAGGAGGAAAGGCTACCCGTCAACAGCGACCCACGAAGGCTGCTTGTCAGAGCTACCCGGCTACATCCCCCAGAGGAGGAAAAGCTACAGAAGGTATTAAGATACGTATAGTGGAATCAGGGACGAAGTCACCTTCGGAGGAGTGGGTCGAATGGTTGACTTGTGCACCATCAGAGTGGATAGAATCATTGGCTCGTGCTGACGAGTTCAAGCCAAAGCCAGAACACCACAAGACACCATGCTACAACTGTAGCTACTTTGGTCGTTGGCCGCCATGCAGCTACCACTGAGCCCAATGGTCAAAGCAGCTAGGATGACGTTTCCGGTTCCCGTTCCTGTAACCTGTTCCTGTAACCTGTTCCTTTTTTTTCATCCTCTTTCCTTCCAAACAGTCCTTTTCAGGGCCATCCATCTCTCCCGAAAGATCGCTTTTCATCCTTGCTTTGACTACCTTCCGCCGCCACCACCACCCATCAAACCAAAACAGGGAACCTGCCTCCCGCCTTCCCTCCTCCCGCCTTCTTCCTCCTCCCCCCGGAACCGGAAGTGTCGCCATCTTGGATGCGCACGCCTCCCGGAACCGGAAGTGCCGCCATCTTGGATGCGTACGCATTAACCACAATGTCCTCTTTGCGCATGCGCAGAACCACTTCCGGATACTAAACTCCTGTCCCCTACTACTACTGATAATATTCAACTCGAAAGTTCTCAATTCCAGTCAAAGATGAAAAATACAATAGAGGTAGAACAGAATCTTTCTCAACTTAACAATATAAAAAGTTAAAGCGGGGTATCATTACAGATCTCAAAATGTCTGTGTTAGATGTAAAACATCAACCTGTACATACCAGTACCAGATCGTTTCATTTATAATTTAAGACAGAGGCTAAAAGATATGTATTTTCAAAAGTGGCACTCTTCACTAGGTTTACACAATAAGTTAAAGCATTTCACCTGTTTTAAATCGTTCATTCTGACCGAAAAACATCTTTTGGATATAAATGTTAAGAAATTCCAAACAGCACTATCCCGTTTCAGATGTAGTTCTCATGACCTTCTTATAGAAAAAAGGTAGACATTTAGCGATACCAAGGGAAAACAGATTGTGTAAATATTGTACTTGCCAAGAGATAGAAGATGAATACCATTTTTTGCTAGTCTGTCCATTGTATGCAAGTACTATTCAGTACTTGAAATAAAGATAAAGATTGACAAATGTCCCGGATTAAAATGATCACAAGGACATAAAAACCATTAGTCGCGAAACACATACGATTCGAAAAACGCACCAAGTGTATTAACAAAAGAGCCATGGAGCTGCACGTACTGCATGTGCAGCAGCACTATGAAGGGTATTAAAGTGCAGGGTTTTTGATTGCCTGGCATCTGCGTCAAATGAACAGTGACAGTTGAACAACATGCAAAGATTAACAGAAGAGCAAAGAAACAACGTCATAGGCCGCTTGCAGGCAGGGGAATCCCGATCAGCTGTAGCCAGGGTTTTAAATGTAGCGCCCTGCGCCATCGCAAGGCTATGGGGTCGGTTTCAACAGCATAGTCAATACGTGATCGGCCAAGGTCGGAAGGACCAAGAGTAACCAACCCCGCCCAAGATCACTACATTAGACTGTGCCACCTACGTGAAAGGACCACAGCCACCTCAACACTATCCCAAATACCCGGAGTGCACAGAATCGCCGTCCAGACCATACGAAATTTTTTAAGACCAGCAGGTCTACGAGCAAGACTTCATGTTCAACGTGTCATATTGAGTCGACAACATCGTCAACAACGTCTTCATTTGTGTCGTCAACAAAGAGTATGGCCTCAACTGCATTGGAGAGACGTCTGGTTCAGCGACGATTCAAGACTTCTCCTCCGTCGAGGGATGGAAGACAAGGGTCTACAGACGTCATGGAGAACGTTACGCCGGAAACTGCGCACAGGAAGTGGACAGGTTTGGTTGGGGTAGCGTTATGATATGGGCGGCTATCTCCTCCAGGACAGGTTTGGTCATATCCAGGGCAATCTTATGGCTCAACAATACATCAACGAAATTCTCCTACCTCACTTCCTCCAAAATGCAGCCATCGGCAACGGTGTATTTCAGCAGGACACGCTTGACCGCATACAGCACAGATCACAAGGTGGCTCATGGGCCAGTCTGGTACTTTCGACCTCTGAGTTCTGTATGTCTTCAATTTCTTGTCATGGGGCGGACCAGCCTGGCATTTTATTTGATAGACAAATACAGCTATTCATGTTGTTTTTACTGGAGTATACCACCTCTGTATCCCTGATGTTTGCATGTTGGAGATCCGGTGCAATATAACATCCTGTTTGTGGCACTCCATGGTGGGTGGGGAGCAGAGGTGTTGAATAAATTATTTTCATCATGGCTCACAATCACTCTTGTTCGAACTGAGATTTTATCATTTGATGATGATGTTTCTGTTATACCAAATAATAATTCTTGGGCATGTGTTTTGGTAGTTGAATCAAGAAATGAATTACCACTAAAAATAAATCCTTTTGCCATATCTAAAGCATTTGCAGGTATTTGTGGGGAAGTTAAGAATGTTTCACGGCTCCGGGGCGGTTCCCTTTTGGTAGTTTGTGCAGGAGACAGCAAGCTGTAACTCTTTTGAAATGTACTACATTTGCAAACACTGAAGTTGATGTCTCTGCGCACAGAACGTTGAACTCGAGTCGGGGGATCATCCGCGACAGAGGCCGTTGTCTGGCGGAAATGACAGAAGATGATATTCTTGACGAACTCAAAGATCAACATGTCACTTCAGTGAAACGTTTTACTAGAAAGGACGGAGAAAACATTATCAAAACAAATACTTATTTGTTCACATTTTCACTGTCCACCATACCACAATCAATTAAGGCTGGTTATTTTAACATCGGAGTGGAGGTGTATGTCCCCAATCCACTCCGATGTTACCAGTGTCAGAAGTTTGGACATGGCTCCAAATCATGCGATCGGCCCATTGTTTGTCACCGTTGTGGTGGAAATCATGGCGCCTCAGATTGTACAACTGACCCCAAATGTGCTAATTGTAAGGGTAAACATGTTGCATATTCGAAATCCTGTCCTCTTTGGAATCATGAAAAGGAAATTTTAACAGTCAAATGTCAAAACAACATTTCTTTTCAGGAGGCTAAAAAAGTCGTTGCCAGCCTGTCACCTCCATCAGCCCAAACCTATGCTGCTGCTGTCTCTTGACCTTCTACCACAAGATCTATAGAATGTCAAACTGACTTGACATGGGCACACTCTGAACACCCTGTGCCTATGGTTACAATATCAGAGAGTCAGACAAATGATTCAGATAATCAATCATGTGGCATCTCTCCAGCATCTCAGGTTGTGACTCAGACTATGGCCCCACCTAAACCAACTCCTGAATTACCAGCAACTATCAAACCATCGACTGAAATGCCCCCTAAAACAAATGAAGAAACAAAACAAGAAAATTACTACTAAGATCCCTACTCTCACTGAAACATCTGTAGATGTTCATAATTTCTTTGATCCTCTCGAGATGGATGTTACTCCATCTTCCATGAGTGGTGACTCCTCTTCACGTTCACGTGAGCGATCTCCTATAGAACCACGATGAACCATTCAAATATATTTCAATGGAATTGCAGAGGACTTAGGCACAATTTTAACGAACTGCAATTATCAACAACAGATTTAACAGACCCTGGCAGGTGTGGGTTCGAATCCCGGACGGACTGATTGGCTTTTATTTCAATCTTTATGCAAAGATAAATTACAACCTACGTCTTTTTAGAATGTTACTGACCCGATTCAGTTGTTCTCAGATCAACTGAATAAAATAGCTGATGAATCAATTCCTAAGTCTCCGTCAACCCACGTGTTCGTAAACCATGGTTTGATGACACTTGCAAACAAGCTAGGAAATGTCGTAAGAAGGCGGAGAAATACTTCCGTAAACATCCTACTGTCCATAATTTAAACACTGTCAAAATTTCAAATGCTGAGGCAAGACGTATATTTAAGCAAAATAAACGTCAATAATGGCGGAACTATGTCTCCAAAGTAAACACTCGTACTCGAAAACGGGTTTAAATATCCAAATCAAAAACTAATTGCATACATTTCTGCAGAAAATATAAGCCACAGAAGGACCCTGAACTTTTTCTGAATGGCACCCCTATCAAAGTTGTTAAGGAGGCCAAGTTTTTGGGACTTATTTTTGATAACCACTTAACTTTCCTTCCACATATTAAATACCTTAAAGATAAATGCCTAAAGGCACTCGATCTATTGAAAGTTGTTTCTAATTCAAAGTGGGGAGGGGATCAAACAACCCTCTTACACTTATACAGGTCACTGATCCGTTCAAAACTTGATTATGGCTCCATCATCTATGGTGGAGCCTGCAAAAGTAATTTACAAAAACTAGATACTATACATCATCAGGGCCTGAGGCTTTGCCTTGGAGCCTTTAGAACGTCTCCCATTCACAGTCTATATATAGAAGCAGATGAGCCTTCTCTTAAACAACACCGTCTAAAATTATCTCTACAATACATCATTAAATTATTTTCTAATCAGTCAAATCCAGCTTTTGAATGCATTTTCAATCCTCTCTACGAAGATCTTTACAAAAAGAAATCAACACTCACTCCACCACTCGGAATTAGAATAAAATTTGCAAAATCAGCTTCAAATATTAAACTCCAAGATATAGCTCCTACTCAACTTTTCTCATCTCCTCCATGGCACATGGTAAAGCGAGAGGTAGACCTGACTTTAACAAAACTAAAGAAATCAGATACTAACCAATTAATTTACCAACAAGAATACCATCAACTAAGAAACACTTATGACACTTATAAATCTATATTTACAGTTGGATCCAAGGATGGTGGTGCAGTTGCTATTGCCACTGTCATTGGATCCAGCACAATATCGTCACGATTACCTGGTAACAGTTAACCATATTTACAGCAGAAGCTCATGCCACTTTTACAGCACTAAAATATATCAGTCATCAATCTAAACATAAACAATTATTTTTTCTGATTCACTTTCATGCCTTCAGGCGATTAACAATATGTCCTCGAAACATCCACTTTTAATACAAATTCTTGAATTATTTAATGATCTTGCTACTGGCCAATATGACATCGTCTTTTGTTGGTTACCAAGCCATGTTGGTATCACTGGTAACACAATGGCCGATGCTGCTGCTAAAGCTGCACTCAACAAATCTGTGATACCACTTCTCATCCCCTACACTGATTATAAACCTGCAATTAGACCTTACATTCGTGATCTGATGCAAAAGAAGTGGGACACCCAAGTAGGTATCAATAAATTACATCAAATTAAACCAAATATCGGTTACACCTACTTGGGCTGTCAGTCCAGATTTGAAGAGGTCATTATGCGACGATGTCTGTCGTATTGGCCATAGCAGATATACAAATGAATACTTCTTGAAAGGTGAGGATCCTCCGTTTTGTGGCCCTTGTGATGAAAGAATCACGGTCAAGCATGTCCTGCTTGACTGCATTGATTTTTCCATCACAAGGGATAAATATTTCAGTGTTAAAACCATTAAGGACCTTTTTAATGATGTTAATTCTCGTTTAATATTGTGGTTTTTTAAAGAAATCGAACACGTTAATAAATGTTGATGTGTTTAATGTATTATGTTACATATTGGTAGTGGTGATTAATAACTTAGATTGTTAGTGGCTATACCCTCCAGTAGCGTAAAATTATTGTCCCACTAAGAGGGTATGTAAGTCCCACATCATTCAGAAAGTATTTTTATGCATGCCAGAATTTTAAAACGTAGGATTTTTGTCATTTTAGTATAAGGCTTAACTGGTATACTATCGCCAGTGACTGAAGGGTTGATATAAATCCATCCAGGGCCCATGCAGGAAGCAAAGGTACTGTAAGTCCCCATGGTCCCTGGTATGGTGATCTCTCTTTAGTTACTGACGATCTCTAGCCCATTTTTATATTGTGTTGTTCCTTTAATACTTAATGCTTTTAAATGTTCCGCAACTATTTTTAGATCTTATCTGTGATATTCTAGTTATCATACCGTCCTTCGATGACAGATTTTTATAAAGTTTAAATATATGTATATTTCATGTATAACTTCTCGTCACAATATGGCTGAAATATTGCCGATGTGACGTAAAACATTACCTCACTCACTCACTCTTCCTAACTATGAGGGTCCACCTCATGAGATGGATCGGCGCATTCGACGTCAACCACGTGTTCCACAGACACTCCAGGAACTTCGAAACATGCTCCAGCAGATATGGACAGATATCCCACAGGACGCCTGGTCCATTCCATGAGACGAAGATGTGTTGCTTGCATTGCAACTAGAGGTGGACACACACCCTATTGATTTGTAAATTGACATTTTGGTATGTTCATGTTTGTTTTGTTTTTATGAAATAGGTCATTTTCTGAAGTCAGTATGGCAAATTAAACCATTTGAACACTTACAGGAGTCTTTTATCTGTTGCAAACCGAAATTGTTTCAGATTTGGTAAAAAACATAAGTTTGCATTAAATGTTATTCAATGTCACAGGAACTTTTGTTGTTCAGTATATTATCATGGTTAGATACAAGTATCTACAATAGATAAGTATCCTTATCTCATTATAAATGTCAGGGCTACTTTAATCATTAGACTCTTGGGCCTAATTTTAGTGAGGTTTATATAACAGTATAGAGCTGACAGATACTAAAACTCTATATCACTTGACTTGCAACCATGATGAACATGTTGTATAGATGACAAGTATATTTAAAGTTAAGATACCTCATAAGTTTCCTATCACAAAAGATTATAACATACATATATCATCCGAGGCAAGGGCGTTAACTGACTATAAAAGTCCAGTTTCAACCGTTGCCGAACTAGGCTTGATTTTCCAGGCTCGATCTTAGCACCACCGGTGACTATTATGAGTTATGCCCCTTCTATGTTCCTTCTGTTTACCAGTCCGGTTCTATCTCTCATATCACTTGCATTTGCTTCAACCAAAATGGCGGCGCAGCTTCGTGCAGTTTGGACAACATTCACACAAGAAATGTAATAAGTCAGAGCACCCAGAGCGCACCCGCGCTCCCAGACCATACTGCCATAAACCTCTACCCTCATTCCCCCAGACACAAGGACAACTGTCACAAGCGTGCAATGTCTGACCCTTTCCCCATAGTGAATCATATTGAAATGTTTTTACCTTGTACTTACTGACCTTTTGTTGAAAAAAACCAAAACAACATTGCAAACATAAGACATACACAGTTATGGGTTTTCGGTCCACTTATGCAAGAAAGGTTAAAATAACATTGATTGCTACTTGTATACAACACCATAAAACTGTAAAATAACTACAAAGTCTGAGTTAAAAGACAAGTTCTTTGTTATTATTATCATTAAATTTCCAAATTGTAGTACATACATGGAATCAAGTCACAAAAACGCAACTGCTACAGAAAAGCATGCATTCCATGCAAAAGTTGACTTTTATGCAAGCCCCATGCATTTCACTATTCAAGAATGGGTATAAAAACATGTGCGTTAACGTGTCTTTCTTCAGTGCTGGCTGCATGTCTAAAATTAACTCGTCATCTGTGGAACTGTCAGTGTTTAACCTCTTTGCAAGAAGATAACATCTGAAATGCTTGAGACTCAAACGCTGCATGACCCCTACGATCTTTTCATGGTCACTTATCAGTTGTGCGCCTTTGACATCGGTCGATGCATCAAATACGATACGTCAACTGTTCCATGACTATTCCGCCCACCTGTGAAGAATAGTGGTTTGATTATTTCAATGAGCTCTTTCTTCGGCGTGTTCTTACGAATGCGAGGTTGCCTTATGCCTTCACCCATGGGCGATTTAACTTGGGGGTACCGACCATCACGATCATATATCGAAAATCCCACAAGTATAGCCCAATCTTCTTTTGATGCCATCTCTGCGTGTGCTTGCTTTCCTGCATGCCTAGTTAGGCTGGCTATGTAGGATGGGCCTAGCTTCCGTTTACTTTTCCGCAATCTGCTGGGGACCGCATCCCCTGCCTCAGTATCTTTATCATTGACCTCTGCCCTTCTGTGTAGTGTCATACGTCTTTGTAGAATGTCTGCAAGAGCTGTCTTTCTCTGTGCAGTATTATCCAAAGAAGTAGCATCAGCTTCATCATCAGTCTTGTTGCTGTGCTTCTTTCAAGCGAAGTCTTTCGTGGCCAGACAGTCACCTTTGATAGGTAGATAGTCACTGAGTTCGTTCTCTTCCATGACTACAGTGACTGCTATGTCAATCTGAAAACATGATTGTAATCTTTAATACTAGAAGTGACAGGCCTACACGTTTTCAGTGTTTACGAGAGTCTGGCATTATGCAGGAGTCAGCTACTGAACCCATCCCATTCCACCCTTCCTAGGGACCAAGGGATATTGTTAAACAGTAATATCGGTTGATTGTGGGGGTAATGTAATCAATGAGGAATGGGAGTTTCAAATACACACGCCTGAACTCTAAAGTGAACAGTACCAACATGTACGAGGGGTGTTCAATAAAGATTTCCCCTAAACCACTTAGGGTTATCATATTTGGTTGATATTTCAAATGTGTAATGATACATGTATCTTTGGGTTATGTCTGAATTTGCAGCACCGAACTATTAATCTTACTACTTTTACAGGTGTTATGATCGAGTAGGGTGTGACAATGGAGCCAGTAGAATACCCAGCAGTGATTAGGTTTTTATATTTGAAAGGTCGCACACCAAAAGAAACTTTCGATGAAATGAAAGCAACTTATGGGGAAGATGCCCCATCATATGACGTTGTTAAATACTGGCATCGCCAGTTCAAGTGTGGTCGGACATCTGTGGAAACAGCTGCCATTTCTGGTCGCCCCCATTCAGCCATTGATGAGGACACTATCCATCAAGTGGAGACCGCCATTTTGGCAGACCGACGTATAACTGTTCGCGAGTTAGCACAAGATGTCAAGATCAGTGTATGGTCTGTGGAAAAAATCGTCCATGACAATTTGAATATGCATAAGGTGACTGCATGATGGATTCCCAGGTTGATCACACCTTTCAAAAAGCAGGAACGAGTCAATTGCTCAAAGGATCTTTTGGACATGTGCCAATAAAACCAGGCAAACTTTTTTGACAGACTTATCACACAGGATGAAACATGGGTCCATCACTATGATCCTGAGACTAAAGTTCAGTCGATGCATTCGACGCATGTGGAGTCACCACCCCCAAAGAAGGCACGTGTCCAACCCTCTGCAGGCAAGGTCATGCTCACGGTGTTTTGGGACCGGCACGGAGGCGTGGCATGCTGACCAAGGGTGTCCATCTCCTGCAAGACAATGCTCCAGTACACAACTCTCATGTTGCCCAGACAGAAGCGCCGTCCTGTGGCTATGTTATCCTTCCACATCCTCCTTACTCACCTGACCTTGCACCATCTGACTTCCACCTCTTTCCAACCATGAAGTCATTTTTGAAGAGAAAACGTTTCACAGATGATGTAACACTGATTTCTGAAGTCAAGTCCTGGTTTGAGACGCAAAATGAGGGCTTTTACAAGCGAGGTCTCCATAGTTGCATAAAACGATGGGAGAAGTGTGTAACTCTTGGTGGTTCCTATGTGGAGAAAGACTAATACCTATGCAAAGTTTCATTCCACTAGGTCCATCGGAAGTGGGTCAGGGGAAATCTTTAATGAACACCCCTCGTATAACTCTGGTGGATGCAAATAGCGTGGGGACACAAGCTTTTTTGTTATTGCATTTCCTGGTTTAAAATGGCATACATGTATGTATATTTGAATTAGTTTTGAGTAAAACTGTCCCATTGCTCGTCTGCATTACAAATCAATACATTTACGTTTATTCAGCTCACAAATCAAACGTGATGCAATTTTAGCCCAAATCTCCAATTATTTTTTTCGAGTTCTCAGCCATGACTATTCCGCCCACCTGCAAAATTTGCACAAGTATCATTCACCCTCAATTTGCATGTATGCCAAGTCAACCTTATCTGCTTTCATTTCAGAGATTTTTTCACTTGGGATTCCCCATTTCCTCAAGAAACTCCACAGAGACATGTTCCTGCAATGTACAAAAGGGTAGCATTAAACGGGTTGTTCTAAAAAAAACAAATCATCGGGATAAAAATGCACCAGAAATGCAGTACCTATACCTCAAACCAGAGATACCAGTTAGTCCACAATTATTAGTTTTACCTGTAGTAACTTAGGGGAGAAGTCCTAAAGAAACATTATTATAAGTCTCATCCCAAATACTTTGAAGCTGTCCTATAAGGTGAGTTCCGACTAATGAGATGTCGTACTAAAGAGAGGTCGGAATAGTGGGAATTCCCCAAACTGACATGGACACTTCTTAGAGGTGACAAAGTGACATTAACCTTTTTTTAAAGTGACAGACATAAGTGCTACAAAAGAGACAAGTGACAAATGGCATCTTGACAGAGTAATATAGGACAAGCAATAATGACAAATGGCATTTCTTTGTGTTCCGGATGCAATCAGGGCTTGAGCACCAGCTGACATGTGCGTGCTACGCAGCTAATTAGGCCAAGACTGCATGACATTGTATAAATCTTTTATTGTAATATGCATGAATTGATAATTATGTCTAGTACTATAAATCCTCGCATAATAGCCAATACATGCTATTATTTCGTCAGTGAGTTCCGTTAGTTCGTTATGTCAGTTCGTCGATTACACTAAGTCTAAAGCCTTTCTTTTCACTCCTGTGGGTGTAGAGATCAACGTTGTTTGGGAAGGGGTAGCCGTTTTCCAGTCAACAGCCCAGCCTTGTTAGAAGTGGAACTAAGTTGGCGATATTAAATAATTAGAAGTGAGCTAGATTAGTAAATAAAAAGCTATAAAAGGTTGTCTGCATGATGTCTTAAATAGTCACTTCCGCAAGTATGTCCGGATAAAATGTTAAATAATATTTGATTTACAATTCAGAGACTCACTGACTAACGTTTCTGACTCTACTGATGTCTGCTCCAACTCCATGAACGGGTGCCTGGCGGGAAGCTAAATGCTTAGAGCGCGCAGCGGATGTAGTTATGTGTACACACTGAAGCCCATTCGTCACCACTCGCACCTTTCCGTAACCTGCAAGAAGACTCGTCCCCCTATCGATGAATGTTATGTGCGAAAATACGACAAACCAATCAGAATGCGCGTATGATTTCAAGTTCTTCGTAAAAGAATCCCTCAGAATTTTTTTTTGATTTTACATATGTCTCGCATCTAAAAATGTACCCAAGACACAGTTAAGTGTGTTCAATCAGGTGATGCCTACTTTAGAATCAAAGCTCAATCTCTAACCTGTCGATTCCCAGGGCACTGATCTGGAAGTAATTCTGGTCACACCTGGTATGTCAATTTGAAACGAAAAGTATCTCGCATAATATAGAGGCATACAGTGAAAAATGATCTGACCAGTGGAAGTATTTGGCGGTCGCAAGAAAAGTATAGAGGTACTCAGGGGAAATTGATCTCATCAGTGGCGGGTATGGGCCACCGTAGAAAACAGACTTTCCTCGATAACGCCAAAAGACGACAGAGATTTTAAACATGAAGGGGTCATAACTCCGCTATTCTTAGCCGTAGGTTATTGTAACTCAGGTCACTTGGTGAGAATATAGCTGTGGATAAGGATAATATGTTTTCGTAGTGTTTTGTTCCCGAGGAGTGAGTGAGTGAGTTAAGATTTACAGTCACATCGGCAATATTTCAGCCATATCGTGACTAAATCAAGTTGTACATTGATAATACATAAATATAGACATTAAAATCTGTCGACAAAGGACAGTAAAAACACTAGACTATCACAGATGTAGATTTAAAACTAGCGTAACAGTACACAATAAAAATGGGCTATAGATCACCAATAACCAAAGGAAGATCACCATACTAGGTACCATGGGTACTTACGATACTTCTGCTACTTACATGGTAACCCAGCAGGATTTACACCATCGCTCTGGCTACTGGTGATTGTCGGCAAAGTTAAGCCAAATCATTAAAAAACAACGAGAATTCTACGATTAAAAACATGAAAAACGAAAAATACTTTAAATGAAATAGGACTTACATGTATGTACCCTCTCAGGGGGACAATTATTTTATTTACTTCAACCCCCTTTGAAGGTACAGCCACTAACAATCACAGTTATATAATCATTTTACCAAATTAAAATCACATGCTTTTTACAATACATTTGATCAAAATTTATCTATTAATTCAATTTCTTTTACAAAAGCAATAATTAAATGAGTATGTACCTTAAAAAGATCCTTCACAGATGAAACCTGGAAATAATTATCCCTTGTGATGGAAAAATCAATACAGTCAAGCAGGACATGCTTGACTGTGATTCTTTCATCACAAGGGATACAGAATGGAGGATCCTCACCTTTTAACAAATATTCATGAGTATAACGAGAATGGCCAATACGACATCGTCTCAATACGACTTCTTCAAATCTGGACTGACAACCCAAGTAGGTATAACCGATATTTGCTTTTATTGCATGTAATTTATTTATACCCATTTGAGTGTCCCACTTCTTCTGCATTAGGTCTTTGATATAACATCTAATAACAGGTTTATAGTCACTGTATGGTAGAAGAAGTGGGGTCACAGATTTGTTGAGAGCTGCCTTTGCTGCAGCGTCGGCCACAGTGTTACCCGTGATTCCAACATGACTGTGCATCCAGCAAAAGACGATGTCGTATTGGCCAGTTGCAAGGTCATTATACAATTCTAAAATGACACGATAATGAATCTGAAAAGATGATGAAAAGTTTACAACTGTACTGTTTTTGGATACATTCCAAAGCAGTTAATATTGCTTTGGCTTCAGCGGTGAAAATTGACCTATGATCTGATAAGCGGGATGATACGGTTTTGGATCCAAGACCAAGACAGAGTCGTAGGCCCTGATGGTGAATCGAATCTAACTTTGGTAAATTGCTTTTACAGGCTCCACCATAAACGATGGAGCCATAATCTAATTTAGAGCGGATCAGAGACTTATACAAGTGTAGGAAGGTTGTCTGATCACCTCCCCACTTTGTATTAGCAACAACTTTCAACAAATCTAGAGCCTTCAGGCATTTAGTTTTAAGACAGTTAATATGCGGCTTAAAAGTTAAATGGTGATCGAAAATGAAACCCAGGAACTTTGCCTCTTCTACAACCTTGATAGGAGTGCCATGTAAAAATAGCTCTGGATCTTTATGATGTTTGTATTTCCTACAGAAATGTATACAATTGGTCTTAGCTTTGGAAAACTTAAAACCGTTTTCGAGACACCATTTTTCGATTTTGTTGAGACAAAGCTGCAACTGTCTCTACATGGTACGCATATTTTTGCCACGACATGAAATATTAAAATCGTCCACAAAAAGTGAACCATCAATGGAATCATTTAAAACCTTTGACAGACTATCAATCTTTACGCTAAACAGAGATACAGACAAAATACTGCCTTGTGGGACATCCTGATTATAATGGTCAGACAGGGTGGAACCCACAACGACCTGAAATTGTCGGACTGTTAAAAACCGGGATATAAACTGAGGCAAACGGCCTCTTAACCCCAAATTATGTAGATCTTTTAAAATACCATGTTTCCAAGTGGTATCATACGCTTTTTCTAAATAAAAAAAGATTGATACTGCATGCTGATTATTTACAATTGCATTTTTGACAAAGGATTCTAAACGTACCAGATGGTCAATGGTACTTCTATTCTTACGGAAACCACATTGTATGTTACTTATAAGATTATTAGTTTCCACGTACCACACCAGTCGATTGTTTACCATTTGCTCCATGGTTTTGCACACACAGCTGGTTAGTGATATTGGTCGATAATTAGATGCATCAGTATGGTCCCTACCAGGTTTAGGTATGGGTACAACTATTGCATTACGCCACGAAGGCGAAACATTTCCTGACGTCCAGATCTGATCAAATATATCAAAAAGTGTCTCTAAACATGAATTAGGCAAATGCGTCAGGAGCTGATAATGAATATTATCATCTCCCGTTGCAGTATCGTGGGCTTGACATAAGGCAGTATTTAGCTCGTGGAGCGAAAATACCTCATTATAGTCTTCTCCATTTTGAGACGTAAACTCAACCCTCTTCTTTTCCTGTTGTTTCTGAAAATTTTGAAACTTAGGACCGTAGTTCGATGATGAAGAGTGTTTGGCCAGCGTTTCGCCCAATTTATTGGCAATGTCCAATTTATCTGTTAACAGATGGTCACCATCCTTGAGATGATGGACACTCGATTTTGAACCTTTGACTTTAATTTTAGCAATCATGTTCCACACCTTGGATACAGGCGTGCGAGAACTAATTTTAGAGACATAATTCCTCCAAGACTTACGCTTATTTTGCTTGAAGGTACGGCGTGCCTTGGCACTTGTAATTTTAACATGATTTAAATTATGTACAGTTGGATGTTGGCGGAAATATTTCTCAGCCTTTTTCCTTCTCTTCCTAGCCTGTTTGCACTCCATATCAAACCATGGTTTTCGAATGTGTGGATTTGCAGAGGACTTTGGAATGGTTATGTCGGCAATTTCATTTAAAATATCAGAAAACAACTCAAAAGGATCAGTTGCATTCCTGAACACATCAGGCTTCAACCTATCAGTACAGAGTTCCTAAAAGGACGGCCAGTTGGCTTAAGTAAAGTTCCACCTTGATGTTGGTGGAACATCAGATGGATTATTTACTGTTAGGATAGAAGTCATTGTGAACCGACCACGTAAATTCGTTAAAGAGATTGGAATCAGTAAGTGACAAATCTAAAGCGGAATAGGTACCAGTAGCAGGGTGTAAGTATGTACTTGATCCATCATTGAAAATGCACAAGTGGTTATCGGAAATAAAATCTTCAAGGACCTTACCTTTAGGATTAATGGCAACCTTTCCCCATAATGGGTTATGTCCATTTAAATCACCCATGATCACGCATGGCTTAGGGAGCTGGTCATATAAAGATTGAAGATCCGATCGCTGAAGCACAGAAGAAGGTGAAATGTACAGAGAACACAGTGTAAAGGTTATGTGCAAAGTCAGTCGGACTGCAACAGCTTGCAGATTGGTATGAAGTGAAACAGGGCTGTGGATCACTCCCTGCTTCACCAAAACAGAAGATTCTCCAGTAGCTTTAACACCTGGAGGAGAAAATGAATTATAGGAACTATACCGACGTAAATCAAAGTTGTCAGTCTGTTTGAGATATGTCTCCTGGAGACAGATTGCCGATGGGTTAAAATCTTGTATTAATAAATGAATTTCATTAAAATTGGTCCTAAGACCCCTGCAATTCCACTGAATCAGTGGATTCATAATGTTCAAGTTACTTGTGGGTGAACTGGAGATCTACGTCTCCCATTTCGAGGCGACTTACTTCTGTTGCGCCCATTAGGATGAGGAGAGACATCCATGTCCTCCAAAGATTGATATATATTATAAATTTAAATAGGGTCACGGTGACCCTTTGGTACACGATCTGATTGTTTTGAGTAGTCAACGTTTTTGTTTTCACTTTTAACAGCGGTTGGTTTTGTTGACGGTTCTTGCACTTGTGCTAATGTTGCCATCGGTGCTGTTGACACTGGAGCTGATATATCAGCTGTTTGGGATGATGAACCGGATTGTACAAAAGAATAGTTTTCTGTCGAGACCCAAGTTATATCTGTCTGGCATTCAACATACATGACTGATTTGGTAGGGATGCGTGTCACACCTGCTGAGTAGGACACAGCTGAGGTTGGAGAAACAGGAGCCATTATCAAACGTTTGGCTTCCGGGAAGGTTATATTCCTTTCATGTTTCAGTTTTAAAATTTGATGCTGAATTTTGAATTTTGGGCATGACTTTGAAGAAGCCACATGATCATGTGAACAGTTTGCGCAATGAGGATTTTTGGTACATTTTGAATCAGTATTGTGGTCATCCACATTGATGACATATCTTGCGACGGTTGCAAGATTGTGCACTGTGCCCGAACTGCTGGCATTTGTAACATCGAAGTAGGTTTGGAATGTATTGATCCACTTCGATGTTAAAATATCCCGCTTTTAGTAGGCTTTGCAAATGTCATGAGGTAAGTGTTTGAATTGAAGATTGCGTTATCCCTTTTATATGTGAAACGTTTCACATGTGTCACTCCCTGATCTCTCAGTTCATCAGCTATTTCGATTTCAGTCATATCAGAGAGACATTGTTCCCTATCTCTGATAATACCTTTGCTAGAATTCAAGGTTTTGTTGGCTGAAATCAACACTGGAGTGGAAACTAAATGTTTTGCAGCTAACAAAGTTGTTGATTGTTTTGCCGTTTTGCATTCGACAAGCAGCAATCCAGACCTAATCTTTTTGACATCCTGGACATCTCCAGCAATGCCATACAGTGCCTTAGAAATGGCAAATGGATTTAATTTTAACGGTGTACCATCAGTGGCGGAAACCACTAAAAATCTAGACCAACTACCCGAAGAACATTTCAAGGTGGTAGTCTCCTCATCCGAGGAATATTTCAACGAACGTTTAGTTTTTTTGGTTTAGCCATTTTGAGTTTGTAGAAGGTTCACCATCCATGCTCCCCACCCACCATGGAGTATCACAGGGACAATGCTTTAAGCCAGTGGATCTCCAACTGGCAGCACCAAGGATACTGGAATGGTATACTCAAGCAGACAAATTAAGTAAAACTTAATGTAGTCCACCGGATTGGCCCATGAGCCACCGCCTTCTGGGCATAGGTCTCTAGGCATATGAACGATTTGTCAATTAAAATATCAAGTTCTGTTACATAAACAATTTGTCAAGACCTAAGTATGAAGGAAATTCGATTTCAAATTTTGTGCAAATAAAATAATGCACAGGGCTCGACATGACCAGCCGATTGATAGAACCGGGCCCATTCTACCACCCGTCTAGGCGAAGTAAGGGTCAAGGTGGTGTATTGGGCAAAGGAACGCTATTCCTGGAACCAGTGCCCCCAACCACCAGAATCCCGTCCTCCGCCGACACAGGGGCGCAACCCACGGCAAACAGGTTGCCCAATTTGGTCGCCTTTTACGACCAGCAATGGGATGCTGTGGGAACATTCTGCCCCGGTTCCACACGGGGGAAGAGCTATTAGCGCTACCCAGCACTCACCACGAGGAGGTTGCTCTTCACGAGTGCCTTGTTCCCGAGGAACCAAACTATTCCAACACAAATATCGATATATTGAAACTGCATAGGTTTCGGTTTTTAAAAAAACGTAAGAAACTATGAAATCGTACTTCATGAAAAAGGAAGTAATAGCGAAATTCAGGGCCCTATCTAACCCACTTATTAGTCCTCAGATTCAACCTTTCCAAAGGATTTCAAGGTGGGGAAGGAGAATTTTGGACGAATATTTACAAAATTCAGGAATCAAGTTATCTTCAACAGCTGCTTTATTATTTTTATTATATTATAAGTTTGCAATGCTTTCCGATATCATAACATCTATCCTCGTTCTCTGTAGAAGTTGAAAATAGATCCTTGAAATAGTTAAACCAATCATCAATTGGAATAATGTTTTTGTGTATAACAATTAGTAGTTACGTGGTTATGTAAACACTATCCAATATGTGGAAAGTTCCCTTCGGCGTTCGTGTTTGCATATTTTCCAAAACATTCTAAACGAATCTTGGGTTATCAGCGACTTTTTGGAATGACCCTTGATGATTTGATAAAGGACAGATACTCGTGATCACTAATATGCTATTTGTGAAATTCATTTCTCTAAGTGAATATCCGAAATTTAGATTTCGAAACATCTGTAAATAACGCCGTGAATTGTGATTTAGTAATGTGTAAACAATGGCGACATTTACGATGTACCTAATTTTCAGAGGTCAATTTGAAATTATTTCAGTAATTTTGCTTTGCCTAAAATGACAGTGGATGATATCATAGAACAGGGAATTTCCCACAGAACTCACAACTGTGAAGTGTATTTGTGTGCGTGATGTATGTTGAATTTTATAGCCGCGACTGAGCCAATATTTCGATAAAATCACCCGACATAGATAATAAATTGCATAAAATGAAGGTTTGTGGCATACAGGGCGTATGTGGGGGGAGATGCGGAGGTATTGTGAACATGACATGCTTACATTTCCATTAAATTTTAACGATACAGTCGATTTCAACATCGGCCAAGACGGCGATTGACGTATTTTGTCTATTTATAAATATGGTCCGGTGTTTCACTAATATTACTAACCTGCTTCAGGGGCATGTGTTGTGGTACTGTATTCTAAAGGGGCTCCCCCTCGTTTTCGATTCTCTCATAAATATTCATGAGGGAATATTAAGAATTCCATATGAAGACCATCTGGGTGAGATTTTCCACAAGATAAACATGTGAGCACACAACGCTTTCGTCACGCCCAAAACCCGGTTCTATATTGTTTGTGTACCACTCTGTGGTAAAAGGCGTTGGTTTACAGTTGACATTATGCAGAGCTAAACGACAAGTAGATCTAAACGAGTGTGAGGGGCTTGTAAACTTAATGAAAATAATAATGATTTACTGAGACTCCACCAAGATGACCGTTCAAGACTTATTCTTGCAGCCCGATATGCAAGAATTTCTATTAGCAACAGAGTCGGGTTCACATGGGATGTGATAGTCCTTAGAATAGTCATGCCTGGCCATATCGAGTTCGTGGTGGCGTGTGGGCTGGCTAATCCCGCTTACCCTTCTGACGGCCCCTGTTAAATAGTGTTTCGAGTGCATTTAAAACAAAAGGTTGGTGCAACTGAGACAAGGATCGATTTTGTGAGATAGAGATTACTACACGAGTGTCTGTCAGATACCATTGATCTTACAACGAGTTGTTTCAAAACGTATCTAACGAGCGAAAGCGAGTTAGATACTCTTTGTAACAACGAGTTGTCCCATGGCCAAAAGTTTTATATGCTGATTGGCCAAGCTAACACCTATTGTTTAACTGCATGCTCTGATTACCCTGCATACTCTCCCAGCGCATGAACTGACAGAACTGCTTAGACCAGCAAAGAATAAATATAGAATAAATATAATCTTAAATCAGGTGAGTTAAATAGGTTATAATCTCCATTTTGTGTTGTATTAAAATAATACAGTTACTGTATGTTTAAAGTGTTATATTAAGTAAACTAAATGTATGTAATCTAATATTAATGTTGGTTATGTCTAATTATTTAAATCTGCATAAAGTGAGCTAAACAACCATAATTTATCACTAAAATATATTCTATCATTTCAATGAAATATGTGTGAAAGTGTTTTACTTCTAGAATGTTTTAAAAAGCTTTGTGTGACAGTGGGGAGTCACACCCTATTATCGCCTACAGGGTATGCATTGCGTTGTTTATATTTGTCTAAGACTTCAGATGTAATCTAAATGTCATGACCACATTTAATGCAATATTATAATATCATTAATTTCTGTCTTATAGTATATGTATATACAGAATGTGTAAGCGTTATGTATTTATATTTTATATATATTATACAGCCAAATGAAAGTCAAGGAGTTATCCCCCTTGTGAGTATTGTGTTTACCGTTGATGATAATGTTTTAACTATTATTTATTTAGGAGATAAACCTGCTGTGTTTTGAAATTTGATGTAGCCCCACTGTAGAATAGATACCTCTTTATTATAATTTTGAACCGAGCGCTACGATATGATATTTCTCATGTTTCAACTCTTTACATTCGCTATCATGCCATCTTGCTCCTGAAAATGTACATATGTTTGAGCTTGTAATTACCTTCATATCACTGACAGAAGCACAAGTAATGATCAATGATGTCAATTTTGTAACTGCACAATTAACACCGCTAGAAATTTCACCCATGAAATCATCAAAACTATATGATGATAGCGAGTCCCGAAGTAACTCAGAAAACGCTTCAGCCTTACCAGCACACCATCGGTATCTACAAATAGATTCTGCATTATCAGCATTCATGTTACTGATAACATTCTCTGTATCTGTAACAGCAAACTTAAACACAATGGAAAAATGATCTGACTCACATCTTGTGGCTACACAGAAATCATAATTAGTACTAAATAATTCAGATGAACATAAGCAATAATCAACCATGCTGGCACCCCCACCAGCAAAGCATGTAAAATCCCCGCGGGGATCTGATTTTGTTCTCCCATTCATCATATGTATATCAAGAGAACAGCATAAATATACTAAATCACAACCATGGGAGTTTACACGATCATCTGTCCACTTTCTAGATATGCTAAAACTGTCAGTTTTATAATTCAAATCTTCCAGTGAAGGAATGTATTTGTTGCCATTCTTTAAAATATAATTCTTTATGTTGCCTGTTCTAGCATTCATATCACCCATAATCACAAAAACAAAGTCTTCAATATCAGCATCTGTGATGCACGAGGGCAAACAGTTTTCTAAGTAATCAATCCCTTTCTGCAGTCTTGGATCGCTCCGGACGGATGAATATACAGGGTGAATATACACACACCCATATAAAATATCGTATGTGTAACCAAAAAGTTTCTTATCCAAAAGCACGAAAATACAGTCAGTAAAGTCAGACCAGATCTTCTTCATGTATTGACATGCAAAATGGCTAACGCAAACGGCAACACCGCCTCTGTTATTAAAGTCCCGTTGGTTAATATAAACTGTATGGTTTGTAAATATAGAAGAAATGTCATCTTTATTTACATTGTTCCATATTTCAACAAATCCAATGACATCAAACTTCAGACAATACTGTATACAGTCAGAGTCAGCTAGTTTCTGTTTCAAACCATGAACATTCCATGTTACTATTTCAAACCAAGTACTCGCATCAATCTCTGGCGGCAACTGGTGGACCGGGCCATCTTCCTAGCTTATGCCGGGCGAGCTGATGACATCATCAGACACACTCACTGCACGTGAAAGTCCTGGCTTGTGACCTGATTTGACAGTTGTGACACAGTCGTGAGAAGTTCATAATAAGTGTTCAAAACACAATAGTTTTTCAAACGAAGTTGACAAATAACACTCCTAACTTAATCCAAACAGAGATGTTTTAATTTCTTTCAAACTGTTGCACACTATTGAACACTGTGGACTGGCTGACGTTCCTCGGAAATTTCTGAGAGAGGTCATTTCCTGGAAATCGAACATGCCATCATTTCTATTGTAGGGGTGACGGGTAATAGAAAAAGGTTTTAAAATGCTAAACGAATATATTTCTACAGTAAACTTTATGAATTAACATTCTAATATATATTTAACATGTCTAAGAGTTATTAGTTAGATAGTATTTACCCCCAGTAAACAATAATAACATCAAAGTAAATGCCTCTCCATCCCGAACTTGGATGTGGCAGAACTTGACCTAAATCACGGTTACTCACACCTCACAGCTGTCAATGGCTGACAATCATGTGTTTACATTAACTTGATCTAGTTAAAAGAAGCAAGATGACAACCCCGATCTATGATGTGGTTCAACATTTACCTGTAGATTTACTGGGATTGATCGAGCCTGTTGGTACATCCATATGATTACCAATGGATGACTGAACAGCCGCTGTTTAGGCTGCAGACGAGCCGGATATTTTGAAACGAGGAATCTGCATGGTGTGACCTGTCAATTTCAAGATTTCACGGATCCAAAGCCTCAAATAGTGACAGAACTTAGACATTTCTGGTCCAGAAATAGTAGGTCGTGTATAATTTTCATAATTGTGCGTGTTCTAAAATGAATTTCATCAAGTTTGATAAGCTGTCACTTCAGTTGGGACATTGTATTCGTGGACTTTCGAAAGGGAGTGTTTTCTGATGCACTTTCAAATCCCCTCCTGCCAAATTCTAACGGTGGTGGTTGACGGAGATGGTAATGGATATTGATCAGAAAAAGGTTTGTAAACACCATGTTGTCATGAATAAAATGTCTTCAAACACATTTTATTATGTTATATTTCACTTTCATTGTCGGTTGTTTCAAAAATGAAATTACCTGTTCGTGGGTTTCAGAAAAAGTTACCAAAAAAATTAACAATTATTATTTTCTCAACAAAATTTATTAGATATCACTCTTTCACTTATTTTGAATTTGTGAATCTTTGAATTATACCTCACCACCCTGAAATGAGAACCGTCCTAACGTGTCCCGGTTGTCACTGTATCTGCACTGCACTCTCAGTTATGGCTGCCAAAGAAATTGTTCACAGTAACAGTGCTGTTAAAGAATGGCAGGAAACCAGAAGACAACCCAGTACTGATGCACAGTGTGATGCTGTTCAACATAAACACGTTGACTAACTATCCCTGCTGATGTGATGTTGTTTTTTCAAACAATTTTTATGATGTTATATTTTACTTTCATTGTCGGTTGTTTCAATGAGGAAATAGCTTAAATTGTTCCGATTCTGGTCACCATAGAACATTTCTCTAACAGTTTCATAAACATTTCATTTGTATGCAAAAGATATGCCTTCGTTAAATCTTTTAATGTCATCATCGAAGCAGTCAAGGTTGCGGCCTAGAACGCCCCAAACATCCGATATCAAACTACCGTATTTAATCTATTTGACACTATATACACCGTCTATTAATTTCGCGAGAGCCCTTGACTCGGCGTGTATTAGAGACCTGTCTGGTATTAGAGACCCAGCGTGTATTAGAGGAAATATAGATATGTTTTACAGTTCATATGGGGGTGATCGATCGGCAGCCATTTTCTGTGAATCGATATGTAGGCTATCTATGTATTCATACGCACGTTTTTTGTGTGAAAAGGCTTAATATATTTGAAAGGGGTTTCCGTAGCAAAAAAGAAACCCTTTTAACCAATCAGAATCAAGCATTCATCAATGTCGTGGTAGAATATGTAATTATGTATTTCAGGGTGTCTGATTTCTTAAATCTTTCATTTCCTTACACAAAGGGCATCGTAATAAAGACCTCAACCCCGTAGCATGTGTTTGTTCACTGTGACAAGGCATACACTAAACTGCTACATTAACACATAGACATAAATATTACAGTTGCTAATTTAACGGGTGAAGATGAAAACTATATTTGATGGGGATTAATCACACGGGTTCGGTGTTTGGCACATACTAACGCCTAGTCTAGTCTTACTATTTTACAATATCATTAAAATCAGATCTTGATCTACGTTACCTCTAATGGGTTGAACGAGAACAAAGGTATGACTTTGATGAGACTGACTTTTTTCATTAAAACTGTGTGAGAGGCGGCCGCTAATTTCAGTATTCAAAATACAAATGAATCAAACGTAGGGAATATTTTAGGAAAAAAGCTGAAAGTATCACACTGTCACGTAGAAACTATTGGAATGAATTGTGGCTTGTTGTTTTTCATAATCCATTATCTGTCACGTCAGAATGGCTACTTGCTAATGTAGATGCAGTGTCAGGTGATAAGTTTACCCACACATGGAGAGATGTTGGTCACATTTTGGGGTTTGCAGTTAAAGGGAGGTAACTCATATAGCATTGCCTCATCAAAATGAAATATAGTTCAAAATAGTATATGATAATTGGTTTAGCCAAGGGACCGCCCAATCTGACAACGAAGGATGTGTGGGTTCTTGAGCCTCAATCATACGTCAGCTTTCTAAAACGATTCGGCTTCTTTTCTTTACCTTCACTCAACCAAATCGAGTAAAACAAACTCTGAACAGAACTCAAATATACCCTCGACAGTACACACATTTGGTTGTAGATTCACAACAATATTATAGGCGGCTACTTCGTTGTTTTCGGAACTCCCACATAGTATTCGTTTTGGAGATATAGAAATCGGATATGCTTCGATGGATTGTTTGTTCACTATTTTCACCAGTGTCGAAAACTGAGAGTCCTCGACGCTTATTGGCTGATTAGAAATTTCACCTGACGCGACCTTCTATATATGGAGGTGTCCTCAGATCTTTACATAAAGAGGTGGTATAATATGATATCATTTTTAGTCAACCATTTATATGTACAGAAAATCACATACCTGCTAATTATTTTTCACGAGAACAATCTCAGATTTCACATTTCCTTCGGCCCCGTACTGCTTCCAGCAGAGGTATTAACCTGCAACCTCGGGGTATCACGGTACTTGTCATGTACGCTGAACCAGAGACCATATAATAGATCTATTATATGGTCTCTGGCTGAACGGAACCAAATGCACTCACTAACCTTTATGATTATTCGTGTTCTCTATATTAGATGTCATTTATTTTATCTAACAGTGCATATTTTACTGATAAAAGTTCATTATTTTACATCAGTAGCCCCGAGTAAAAGCCGGGCCTCGCGCTCAGATTGACAAGGGAGAGAACTCCATCGTATCGCGGTACAGATAAAAGTTGTGTATGGAGATCCGAATTGGACAAAAAGAGGACATACTTCTACAAACCACTTAGTATGATCATGCCAGACATCAGTGATTTGTCCAGACATGTGCAAAGATAGCACAGGTAAAGTTCTAAATGTGTTATCAGTAATAGGTATTCAATGCATATTTACCGAAAAGTAACTGAAAAATATTTTTTAAAATCAACAACAAAATATCAGAAATGAAGATTATTTTTTTTTTAAATGGATGACAATAATTTGTCACAAAATGGAATTTTTTTTACAGTCAACAATAAATATATAAAAAGCACAGTGTGTGTTTCGTCAAATCATGTCTTCATCAGATGAATTATGCCGAACTTGCTTTCTCTGGATAGGCATTGATTGTTCTGTTACGTTTATTTCTACCATGTTTTTTTTGTAAATATACATTTGTTTCTAACTAAACCTCACCACTTTTCAATGGCAACCTTCATTTGCACAAGATCCCGCAAGACGGATTTCCCTGTTAAAGTCCCGAAGTTCTTTCCTGAAGTACATATAGATGTTGGTAATTTTACACAGGTAGATAGATCACAATAGTGCGAGTGTCAATGATTATGTCAAATGGTCACCACAACTCTCCAATCACTGTACTGACTTTACTGTCACCACCAAAGCTGAATTATCGGTAACGTGTCACTGTTAACCCACACTCAGCAACTATTCTCCCGTGATTCATATAATGCACCTGGTAATAACTCTTCCAAGTTTGTATGTTATCTGATAATTCAGGATAATTACATGATGCCTGTTACATTGGTAGTGATAGTATGCAAGGGTTAATAGCCAGATCTATGGAAACGACACCAACTGTAATTGATGAAAAGTGTTAAATGTTTGGTAGAAGTATTGTTCATTGCTGCCATGTGTAATAGGAACAAAGGTGGCGAGTAACAAATAAGAAATGGTATGATTGAGATTGCATGGAAATACAATATGACAGATGTAGGTTTTCAAATATATTAAGAATATATGAGTATTCAGTAACCTTAGGGAGTTATAATTGGGCAAGAAATGCTTATAACAGTAAAGCACCAACACATAGGGAGGGAAACAGATGAGCGAGTTCCATTAATGATTCAAAAAGATTCTGCTCTTCAGTCAAACACTTAGTTGGGAGAAAACATGTTTATCATTAATATCAACACAGACACCTGGTATTAACATGATAAAGAACTATGTTTTCTACAGCAACCCATTTCATTTGAAAATTGGAGTTTGATATAATGAATCCTTCTATTGAGGATATTATCTTAAGTAATCATTAGGTTAAAAAGGGAAAAGTTACCAACTATTGGCAATGTAATACCAGAATTATTTAAGCACTGTAGATTTTGTCAAAGCTTTGACTCTGTAAACGGTGACACGCCCTTCGCACTTCTTAGTCTGGAGGAATCAGCAGGAAAATGTTGTAATGTTTACAAGTTATATATGAACAAGTACAGGCTTTTGGAAGGAGCAATGGTTAGTATGCTGAAGATTTTGAATGAACTTTACTGGTTAGATAAGGACGTGTAGTAAGTCCTTTCCTCTTTACTTTTTTATTAAGAAACTGCCAAAGGAAATAGAAAATACTGCATATAAGATATACCCTAATATTTTTGGAATATTTGTTCTATTATTTGCTGATAATGATTTCGAGTGCTATACAATCACAAAGTGCTTAACAATATTGTGAAAGATCTTGTTTAAGTGTTAACAGCACACCTTCTAAAGTAGTTGTATTTAAGAACTGAGGTGTGTTGAATCGGCTTTATATGCCAAAGCCTGTGTCAAAGTGACATAACACAAGGCCTGCTCTTTTTTAAACACATCCAGAAAGTCCCAGACGTTTGGGAGGTGTGCTGAAACATTAACTAACATCCTGCAGTGCAAGCCGCACTAAAAATACACACTCAATGCTTATAATTCAATTAAGGATTGACTGTGTATTTTTTTACAAAAGTTTGCACATCGGTTTTTCGATTCATACCTCAATGAACCGAAAAAAATACACAGTCAATGCTTATAATTAAATTCGACAACGTAAAACATGTTTTATCTACAATAGTTTAACCCAAAACAGTTGTATATATCAAAACAGACAAAAATGACGGCATTGATGAACATTCCAGGTGTAGGAATACATACAGTGGCGTGACATGAATCAGGTGATCGTTTAATTTATGCACATAACTTGACACGCCTACACAGTCAGTAGCCAATCAACGGAGAGTGGGATTACAACAATGTTCATTTGACCTGTCAATTAAGGCAAGAGGCGAAAAGACTTGCAACAGTCAGACTGTAACGAACCGGAAGAAATATGTCCGAGAGAAGGCGGCTGTTTCAAATAAATTACTGCGTGATTCAAACATTACTTCTCTGATTACGGTAAAACAGTTGGAGAAATGCTAGTTAGAAATGAAACGCGAAGACATGAAAGTTGAACCGAGGCGAGCGGGAAAAAAAACTGGCGAGCGAGCCTGCACGTTTGCTGTTTCATTCATTCTCGGCCTTCGGTTTCAAAGGGTAGTTTGGACAATGAATATGCATGAAAGTCGCTTAATGTCCTGTGCATGACAGAAAGGGAATTCCCTCGACTGTAATATTGGGATTCCCCGACATTCCGAAGTAATAAAAGTAGTGCGCAGCGGTGGGCGTGGCTTAATTTTTTACATTCATTGGGAAATAAATGCAATAACACGTGACCAATTCAGCTAATCAGAATGCAGGAATTTCCATGAACACAACGAAAATTTAATTATTTCGAAAACGAAAACATACAATAGTTTAACCAAAAAGAGTTGTTTATATCAAAGCAGACAAAAATGACGAGATTAATAAAAATTCCAGGTGTAGGAATACACCTGTATATGTGACATGAATCAGGTGATTGTTAAACTTATGCACATAATTTGACACGCCTACAAAGACAGTAGCCAATCAACGGAGAATAGGATCAAAACAATGTTCATAGAACCTGTGAATAAAGGCAACAGGCGAGAAGAACTGCAATAGTCAGACTGTAACGAATCGGAACAAATATGTCCGGGAAAGGGCGGCTGTTTCAAATGACATGGTCATTGTATTGTGTTTGGACAGTGATCAGTTACTATATTCAGATGCTAGTGTGGTGTGTAAACTTCCGGTCCGGTACACCCCGGACGGCGATGGTATGTGACCGAAACTTCTGTTTTGTTCTATACTGTGAAGGCACTACGTAGAACTTTCCGGTAACTGGTCATACTATGTAATGGGACAAGAGCGTGTTTACGTATTTCTCACGCATTTCATCACATCGGAACCAGTTTTCATGTGAGGTTCGCTCATCATCCCGGATTCCCTGCCGAGGCCTGTCTCGGAAGCTCGACCGCTGTCGCCGCTGGGCGAATATATATTTTTATCACTGACTTTTGCTATCACCACAGTATTTTGTATTTGATACTGACCACTGCCATAATATTATATATTGCCATTGAATATTGAACTACCGCTACATTGTGAACTGTCATTGTTATTGCTGTGCAGTAATTTGTATTGATTTGTAAACCTCCTTAGTTCTGTGATGCATTTGTTGATTGTATACCACTTGTTGTTTGTTTGTTGGATTCACACTAAGTTCTTTTACATAAAGATTTCTGGGTTAACATATTGTTTATATTTGGGAATCGACACGTAACACATGATTATGAGACTGTTAAAACTGAAGGTAAGGAAATAGATAATACTACACTCATTCTCGTTAGATACCATTTTTACGAAACGAGCGGAATTTTCTATGGTATCTGACCGAGCATTTATTTATTACCCACGTTAAATATATATATTTAAGTGTAAATACATAACAACTTTCGTTTGTTGACAAACCAAACTGAAACCGGTTGCAAAATCTGGTTGCGTATGAATATTGATATATGCCCAAATATGGGCATTGTTGACATTTCACGCTTATGGAGAACCCTCCTCGCTCTATTGATCGGTAGTCGTAAAATGGATATAACTCGATTATATGTAATGTCTGTAGAAGCTCTATGCATAACTTGTATAGAATGCAAACCGAATTTGATGCGTGTGACTATTTTGTTTGGTTTAATAAAGTGTTTGTAAATATCTCTCGTTCTCATTATTATAATAATTTCTTCAGTTCTACTTGTATAGTTGCAAAATGAATGACGTCTCGCGATCTTTTATGAATGAAAAAAGTAGTCCCGGTGTGACAGAGGTCACGGTTAACCAATCAAAACGAATAAAACAAGGTCAACCTTGTACGACACACGTGTGACGTACGAATTTAGTATCTTACCACCTGTATATTCACCACGTGGGTAATAAAGGTATATATTAGGAATAGAGATATCTCTACGCACATACGTTGTATGTAAAGTTGGTATAAAAGATGAATTGTGACCTTATGGAGTATTATGTAGTGTGAATATCCAACGGGTGGGGGGGGGGGGGGGGGGGGGGGGGGGGGGGGCGTGTACGGGTGGCCCCTATTATGTATCTAGGTTTGTCAGCACCATACCCGTGCTCGTGGGTTTCACCGAAGTGGTAAACGTCTGAGACCTGCATCACTTCGGGCTTTCCTCCCACATTAAGCTGACACGCCGCGATATAACTGCAATACTGTTATAGGCGGCGTTAAACCAAACTCACTCACTCACTCACTCACTCAATATCCAACGCTAAATATGTTCCAAATGCGCTCTGGAAATTGTGAAATACTGTAAATTTGTGTCGCAAAGCTGTGACAAGAGATAGAAAATTATAAACGCAGGTTCACCGTGATGCGTTAAAATTTGGTGTCTATATTTATGTAGATATCATGTGTATGTGTTGTAGATGAGTCTGTTGCAACAGAACAACACACGTCATCGTGGCAACACAATTTAAGATCATCCGAGTTTGAGAGAAGTATATATTTCATAACCGTCCTGCGTTTGTGATGTGATTAACTATTCTGCTCAGTTGCGGCTAGTCGAGCTCTACCGCCTGCAGGTCGATCATATTTAATGAAACCATCACATTTACGCATTCATGTTGCATTTTTGTACGTGTCGGTTCTGTAAACATAAGAAAATGAACCTGATTAACATGGGCATTTGACTTGCAAACAGGGAAGTTTCTGGAGTGTGAATACGCAGCAGCTCATCTGAGAAACTGGAAATTAAGGTATGTGTCTGATGAAACTGGTATTTATTATTCTATTTTGTGCTCGGTGTGCATTATCAACTGGGAAAACGAAATCGCATAGATAAAAGATCTGGACAAACTGGTTCTTGACATATTTCCCATGAAATTGAACAATTTAAAACTCCTACCGGAAATTTTCACATGATTTGAAGAAATGCTATTACATGCATACCACTTTTCACATGACCCCTTTTCTACAAGGAAAAAAGTGATCAAGGACCTTTTCAATATATTCCTTCCTCACACATAGTGATGTCGAACGACAATGCCTTACAGGCATTCCGTGCTAATTCTGTAACAGGAAACGGTAAAAAGCTAAGTTTTAACCATGGTATGTACTTTGCCATTCGTAGATATATTACAACAACATTGTGTACTTAAAACGTCTAAGGTTATAGCCGGGAGACTAAACAACGAAGGGGTGGGCACTAATTTGCGCTTTATGTACAATATATAGTCAGGGAGACTATACAAGAACTCCCTGAGTCTGTATGTTATATGTGGTATACTTTCTGCGGTGTCACTAAAAGTAATCACACATAATAATGTGACGGGATTGTGTATGTATACGGGAAGACAAGACACAGCAGCAAATTCGAAGTTTGTGGCTGTTGATGGAAAAGCAGTATTTGTAATATAATAGATTTAGTAGTCATATTAATAGGGTAAAGGGGCTACTAGTTATCTGGTTCTATTGACATTGACGTTCGGTACTGCTAGGATGGTTATCAGATGCCGAACTATCATCATGTTTCCATGTTCAATGGAACACTTGATGTCACTTGTCAACCTGTAACCAAAACACACTCGGCACATATCATATATGTTGGAAACTAGTTGTTCAGGCACAAAATGGTATTCAACGCAGGTATTCGCAGGTAGTCTGTGTTTTATTTGTATGGTAGAGGAATATTAATGACATGCTGTAAATAATTGTGATAATTTGACATAAATACAAAGGTTTATTGGACAGATATCAATTATCACGGACGACTATGTTAAATACCCTAGTATAGAAGACACATCTGCAATTATGTTTTGGCGAGGCGGGTATTGAAGAAATAGGGAATTAGATGAATCTACTGACACTACTACATGGACATTGTCACCGTGTTGTAAATCTACTTTTGTCATGGTCTAGTGACTGCACCGTTTCCCCGCTTTATATCCGACACCGTTCAGCAAAGTCCGGCGGTCGTCGTTGTACAGTGTCATTGCATTCTAAAGTAGGGAATTAGTGACTCTCATATTTTGTTCTGTTGTAATTTAATGGCACACTCTTACCTTGTTTTGACTTGATTTTTGTTATCTCTTATATGTTCGCTACGTTCTTCATGTTTTTGTAACTATAAGGGGAATGTGTATGTTCACTCGTGTTTCTCATGCATTTATTGTCATTTTTGTCTCCTCAGTAATTGTAAATAGTTTGTTGTAAATCAGTAATGATACCATTGGATAGCTTATGTTCACCGCTTTATTTTTATTCCCCGCCCAACAAAGTTGGCGGGGGATATAGAAACGGGCTCCGTCCGTCCATCCGTCCGTCACGTTTCGTTTCCGGAGCATAACTCAGAAACCGTTCAGTATATTTCATGAAACTTTGCAGGTCTGTCAAGTACATACTGAACTAGTGCCTTTTGCTATTTAGAAATTTTAAAATTTTAAATTTTTTTTTTACGTTTCCATGGCAACAAGATGGATTTAGGTTCCAAACTCTTCTTTTTTTTACAATTTCCATGACAAGTTCCACCTCGGTTAAAAAAGGTTAGGGTTTGTTTAGATTTAATTATGTCATAAATTCTGCAGCAGGGGCGGGGGATATAGCCACGTTAGTGGCAAACTCTTGTTATACTTACATCTTCCGTATTGATATAGTAGTTAGCTTGCTTTTCGTGTTTTTCACACACGAGCTATAGCCTTTGATTTATATCTCTATCTAGCTTGCTGAAGGGAATAGGCTGTATCTCTTTGCTTTGTCGAGAGCTAGCTTCGCCAGTGTGTCTGTTTTTCTTTTTCCGCGAATGTCTATGAGAGGCGGGATCCAACGTAGCTCCACCGGTTTCCCTTGATCAGATAGTTTTGTATATTTGTATAGAATGTGCTTGGGGTTTGGAGCTATGGATATGGATTCTGTAACCAGCACTGTTGTTGATAGGGTTCTTGGATCCATCATAGATATGGATCCATCGTATATATGGACACAGCTTTTGCAAGTAGTTTGAATTTTAGTGGCAGCCACTGATCGTAGTAGGGATGGGGTTTTGATTTAGTGACCTCTGATGTGAAAAACAGTGTCAACTTTGGGAGTTTCAAAGTCAAGGGAGGGTGTAAACTCTTTGTAGTGACTTTCCCAACTTAGAAGTTGACGGATGACAAGATAGACACAATTTTTATGGATAACAACTTCTTTAATACTGGGAAAATACCTCCGTCACCAGATCTGTGACATCCTTGCTAAAACCAAATCGCAAACCCCTAACCTCACCAGACCTGAGACTAAAGCCATTAAACAACTCCGAGATGACAACACCATCAAGATTGCCCCTGCTGACAAGGGCAAGGCCACAGTCATCATGGACACTGACCACTTCCATGAGTGAACAACATCCCCAAAGACCCCACCACCTACTCCAAGATCAAGAAGGACCCAACCGCCAAACTCCTTCGCCAACATAAAACCCTCCTCAAACAACTCTCAATCACCCCCAACCACCCTATGCCAGAGCCACCATCAAAATCCACAAGAACCCTCCCAAAGCCCGTCTACTTGTGTGTTCCCGAGATACTGTCTTCTACAAAACGGCCCAACACCTAACCAGAATCCTTGCCCCCTTAGGAAAAACAGCCGACTCCTTCATCTATGACTCCACGGACTTCTGCTCAAAACTCAAGAACATCACCGATCCAGATCAAATCATCAGTTACGACGTAGTAGACCTCTTCACCAACGTACCCATAGATGACACTCTGCAAATTCTCCGCCGTCGCATCACTGACACTCCTCTTGAAACCAGCCTATCCACCGAATCCATCATCGCCCTCACCACCGCCTGTATCTCTTCTACCTGCTTCACCTTGGGCGACGAGTACTATCAACAAATACACGGCCTACCCATGGGATCCCCACTCTCTCCTATCCTTACTGAAATCTGCATGACCTACTTCGAACAGCAAGCCCTCACAACATCACCCATCCGACCTATTTGCTGGTACAGGAAAGTTGACGACACCTTTGTCATCCTAAAACAAGACAAAACCCAACCCTGCTACTACAACATCTTCACCAACAACACCCCTGAGTACAGGTCACCACCGAAATAGAAAAGGACAACCGACTACCCTTCCTAGATGTCCTCGTCTCCAGAAGCCCAACAAACAGAATCCAAACCAGTGTCTACCGGAAGCCCACCCACACCGACCAGTATATCCACTTTAACTCTAACCACCCTCTTAGAACCAAGACTGGCATCATCTCCACCCTCACCAAACGAGCCATCAACTTTTTCTCTGCTGACCCCAAACCTGAGATCGAACACCTCCGCAAAGTCTTCAAAGCCACCTCAACAATTATCCACCCACCTCAACATTTATCCACCCACTCTCGTCGACAAAGTTATCGCCTCTGTACTCCATTCCACACCCAGACCTGCGACCCTTAAACCCGAATCAGCGCCTTTCCGCATCGCCCTTCCGTTCATAGGAAAAGCCTCCCACATCATTAGCCGCCTCCTTAAACAGCAAGCCAACATCGACACCCACTTCACCAGCTCCAACTCCCTCAACACCCTGCTAAGAGCCAACGGCAGGAACACAACCAAACCCCAAGAGCCTAAAGGTGTAGTGTACAAAATTGACTGCTTACTTACTTACTTACTTTGGAGATTTAACGTGCGCTTTCCGACTGATGCGTATTTCGCACACGGGCCCGGCCAGGCCATTTAATGTGTTTCCGAAAGTGGCGAAGTGGTCTGTGCAACCCAAGAGGGGGGTTTAGGGGTTGTTTATATAGAATTTGGGAATCTTGAGATTGGAAGATGCCGATGGGGTTGGGGAGGAGAACTAAGGGAGCTGGGTATGGTGGATGTTTGTTTTTAGATGCGTTTTATTAGTTCCGTATTAAGAATACGCCTAAGGCCTTGAAGTTTTCTAGTTTATTTTGTGGGTTTAGTATTGCTTCTAGAGTGAGAGCCTTGTTTAGATTGAGGGTGGTTTGTAATGCGGTTCGATGTCTTAGGTAGTGTGTGCAGTGGATGAGTGCGTGTTCTGGGGTTTCTGGTTGTTTGCAGTGTGGGCAGTTACCTGTAGTGTGTTTTTTACATTTTTTTAGGTGGTTATTTAGGTTGGTGTGTCCTGTTTGGAGTTTAGTGATAACTTTTTGGTTTGGTTAGTGGTTTGCTGAGCACTTTTTTTATATGGCTAATTGAGTTTAGATATAGGTTATGCCATTTTTGTGATTTTTTGCTTGTTTACACTTTTAATTTCTGATTTTGAGATGGGTAAGTTTAAGCTTATTTCTGGGATTTTGAGGGATAGTTTAGCTGCTTTATCTGCGTTTTCATTACCGTATATTCCTACGTGGGCGGGTATCCACAAGAAGGTTATTTGTTTGCCTGCCTTAGTTAGGTCGTTGGAGCTTTTAAGTATTTGATTTATTAATTTAGGTCGGTTTTTGGTATTTTTGTTTTGGAGGGCTTGCAGTCCACTTAGGGAGTCGGTAAGTATTAGGATTTGTTTGTGGTTTTTGGATTCTTGATTATGGAGGGCTGAGGCCATGCCCATTAGTTCTGCCGTGAATATTGAATGGTTGTTTGGGAGTCGGAAGGATTGTGTGATTTTAGTTGGTTGTGTAGTATGGACTCCGAAACCTGTGTGTTTGGAGGATCCGTCCGTGTAAATGTGACACCAATTTGGCCAATTTTTGTGTATGTATGCTAGTGTGGTAGTTTTAGCAATCAATTGGAAGTGCACGACGTCCCGCTAGGTAGTGACCACTATCCCATAAACATAACCATAGGAAATACAAACGTACCAATCCAAACAGAAAACCAAGAACCAAAATTCCATTACAATAAAGCTAACTGGGACCAATTCCAAGATATCTGCAACGAAGCTAACTTAAACGAAATAGAAAATAATGATCCAGAAACCTATTGTAAAAACCTAACAGACTATATAATAAACGCAGCCAAAACCTCCATCCCCTTCAAATATCTAAGACAGGCAAACCGACGGTACCATGGTGGAATGAGGAAATAGAACAGACTAGACGAAAACGTAAATCAGCCTTCAATAAAGCAAAACGCGACTACAAATATTTAAACATAGCCCACGAACTAAACCACCAGGTTCAAAAACTAGTCCAAATAGCCAAAAGTAGAGACTGGAAAAAATTCTGCGAAGGTATAAATAACCGTACAGATGCCAGAACGGTCTGGCGCAAAATCCACGCCATTAGAGGCTTAAAACGACGTAAAAAAAACCCTAACATTGACAACTCAACCAACCCCGCCCAAAAAGCAAATAATCTCGCCAACCACTTTTCGGCCGTTAGCAGTAACAGCAACTTCAGCCAAAAATTCCAAGATAAACTTAAAACAGAAAACAAACCCACAAAAGAATCAAACAATAACAATCTAGAAATAAATCAACCCTACACAATGGAGGAGCTCCTCTACGTAATCCAAAACAGGAAAAAGGGCACAGCTCCAGGATTAGACCTAACCTCTTACCAAATAATTAAAAAACTCCCCCTAAAACTACTCCAGGCACTACTCAAACTATACAATCTCATCTACCTAAACGGACAGGTTCCTACTCCTTGGAAACAGGCCCTAGTCATACCAATCCCTAAACCTAATAAACCAGCTAATCAAGCTAACTCATATAGACCAATATCCCTAACTTCAAACTTATGCAAAGTAATGGAATCAATGGCTAAAAATAGATTACAGCATTACTTAACCCAAAATAACATCATTCATAAACCCAGATCAAAGCGGTTTCACTCCTGGCCGCTCAACCCTAGATAACCTCGCCCAACTAGAACAAGATATTAAGACAGGACAACTAAATAAACAATATACCACATGCATCTTCTTAGACTTCTCTAAAGCTTTCGACATGGTATGGCACGACGGGCTAATACAAAACCTTAAAAAAATAGGACTCAAAGGTCAGATAATAAACTACATCCAGGACTTCCTAAACAATCGTAAAATAACCGTGGGTATAGACCAAACTCTATCGGACCAATGTCCCCTAGAAAATGGCACTCCACAGGGCAGTATCCTCAGCCCCACTCTCTTCAATATAATGATAAACGATCTATTCGAGGGCCTATCCCCTAAAGTAAACACATCAAAATTCGCGGATGATGGAGCCATCTGGATCCGCACTAAAAGCATGAAAATGGCCCAAAATTTGCTCCAAAAATCTCTTAATAAAATACAACAATGGGCTGACAAATGGGGCTTCTCCCTTAACTCAGAAAAAACAACAGGAATAGTATTCAAACATAAAAACATGAAACCCGCCTCCCCAATCCTCCAGCTAAACAATCAAACAATCAAATTTCAAAAACAAACCAAATTCTTAGGACTTATTTTCGATGAACATCTCACCTGGGATGCTCACATCCAAAACCTAACAACTAAATGCAGTAAAGACCTAAACACCCTAAGATGCCTAACTGGCTCTAACTGGGGAGCCTCCAAAGATACTCTCCTCTCTCTATACATATCACTAATTAGATCAAAACTAGACTACGGCTGCGCCATATACAACATCCTTAACAACTCCCTATCTAAAAAACTTGACTCAATACAATATCAGGCTCTCAAACTAATTACACGCACCCAACATGGCAACTCCTACACCTCACTTCAGGCCTTAACAGGAGAGATGCCACTAAGTCTACGCAGGGAACAGCTAAGCTTAAATTTCTGGGCCGCGTCCCAATCAAACCCTCTCATCCAAAACTTAATAAACCAAAACATCAGCCCTAAAAACCAAGCTCTAGCTCGTAAACACCCCTTACTTACCCCAATATCCCAAAGAATAACAAACTACCTAAATGAACACCAAATTAAAAATCTTAAACAAAACTGCAAACAATCAAATATCTTCACCCCTAAACTTAAAATACCCAAAATAGACACAACACTAGCTAGCCAAATAAATAAACAAACCGACCCAAACATAGCTAAAACTACCACACTAGCATACATACACGAAAATTGGCCAAATTGGTGTCACATTTACACGGACGGATCCTCAGATCCGACCTCCAAACACACAGGTTTCGGAGTCCATACCACACAACCAACTAAAACCACACAATCCTTCCGACTCCCAAATAACCAATCAATATTCACGGCAGAACTAATGGGCATGGCCTCAGCCCTCCATAATCAAGAATCCAAAAACCACAAAAAAATCCTAATACTTACCGACTCCCTAAGTGGACTGCAAGCCCTCCAAAACAAAAATACCAAAAACCGACCTAAATTAATAAATCAAATACTTAAAAGCTCCAACGACCTAACTAAGGCAGGCAAACAAATAACCTTCTTGTGGATACCCGCCCACGTAGGAATATACGGTAATGAAAACGCAGATAAAGCAGCTAAACTATCCCTCAAAATCCCAGAAATAAGCTTAAACTTACCCATCTCAAAATCAGAAATTAAAAGTGTAAACAAGCAAAAAATCACCAAAAAATGGCATAACCTTTATCTAAACTCAAATAGCCAAATCAAAAAAGTGCTCAGCAAACCACTAACCAAACCAAAAAATCTCCATCCATCAAAAGAAATCGACAGAGTAATAACTAAACTCCAAACAGGACACACCAACCTAAATAACCACCTAAAAAAAATAAAAAAACACACTACAGGTAACTGGCCACATTGCAAACAACCAGAAACCCCAGAACACGCACCCATCCACTGCACACACTACCTAACACATCGAACCGCATTACAAACCACCCTCAATCTAAACAAGGCTCTCACTCTAGAAGCAATACTAAACCCACAAAATAAACTAGAAAACTTCAAGGCCTTAGGCGTATTCTTAATCAAAACGGAACTAATAAAACGCATCTAAAAACATAATAACCTACCAAATCAAAATCACATAAATAAACAAACATCCACCATACCCAGCTCCCTTAGTTCTCCTCCCCAACCCCATCGGCATCTATTCCAAATCTCAAAATTCCCAAATTATATATATGCAACCCCTAAAGCCCCCTCTTAGGGTTGCACAGGCCACCTTCGCCCCTTTCGGAAACACATTAAATGGCCTGGCCGGGCCCGTGTGCGAAATACGCATCAGTCGGAAAGCGCACGTTAAATCTCCAAAGTAAGTAAGTAAGTACCCTCATACCGTGTGCGAAATACGCATCAGTCGGAAAGCGCACGTTAAATCTCCAAAGTAAGTAAGTAAGTACCCTCATACCAGTCTTGCTTGACAACGGTATAAGGATCTATACCGAAACGTCGCTTTTCCCAGTATTAAAGAAGTTGTTATCCATAAAAATTGTGTCTATCTAGTATATTTTAGTAAATGGTATATTGTAGACCAGATGTTTGCCCTACTGCTGTTTTGCTGCCTAAAGAATAAGCCTTTTTTTCCGGTTGGAATTCCTTGCTGCAATTAATGTTGCGTTTTTTTCGGTTTAGGGGGCTTTTCAAATTGATTTTTCAGCTGAGACAATAATTGCAGAAGTCAGACTTTGGCAAACAAGATCTTGATCATCCGAGGTAATTTTTGATCTGATCAACAGGTCATCATCATCATCATGTACAGTGAAGACAAATATGACAAATGACTATAGTTTATTAAAGTTAAGGTTTTATCGCCATGTTGACCTGAAAACATAATACATTCTTCATAATCCATTTCCTCACATTTCCCACAACTGAATTTATAAATAATTTATATTACAGTTTTATTTACATTTTGACAACTATATTAATACTAATGACAAAGTAAACACAATTTACAGACAGACATTTCTTTCAAGATGACCTTTGACAAAGTGGACACAATTAATGGATGGCAACTTCTTTGTTTTACATATTAAGATATCTGTACGGCTGTTTTCTTATTTGGTTCTCAACAGTGGAAGAGTTAGACAATTCCCAGAAGATTTTTGATTCGATCAAAGCTTTAATTTCATTTACAATGAATGTGACCATAATGAGGTTTCATTTTTGGACGGACAGCCTCCGTGGTCTTGTGGAAGTGCATTGCCCAGTTGTGACAGCATGCAGCGTATGCCTGCCGACACTCCACTGTTTGCGGTACAATCAATATAACCTAAACAACCTGTAAATTATTTGTTAAATAAGCAAACGGTCATATCAATGAATCCTTATGAAATGAACAAAGCGAAATGTATTTTGTAAAGTGTTGTTGAAAGATTGTGTATTGTTGGAATGTTACAGTAGAACATTTTAGTCTCTTTGATTGTCTACTTTCTTTTTGTCATTTGTCCTAGAAAATAAATTATGGAAACATGTGCTGAATATATTAAAAAATGAAATATATTATAAAAATATATTGAAGTAATTCTTCCTTTATTTATTTCACACTAGTAAGTTATAACAACACTGTTGCTGAGGTGCAGTATGTTGAAGCACCTTTAAACAAACGTAAAACCTCAGTCTGAACGAATATATGTTGAACCTTTTCAGTTCAGTTGCGTTTACAATAGCCACCCTAAATAGTAATGCAATTTGTTTGTTTACTTGTTTAACGGCGCTCTCAGCAATTTTCAGTCTTGGCCACACACTCCAGTGAACATGTATCTAAACAATTGGGATACGATGACCAGCATCAACCAAGTCAACGATCCTGACTCGTCTCTTACGACAAGCATAGTTGCCTCTTACGATAAGCTTTGGTTGCTAAAATGACTAACCAGAAATGGCTACGTGGGCTGAATACAAAGCCCACAGGCAATATAAATACTACTGAATATAGACACCCACACCCCTCTTTAGGCATTATGTACGGTAGTTACGTTTTATTAGGCTGAAGATAAACCCCATAGGTGGGCATTATAAATAGTATTGATATTTTATTGGGCTGAACTTCGGACCAGCAGGGTAGAGACACTGAAGACGGAATAAGCAGGGTCACACCGTGTAGTCAAATTTGGTCACACTTGAGCAATAACAGGCAGTAAATAGGGAAATTTGATTATGGGAATTACAGATAACATTTTACCTCATACAAATGTAAGAAAGTATACTGATACTGTTACTAAAGAAATTTTCCCTCACCCAAGTGTTGGTCTGGAATGTGTCTGGTCTGAGCTCCAAACTAGATGATTTTAGTTTTATGAATTTTGTTACCTCAGTTGATATCATTGGTTTAACTTAAACATGCTTACCTAATTCAAATTTACTGTCTTCAATGAATTTGATGTATTCTTGAAATATGGTGAACGAATCTCAAAGTTCGGAAGTCTGTCAGGTGATGTAATAGTTCTGATCAGAAAACTCCTTTCTAGCTGTATAAAGTAGACAGAGATATGTGAAAGCGGCATACTGTTCGATAAAGATATGTCTGGATCACAAAATGATAGTTCATACTCACGTGTTTATACAGCCTGAATTTTCGACTTGTTATAGTGATCCACTTCGTCAGTGTAAAAATGGGATATAATCATTGCAAGACAGTTTATGAGACCAATTATGAGTAAATATGAGGATGTATATATGTTGTTGGGATGTGACCTTAACTCAAGAACGGAGGTATCAACGCAGATTTTGTTGAAGACATTCTGGAAGTTCTAGAAGGTCAAAGATGGGATCTTTTGCTAGATCACTTTAATTGAAGTGCTACATCTGTTGACAGCTAGGTAAACAGGTTTGGTAAATGCCTGTTGGGAATGTGCAGTGTTTTTAACATTCATATCATGAATGGAAACTGCGGTACAGATTCGAAGATTACACTTTTCTTGGCACCCAGGGAGCGAGCGTTGTAGACTATGCAATCTGTTCATCCGACCTGTTAGACATTTGTAATAATTTTGACATTAAGTCATGCTCCGAAACTCCGCATCTTCCTGTCACGATGTTTCCTTAGACGTGTAACACATGCACGAATGCTTCATTCACATTTGTATGGAAACAAGAGATATGTCAAGACTTCAAAGGAAAATTATCATCAGATGATGTAGAAAAAATATTTTTAAAAAGCAGTAGATTCAGCATTCTCTAGTAATAATGATAATGTGCAATACGTTACTGAAGCTTTATATATAGCTGCTGAGAATAGGAAGAAAAGGTCAGGCAATACTAACTACCTGGCGCCATAGTATAATATCGACTTTAATGAGAGAAAGAGGCAGATGTTTCAATACATTTAGGCGAAAGAAAAATTTGGGTTCACCAGAAAACTATCACAGTGTTCGTAATCAATATGACGAAATGTAAGAAATCAGAGTATTATGAAAATAAGCCAACCTTTAACGATTCGAAAGCATTTGGCACAAAAATTAAAAGTCTTTTTGGGAAAAAACGGCACAAGCAAAATAATGTTAATATTAAGGATTGGTATGACACTTTAAAGAACTTTTTTCTACAGTACTTGGCATTATTATCCCACTTCACAAACAAGGTTCTTTGAATGGCACAAACAATTATAGAGGTATTGTTTTATCAAGCATTTTTAATATAATATATACTTACATCTTTAATAAAAGATTAGTATTTTGGGCTGAGAAAATTGATGCAGCTCAGCAAGGTTTTAGAAGAGAGTACTCTTCATTTGATAGTTTATTTATGTTACAGTCAATAATATAAAGATATCTGACCAAGAAAGGTGGACAATTTGATGAGATTTTGACTCTGTTAACATTATGGTTTCTTTTCAAATCACCTGGCATTAGTAGTATATTGATAAGTTGTTGTGCAATATGTATCATAGTGTCAAGGTGTGTGTGCGAAATAATGGTACTCTCTCTGTGATACCTTTGAAAGAAATGTTGGCGTGAAGCAAGGATTCGTACTGAGTCCTTTTCTATTTTCATTCTTTCTTGATGAACTATCACAGAAAATCCAAATAAATTGTAATAATAGCATCATACTTCATCCTTTTATTTGCCGATGATATAGTAATGTTTTCAAGCTCAATACCTTGTCTACTAAAACAAATTAATGAATTGGAAAATTGTTGTCAAAAATGGGGTTTGTCGGTAAGCATAAATAAAACCAATATTATAGTTTTCAAGAAAAGAGGCACTTTATCTAAGGGAGAGGTGAGGTGAAATTGGGTTTAGCGTCGCGTCCAAGATTATTGCACTTATATAGCGACGTGCATGTACGTGTATGTGTTTGTGTGGCTGCTTGTACTAGTCCGGACTGATGCCGATTTATAGTGCTAGCCCACTGAGATACCATGCCGCAGTTTAACATGAATACCCCACTCAGACACAGTATACTGACTCCGAGCCGACCAGTCCTTGTTTTAGCCCCTTAATGCCGAGCGCCAGACAGGGTAACAACAAGTACCATCTTTTAACGTCTTTTGGTATGACGCGACCGGGGATCGAACCCCCGACCTTCCGCTCTCCGGGCGGACGCTCTACCACTAGACCACGTCTAAGGGAGAAAAATGGTAATACCAAGTAAATAAGATAGAATGTGTATAATTTTATAAGTATCTAGGTGTGTATTTTACAAACAGCCTATGTGGCCTTTGCATGCAAATACTGCTGCAACACAAGCAAAAAACAATTTCATTGGAATTCTTCAAAATATTAAAACACTTGGGGATGTTTCGGTCTTAAAAAATATTCGATACAAAAATAAGTACAATTTTACTATATAGGGCCGAGATTTGGGGTATGGAATTATATGATTCAGTGGAGAAACTAAATCTCAATGCAAGTAAGCGATTCCTTGGTTTCAAAGCTAGTACCCCAAAGAAGAGATACTTTTTTGGATAACTTCTTTATTTACTATTAAGGCGACGTTTCGGTATAGATCCTTATACCTTTGTATTAATTGTTTTGCACAGACCTCGAAGGACATGTACATTCAGAATGTACATGCGTCTCTTTCATTGTCTTGTAAATTAACGTGCTATTCTTTGTTTAAGAAGCGTTTTGTTACTGAAAAATATTTATTAAATTAAAGTGCTATTTTTTGTTTAAGAAGAGTTTTGATACTGAAAAATATATAAGTGTAAACGTTAGTAAAATCATAGTACAACTGGCAAGATTGCGTTGTAGCTCACGTGAAATATTTATTGAGACTCGACGATATGCAGGTATTTCAAGTGAAAGTAGAATTTGTCAGTGTTGCAACTTAAACAAAGCATTTTGTTTTTGTTTGCGCCACATATTCGGAGCTATTTCGTAAGAAAATTAATACGTTTAGCAATTCTCATTCTCTAATAAACTTCAATATACTCAACAGAAAATGCCATACATTTGCGAAACGTATCAATGTATATATTTCAGGCTATGGATTTTAGAATATCTGTTGGATAAACGTTTGTTTGTAATGCAAGACACTCAATAATGAACAATTTGTAATGTACTATAGGCCTGTGTCCTTTACGTATGTGAAATAAAGATTGATTGATATTGGGTTGAGGATACACTCCATAGGCATTATACATAGTACTAATGTTTTATTTGGCTGTTGATAGTCCGCAATGGCATTATACAGAGTATAAATGTTTATTGGCGATGAAGACATACTCCATATGCATTATTGATAATTGTGATGGTTTACTGGGCTGAAGATAAACTCCATGGGCATTATAAATAGTACTAATGTTTTACTGGGCTGTGGACAGGTCCCATAGGCATTATGAGTAGTAGCAATATTCTATTGAGGATAACGATTGACCCACGGGCAATATAAATAGTACTAATGTTTTCTTAGGGTGCAGATAGAACCAAAAGGCATTATAAACAAAAGTGATGTTTCATTGAAGATGAAGATGGACCCAATAGGCATTATAAATAGTGAAGTTTTATAAGGGATGATGATATACCCCATTGGCATTATAAATAGCAGTAATGTTTCAATAGGCATTATAAATGGTAGTGATGGTGTAATGGGCTGAAAAAAAATTCCATAGGCATTATACTAGTACCAACGTTTTATTGGACTGGAGATAGACCCCATATGCATAAATAAATATAAATTATAATAATGCTTTATTGGGATGGTGATATATAAATGAGTGAATAAATAAATGAGCCAGTTATGTCAGTCGTGACGTCAAGCACCTATGCCTTCCCCACCTCCCAATGCGTATCAGCAAGTACTTATCTCTCCCCCCCTCCTCTCTCTCTCTCTCACTGGTTTGTGTTTATGGCATGCATACCTTTTGTACGTTTCAGCTAGTGTAAGTATGTTTCTCTTGTAACATAAGTAAAGTATGTAAATAATTTGGTTATTCCATCAAAATATAGCAAAATAAAGTTTTGCATCTGTTTATAAGTAATAACAGCTTTTAATGTCAGAAGTTAAGTATAATATCAATTTTATACAAGTGAAATCACTGCAAGAATGGGATGCACACATTGTTTCCGTGTGCATGTGGGAATTGAACTTTGGCCCTTGGCTTGACTTACGACTATACATGCCCAACACTACAGCAGCTGTGTAAATTAGTACAGGACAGGTAAGGGATATATATATACATCAATATTGGTTTAGGACAGGAAATGAAGATGTCCTTAACATGCGAGTTTACATGCATGTTGCTTGCACAAAATTGTGTATGTTCAAAAGTGAAAAAATGCTCTGCTATGATCGTATGGTGGAACTAAATTCTTTTATGAAATTATTGATGATGAAAAACTTTCCACTCACTTGAAGTTTGTAAAAAGCCATATTGTAGACATCCAGACTAAAGGTGTTGGTTGTTTCTGTACTCAGATAAGTTGTAGTGCGGCACATGACATCACACAACACAGATGAACTTATAAATAGTTGAGTTTAAAATGACAAAAGAAATTATTTTCAGTTAAGACATTTATTCCTGAAACACAAAGCAACCTTTTATGAATAAAATAATTAAAAACAACGTTCATGCAGGCTGTAAATAATCAAGTTTCAGCCAGACAAAACAATTATATAAGATAAAATGTTATGAGCAATGGTCCTACAGATCAGGGTACAAGGACACGTAATGAATTAAGTCACACAGTTTGATCACCGCATCAATTTAATCATCTCTTACACCATGCATTGGTTCCTGGGGACCTATTCTAAATCGGGTAACATACAACAATATTCAGTATTAGTGCTAGATTTTTTTTATATACACAATCCATTTATGTCTGCAGAATACTAAATTAGTCAGTAAAAGAATCTTACGTAATCCCAACGTAATACCAACTAATAATTCTTGTCCTTGGCTACCAAACATTTAATGACAATATAACATAATTAATCTACAGAATACTCATCATTAATAATGATTATGGAAAGCTAACAAATGTAAACTAAAAGACATAAAATACCTCTGTGAACAACTGTAACTATCATACAATCAAGACCTTATAGACCAGTTAATCATGTCTGTTAGCTACATGAGACTGACAGTAAACAAAATTGTTTTAGAAAAGACAGCGTAGAGAAAAGAAACTTTGCAAAAATGTGATATATATATTACAGGTTACATACATGCCAACAGCTGGGGTTTGATAATGGTTTGCTTGGGCAGCAACAACTTAAAAATGATTTTGGTAGAACTTTTTTAAATAGGGTCACAAGGCTTTGTGGAATCTTCCACAAGACACACAAGACATTCTCACTGCATGAGTTGTGAGACAAAGCAAAAGCACCCACAGGTTTGTTTGGAAATGCTGTGCAGTGATAATGATTCACTTACCGTGAAAACAAACACAAAATTCAGCTTCAATAAACATGCGGTTAATGATTTAGAGGAAAGGTAAGACAATGAGGCATTGCTATATACACTCAATGGTCATAAAATAATACCATTACAACACACATAGATAACTCATTGTATATCATGTGCCAAAATGATATGACAAGGGTAAATACCACTTGCTGAAAAGGCAAGTAAATTGGAATGACACTGATTTATGTGTATCAAATTATAAATATATGAAACATAGTTCTCATTTGAGGAGAGGACAGTCAATAGTGCAAAGATATCGAAGTAAGTGATCGGTTTAAACGACATCTCCATAGGGACGGGATTTTAGCTTAAATTATAAAATGCAAAATGTAGTAAACAAATAATGAAATTTGTACTTTATATACTAAAATTGATTGGGGAGGACATGTGGAAAACGTGTGTTCTACACACTGTTTGACCTCTTTGAAAATGTTTGCAAAGGTTACTCCTTCAATATTCCTGCAATTACAATTTCACTAACTTGTAAACTTTGTTGCATGCAACACATTGTATCGTGTGAAAAGGCACGTCGGTCCAACTTTTGACGTATGCAACTCTGAGTATGAGACGTGAGTTGTACAAAATAGGATATGTTCTTTTTTCATGCGACAAGTTGTATGAACGCAGCCAATCAAAACGCGTATGAAAATCACCTGATATTTACACGTTAATTTGTAAATAAAAATGGTGACTCCGATTTACGTCGGTAACTTCTGCTTTTCGGTATACTAAGTGTCACTACTCATTAAAAGACCTATGAAAATTATCTACGTAGAATAGCACTGTAACAAATTATACATTTTGACATTTGCATTCGGTCTAATTCACCAGGTTAAAGTGTTCATAGTGTTATTTAAAACGACAGTGACTGTACACTGTAGTAGAGACACAGATGAGATTAGGTCCATAATACGTTGTAAAATACATCATACACAAAAGTACACATCACAGTTTTGGATTCTGTGATGCCATTACAACTATTTTAGGTGTCCAACGAAAATATTGCCATTTCACCAATTCCCCGTGCTAAATGTGATTTTTTATTCAAATAACGTACATCTGTAGTGTATTTGTAAGACTCTACATCATGCTCAGGTACTTGTACGACCCGCACCTAGACTGGGAGGAATATCAAGAAAAACGACATCTGAACTGAACGATGGATGTTTTTTCAGGTACATGGTCATGACGTCACTCCCGATGCTGGGGCATGTGACGCTTGGCGTAGAAGCGCGTGCACATTGGCGCTCACAATATGTAAACAAACCCAACACAACAATAGCCACATGAGAAGTTCAATTACAAAACCATTGGGTGTCTGTTCTTTGTCAACACCAATCATTATTCCGAAAAGACTCCAATAACCCTGTATTCGTTTTCGAAACATAAAAACTCGGGACAGAACATCCATGTTGGATAGTGTTGCAAAATCACGGTTCTTTTCGCGTCAGGCGAGATACCTGTCACATCACATGTATTTCACACTCAGCTACGATACAAACATCCCTGAACCTCATTATACCATTAACATTCAGTTGACACATTGTCAAAGTCACTAATACAAACGGTCCAGTCAAATTCTAAAATATACTGGCTTGCTATGAAGCTCACCTCATCATGTTATATATTATTTGAAGAAAAAAGTTGTGTCACTATATCATAGGCAGTTTGGCAGAGTATAGGTTTTATCAGGGAATATATATATGTCTTATATATTCCCTGAGTTAAATAAGTTAAATATATATATATAGATAAATATTCACATCGTTGCCCAAATCAAATTATAACACCAGCTGGGCTGTTATTACTATGGCCAACAGCACAGAGTCATGTGCAGGTCAGTGGCTCCTAATTAATGCCAGAGAATGGCCGGTTGGCCATTGAAGCTTAACTTTGTGGATGAGGTGCGGGATACTGCAGGCTGACCATGTATGTAACGTAACACGATACATTGCAGTCTGACAGTGAGGGTTAAAGATAGTACGCTTTCTGTTAGTCGGGACTTGACCCTCGGACAGCGGCTAGGCAGGTTGGCTCTCTGACGCCTCTGATATGCTGCCTGGCCATGTCTGTCCCATCACCACAATCGTGATTATGCACATGCAGTAACTGTTATATCACAAATAAAGTGTTGTGGACCCACTGATGGACTCCTGTGTTTGAAGGACAGATATCCCAAACTAACAGCCCGGGATACATGGTGGAATCCAAGATCTCGGAACCTCTCTGCAACAACGTTCGTGAGCGAAATCTCCCCACAAGTCAGGCGATATCCATCCATCCTGGGTCCACATCACAACTCACGTCAAA